>NC_136429.1:325549064-326749064 GCF_052849685.1 Lactuca virosa
ACGGCGTGTTTGTGAGGGAGGGGTGCCTAGTTCGATTCCCATTACCATCCCTTCTCATTTATCTTGAATTTTTAAACAAAGGGGAAATGCATCGTACATGTCCGATCAGCGTACACGTGGCGCGCCAAGAAAAGGTCAATGATGGAGATCTAGTTGTGAAGTAAGTATCTTACTAATGATCCTTAAGCAAAAGAAGGTCAATGCGTAGAAGGAGGAAATTCTACTGCATCCAACAATTCGTTCATAAAAGTGATGACCAAATAAAAACATGATGTGCATGCTAATACCATTAGCGTGAGAAATGTTGACTAGTTTAGATTTAAGTTGATTACTTCGAAAAATTCATACAATCAATAAATTTGTAATTGTATGGTGATTAGATAATAGGGAATTATTAATATTCAAGACTATGATACCATATACAATTAGTTTATTATTGTGTTTTCATTTTGCGTGTTCCTTCTTGAGTAATTAATTTACTCGAAACACCATAGTCAATCATACTTTTGGGAAGTAAGTAATGATTTAAGACTATCATGGAGTATTAGTAGATTATCCATGGTAATTGCATATGGAATAGAGATTGTTTCTATACTTATGAGTGCGTAAATTAGAATTTTATGTATTGAATGTACATGCGCTTGGAGATAACTTCATGGGTTCAATCATGAGTAATTGTAAGATGATAATATCTTTTTATTCTTCAAATGGAGATACATAAGTTATAGTTTGCAAATCTGTTGAGTATTGGTATTACATAAACGTATCCGTAACTGGATGTTATAAAATGTAGTTCCGTGTATGGCATGATGAGTAAAGGATATAATTATGTAGTCAAAGTTTATTCGTTTCTTTTGCCTTAATAGGAAAAGCGATAAGTCCCCTCAATGATATGATGTTGAAATTCATATGCAAGGCCTTGCCCAAACTAACTTGATGTGTTCGATTAGTAGTCTGGATCCAAAATCATAAATCAGAAATCGAGAAACAAAATCTTGGATCATGAAATTGATTTATATCCATGTCTCATGTCCATACGATATCTTGAAGAACGAAGGAATAGACGATCTCTTATCTTAGGGCCAACGTCTGTGTTAATCAGAGTTCCACAGTGGCTTCGGAAAACACCTTTGCTGGTTATACAAATTTTATACTTGCAATTGTTGTTAACGACTTATCCAAGTAGGAAACTCTTGGATTAGGTGTATAATGTCTTAACTAAATTGGTATAGTCTTAGTGAATAAAAACAAAGTCCTTTTTGGGCTACCCTCAATAACTATTAATAAGTTAGGAATTACTTTAAGAGATATAAATTGATTTGTTAATATATTACATGATTAATATTAATATATTAATTAGTAATAGTTAATAATTAATTAAGGATTAATCAGAATTAATTGGAAATTAATACAAGATTAATTGATATTAATTAAAGATGCAAAGGGTGAATTGTAATTGTTCATAATTGAGCATGGGAGCTAATTCTAAAACCCTCCAAAGGGTTGGACGGTTTTGGGAGTGTTTTTAGGGTTTTTGGAAGCCTCCTGGTAACTGATAGTGTAAATGTCTTGAATATATTAAATATTATTTAATTATTCAAGTCATGGTAAACCCTAGATATCCATCAACTATAAATAAGGGCCTCATCATGAGAATTTCAAGCCCTAGCCTTTCATAAGCATGAATTTCAAAATTTCTTCTTCCTCCACTTTCCAAATTAGTTCTTAGGGTTTCTAGGGTATTGGCTGTGAACCATTAGAGACATTTATGCTTTTGGTACTTGCTTTCCAAGGAAGGCTACAAGATCAAGAGATTGTTATATTCGATTATAACAAAGGTATGACTCTTATCTTGATTAATATCGATTATTCTAGTTAGTTTGATTGTTTCATAAGTATGTTATTATAATGAGAAAATTCCATAGATCTCTAGGTTGCATGTGCCCATAAATTGTTTTTATGAAAATTCCGCTGTGCAAAAGCTTGTTGATTATTCTTCTAATGTAACCTAGGAAACCCATCACTTTCAACCTCCCTTGAGGAATCAAAGACTTCGAATGTTCTAATTCTTTCTTTGATAGTTTTCTTAATGTTTCTATACATACAAAATGTTCTTTGTTGAAAATAAAATAGTTTTATGTTATTTAAATCTTTATAGCTTCCGTTGCTAATTTTATTGTTGAGAAACCGAATTTTGTAATAAAACTCAACACACACACACACACACACATATATATATATATATATATATATATATATATATATATATATATATATATATATATATATATATATATATATTATACGAGCCCTAGTGTGTCATATGCATTGAGAATGTAAAGTTGATATTAGGAAAATCTTAGTGAAGCCTATTACATGACAATGAAGAGCTTCCTCAAGTGTTTGAGAATAAAACTCAATGTTGGGAAGTAGAGAAGAGATCAATGTAAATAGTTCCATGATGTAAACTTCCAAACTAACTGTGATTTTTCTTGCTCACATTCTGGATTCATACTCTTACTAAATGAAGAATGGTGATTTGGAGGAGAACCAATAAAGATAGTATAGTTCATACAAGAACAAAGGATGAGTTTATTATATCTAATAGAGCTATAAAGGAGACAATATGGATACCAGAATTCTTAAGAAATCTTGATGTGGTCAAACATATTCATGATGTATCACAAAGTTGTCTGATAGGAGATATTATTCTTACTAAAGTAACTTCAATATTTATTTTGCTAAATGCATTTATTTTAGTTGTTTTGGAAACTAGTACAATATGAACTTTATCTAATATAATGTGATTTTTTTTCATTATTGCATAAGTGTGTTCCAATTTTCATATTTATTAACTACCTCAAATACTAGCATATTCAGAATATCCACATACAATCGTTCTTCGTGTGGAGGAAATGGTGAATTATGATTGATTTTAGGTGTTAGTAGATTGCACATAGAGCTTGAAAATCATAATTATGAGACTGCATCAATTAGGTTTTCTAAAATAAAAGAATGTTTTATCACTTTCCTTTGGGGATGATCATACCATAAAGTCTTGATCTTAGTATTTGTCATGGAAGACATACCATATGTAATTTTATAAGTTCAACTTTACAGTTGATGTGACATGTACAAGTGGGATCATGTTAATAGTATACCCATCGACACAACAAGTTAGTGACATAATAAATAAATACATTGGCCTATCAGGATACACATTTAGCTTACTCCAGAAAGCAAGAATAAGTAAATGGAGGGACTAATTTCTTATTCATTTTTATTTGATGGATTAACTAGAAATTAAAAGAGAACTACCTTTTAAGCAATAAAAGTTCAAAGTTTGTATTATAATATTATTACCATACTTGAGAAAACTTGGAAAGAAAGATAATACTTATGGTTTATGAAACTATATAAGGTATGTAAACCTTTACGAATAATATAGCAAAACCTTAGATCATTAAAATTCCTCCCTTCCCCTCCTCTATTTTAGCAGCACAAAGATCACTTACAAAAGGGTTATTTGATTTTTCTCAATGGCCAAGGAAGAATATCTTGCTTCATTAACGCTTTAGGGTGGGCCTATAATAAAAGCCCTACTTTGGGGCTTATATTTCTTTATGAAATCACAAAAGATATCATTCGTAACCTTATTCTAGAGTAAATTAGTTCCATTAAAGTTTTGAACATCGGTCCATGCTTAAATTATGATGCTTACTGGTGATTACATATGTTGGTTATATTTAATTGTAAAAAAATGAAATATGCATCATAATACAACAAAAAGTTAAAGTAGATTGGGCTGCTAACTCTAAGAATTCAAAGAACCCTTCATCATCACATTCTTCGTTTTTAACAACTTTGATATTTTTTTCACACCAATTTTTTGCATCAATGAGGAGTGTAGCTTATCTATAGGACAAATAAGAACGATTTAATCATGAACCTTGCTTGACTGTGTACTTGAGGTGCTGGTGAGTGCATAACCTTGAATAAAATTTTGCATAAAAATATGGTTTTATGTCTAGAACATGGTGTGTTTATGAGCATTACATGAAACATTGAAGCTATATATTCAACTAATAAATGAAGAATACGATGTGTATCAATCACATATGCGACACGACTAAAAGAATAAAGTGTGTACAGTTCTTTCATGTGATGCGTAGATGTGTACGACATATATCAAACTAATCAGAAGAAAGCCAACTGTTTAAGCTATTTTCTATTTTATATGATTCTCAGAGCTTGTGTGGGTGATTTGGAGGGTTTTCATTGAGGACTGAAGCTTCGTGCTAGGGATTAACAAGAAGATTATGGAATTCACCTCTCTTACTTGAATTCAAAGTTATTTCTACTTTTGATTGAGATTTAATTGCGTATCATTAATAAGGGTTGGTGAATCCCAATATTCTAAAATTTCAACTTTGTATGCTATGGTAACCTATTAGTAGTGTTAGAACATGATTAAAAAAATGTTTACTCAAGGTGTACATGTTGAAGGAGTGATTAAACCTTGAATTAGGGTAGATATGGCCATGAACCCTATAAATCCAAATTTGGGAATTCAATGAAATGAGTTCATATATTACTCAATTAAGTCATATAGGTGATTAATTCGTGGATCATAATTAACATTCATAATAGAGGTTGATTATGAAAACTTGATATGCATATAAGATATGGATGTTGAATGACGGTTTTCAGTGGGTGGAGTAGAGATATAATAGTAATCTTAGGTCTTAATGGATTAAGACACATAATTAAATAAATTAATAGTTGTAAAACAAATTGGGCATTTTGCATATTTAAAGGAGATGTTGGAACTATATATGAGAAACTTTATCTTGAGTTATATTACCCAAGATTTATGTCATTTTGAGAGTAGATGAAATGAGAGTGGTTATAGAGCTTTTACCGTTGAAATGCCATATACATAACATATTCTAGGTGAGTAACTGATTTCTTCCTTGATGGTTGATATCTAGATATCTGATGTTTGTTATGTATAAGATGAGTACATATAATATTTGAAATTTGTTTTTAGTTGATATTATATGTTTTACTTGTTTGGTGTAGTTGAGAATTATAGTTGTTCATTTCTATATGTGTTGATAAACAGAGTCGCTGATATTTATAGGTTAGAATTATTGTAGATTATTGCTATATGAGTTAATAAGTGTACATAATCAAAATATATATCAAGCTATTTCTATACGAGTTAAGGGGTTGACGTAACTAAGGTTTAGAAATAAATTTGATATGTGAGTTACTACATGATGTAGTATATGTATATGCATACCTGACACTAAAATATGTCTAATCGGTAAGTTATAGTGTGGAGAGAGAGAGAGAGAGAGAGAGATCTTAGGGAGCGAATTATAGTTGCATATTATGGTATGGTGTAGAAAGAGAACTAGTATAGTTGAGTATTATATCAAGTTATATCTATGTAAAGTAATAAGTTGGATTGTCAAAATTTATGGTTGAGTAATGGTGTATGAGTGAACTATCCATTATAGTTGTTTATTATTGTGAGTTATAGCAAGTTGATTGATTTGTATTTTATATACATTAAAAACATGCATATACGTTTTTATATATATTA
Source organism: Lactuca virosa (assembly GCF_052849685.1). Classification (NCBI taxonomy): domain Eukaryota; kingdom Viridiplantae; phylum Streptophyta; class Magnoliopsida; order Asterales; family Asteraceae; genus Lactuca; species Lactuca virosa. The sequence continues at coordinate 325,554,676 of NC_136429.1, forward strand.
AATATATATTTATATGTTTTTAAAATATATAAATACGCATAAATATCTCTTTTGAAGGAAATAACAACATCAACAACAATAACAACAACAATTATTATTATTATTATTATTATTATTTATTATTATTATTATTATTATTATTATTATTATTATTATTATTGTATTTATATTCTTTCAGTGAATACAATATGTATACTTTATCCGGCTAAAACACACAAGAATTGTTCTAGCTTAGTGGTAGATCCATGGACTTCTATACTTCAGGTCGATTGTTCGAAACCCCACCCGCGTTTGTGCATCCTTCTTTCTTTTTTTAATTAAGTGAATGTATTATTATCTAGTTAGCGCCATGTCAGACACGATTTGGCCACTCAGCGCCTTTTTGGCGTCCCCACTGATACATGTTACCGGCTAAACCGGGAATATGGCAAAAATAAACAAATTATACAAAACCTAAGGCATTATTAAACCTAAAACACTTCGAAGGGTAAAATCAAACATTTCGTGAAAACTTAAGGGCTTTTATAAAATTATCCCAATTTGTTACTCAAACAAATTCCAAGGTAACTATGACGTCTTCTAGTCCAAGTACGCTCCTTGGATACTTCACCTGTACTAATGTAATCTAACTTATATTGTTAAGTCTACCACCATCTTCTACATGAAACCTTTCATGTTACTTCATTACTAGTCAAAATGAATGTCCATTTACACCATAACTCAGAGTCATCCCTAAAAATTCATGACATTATAACTCTTCTCAATCATGTTCATAATTGTGTATTGTGACATCCCCATTTTCACGGCCAGAAAAGAACGATTTTGTTTATGCTTTATAAGATCAGAGTATCTCTTTTTAATAAAGTGTTGCGGAATTTGTTCCCAGAAAAACATGATAATTACATTATCAAAGTATTTCCGAAGAAATGTATTTTATTCAATTTAAAACATTGGGATGTCATCGTCAATAGAGAAACATAAGCATAAACATAACTTACATTTATTTACACTAGAGATCTACATCTCTTTAATCTCTTAGTGTAACGTAACTTCATATCGACACCTGTGATACAAATAAGCTTGAGTGAGTCAGGTTGGGAAACCTGGTGAGTACATAGGGATTTCAATCCTACAATGTTATATCATATATATAATTTAGAACTCACAAAATATACAATTTCACTATATATATATATATATATATATATATATATATATATATATATATATATATATATATATATTTGTTTCCAATATCATTTATATTTATAAAAAACTAAAAAAGATACGTATAAAAAACGTTACTTATATTTATAAAAAACATATATAAACATATTTATACTTTAAAAACATAGTTAAACGTAAAAAAAATCATTTATATTTATAAAAAAAAATTTAAAACCTTATTTATATACATTAAAAACATGCTTATACGTTTTTATATATATTAAATATATATTTATATGTTTTTAAAATATATAAATACGCATAAATATCTCTTTTGAAGGAAATAACAACATCAACAACCACAACAACAACAATTATTATTATTATTATTATTATTATTATTATTATTATTATTATTATTATTGTATTTATATTCTTTCAGTGAATACAATATGTATACTTTATCCGGCTAAAACACACAAGAATTGTTCTAGCTTAGTGGTAGATCCATGGACTTCTATACTTCAGGTCGATTGTTCGAAACCCCACCCGCGTTTGTGCATCCTTCTTTCTTTTTTTAATTAAGTGAATGTATTATTATCTAGTTAGCGCCATGTCAGACACGATTTGGCCACTCAGCGCCTTTTTGGCGTCCCCACTGATACATGTTACCGGCTAAACCGGGTATATGGCAAAAATAAACAAATTATACAAAACCTAAGGCATTATTAAACCTAAAACTCTTCGAAGGGTAAAACCAAACATTTCGTGAAAACTTAAGGGCTTTTATAAAATTATCCCAATTTGTTACTCAAACAAATTCCAAGGTAACTATGACGTCTTCTAGTCCAAGTACGCTCCTTGGATACTTCACCTGTACTAATGTAATCTAACTTATATTGTTGAGTCTACCACCAACTTCTACATGAAACCTTTCATGTTACTTCATTACTAGTCAAAATGAATGTCCATTTACACTATAACTCAGAGTCATCCCTAAAATTTCATGACATGATAACTCTTCTCAATCATGTTCATAATTGTGTATTGTGACATCCCCATTTTCACGGCCAGAAAAGACCGATTTTGTTTATGCTTTATAAGATCAGAGTATCTCTTTTTAATAAAGTGTTGCGGAATTTGTTCCCAGAAAAACATGATAATTACATTATCAAAGTATTTCCGAAGAAATGTATTTTATTCAATTTAAAACATTGGGATGTCATCGTCAATACAGAAACATAAGCATAAACAGAACTTACATTTATTTACACTAGAGATCTACATCTCTTTAATCTCTTAGTGTAACGTAACTTCATATCGACACTTGTGATACAAATAAGCTTGAGTGGGTCAGGTTGGGAAACCTGGTGAGTATAGAGGGATTTCAATCCTACAATGTTATATCATATATATAATTTAGAACTCACAAAATATACAATTTCACCATATATATATATATATATATATATATATATATATATATTTATATATATATATATATATATATATATATATATATATATATATATATATATATATTGGATATAGATCCGGTAAGAAGGAAATTTTTGGTGGGAAGGTAAGAAGTTTTTTTTCTATATATTTTTTTGACGAACAAAATAAATGAATCACTAGATGATTCATTTGTAAGATGATTCACAAGAAAAAATTCCCAAAAAAACATCTTTATGATTCATTTTTAAGTAAATTAAGAAAAAATTCACTTTTATGACAATTTTAGTGAATAACAACAAAATCATTGTATAATTGAATCATCGAGATGTTTTTTTGAAAATTTTTTCTTGTGAATCATCTTACAAATGAATCATCTAATGATTCATTTTGTTTGTTCGCGAAAACAAATATGTAGAAAAAAAATTTCTTACCTTCCTACCAAAAATTTCCTTCTTATTTGATCTTGACTCTCTCTCTCTCTCTCTCTCTCTCTCTCTCTATATATATATATATATATATATATATATATATATATATATATATATATATATATATATATATATATATATATATAAAAGCAACTCTTACCCCACCCCGTTAATCCTTACAACGAGACTATCCATACTCTCGGACCTTACATTTTACCTCATACTTAACCCATACTCTCGGAATCTAATTCATGCTCTCGGATCAATAATTGTGCCCGTTCGATACTCTCGGATTAGGGACAAGTGTCTATGTGTAAATCTATTCTCACGGATTAACGACAAATGACTATTTCCTATCCATACTCCCGGACTGAGGACGGCTGACTATGTCTTAATCCATATTCCCGGACTAAGGACAACTGACTATGTCTTAATCCATACTCCCGGACTAAGGACAATTGACTATATCTTAATCCATACTCCCGGACTAAGGACAACTGACTATGTCTTAATCCATACTCCCGGACTAAGGACAACTGACTATGTCTTAATCCTTACTCCCGGACTAAGGACGACTGACTATGTTTTAATCCATACTCCCAGATTAATGACAGTTGACTATGTCCAATCCATACTCTCGGACTAGGGACAATGACTATGTCTAATCCATGCTCCCGGATCAATGACATATACTAAAGTTCTATTCTCTGAGTGTAACTGACTTGTACTCATAAGAAAATACTACTCAATATTCCTCATAATTAATTTAGGTTTACTCTTTATCCTAAATCATCATATATAATCATGTATGTTCTTTAACACGTATTTCAGACAACATCAATTAACTTGCACATAAACATATAATTAATACTTCAATCAATACTTGTATTAAAATCATGTTCATGAAAGGGACTATGCACTCACCTGATAAGGTGGCGACTCGGCACTCGGACAGCACTTCGTTACTCTTAAAACAATTTTCCTTTGACAAAACCTAGTATCATTACCACTAGAGTTTAATCTAATGTTTGGCGAGACTAATTAATAGTCTAGCTATTATTACTATTATATAAGCGTTAAACAATACTCTTCACCCACTATGTACAGACAGGGGCCAGACATGAAACACCGGAGGGCATGATCATTTTGGCATATAGCACTTCTAAATCCAGCAACCCAAGCGGCCCTCCAAACCAGATTCCCCGTACTGCGAGTGGTTAAAAAGATATTATAACGACACTTATATAAATCATAATAATAGAAAAAATAATTATTATAAGGTCCTAATAACATTACTATATTTAAATAAAAGCTATATTAGAAATGGTGTAGGAGTAGCTCACTTACAGCGGGTTTTTATTAAAAATCGGGCTTCGCTGGAGCAGCGTTTCCGAGCAGAAAGCTTTTCTTCTCGGAGCTGTCAGGAGCTCCGGGGCTTCCTTCTAATGCTAGGGAGGTTCCCTAGACTTGGGAGGGATTTAGGGAGGCTAGAGAGAAGTTAGAGAGAGAAAGAAAGGCTTATGGTGTGAAGAAATTATGAAGAGTTCATCTCTTATTTATAGGAGTTTTATCGTAGAGTAGTCCCTAAGTTTTGTCCATATCTTCTGCGTACGAGCTCCATTTTCTACGTTATTTATATCCACGCATTGGTATTTATGAGTACTACAACTTTCATTTAGACCCTGTTGGCTAATTCTCATTCTATCTCAGATTTACAAAAACTGTATCGTATTTATCACGCTCGAAGAGTAGAGACTAAGCTTCGTCCACATCTTTCGAATACGAGCTCCATTTTCGAAGTTATTTATATCCACACATTGTTATTTACGAGTACTACAACTTTCATTTAGACCCCGTTGGCTAGTTCTCATTCTATCTCAGATTTACAAAACTGTATCGAATTCGTCGCGCTCGAAGAGTAGAGACTAAGCTTCGCCCATATCTTTCGCATACGAGCTCCGTTTTTGACGTTCTTTATATCCACGTGTAGGTAAAAACAAGATCTACAACTTTTCTTTTGACTCTGTCGACTAATTCTCGGCCGATTTTAAATTTAATAGTATGAGGAGGTTATACTGTTAAATGACCGTGTAAAATTCATAACTTCTACATACGGACTCCGTTTTCGTCTGTCTTTTTATCGTTGAGTTCCTATTAATGAGATCTTCAAGTATCATTTAGGTTGCATAGGCCAAAAACCTCTCAAACTAAAATTCGGGTTTCGGGTCGTGCACTGCTATGCCAAATCTTAGAAAATTCATAACTTTCTCATACGAAGTCAGATTTGGGCGTTCTTTTTTTTGTATGTTCTCGGTTTAACGCATACTATAACTTTTTTTTAGATCACTAAGGCTAAAAAGTCCTCTATCGTAAATTCATTATTTACGTCTCCCGGTGTAGTGCCGGTTTTGCCGTAAAACTTCGACGAGCCATAACTTCTTCGTTATAACTCGGATTTCGGCGTTCTTTATATGTACGGAACCCTTGTAAAATATACTACCACTTGGTTAAGATTATTACTTCTAAATAATCTTCCATAAAAAACTCATTTTTGATGCTCATTGTCTCTAAATTGACTAACCCGAATCTGCGGGCGTTACATGTATAAGCAACCAATCCTTGGTATCTCCCAAATACCTTAAAATGCCTTTGACGGTTGTCTAGCAATTCAGTCAAGAAAATATATAATACAATGTTACAATGCTCAAAGAATCTAAGACATCAGAATAATCACAAATCATAGCATAAATGATCAATCCTATATCTGAAGCATATAGGACTCGACTCATCCTATCATTTTTACGTCCTGAACAAAACTGTGAGATTTACTCAACTCCTGACTATGATGAAAAGGAACAATCCCTTTCTTAGAGTTTTCAATTTGGAAACTTTTCAACACATTATTGATATATGTGCTTCGACTGAGTCCTCTTAAACATTTTGATAAATACTTTTAGATCCAAAGATCAAGTATCAATGTCGCTTCCCCTATTTCCATCACAACAAAACAATCTCGAGCTTTTCTACTTTGCATCTTAGGGAGAATGTTTCCTATAGCGGTATTGTCATCAACATGCAACATCGATAACGACACTCCCACTAGCTTTCACATGTATTCAGAACCTATCCGGACTTCTAGAAAACAACACTCTTTGACTTTCTCATGGAAGTTAAGATTCTTGATACATGATACTTGTCTAAATCTACGAATAAACTTCTCAAGCTTACACACCTTGTTTGGATATTTTGTATTTTTAAAACCTTTTAGAATGTATCAAAAATCCTTCACAAGTTTCCAGTTATGGAAGGTCGTTTAAACATCCACTTTACCATATCTTATAATAAAAAAAGCAACAATGGTAATAATCAAATAGACCCTTTCTTAGCTATTGGTGAGAATGTTTCATCATAATCATATTCTTGAGTCTGAGTGAACCCTTTTCCACCATACTAGCTTTAAATGTATGTACATTCTTATCCTTGTTAGTCTTCACATTGAAGATCTAATTGCACCTAATGTCATAAGACTAGACTTTAGATCAACCAATTTTAAACTTGGTTGTCCTTCATCTTTAGACCTTTCTCATTGACATCCTCAAGGACCACCATTGCTTCCTAATAGCTATTAGGTCATCCAAATTGATTAGTGTTTTATCACTAATCAACATGTCTCCTTCCATAGTTAGTTGAAACTCATAAAACTTGGGAGATGTAACTCTACTAAATATGTGAAGAGGTAAGAAAATGTCATTTGACTCAACTAGTATTCTAACTAAAGTTGAGAACTAGTTCTAACTATAGGTTCATTTTTGGTCATATCTTGAATTTCTTCAAGGTTAATATGACTCTTACTGACATCTTGATATGTATATGTTCTTTCTCTCAAGGAACACTCCTTTTGAGCTATAAGAAACACATTATTATGTGTCTTTAGAATAAATATCAAAAGTATTTGGTGAATACCCTACAACATAACACTTCTTAGATCTTGATTCAAGTTAGTAATTAGTTTCTTGATTCAAGTTGGCAATACCATTACATAATAGTGTCCTATGAGAAGCCAATTATGGAAACCATTCCACGATCTCTAAGATGGTCGTAGAACTCGATACGAAGGCATTCTCCTTTCCTTTTGGATCAAAGAACCTTTATCTTCATGCCTAATTGATTATGTACTTTGTTTTGATAGTATTTGAAACTTCTCAAAGTATCAGATTTATGCTTAATTATATAAACATAATCACAGCAACCGATGTTATCATAAAATATGATATAGTAGTATTTGTTGTCCCTTGTGGTGGATTAGAAGGGTCCACACACAATAGTGTGTACAAGATCCAATAATTTCTTGTCCACATTACATGTCATGTGAATGGTGGTTAACTCATCTTCCCAACAACAAAGATTCGCAAACATCATCCAACCCAAAGTTGAATGATTCCATCTCCAGACCAATTAAAGCTTGGTGATGTGATTTATCACACCCCCGGCCGACGGCAGAAACGTCGGGTTGTACGGCGTAGGGACATTGGATCACGGTGACATGTATATTGAACAATACAAAGAAATATAACACAAACATTACTTTTTTATTATAAATTGTATAAAGGCTTACATCGTTCGATATTCAAGCACACTTCCTATTCATAACTAAACATAAAACAAGCATAAATGACTTCCAGCGACTTCCTTGACGACTTGCTTCCTTCCACAGCTACCCTCCACGCTCATCTTCCTGAGAATACATGTATTTTGAAAACGTCAACATAACGGTGATGAGTTCATAGGCATTATATTTTTTTTGTTTTATCCTTTTACTCGATCGAAAACTATTTCAGTTTTAAAAACTTTTCTTTATTTAAGGATGTATTACCTATCCTAAATCTTTGTAATATTTATCGAATCATACAACTACTTGAAGTAGTCCCTCAAGGCAGTTTAAATTAAGATTTTCACAAGAGTATTACCATGAGCCCCTGTGATCCACGCTATGGACATATATATCCCACACGACACTTCATCATACTTCGAATAGTATTATTTTTATACTTAAGAAAGATATCAAGTCGGCATTGTAGCTAGCAATCGCAAGTGGGGGTGTCAACCCGGTATAGATCTATATATATTTTTCTGGCTCTCACAAGATTAAGGATTATAGGTTCGAGGTCAGACGATTTAATCAGGCTAAAGGATGATAATAACATCTGTCACACCCCCAAACCGGAACGGCGGAAACGTTCGGGGGCGGAGGACGTCATGTTTAGTATCACAAGATATGCATCATAGTAATCAAAGTAACAAACAACCATCTCATTAGAAAGAAAGTGTTTACAAAGTATGTGATTCACATAAGATAGACTACAAAAGTAAATAACAAAACAAGACATGAAGCTACTATGCTCCATCTTCTGTATCACAGTGCGCGTACATGTCTACTAGTTTCCTAAGAATACAAGTTATTTTGGAAGAGTAGATCAGCATTTAATCTGGTGAGTTCATAAGATTTTAGTGATGTAAATTAAGCTGAAAGTTCTTTTAGAAAAGTTCGCCTGTTCCTCCAGAAAATCCTATATTTCCTGCTTTGATGATAGATAAGTAAAAATGACTCTACAATCCTTTCTATGAGTACTAAATGGATACAAGTTATATAAAACCAAGAGTAAACAAACAATCGATTGTGTGTATCTGCCCTAATCCCACAACCAAACAAGGAACAGGAAATAAGGTGGAAGGCACACATCCCATTGTTTGTTAGATCATCGTTGTATATAACCCTGGCGTATTCACTTGGTACTCGCGGAGTTAACTGTAATAGCTCCTTTATATTTGATGAAAACATTCTTTAAGAAAACCCTTATTTTTGTTAGTAAAAATGGTAACCACAATAGTTCCTTCTATAATCACTTAGTTTATAATAGCTATATATAATCTAATATCGAACATATAGTTAATTGTGTGAATCTGCCCTAAGCCCACAACCAAACAAGGAACATGAAGTAAGGCGGAAAGCACACATCCAACTACCTATCGGGTATTAATTATATATAACCCTGATTTATAAACTAAGGTATTATAGAATTAACCACCTAAGGTCCATTAAGTTATACTGGTTTAAATAAATGGATTAAACCTTTACTGGTAAGTTTCTAGTTTTGTTTACCAAATGTTCTATTTGAAAAGTATGTTTTGTACTAGAAAACGGTGTATTGAATTAGTATACTATGACCTGGCCCATACCTGGTACTCCTTATTATTACTTGGTGTATACGGAATATATATGTAGCTAAGATCGAATAGATAGTAGGTTGGGTGAATCTGCTCTAAGCCCACAACCAAACAAGGAACAGGAAATGAAGCGGAAAGCACACATCCTACTACCTGTCGGATCCGATTAATATATATCCCTGATGTATATACTAAGGAATCATAAAGTTAGCATTATAGGCCCCTTCCTACTGAATGTACTAGACTCGACTGATCTGTTTGTCGCTTGTAATGATGTGAGTTTTGTATATATTTATGTGTTTTATTTATTAATATCCGGTACTTTGTAGATGTACCCCTTTATAAATAAATCCGGTACTTTGTAGATGTACCCCATATATATATAAATCATGGCATATTGTATATGCACCATATATATATATATATATATATATATATATATATATATATATATATATATATATATATATATATATATATATATCCATTATACCACTTTTATTATCATCTTTTGTTTAGAACAATGAGTTAATGATACGTTCCCTTCCTAGGTTACTGGGAATAATTAGTATAATTGTGTTAATCATGATTTGTTCTTCTATTATAGTACATAGTATGTTTTTTCTGTTAGCGTGTATTGTATCTTTCTCCCTGTTTCTCTTTATAGTATGTTCTCTATGTTATCGTGTATTGTATCTACCTCCCTGTTTCTCTTTATAGTATGAACTGAACCCCTAAACTATACCTATTATAGTTTACTAGCATCTTTACTTGAACTGTTACTGACTTTAATAAAAGGCTCATTTATCTACTGAGTTATGATTGTACTTTAAAAACGGTTTTTTATAAACAATAATGTAACATAACTTTAAAAGAGTTTTTGAAATGGTTTTGATCACTTATAAAGCATAAGAAATCCTTTGAATAAGATAGTTATCACAAATAACATTTACACAATTATCATTGTGTTCAACTTGTATCCCCCCCCCTTTAAAAGCATTTAAAACATTTAAAAGATTGATTATAGGGGTATGAACTCACCTTATGTAGGTGATTCAAACGAATATGCGCGTAAGGATGAGAAGTTCCACGAATGAAGTCCCGAGACACAACGAGTCCTAAATGACATATAATTGCATATATTGGCATGAATTTAGTGTTTATAAGTGTGACACCAGTCAAATTTTGGTCAAAAATAAATTGATCAATAATCATAATTGGGATGAACCAAGTGGTAGAGTTTGTAACAAGGTTTCCAAAAACATAAAGAACACTAAAATCCGAGCTATAACGAAGAAGTTATGATCAATCGAAAATCCGCGTCAAAACCGGTAAAACATTGTTCAGTGTAAAAAGTGAATTTTCGATAAAAGGCTTGTTAGCCTTAACAATCTAAATGAAACTTGTAGAATATGTTAAACCGAGAACGTTCATAAAAAGAACGTGAAAATCTGACTTCGTATGAGGAAGTTATGATTTTTCGAAGTTTCGGTTTAGCAGTAGACAGCTAAAAATTCGAAATATAAATCGATCGATATTTAGCCAACGCAACTTAAACGAGAATCGAAGGTATCGTCTAAAGTAGCACAACGGTAAAAAGACAGACGAAAACGGATGTCGGATGAAGAAGCTATGAATTTTTAACGGATTCCCGTCCCGGACTATTTAAAATAAAAATGTTAAAAATAAAGTCAAAATCAGCCGACGAAGTCCAAACGAAAGTCGTAGAGTATGATTTTACCTACGCGTGCATATAAAGAACGCAAAAAACGGAGCTCGTATGCGAAAGTTATGATTTTCGCAAGTTTTGGCACAAAAATAAAGAAAAATAAGAAAAACCGGGCAAATTCGCATGAGTCAGCTTCGGACACGTCACCTCGCATGCGAGGCCTCCACGTGTTCGCTTCTCATTGGACCGCAGCCTCGCGTGTCGTCTCCTGATTGGTCCGAAGTCGTCACCTTCTTTCCCCATTGGACCGAACTTCGGTCCACTTACAAGAGGCCACCTGTCCGAAGTCACGTGTCTCGCACCGGGTCAGAAGCTCCACTGCCTTAAGCCTTCGCACGTGGCCTTCGCAGGAGCTGCCACGTAGCTGCTGACTCACCTCCTCGCCTCGCCAGGTGTCCGAGCCCTCGCCAGCTGTCCCCCTTCGGCCGAACCCTCGCACCCCTATATAAAGGGTGCGAGTCTTCTCGGATGGAAGGGTTTTTCACCCCATTTTTCACCCATTTTGCACCATTTCACCCCCTCGACTTTCTCACGGCCCTCGAAGGCCCCGGTATCACGTCTAAAGCCCGAAGCAAGCCCCGGAGCCCCAGAATTCTTGAGAATTCATCATATCTCCTGTCGAAACTCTGCCCGGTTTGAGCCGGTTTTTCGTCAAACAAACTCTTTACGGGAAACAAAACGCTGCTCGAATCACCGCTTATCAAAGTGAGTTCATACCCCTATAATTTACATTTTCAATGGTTTTTAAATGCTTTTTAGGGGGGGGGGGAATACAAGTTTAACACAATATTAAATTGTGTTAATAACTGTATGTTATAATAATCACACAAATGTTTCCGTATGCTTTTAAGAATTATCAAATACTTTCAAAATAACGTGAAGCCATGTTAAATCTTTAAAGTCATGTAAAAACTCCGTTAAAATTATTTGAAAAATGTTTTATAAGCTATTTCAAAGTATAAATGCCAAAATCATGTTTATATATGTATAAATATATAAATAAGATTTGAAGGGCTTAGGACTAATGAATTATCCTATATCCTTTTGCTCGTTTGGATGTGGAATTAGGGTTGTGTTATTTGTCCGAAGGTCGTTTCCTTCTTAATTATATATATATATATATATATATATATATATATATATATATATATATATATATATATATATATATGAGTCTAAAAGGCTACTCCTTTTAGTATTATTACCTTTGTATCAGGCTGAGCAAAGGTGATATTCCATAAGAATTCATGCTAATCAGATAGAACATACAAATTATAATAGGTATAATTTATGATTCAAAACTAAATATACAAGTATGATTCACGACTGTATACTTTCCAAGGAAATTACCAAAATACATTCAACTATACCAAGATATGTATAATACCTTTAATATACGAACAACATATTAAAGAAGTAAAGATACATCATACCTAGTTTGCATTAACAAAGGTACTATACAGAGTACCAGGGTTAGCAAACACGTGGTAATGCCGGGTTTGTATTAGCAAAGGTACTATACAGAGTGCCCGAGTTAGCAAACACGAGGTAATAATACATCCTACCGAGTTTGCATTAGCAATGGTACTATACAGAGTACCAGAGTTAGCAAACACGAGGTAATAATACACAATTCCGGGTTTGCATTAGCAATGGTACTATACAGAGTACGAGAGTTAGCAAACACACGGTAATAATTCATGATTTAAGTATACTAGAATACATTGTTTTACAAGAAACTAGGGTTTTGATTCAAGAATATACTGCAATCATTATTTCAGAATGATTGGGTTTTCAAAACTAATATACATGTAACGTTTAATATGCTTTTTATGAGACTCTATATTCAGGTTGTTTAATTCATTTTAGACAACATAGGAAAGTCCTGACATTATAACCAGAATCTCCAGCCGGGGATCGAAACAAGTGTGTGTAGATCTATATCGGGATTGACAACCCCGCACTCAGGCTGCTAGCTACAGTCCGGCATACATGCCGATGAGTAATAATTGTTATCACCAGTTTAAACGCCCACAAAGCGTTTGTTTCAGGCCATCCGTCATACTATGGTTATAATAACTACTCATTAAAAAGATATTAACAATACGTTAAGTGTATAAACAAATAAACGAAAGTACACCTTCAAAGTACCAGTTTATAGAATACAAAATACAATCGTTTAATACAATTTTCATTAACACCTGGTGGAGCCAGGCACACTCTCAAATACAAGTTTTCAGAAAGGAATACAAATACAAAACAGTAATACAAAGAGAACGGTTTATGGGATTAAACCACTTATCAAATGGAACTTAGTCATTCAATCTCTGTAAACTAGTATAACATAAAAGACCTTTAGTGGTTAATTCTATAATTCCTTAGTTATTACATCATAGTTATACATAAGTACTATCCGATTGACAGTGAAATGTGTGACTTCCGCCTTAGTTCCTGCTCCTTGCTTGGTTGTGGGCTTAGGGCAGATGCACCAAATTGACTGTCCATTCGATATTGTGTTATGTATAATCAGTATAAACTAAGTAATTACAGAGGGAAACTATTGAGGTTATGAATCTAGCACCTCAGGAAATATAGGATTTCCTGGAGAAACCAGTGAACTTATTCAAAGAACTTAGGGTATACTTAACAGAACTAAAATACTTATGAACTCACCAGCTTAAATGCTGATCTACTCTTTCCAAATAACTTGTATTCTCAGGAATCCAGTAGACAGGTACACTCCCGAAGCTTTTGAGAAGACTACCTAGTACCGTACCGCGACTCTTGTCTTCTGCTGTACCTACTTTAGTGTTTGAATATGTAATGTTTAAACACTTATGTAAAACTTATACTTATTAATGCAATGGTTGTTTGTACTTTGATTACTATGTTACATGTGTTGTGATACTTACCTAAAGTCCTCCGCCCCCGAACGTTTCCGCCGTTCTTGTTTGGGGGTGCGACAGATTGGTATCAGAGCAGTGTTTATAGTGAACTCAGTATATCAGTCATAAAAGATATACAAATATAAACCCATTGGGATAAAAACACTCTGACCAAGAGTTATACTTTAAAAATATTTCAATATTTTATAAAAGTACAAGTACATGCAGAGTATATATACCAGAATGAGTATCACAAGAAGAACAAAACTAAAGTATTTGGATGTTGGACATTGCAGTTAAACCTAGACAGTGACGCAATCATATCTGGGATCAATATAGCCTGATCAACTATATTCATCCGAGATATGACCAACACATGTTTGGGAAGTGATTGTAGTGTTGCAACTGGTCTAAAACTTACCTAAGCACCAGAAGAATTCTAGAACTAAAGACTAAAATACTATGGGATTATTTTAGGATGCTATAACAAGAAAACTGAAAACTTGTTAAGTTCTTGTATCTAGAAGTCCAAGAATCAAACTCATAACTAAAATAACATGGAGGTATGTTTCATACCTCTGGGGAAATGTTAAAAAGATCTTTTCTGAAAAGTCTATAATTACTAAGTGGATACGTTAAGATCATATATAGCCGAGATCTTATAGACTTAGAATATGTGATTTTCACTCTACTTCCTTTTCCTTGTTTGGATGTGGTTTTAGAGTAGGATTACTTATTCAAAAGTCTATTTGATCTGGATTATATAGAATCGGTACACACGATGTGATTATAGAAGGACCAGAAAGAATCACCTTCGTAAAGATTTTCTCATAGATTCTTTAGACATTCCCATTCTCGTATAAACCCATTAGATAAACATAGTTACTCCAACAATCAATAGAACAGTCAAGGAAGATCCAACAAAATTTCATTAGGAGAATCCCAAGAAAGAAACATATGAGAAGTACATAAACTATAGAAATCATTTAGTGCCCTTACCTTATTAAAGACACCAATGAGAGATTCACATGAACTTTCGAGATTCAAAATCTTCATTACGAAGTAATGGGGATCGGTGTCAAAATCGGAAGTAAGACAGCCTGGGAATTCAATATACCTACAGAGGAGAAGGACACCCTATAGATACCAGGAAAGAACAAATCATTACCACCCAGAATAGAACAAAGGAAAACCACGCATGATTCATGTGAAGTGTTCGAGCACCTTTTCATCTAAGCAATAACTAGTAAATCGGTTCAACCTAGTGAGTTAGTGATTTCATTACTCACATTAGGTTTGGAGCTTATCCTCTTTTCCTGTCACGGCTAATAACAATAAATCAGATCACGGAATCTTAATTGATAGTGATTACTTCTCAAATTCATAAGTCTATTTTATATAGACACTGTTATGAATTATTTTCGAATATTTTCGAAAATTGGGAAACGATATCCACCAAACGAAGGTAACTTAGTTCGGATGATACTCGGTTCCTAACCATTCTAGAAACTTAATTATGTTCCTTACCAAGACTGCATCATAGAGATGCAGGTCGAATCATTAAGAACAATATAACAAAACATAAGATTAATACATAGATACAAGTGGTTAGAATACATCTAGAGACACGATAGTCGCTCACGAACTCATTTTCTTATCATGCCTCCAAAGAAGTGTAACCAACCCACCAGCAAAACACCAATCCTTCAGATAGATGCGGCTACGTTTCAAGCTGCGGTCACAGCAGCTGTGGCGGCTGTCATGGCACACCTGAATGCTAACAATACAAATGTTAGTAGTAATGCTATCAGTAACCCCAATAGTGGTGATGGCCAAGTACAGCCACAAGCACCTACCTGTAAGAACACCTCGAACCTTAAGCCTAATATCTTGAAACGAAAGTTCAAGAACAAGGAAGGGAGTTGTTCAACTCAAGAACCTAACAGAGGGCAACGAACTGGGGCAGTCAATACCCCCATCAGCCCTGTTATTCTAGCACCTACCAAGCCATACTTAGGAAACCTCCCACACTACAGCAAGTGCAACTACCATCATCATTGAGTTTGCCGAGAGCTGCATTGCAATAGATGCAACATGAAGGGGCATACCGCCCGCATCTGTAGAACTCCGATTGAGTTCATCACTTCAACTGCCAATGTTGGAACCATTCCCATATGTCACCTTTGTGGTAAAATAGGACATTACAAGAGGGATTGTCCAATAGAGAAGAACGACGGGGGAGCAGGAGGGTTTTGATCCCAATACATGGGAAAGCATCAAAGAACCCTGCTATATTTTGGTACGCTTCCAAACCCCGATGATTATCTATAATTATGATCAATCTTTTGTTCAAATTAAATCATAACACTTATATAAAAGTTGAAACCCTAACAGGTAAGCTATGATGACTTAGTGTACACATAAGGGTCATTTATAATTAAGATTTGTAGACTTAGAGTGAGTAATCCCGCCTTATTTCTTGTTCCTTGTTTGGTTGTGGATTCAGGGCAGGGTTGCTCAGTCAAAGGTCTTACCAATCTTAATTATACATGACTTGTATACACCAAGCGATTATAGAGAGACCTAGTAAGGATATTTTCATGAAAGTTCATAATTTCAAATTATCAGAACCCTCGTATTGGTAGTACCCGCCAATTTTGAATCAAAAAGGGGTTCGTAGTAATAATAACAGAATAAAACCAGAAGTGCTGAAAACTTAGGTACATAGGATATCACCCTAGTAATCATTCGTCCTAGAACGACTTAATATCTATTTCGTCGAGAAAATTCTGACGTCCTCATTCGACATGGTTTGGCCTGGCCCTTACCATGTGAAAATTCTTATGCTGTATAAGAGAACTTTTTCCTTAATCAGCCGTAAGATGAAATTATTCCAATCCATAACGCAAAACCCTTAGGTTGTCTCTCATTTCAAAACTTCAGAAGTACCCATGCGAAGAGTACCCTGCCATTCTAGCCTACTCAGTAGACAGGAAACTTCAAACGATAAGCACCGAAGTAGTCTTGGAAGTCAGTAACTACCGAAGTACCTCAATAGATCTCGTAGGAAAATCATTATACCGCAGGACGAGTTCAAGAATAGAGACTAAGAACTCATTAAGTTAATCTATCGCTGCTAAGTGTATACACGAGAGTGGTATATAAGTTAGACTTAACAAGATTAAGGATGTGTGATTCCGCCCTATCTCCTATTCCTTGTTTGGTTGTGGACTTGGGGCAGAGTCACCCATCCGGGCGTTTTCTGAAATCTAAATTATATACGACATGTATACACGAGGTGATGGTGGATGAGCCAAGTATGAGTCTTATCATGAACTTTGGAGCAAAAGCCTGCATCGTGTATTTTACCAGGTGGAATTCAACATGAGACCACGACAGTGGGTCGAGCTACTAAATGACTACGAATTCGAAATTCGTTATCATCTCGACAAAGCCAATATAGTAGCTAACACCCTAAGTCGGAAGGAGTACCCAAGTCATAGTGCCAATCATGTACTATGATAACCCATTCATATCTCTCCACATAGAGTAAGGAGGCTCAACAGGAAGCCTTGAAACCTGAAAATGTGGCAAGTAGAGAAGATAAATAGAACGTGTGAGTGTACGGTATGCCAATATCTATTATCTCCACTGAGATAATAGAATCATCTCCCAGTTCAGGCCGTCACTCAAAAATCTATAGGAACCAGAATAGTCATGATTATATGGGATCGGCTATGGTAAAGAATGGTATACCCATTTACCAATTAGTCGAGACCATTATCACACTAGCATTCAAGTTGCTTCATTCGAAACCTTCTGTGGTCACAAGTGCAGATTCTATCTGTACTGGACTAAAGTGGGTAATACGTAACTAGCTAGAGATCCAATTTCCACACAGCACCCTCGCTGATCTGGAATTCATCCGAGAAACTACCAAAAACAAAATACGAATTAGGAAGCACCATAAAGCTTCCAAAGTTAACCAGAGAAGCTACGGTTTCGATAAAAGAAAACCCTTGGAATTCCAGGATTGATGACCTTGTCATATGAAGGTCTCACTCAGGAAGGACAAGATGCGCTTGAGAAAGCGTGAAAAACAAAACACAAAGTACATAAGACCATTGGAGGTTATTACCAGAATCGGTCTTGTACTTTTAAACTTAGACTACCACAAAAACTTAATAACATTCATCCCATCTTTCACATATCTAATCTAAAGAGGTGTCTATCCGATAAAACACTTGTTATTTCACTCGATGAAATCAAGTTAAATAAAAGTCTACACTCTGTAGTAGAACCAATATAAACCATGGATAGGGAAATCTAAAGAACCACGCTAAGTCTCATCCCGTTAGTGAAGGTTCGCTGGATTACAAACCAGGGACCTGAATTCACTTGGGATAGGAAAGATTAGACCTAGTCCATGAGTATCACTTTAGACTTAATTTCGGGATGAAATTCCCTCTAACGGGGGGATAATGTGACACCAGTCAAATTTTGGTCAGAAATAAATTGATCAATAATCATAATTGGGATGAACCAAGTGGTAGAGTTTGTAACAAGGTTTCCAAAAACAAAAAGAACACTGAAATCCGAGTTACAACGAAGAAGTTATGACCAATCGAAAATCCGCGTCAAAACCGGTAAAACACTGTTCAGTGTAAAAAGTGAATTTTCGATAAAAGGCTTTTTAGCCTTAACAATATAAATGAAACTTGTAGAATATCTTAAGCCGAGAACGTTCATAAAAAGAACGTGAAAATCCGACTTCGTATGAGGAAGTTGTGATTTTTCGAAGTTTCGGTTTAGTAGTAGACAGCTAAAAATACGAAATATAAATCGATCGATATTTAGCCGACGCAACTTAAACGAGAATCAAAAGTCTCGTCAAAAGTAGCACAACGGTAAAAAGACAGATGAAAACGGATGGATGAAGAAGTTATGAATTTTTAACGGATTCCCGTCCCGGTCTGTTTAAAATAGTAATATTAAAAATAACGTCAAAATCAGCCGACGAAGTCTAAACGAAAGTCGTAGAGTATGATTTTACCTACGCGTGCATATAAAGAACGCCAAAAACGGATATCGTATGCAAAATTTATGATTTTCGCAAGTTTTGGCACAAAAATAAAGAAAAATAAGAAAAACCGGGCAAATTCGCATGAGTCAGCTTCGGACACGTCACCTCGCATGCGAGGCCTCCACGTTTTGGCTTCTCATTGGACCGCAGCCTCGCGTTTCGTCTCCTGATTGGTCCGAAGTCGTCACCTTCTTTCCCCATTGGACCGAACTTCGGTCCACTTACAAGAGGCCACCTGTCCGAAGTCACGTGTCTCGCACCGGGTCAGAAGCTCCACCGCCTTAAGCCTTCGCACGTGGCCTTCGCAGGAGCTGCCACGTAGTTGCTGACTCACCTCCTCGCCTCGCCAGGTGTCCGAGCCCTCGCCAGCTGTCCCCCTTCGGCCGAACCCTCGCACATCTATATAAAGGGTGCGAGCCTTCTCGGATGGAAGGGTTTTTCACCCCATTTTTCACCCATTTTGCACCATTTCACCCCCTCGACTTTCTCACGACCCCCGAAGGCCCCGGTATCACGTCTAAAGCCCGAAGCAAGCCCCGGAGCCCCGGAATTCTTGAGAATTCATCCTCTCTCATGTCGAAACTCTGCCCGGTTTGACCGGTTTTTCGTCAAACAAACTCTTTACGGGAAACGAAACGCTGCCCGAATCACCGCTTATCAAAGTGAGTTCATACCCCTATAATTTACCTTTTCAATGGTTTTTAAATGCTTTTTAGGGGGGGGGGGAATACAAGTTTAACACAATATTAAATTGTGTTAATAACTGTATGTGATAATAATCACACAAATGTTTCCGTATGCTTTTAAGAATTATCAAATACTTTCAAAATAACGTGAAGCCATGTTAAATCTTTAAAGTCATGTAAAAACTCCGTTAAAATTATTTGAAAAATTTTTTATAAGCTATTTCAAAGTATAAATGCCAAAATCATGTTTATATATGTATAAATATATAAATAAGATTTGAAGGGCTTAGGACTAATGAATTATCCTATATCCTTTTCCTGGTTTGGATGTGGAATTAGAGTTGTGTTATTTTTCCAAAGGTCGTTTCCTTCTTAATTATATATATATTATACATATATGAGTCTAAAAGGCTATTCCTTTTAGTATTATTACCTTTGTATCAGGCTCAGCAAAGGTGATATTCCATAAGAATTCATGCTAATCAAATAGAACATATAAATTATAATAGGTATAATTTATGATTCAAAACTAAATATACAAGTATGATTCACGACTGTATACTTTCCAAGGAAATTACCAAAATACATTCAACTATACCAAGATATGTATAATACCTTTAATATATGAACAACATATTAAAGAAGTAAAGATACATCATACCTAGTTTGCATTAACAAAGGTACTATACAGAGTACCAGGGTTAGCAAACACGTGGTAATGCCGGGTTTGTATTAGCAAAGGTACTATACAGAGTGCCCGAGTTAGCAAACACGAGGTAATAATACATCCTACCGAGTTTGCATTAGCAATGGTACTATACAGAGTACCAGAGTTAGCAAACACGAGGTAATAATACACAATTCCGGGTTTGCATTAGCAATGGTACTATACAGAGTACGAGAGTTAGCAAACACACGGTAATAATTCATGATTTAAGTATACTAGAATACACTGTTTTACAAGAAACTAGGGTTTTGATTCAAGAATATACTGCAATCATTATTTCAGAATGATTGGGTTTTCAAAACTAATATACATGTAACGTTTAATATGCTTTTTATGAGACTCTATATTCAGGTTGTTTAATTCATTTTAGACAACATAGGAAAGTCCTGACATTATAACCAAAATCTCCAGCCGGGGATCGAAACAAGTGTGTGTAGATCTATATCGGGATTGACAACCCCGCACTCAGGCTGCTAGCTATATTCCGGCATACACGCCGATGAGTGACAATTGTTATCACCAGTTTAAATGCCCACACAGCGTTTGTTTCAGGCCATCCGTCATAGTATGGTTATAATAACTACTCATTAAAAAGATATTAAGAATACGTTGAGTGTATAAACAAATAAACGAAAGTACACCTTCAAAGTACCAGTTTATAGAATACAAAATACAATGGTTTAATACAGTTTTCATTAACACCTGGTGGAGCCAGGCACACTCTCAAATACAAGTTTTCAAAAAGGAATACAAATACAAAACAGTAATACAAAGAGAACGGTTTATGGGATTAAACCACTTATCAAATGGAACTTAGTCAGTCAATCTCTGTAAATTAGTATAACATAAAAGACCTTTAGTGGTTAATTCTATAATTCCTTAGTTATTACATCATAGTTATACATAAGTAATATCCGATTGACAGTGAAATGTGTGACTTCCGCCTTACTTCCTGCTCCTTGTTTGGTTGTGGGCTTAGGGCAGATGCACCCAATTGACTGTCCATTCGATATTGTGTTATGTATAATCAGTATAAACTAAGTAATTACAGAGGGAAACTATTTAGGTTATGAATCTAGCACCTCAGGAAATATAGGATTTCCTGGAGAAACAAGTGAACTTATTCAAAGAACTTAGGGAATACTTAACAAAACTAAAATACTTATGAACCCACCAGCTTAAATGCTAATCTACTCTTTCCAAATAACTTGTATTCTCAGGAATCCAGTAGACAGGTACACTCCCGAAGCTTTTGAGAAGACTACCTAGTACCGTACCGCGACTCTTGTCTTCTGCTGTACCTACTTTAGTGTTTGAATATGTAATGTTTAAACACTTATGTAAAACTTATACTTATTAATGGAATGGTTGTTTGTACTTTGATTACTATGTTACATGTGTTGTGATACTTACCTAAAGTCCTCCGCCCCCGAACGTTTTCGCCGTTCTGGTTTGGGGGTGCGACAATAAGCAACTAACATGCAAGGAAACACCCTTATGGACTAGGAAACACTTGGACTAAGTGTTAGAATCACATGTGATTCACTAAAGGGGTGTATACGGCCTAACCATGGAGTGTACGGCCATGGGTGTACGGCTATGGAGTGTACGGCCGTGCACTCATGGTAAAACATGCACAAGAGGGTGTTTGAACCATGGGGAAACTAGTGGGACTATTGCTCAACAAGAATATGAACTAGGTTCTCATTTTGGAGGGCCTTTTGGGGTGTTTTGAGGTGTGTACGGCCATGCAAGGTTGTACGGCCGTACACTCCTTTTCTTCTTGTAAAATGGTCGATTCTAGGGTGTTAAATCAAAGGGGTCCAAGGTTTCAAGAGTTCTAATGGTTAACTAACACCTAGCAAGTGTTTATAGCTTTATATTATGGACTTAACAAGGGTGTACGACCATATATAGAGTGTACGACCGTACACTCTTCATGTTCTTGAGTTTGATGATGAATCAAGGCTTTGAATCATGGATCTATACTAGATTATGCAAGGTATCAACTAATCAATGGAAGGAATACTTACGTTTTTGAAGAACAAGGTGAAGAACTCGATGATAGTTGAGAGAGAATCCGATTTCTTGAGTTGGAAGTTGAAGAAATGAATGAAAATGAGGGGATGGCCTATATATGGGAAGTAGTGTACGGCCACATTGAGTGTACGGCCGTACACTCCTCTTAAAGGAGTGTATGGCTTGATTTCAAAGTGCAGAACTTAGGCTAACACTTCCCTAAACCCAAAACTTGATTGTACTAGGCTTAGAACCCTTAAAATGATTCTTAACAATCCTAATTGATAGCAGAAATGAGTCTGACTCTCGGTTGAATTGAATGGCTGGTCTTTACAAGGCAAAAATTTTCGGGTTGTCACAACATCTCACTAACACGTGTTTATTTAATCTTACGTATGATTCTCATTTTATCCTTTCTTTGTTTAGTCTTTTGTTTGATGAAATATTTTTCCATAATTATCACTACATATATATGTTTCACTATGATATATATATATATATATATATATATATATATATATATATATATATATATATATATATATACATATATATATATATATATATATATATATATATATACACACACACAATAATTATGATTACTTTCATAGCAGGATATTGGGGCAAAGTACCAGCTAAGTACAATGCATATCCTAAAATTTGGCCAACATTACTTCTAGGTACTAAGTTATCCTAGGAAATTGGTTAGCGTAACATCTAGGTATAATATTTTCCTAGTATATCTGGTAGCATAACGATTAGGCATAATATCATTGCTTATGACTAGGTAGAGTTTCTACCGGCATATTATCCTATCGTTTCATGTTTTACATAAACTACTAATATATATTTACAAAAATATATTGTGATAAAGCAGTTTGATAAGCATGTATACCCCTTCCCTTGCCTGTAAAATCTTTAAAAACCGTAAACGTGGGGCCGTGAGCTCACCCTGAATGCGTGATATTGTTGATGTAGGGTTGATTCGGGCTTGGAACTTTGGGATCGCCTCGGGATTGCAGCAGCTCCAATAGAGAGATTAAGAGTGAGGTTTGAGGGATGCAGAATAGGGTTGTAGACGCTGCTATTTATAGTTGAGATTTTGGAGTATGTGTGGCGTAAATATCTATGTGCATCACATATGATCATCGTGGCTCCATTAGGGAGTCACCATGTGTTACTCTCTCCATGGGCCACGTCACTCGCAATTAGATCGAATCTGGTGTCAAGTGCAAGTCGCGCAATGGCACGCACCTCGCACGCACAAAAAATATTTTGAAAATTCTATATCTTACATAATCAAGTTTTTTACCAAAACAGTAGGCTTATCATGATCTAATATATACTATTCACCGTAGTATATGAGTAAATCGAACCTTTTCTGTTGCATTACCTACATGATGATATATAGGAGTTGTTATCTGTCAGGTTCTTTAACAACTATTTGTTGAGGCTCAACACGTTCTATAATCTCTGGTTGAGAACCAATGATTATGGAATATTTCAAGGAAGATTGTCCATGAACAAAGAATCCCAAAAGCTTTTTGAAAGTACTATCCAAATGATCATGGAGTATTTCAAGAACTTCTCTTATCTCAGTTTAAATTTATCTTGAGGTTCATGATTAATGTAAGACTGACAATCCAAGTTTTTTAAATATGCTAGTGATAATCAATTTATATTTCGATGAATGTTTTGGAACCTTCTTTGTTGGTAAATGGTTTAGGAAATTCATAATTTTCCAAGTTATAGCCCTTGAATTCGATTAAAAGCATAGTAAGATTCATGATCTGCCGAACCCTATGACGTAATGTTCAATTTCTCCAATTGGATACACTATTTGTGTTATGGTGTGGTAGGTATAATCGATTGTGAGACAATCCCACAATTTCTTAGATGATCATTGTATTTATCACTAAGATAGTTTCCACTCATACCAGATCTAATAATGTTAATCATTTTACTTAGTTGATTCTCTACTTCATCTTTGAATGTCCTGAACAAACCAAGGTTTCAGATGTATGTTTAATCGTATATTTAATCTCATAAACATAACCATATATACCTAAATCATAAGTGGAGGTAACATAAAGCTTATCCACAAACTTGAGGTTAAGGTTAGGTAGAGAAGCATCTCTACATTTTGTGTGTGTCTTTGTTTTCCTTTTACGAAAAGTCCATGTCCAGGACGTATCATGTTCCATTGTTCAACAATCTTACTTACGAAAATTTGGAAATTACTCCCAAAGATAGCCCCCCCCCCCCCAAATTTATCCTTAATTTTGACTATTAACTAACAAAAATGTTCGGGTTCACCCTGAGTTTTTTTTTTTAAATTTTTTTTCTGTTTTGTGTTATAGGCAGGATTGTACGTTTACCTATTTTAAAATTAAGGCATTGTACTTCAAAAGGTTTATAAAAACAGGAGGAAATAGTAGGTTATTAAATTCATTGCTATTTCTTAATTGCATTTCTATAATTAGAAAAGTTTTTCAAAGCATATTGTTCTAATAGTTCTAATAAGGTAAAGTTTTTGAGAGTTTAATGTTATAATTGGATAGAATTTTAATAAGACAATGCCTTAAATCTTAATAAGAGAAAACTTCAAAATGATGCAATAAAAACAAATGAATGTAGGCTGTTATAATCGTAACTAAATGAAAGCACATTGTTGTTATTTTGTTCCAGAGTTTATCTATTTTCTTAAAAAAGTTGAAAATATGTAAAAATGACCAAATTGTATATGCCACTTAATTTCTACAACAACATACTATGGAAATGACTAAACTGGCCTTAAGAAACAACAAGCCTGACTTGCATTTGATAATTTTAGAAGTTCGTTTGGGCTTGGTTAGACCAAAACTACAACAATTCAAAATCAAATGAGTTAGTCTCCTGTAGATATGTTGTATACGAGTATTTTTGTAATTTACACTCATTGTAAAGGTAAAAGTTTGAACTTTCAAAGCAAAACAATTTTATATTTTCATTTGTTATACAAAAATCATTTTCCAATTTAATTATTGTCTATTAATTGCCCATCCATCAATTTGATTGTCTTGATTAAGTTTTACTAATCTATTGAATTTGTTTCAGCTGCTCATCCATAAAAGTTGTTCATCCATAAACTATATGAGATGAACACCTTATGATATAAGAATTTAAAACACTAACATGGACAAACATTCACATGAACAAACCCACCTGCACTTTGATGACTAGAAAAAAACAGAAATTGGGTCCTGTAAAACCTTATTAGGGAATTTCTTAGTATTTGGGTGATATATATTTAAAGACTCTTGTTTCAAATACATAACATAACTAATAAACCTCTCCAACCTTCGTCGTTGCTAGAATTTTGTGGAACTGATTACTTCATTTGATGTTCTTTCTCCATTTTTAAACCATTTCTATTTGCATACAGATATCCAGAACAACCTTAATAGTAACAATAAAGTGTAAGAATAAAAAATGAATATTGATAGAAATATAAAATAATAATATACCATCTATAATAACTGACTCTATCAGGCTGATTCTTGTAGCACATTAATAAGAAGTCATCTTCATCCATAAATGATTCATATACCGACTCTATCAAAGTGGCCGCAAATGCTAACAAATAGACATATGAATGATGATGATGAAATGACATGACATATATGTATGAGGTAAATTGATGTGCACTAACCAATATTTTGACAAGCAGACAACAAAATCCAAGTAATTTTAGAATTTCTACTTAGTGTTGAACAATACCAACACAACAACACAGGGCTGATTATTTCTACATCAACGGTTGACTTCCCTTTTTTCGTTTCCATAAACACACAGCAACACATGGGAATTAAGAACCCGTGTGATTTAAGCCCTCACTCTTTCGATTTCTTTCAATCAAATATCCTCCGCATATTCATTCGAGAGAATCAACCATACACCTAAGTAATTAACTAAGCCAACCTAACTCTGCACTTATCAAACAATTGGAATATCAAATATATGAAATCATGTTTCATAAAAAACTTTTCATTATCACATGCTGCTCACGTAATTTTGAATAATGAAAAGGTACTCATGACATTCTACTTAGAGATGAGTGGAGTCTCCTGGGAAGTAAAAAAAACAACGTACTTTGGCTCACTTGGACATTTTATCAAACATATGATTTCATGAATTCCAGGACGACTTAAAACATGCATACCTCAGTTTACAGTAGAGGGAGAGCAGGAAACGTAAACATAAGATCTTGACAGCGAAGGTGATGGGAAGTTGAAAACGCCTGCGACTGATTAAGAACCACAAAAATTCACAAACAAGTAGATAAGAGTTACATGTCTACAAACAACAACAAATTCACATATAAAGTTTAATGATACACAAATCAGTTCAAGAAACAAAATCTAATTTAATGGTGCATAAATAAACCCAGTGCAAAAAATAATGCAAGCACTCATCTGATTTTCAAGAACATTACCTTCTTTCAGCAAAGCGAAACGATTTCAGCTAACTAATTCTAGGCAACATATGGCAGATGAATTCCCTGTGGAAAACAACAGGAGATGGAGACCGAAGTGGTTTTGCATACCTCGAATGAGATAGCAAGCGACGACTTGTAGAGTGATCTTCATGGTGGAAGGCGACGAAGACGCTTGAACAGGAACCGTCGACGGTGGCAACCCCAAATCGACATAGGTTTGAGACCAAAAGGAAAAGTAGAGAAGACCGTTGGTCACAGATTGTCTTCCCACCTTGGTCAGTGTCATCGAGCGGTTCATGGATGCCTAGGTTCGTCGACGTTTTAGGATTCGAGAGTTGAATATGGGAGAGAATAAAAACCACCAACAATTATCATTGCTCTCTTGAATTGGTGAGATGAATATGTTTCAAACATAGGATTTTGTGGCAATATATTACACATCCTAGTTATCTTAAATCAACAGACAGTGTACACGTTATTGCTAAGCAATAGTAGGCAATAAACGGCAATAGACAATATCAAGCAAATTAAATAAAAAAATGGACGGAATTTGACAAATTATAGCAAATATTGGGCCAAAACTGTAAACAACTAAAGTTTACTGTTTCTAAAGCTTTGTAATATATATATATATATATATATATATATATATATATATATATATATATATATATATATATATATATATATATAGGATGAGGTTCAATAGAAAACCATAATTAACCAAGGAACCAATCTTTTTTTCAACTTTTAGAACTTATTTTTTATCAAAAAAAAAAAACTAAAAATACAGAAATTCATAACTTTTTATCCTTTTTCCAATGATATCAAATTTGATTTTTTTTACGTCAAATTCACAATGTGAATCTTTGAAAATTCACAATGTGAATTCGGATTCACACGGTGAATCCGAAAAATATTTTTCACATTCACAATGTTAATATATGAATTTTGATATTTTTTGATTTTTTTTTCGATAAAGAATAAGCTCTAGAAATTGAAAAAAAGATTTGGTTCTTTGAAGAATCAATAATTATGGTTCTCTATTCAAATTTTCTATATATATATATATATATATATATATATATATATATATATATATATATATATATATATATATATACTAATGAATGTAATGAATCTAACTTTTTTTTTATCATTTCATATAAAATTATTAAACAATAGCCTCTTTGATACATTTAACTATTTAGTCTGCAGTAAATTATAACTCTCTTTTCAAATATGATATTCTAAATAAATTTAAAAATCATAATCTAATAATTATTGATGAATTGTTCGAAGATGAGTCGTTAGATACACCAAAAGAAACAGAAAGCGAACTATTCAATGAGCTTTTCCCTTTGTTTCATATTGCCTGCTGATACCTCACTTCTAACAGTAGCTTCAAAACATCTTCATGCATTTCAATATAAACAAAACCACAATTATTTAAATCCGTCCAGTTTTGACCCTACAAATGGTCCAGTCTGCTTGTGTTGATTCGCATAAGATTTGACTGCGATTGTTTTATACACGACAATTTTTTCATCAAACAAAAAATTGTAAATTATACTTGTTCAAACTCTTTAGTCTCTGATTGCAGTTTGCTAGTTTAGATGATATGCATACAAAAACAATATAATTGATATAATCAATACTAGTATTAAAAACAATATTATTAAGTAGCATCCTAACCAAACATTGAAGTTTAAAATTAAATGGCAAGAATGGGTCGTCCTCGGAAGAAGGGGTATGTTGGTAATGTTGACAATCACAGCTTTATAGTGAACCACATTATTCATATTTGTTTGTATAGTACTAATATACAACTGTTAAAGCACAAATGTTGAAGAACAAAGGGGGCCCTTTGGGTGTGGGCAGATGAAATGAAAGTGACAATACTAATAACAAAAGTTAAATACATTTGGTATAAAAATGGTAAAAACACCACAGGGGTATAAAGGTCTTAAGAATTAAGGGGTAAGGGGTAGGTCTATGGGGTGGGGGACATATAAAACCTTGAGGGCAGGTATCCTCCTATTTGGGACAATTTAATTGGCCATATATGATAGATACAAGTTTCATATGGTGAGATCTAAATGTGTGTTTTGGGATTTTGTTTGATTTATTGGAAGTTTATAGTTATCTTCTTTTGTTTCATGTTCCCCAACATCAGGAGAAGACAAAGATACCATACAAATTTATCTTTTAAATAAAACTATTTTACCAACCACCAAGAAGGCAAGAATGGTTAAAATTGTATAATAGTAATATTTTGGGCAATTTGTTTCACCTAAGTTATTGAAATTTTCTATGTTGGTTGAAAGTTATTGCGCTTGTAATGTTACAATCATTTTGTTCTTTAGTATTTTTTTTATGGATTTTACCTCTAGTTTTGACTGATATCTCATCAACTGTACATGTAATTTGCGTTATTACAAAGTTTTTCAGTGATATGTCAAACTAATTTAACCGGTTTAAAATCATCTAGTTTAATTGTTTTAGACTTTACCAACTTTTATCATTCATACCTTTTCCACTTTGGTTATGTGATTTGCATTGTTACTATTATTTTTATGTCTCTCTTTTCATTTTGATTCCTTATGTTGCTAGTAAATTCTAATGTTTTAAGCGATATTATGTCCAACGAAAATGTTGAGTAGTCCAATAGAGGATCAGAAAGTGAAGAAGAAGAAGAAATGATTGTGACGCCACACATGTAAATTTAAAAGATAAATCAAATATTCTCTTACCTTTTATTTTATTCATACTTATCTTCCAATTTACTAAGATCAATCTTCCAATTTACTACATCAAGGCAATTGTTAAAATATAAAATAGAAAAAAGAAAAAATTTAGAACATTTTATATTTTATTATTTTATATGAATAAAAAGATAGATAA
This sequence comes from Lactuca virosa, assembly GCF_052849685.1. Classification (NCBI taxonomy): domain Eukaryota; kingdom Viridiplantae; phylum Streptophyta; class Magnoliopsida; order Asterales; family Asteraceae; genus Lactuca; species Lactuca virosa. The sequence goes on from NC_136429.1 coordinate 325,584,467, forward strand.
AAACAAAAAATAATATGATATTTAACTTCCAATATTAACATAAATTGATGTTTCAGTTGGTAATGCAAGGAGATAACATTTAAAACGACACAAGTAATTAATCTACAAGAAAGTCTAGAATAACTATGAAATTTGGTTATAAAATCAAAATTAGTAACCACTTAGCCATTACGGTACATAGATTGATAACAATTTGGATTTATCATTCTTGCTACGAATTTACATATCGATGGAATATAATTTCAAAGCTAAGACTTCTATTGTGAGCAATGTTTTAAAAACCGGTTTGAATCGGCCGGTTGGACAGAGAATCGGGGACGGTACGATTCAACTATCATCGATTTTACGTCAATATTTGAACCAGAATCAATCGGTCGGTTTTTAAAAAAACCGAGTTGAACCGGTCAAAATAAACTGGTTGAACTGGTTAAACCGAATAAAAACATATGGAAAAAACCATTTGTATAATAAATTTTCGTGATTTTTTTCAAATCTATTTAGTTTTCTCTAAATAAAAATATATAGTAAATGTTATAAAGTTTTTTGATATGTTTGTATTCATCTAAAACTATATTTTGTTTTGGTATTATGTTTTACTTTCTTTTTGACGTATATGAATTGATGTAAAACACTAAAACTTATGGTTATGTGTTATTCTAATATATTTGGATTGATCTATTACTTATTTTTATGTATATTTTTAATGTTTGAACTTGTAAACGTCAAATTCATGATTTATGTATGTATGTATGTATAGGAAAATAGGAAAAAAATGAAAATTATAGAAACCGGTTGACCCGACGGTCGAACCGGTTGAACCAGGAACCGATCACCATACTGGTTCAAATAAAAACCGGTTTTTAAAACATTGATTGTGAGTGGGTTTTCATCGAAAATTGCTAATAATTATGCATCGTATAACTAACTGGCGATGAAATTTGCTACCGGATGATTTTCGATTTACCGTTAGCAATTTTTTTTTAAATTGTAACATCGGTACCAAAATCGAAACGTTGATCACCTTAAATTATACCTATAGATATATAAAACTAAACACATAAAAAAAGTCTTTAGGTGAACGAACGAAAGTTATTAATAAAAATCAAATTATATATAATACAAGGTTAAACATGAAAATTTAGAAAATAGAGAGGTCATAGTAACATTTTGAAAGTTCAAAGTGAAGGGTTTAAAGTAATATTTTAAAAAGTAGAGTGGTGGAAAAGCCACAAACTCATAAACATAAAATATAGAAAAAAATTACATAAATGCTCCTTATGATTTATCCATAGTCACAAACTCAGTCTCTGCTACTTGAAAAGACCAAAGTACTCTTACACTAAGGGATGAACAGTAACGGCGTCAGCAAAAAGGGTCATTCATGCAAGTTTTGGAAACCACAGGAACCATGTTCGTCGAAACAAATTAACAGAGACTGATTTTGTGACTTTTGGAAAACCATAGAGACCATTTTTTTTTAATTTTGTCTTTAAACTATAAACCTCAAATAGGAATAATAACATTGATATCGTTTAGGTTAAAAGTCATTGCGTATCAACCATTCAATATATATTAATGATCAATACACTTTAAGGTTTTATATATTTTACCATTTATCTTTCTTAATGATATTTCATTTTACCTTTTAATTATACTTTAGTTTTAAATATGTGTTATTTATCTACTAGTTAATTATATTTTATCTAATATTTAACAATATCTTATTTATGAAATATAAACTTATAATAATTATAAAATATTTTTTAATTCTTTTTTAACTATGAGGTCGTACTAAATGAAGGGTTTATAGAACATTTTAAATAGATTATAACATATTACTAAGAATTTTTATTTTTAAAATAGTTATCAATAAAGACTAATAATTACAGAGATCATTTAATTAGAATTTTAAGTTAATAAATATAAAATGACAGTAGCTTTAACACATAATAGAATTTTATCATTGGAGATGTTTTGAATTTAAAAATATGATCACAATAAAGAAATAAAAGTTCATTCTTTCTACCCATCCAAACCACTAATCGCCAATGTTTTAAAACCCAGGTTTTTAGTTGACCCGGTGTGATGACCGGTTCACGGGTCAACCGGTTCAACCGGTTGAACCGTCGGGTCAACCCAGTTTATGGTCTTTTTATATTTTTCATATATTTTTACTTTCCTGCATACTACATAGACATATAATACCAATAATTTGATGTCAACAAATTTTAATCTAAACACAACAAACAATCTAAACACAACAAACAACCACATAGACTATTAATAACATGTTATAGATCAATCTAAACACAACAAACAACCACATAGAGTATAAATAACAAAAGAAAACATAGTTGTAGACAAATCCAAACACGTTATGACCAAACCAAATCATAGATCTTGAGAAATTGGAGTATTATAAGCATCAATCTCGCGGTCACTTAGTAACTGAAATTCACTATCAACTTCATCATCAACATGGTCACCTTGTGATTCAGAAGCGGGCTCATGCTCTAGCTCATCAAGCATATTTTCCAAATCATCATAATTAAGTTCTCCTTCCCGCTCTTCTTCAACCACCCAAAATCCTGTCTTATCAATATTTTCATAGTCAACAGGATCGTAAGACCTCATATCAACCTTCAATCTACAAAAACATTCACAAAAAATCTCAAATATAACTTGGTCATTTTATAGCATAGTATATCTTAGCAAGATACCATACTATTTTGTAAACGCAAGTTGTAATGAACAAATACAAGATCATTTAGCCTTTGATGTTCCAATCTATTCCTCCGTTTCGTGTGAATCCTTTCAAATACACTCCAATTACGTTTGCAACCGAAAGAAGATGTCGTTTGACTTAATATTCTAATAGCAAACTTTTGCAAAACCGGAATATCTCCGCCAAATAACTTCCACCACTCATCTACAAAAGATATAGTTAGCAAAAAAATATATTAGAAAATACAATATTTTATATATAATAATAACAAATTAAATTTAAATCATACCTGGACGAGTAAGATTACGAGAAGCAACGACACTAGATCTACCAAAGGTACCTTCAGCATCACGAAACCTGCCTAAATTCAATGTAATATTTAAAACGTCATCACCTTTAAAAGTCTTCTCAACCATTTAAAGAACGCCTTGAAACACCTCATTCTTCTTACAAAGATTTGCATGATCATATTGAAAAACGGGATTCAACCAATAAGTCGCACAATAAATACTTTTTCTTAACATCCTATCCCAAAGACTATCAATTATGTTAGTGTAAGGCCTATATAATTCCTTCTTCGTCTTTGTTCGTACATTTGATTGAACCGAAGAATGGGATTGAGCTTGAGATTGTGCTTGCAATGGTTCTTCTTCCCTTGATTCCATAATTTAACTGCATTGAAAATTAATGTTATAATCAATAAACATATGTCAGTTGTATCCTAATTACATAATCTACACGATCAAAACCTTGAAACAATGATCACTTAACAATAAATGAACTCTAAACTAACCAAATCTGTCACAATCACCTGTTTCACAGTCAAAAGAAAATTGATTTCATAACTAGATAGAGAAGCAGCATTCGAATGGATTCACCAGTAATATTTATAGAGGCAAACAGAAAATGGAACAAGAGGCTTAGAAAGAGAAGCAACAGAAACCTAATCGATCACAAACTTGTAATTCCAAACAAAGATATACTTCAGAAATCGCAAATCATTAACTAGATAGACTAAAAATTGGATGATTGGAGTAAGTGGATTAGTAATAGAGGGGGAATTGGGGTTTCAGTGGAGAAGGAACAACAACATCACTACATCGGTCACTGTTTTGCAGGAAAACAAGGAAACAAGGAAACAGAAAACTCACCTGGAGAAGAACGGAAGTCGTTGGGCTCGCTGCTGATGTCGCTCCTTCAGTCCTTTGCAGTCACTGCTTTCTTTCTTCAGGTCGATATTCTTTTCTGCTTTCGTTTCCCAGAGAAGAGACGAGTTTGTTTTGCGTGGAGAAGAGCCGATCTCACTTAATTATCCAAGCCCTAATAAAAGGGCCAATCCGGTTTTTAGCGGTTCGAAATACCCGGTTCAACCGCGGTTTAGTGTAAACCCGGCCGGTTCGATCCGGTCGGTATTTTTACAAAAACTCGCTCTAATTTGACCCGCCTTTTATCCCGGGTCACGGTCCAACCGGTTGAACTGGCCGGGTCGACCCGGGTTTTAAAACATTGCTAATCGCATCATTGCCATATCAGTTTTTCTTTTCTCCTCTTATTTTCATCTCTTTCGTCAAACAACTCATGGAAACTCATCTTTCAAATCTTGCCTAACTCATTCAATTTTTAATTCTAAAATAAATACAAACTAACAAAAAACATAAAAAAATTCATAAATTATAAAATTATTTCAAAAGAAAATAAAAGTTTAATGAGGTTTAGAAATCTAATTATATTTTTCTAACTTCAAACAACTATATCAAAAATATCGAGTTATATATATATATATATATATATATATATATATATATATATATATATATATAACTTAAGCAAACTTTTGTTGAGTTGCCGAAACCTTTGCATTTGAAGGCTATATGGCATGTCTAATGCGATTTTATTTGCGAAAAACAACTTTTGGTAGGGGGCGTTTTCCGGCATGTCAATCGATAGGCAGAGACTCTTTTTTGGGATGCGATTATGGGTTCTTGTGGATGCCATTTAGGGTTTGCATGAATCTGGAGTAAACCCAGCGTACTCCAATTACACTTAACGTACTCCCCTCAAGTTTCACGATCCAACTGTTTAGTACGCCCAACGTATACCAATGTACGTCCCGCGTACTAGGGTTAGCCTTAAACCCTACAATCTTCCGAAGGCCGTAACATCTTCATTATAAGTCCGTTTCCGATGATCCTTATATCCACGAAGAGGTAACGAGAAGCTCTACACTTCTATCAACTCATACTTGCCTTAAAATTTCCCGAACAAAAATCCAATTTCCTTAAAAGCCCGAACTAACACTTTATCGAAATGCTCCTTGGCTCCAAAACACAAACCGAACTCCCGGGTCATCCAAATAACATCACCCGCACCCAAATGGGTCTAAATCTCATTTCCTCAAAGGCCCCAAGCCTGATGGTATCCGATCTTCGAGTCACCGCCCCACATTAGGAAACGATTTGGAACAAGGCGTTACAATATTGTTAATAACATATGATCCTAAAGGGTCACACCTTATAGCAATTTACTACTAATTGATTATTTAATGGTATAATTTGATTATTAATAAATATATCAAGACTTGTATTTAATTTGAAAAACATTATTTTTGGAAATAATATTTTACCAACATATTGGAAATTATTATTTCTAGTAAATAATAATAATAATAATAATAATAATAATAATAATAATAATAACAAAACCAGTTTAATATCATATGGTATGATTATTTAAGTTGAGTTAAAGCTTTTTGGGCACTTTAGGTAACCAACTTAGTTTCACCTCAACTAACTAGTTATGGAAAGGTAATGAACATTTTCATTTTGTCCTATCACCCAAACATGGCCAAATTTTATGCATGATGATGTTGGGATTTTCTTATGATTATTTTATTCCTATAATCATGCATGTAAGAAAAGGTCATACTCTCTTTTTATGCTTTTACTTTTGACTCTTGCATGCCTCTTGGTATAATAGAAGAGAGATGATGAAAAATAAGCTAGTTTATCTTTACATCTTCTTCTCCTTTTTCTCTAGTAAAACCGTAAGCATAGAGCTGACTCTTCCCTTCCGTGCTTTGCAATTGGTGCACATTATTGAAAGACCATTAGTTTCTTCACATTTTAAATGCATGTTTGATATATGTTGCTAAGGCTTGTGAACAACTAATTTACAAGTGTTGACTAGCATATAATGGTGGTTTCATCTTCCTTGGTGGATACATTATAAAGAGCTTAATTTAGAGCTTAAAGTCATCTTCATCAACTTCCTAATTGCCAAAAAAAAGTCTTGAATGGTTGTTCACTTTCTTCTTCTTTTGTTTTGTTTAAGATTTCTAAGTTCTTGAAAAATCTTTGGTGAGTATAAAATACTTTTATTCAAATAAAAATTTCCGTTGTTAATTACGTCTAATTTTGTGTTTATAATTCGACTATTTTGAATAAAAACGCAACAATTGGTATCAGAGTTATTTTTACAAAATTAGTTTATTTGTTAAGTTGAAGAATTTTTGTTTTTGGAAAACATGAATGATTTTCTCTTTGCAAGAAAACTCCATACATATTTTCTTTAACAACTTTATAATTGTTATATTTTTGTGACAAAAGTTTACGTGAATTTTTTTGTCACAAAATTTGTTTTAGGAAAAAAAAAAGTTGTTTTATATAATTTATTTTATGATGTGCATACACTATTTATGGACTTTTGTGTTGTTGTTTGTGTCGATTTATTTAAAATAGTTGTAATATTTATTTATTCATATGGTATGTAATAATTAAATAGATTAGTTTTTTTGTTTACTTTTTGTAAGTAATGGATTAGTTTTAGAAATAATTTATTTTGTACAAAAATGTAACAAGAAATGAAGATGGAGCCATTTTTTAAGATCAAATGCGGTGATTTTCACAACTTTTTTGGTGTTGGTGCATATGCAACCTTTTTATGAAAAGTGTTGCGAAACGCGCTGCTATTGGAAAATAGTGCATCAGATTCTCTTAGTGCAGGTCCTAAGGCAACACTTTATTGTTGTGTTGGACGTTGATGAATATACACCCTTCAGGAAACTTTCAACTTTTTTGCAAGCAATGGATGTTTTCTCAAGTGGGGGATCCAACAACAACATTACTAGAAGTTTTTTTTTCACTTAAATGTCCCTTTATTAATGGACATGGCATTTTGTGATGGCTCACAAAATGTCATTAGATAGTTGGTTTATGCACATATGTTTTTAACATGCTTATGTTGTTTAAATATATGTTGTTATTATTATGTTATGGTTGATAAAATAGTTTTCAAATGATAAATAATATTTCAACATAAATAAACATCACAAAGGAGTTTGGTTTTAATGAAGTTTACCTTTTAACATAAGATGGTAAAATAGTTTTAAAATAAAAACAAACTTTATTTATTAAAACTAGTAACCGGTAATATTTCAGAATTAAAATTATATAAGTTTAAAATAGAGATTTATAAACATATCAAACTCCAAACCTTATTTTAAAAAAGAAAGTTTTATAAAAAGGTTTACAAATGTTCTAAAGCACTCAATCAATAAAATTTGCTACTAGCTATTAATTTTAAAATTTGATCGCGTGAATTTTAAAAACCAGATTTTGTAGAACATTGTTAAAATGTGATTTTATGTAAAATAAGATTTTTAAAAGTGTACCATGGCTTAATGGTGCATGCAATGACCATAAAATAATATGTTTTTTAAACTAGAATTATAAAAACATCAAAGACCCCTTATAAACCTCAAATCTATGCAATCCGTTTTGAAAAACACTTGCAAATCTCTTGATGCACTAGTGGGATAAAGGATACCTAACCGCTTAGTGTTAACTTTTGATAGTCGGGGTGTATTTGTGATTTCTATAACAAGGTTATAGGCCGATTACACAAGTTTTTCAAATTGGATGATTTGATAGGAAATCTTTTGTGATAAAGGATATCCAAGAAAGAGAGTTTCGAGGCATAGATGGGATCAAACATATCTAATTAAAATTTATTATTAGCAGTCCCATAAATCTACGAATTATATACTAGTATATAATTGATAATCGATATCTACCTAGTTGGATTCAAATAAATGTGATAAAGAATGTCTAACCATTAATTTGTTTTGCAAAATGGATATGATACTTTAATAATTAATGTTTTTGGAAACTAAAAGGGTATTAATCCATTCACATTACCATGAATATTCATTTTCTTAATGATATGAAAAACAATAACATTCAATAAATACAATTTCAATGAATGAGTTTCTATTTTGAGAAACCGGAAATTATGCACTCATAATGGACCTATTCTTAAACAAATTGCTTTGAGAAATAGACTTGAATATGATACCAAGCAAAGGCATCACTGTGATACTCAAGATGCTTCTAACATCATACTAAGAATAGTTATTCTTGGCTTCCAGGAAGTCTTGGATAATTTAGATGCAAATCTGATGATATACATGTTAAGAAGATATTCCTAAAATATAGTGATATTTTGTTTAAGCCAGTCCAAACAATGGAATAATGTATGCCTGAAAAGAGTCACCATGTGTGATCTAAGAGGCCCATAATTTATGGAATGAATACCTTTAGGAACAAAAAATCCAATAAGGCTCATATAGATGGATCTTGTTTCTTTTGTGCAAAAACATGATACTGGAAAAGGAACTGCTCCTCTATTTGAATAGAAAATCTAGAAGACACTAATACTTCAGGTATCTACTAGATTAAACTTATACTTTTAATATAAAACTCAAGTACTTGGTACTTAAATGTTAACATAATATTTGTAACTTGCTTGCAGATATTTAAAGAAGAGTAACCAGCTAAGCACATGCAAGTTATAACTTCACTCTCGGAGTTTAGTTTATAATTTATGCTTCGAACATGATGTACTTGTATTCTAAAACAATTTTTGGTTTTGAATAATGTATGCTTTAAATTTAGCATGTCTAAATATATGTCTCAGTTAGTTTATTAAAATTTGATTATTTACTTTAATCGTTTTTCATAACGATAATATTCATATTTTGAAATGGTTAACTTCTATTTATGAGACTAGATCTCATAACAAAATTATAAAGTAAATACAAATGATTTCTAGATGACAAGTTCTATAAGCAAATATTTTTGACTTAAGCTTGTTTTAAATCAAACTTATCTGCGACATTGTTATCTTTATTATATAAATGAAACATACATATTCCATCTTCAAGAACTGGATATTTGAATGCAAATAATTTAGTATATTTGACATATGTGAATCTTATTTACATGTAAAATATTAATAATAATATTTTTACTAATTTGTAGAGAAAATAATTATTAAGGAATTATACACTATGATGTATGATTTCATTTCTAATGTCTAAGATTTAATGAAAGATGCCAATCAACTTTATTTACAACTATAGTAGTTATAAATTATATTTTACATGTTAAAACATAATTATGAAATCTTTGTTTAAGTTTTCAAATATAAAGTTGAGATACAATCTAATAACACCATCTAAAGATTTAGTGATAATAAATGATGAATTAAATTGTACTGGATAAAGTTTACTTTCTAATCGTTAGAAGAAAATCTAAGAGTAAAGAGCTACATATCATGAGATACCAATTGAACACATGGTATCATAAGATATCAATTGAACACATGGTTAAGTCACTATAACAAAATTCTAAGAGTACTTAAGAAGAACTAAGAGAATGTATACGAGATAAACATTTTAGAAGAAAATCTTTATGTAAAGAGCTACATAAAATGTTGACTTCAAAATAGATAGATATAATTATGAATTATAATTGGATTTTGACTTTATTGTGGAATGAAAAATAAGTTTTATTGGAATGACGTTCAATCAAAACATGATAGAACACTCTATTACAAAATAAATATACATTGCTTAGAAGTTGAAATTAAATATGATTAGATGAATGAGTTCATGGAAAAAGTATCTTGATTTCTGCCATTCAAGGATCACATAGATATATTTTTGACTTCGATAGTATGCTTAATCAAGCTAAGAGACTCCATGTCACGAAAGAACACCAATCATATTCTCCAAGATATTTAACTATACTTAGTGTAAAGTCAAATATAGATATGATAGTACACACAGAATTCATACAAATTAAATTTAGTTAGACCCATTAATAATGTCATTCTCTTAAGCTAAGTACGAATGGTCACACTTCAACTATAAGACTTCATTATTCTAGAAATAGGATTTTGATTTGAATTTATTATTTGGATATTGGAACATATAGACAACAACTATTATATTGTTTTGATATATTAGGATATGATAATCACATCAATACTTGTTGTGTTCTATATTAATATATTTAATCCATGAATAATCTTCTTATTCAGAAAGTTCATAGTCGGTTATAATTGTGGGAACAATTATAAAGTAAGATTAATATATATTGGATTGGTTGACTCTCACTAGATGAAAGTAGGAAACTGGTTGTAACCAAGTTTCATATGTACTAGTCAGAGAACTGGTACTGAACGGATCCGCATCAAGATCATCTCATGGATCTCTTTTGTGAGTGACACTTGATTAAAAGATACTATCTATGTATCCTTAACACTTGAGATACATAGTGGGACTTAAGTGTTAGGAGTGTTGTGCTTTGATATGATCAAATGATGATCCTAAACGAGCAGCTATAAAACCATTTTAAGGTATGGTGTGAACTATGCAAAAAGCTTATGTAGTTAAAATAGGATTTATTCCTCTTATGTGTTGAGATTTAGGTATTTGTCACGATACCCAAAGTTGAACACCAAATTAGATTGATTATTTTTATAGGGTGATGGTGATGCTTATTGGATAAATGATTTTCTTTTTGAGAAATTATGTGCTCAACGTGTCATTATTAGAATTAAGATTGATAAACACAATTTCAAATTATGTTTGTCATTTTACTATCATAAAATACCTTGGCGGCGATACGAATGTGATAAATAAAATTAATAGTACAGCTACAATTGGAATAGATTTGATTCCATTAATTGATGCTTCTATGAATATAAAGAATAAAAAGAAAGTCTATCTAAAATCATTGTCGATGAATGGGACATTGCGGATGAAGCTTTTTGGGAACCACGTATTCCATCAGTGGTGTCTATAGCATCAATGGAAAAGGTAAATGTCATATTTTGTGGTGTTTATATTTATACCAGTATTGCAACATTCTTACCTTTATTCATTTGTTGTTATTTATACATACAAGCCATTGTTAGTGATCTTGAAGATGGGGGTTCAAGAATTGCTAATATTGATGAAAATGGTGGTTTAGTAAAATCTAATTGTGTGAAAAATGATGATGCAAAGGAGGAAGTTGTTGTACGTGAAGAAGGGGGCGATTCTAATAATAATAGTTATGAGGAAAATGGCGTTATAGATGTTGAAGAAGAGATATGTAATGATGTGTGTAAAGAACCTGGCCATTCTGAAATACATATATGCGATGAAAATGAAAAGGTAAATAATGAAGACGATGTATGTGATGAAGACGTCGATTGTGACAAAGATATGTGTGACGAAGTTAATAAGGTAAATGGTAGTATGGAGACTTAAATATTCTAGAAACTAGTATGGAGACAAAGAAGAAAGTTATGAAGAGAAACATGTGTATTTTGAAAAATCTATAATGGTTTATGTGTTTATTCGTACTATATGAGACTATACTTAAAAACTTATATGTTTTATATATGGTTTATCATTTGTTGTGTTTTTTAAACTTATATCCGTTTCCATTAATTATTTCCATATAAGTTATAGTGAAAAGTATGATATTTATTTGTTGTTTTAGCATATGTGTAATTATTATTTATTGTTTATTACTTCTTATGGCAGAGCAAGGTACATTAAAAAAAACTAATGAACTCAGAACCATATTCATATTTTTTTATATTAAAAACTACATTAGTGAAATACAAGTTTGAATAAATGAAAATTTAAGAAGTATGTCAATTATATAAACATTAAATTAATAACACATGACTATAACATAAGTATTTTGGACGTCATGATTTTAATAATTGTCATGTCATAGATGATATCTAATAAAAAACTATCATGTACTAAAAGAGTATCTGTTTTTCGTAATATATGTATCAGAGACAATATATGTTTTTACTCATAACATGCATATGTGTCGGTTAATCCATAAACACTTCGGATTCATAGTTAAATGATGTATGCATATGTGTTTGTAGAAAAAGTTAAAAAAGTGGACAAGGATATGTGGTTGTATGTGACTGGGCTAGTGGTTATATTATGGATGAATAATGGTGGTGGGAGTTTCCAGGGATAGTGGCTTCAACTTCTTTGTCTATATCTTCTACCTTTCATGTTGTAGATTTATCTATTTACCTACATATGTTTATTGTTTCGTATTCATTAACAATTTTACGGTGCATCCTCTTTACAAAATCTATCCTACTTTTGTTGATTTTGACCCTAAGTTAGAAGAGGAATAATGAAGTTCTAATATCTATATGCTTTTATGAAGCTGTTGTACTAGCATCTAAGTGTCATCTTGTATTTCTTCCTTTTCATCTTTTACCTGCTAGCTCATGCAAACTAGGGTATGTTTGTCTAACTAATTATAAATCCATATGACATTTCGTAAGGATAAATTAGTACTAATGTATATTAAATGGCTCAGCGGATTTATGTAGTAAAATATCACAACATAAATTTAAAACTACTTGACCAATATAACTTGTGTTTGAATTGATGATTGTCATAACTTATTTTACAGTCTGGTAAGAGGATCATAAATGATGTAATTGAGGATTGTGTTGTACGTAACAATGATCTTGTTATACAGAAAGGTATGTATATTAGTTGGATTTGGAAACCAATTTACGTCTTCTTTATTTTGTAATGTCCAAATTTTTAACACAAAATTTTCATTTTTATTTATTAAAATATGTTTCAAAGTGTAATTACATTGTGCGGAAACATGTAGCGAATGCGCATGTGTACATTCGAACCTTGCCTTCGCATGAATAGCTGAAAAACATTTATAAACAACTGGGTAAACACTAGACTTAGTGAGTTCCCCAAGATACCATATACCACAATACATATACATGTATACAAATGGGCCCGCCTAAACTACATAATAGGCCCCTCCCTCGCTACCTAATGGGCCCCGCCCAATCATATATAACGGGCCTCGCCCAAGCTACATAGCGGGACCTACCCAAGATACATAACCATACATAGAGACTACACATTAAGTTCTATTGATACGGGCACATAGAGGCTATACATACTATCGACTCTATTCTATTAACTCGTATATCCTAATATACATGGATATATATTGTAACACATGATATAGTGAGATAACTCACATGGACAATTACTCCGATAATTGTCTGATATCCCTCCGATGTAACGGGTAACACGTCTAACAGATAATAGCAGAGAGTTTCTAGCGAAAACCGGGAATTATGCAGGCATAACACTGACCCGAGAGCTTCTAATCATCGTCTCTTCGATGCCGCAAGGCCTCACTAAAGTAGCCGGAAACTAGGGAGCAAAGGGATAAAAGCTACAAAGTATTCTAGAGAGAATCGGAGGAATTTTGGTGTGAAAAACGTCTAAAAATGCGAAGGCTATATATAGTGCCAAAAAGCAAAAGCACACCGCACAATAGGTTGGAGCGCGTCGCGCATGTGTCGGCCATGCTGACATTTCACCTCCTGTGTGGTACCACATGTCATGATTTAGGTGGGGGTGTCAGGCACGCCACGCAAGTGATCTGAATGTGGGAGGATTTCTTATTTCTTAAAAATTGAATAACTTCTCCGTGCGATCTCCGTCTTCGATGGGTTTTATATCGACATGTAGCTATCGACGAGACTTACAACTTTCGTTTAGACCCTGCCGGCTAATTTATGACTTTATTTTTAAAGTTATATTTTCACAGGCTTAGACTGTTAAAGTCCGTGTAAAAATCATAACTCTCTCATACGATATCCATTCTCGACTATCTTTACATTGACGGATAGGTATGGGCAATATGTTAAACTCTCGTTTAGATTGTTTTTTCTAACAATCAGTCGATCTTAATTTCGGTTTCTGTATCGCACACTGCTACGCTAAAACTTCTAAAAAATCATAACTTCTATTGGAGATTAAATCATATATATAATTAGTTTATTTAGTTCCTTATTATAGATGATTATTTATCTTGTATATCTCCTAGATTCATGTTGTAATTTGTATATATACTTTCTTCTATTGTTCAATAAAATTCATTGGGAACAATTATCCCATTATCACATGGTATCAGCCTAAATACCGATCCCTAAAAACATCCCTAACCCTCGCCGCTTTCTTCTTTCTGCCCTTCATCGTCTCCCTTCATCTTAAAATGTCTTCTTCTGAATCTTCTTTTTCCCTAAACACTCTCATCCATATGCTCACCATTAAACTCACATCATCAAATTACCTCCTATGGCGAAATCAGATTACCCCATTTCTCATTCATCAAAAGTGGATGTGCCATGTCGATGGCTCTTCTCCCCTTCCGCCATCCACAATCCTGGTCGATGGGAAAGCAGCTCCAAACCCACCCATGCTGCTTGGGTGGAACTCGATCAAAATGTTCTTCTTATCCTTCAATCCTCCTTATCTGAAGAATCCATGGCAGAGGTATTGGGCCTCTCTTCACCTCGTAACGTATGGAATGCACTGGAGTCAGCTTACAGTCATGATTCACAGGAGCGATCACATAACCTCAAAGATTCTTTACACCATCTTAAAAAGGGTAATTTATCTGTCTCTGAATATGCTAGGCAATTTAAATCTATTTGTGATAAACTTCAGGCAATTGGTAAAGCTGTTCCTGATGATGACAAAAGTCACTGGTTTTTGTGTGGCTTGGGACCCACATTTGAAACCTTCTCTACAACACATCGAATTCTGCCCACCAGACCCTCTTTTCGTGCTCTGGTTGCTCAGGCAGAGGGCCATGAATTATTTTTGTCATCTTTACATGAACCTACTCCCTCCCCGGTTGCTTTTACTGCTGCTTCTTCTCATGGGAGAGGGAGGTCTAACTCTTCTGGACGATCAAACTTTCGGGGAAATTTTTCCTCTCGGGGTCATGGTAGACGACCACCTCACTGTCAATTAAGCAGACATGATGGTCATTATGCAACTTCTTGTCCAGACTTGGGTAGTTATGCTCAGAAATCCTCATACTCGGCTGCTAATCTAGCCCAGGCCTTCCATGCCGATTGCAACATCAATGATTCCACTCCTGATTGGTGTGTGGATTCTGGTGCGACAACTCACATGGCCCCTTCCTCTGCTGGACTTGACTCGTCTACTCCTTATCATGGCAAAGACAAAGTGGTGTTTGGCAATGTTACTGTTCTTCCTATATCTCATATTGGCACCTTATCTCTTAACTCACAACTGAAACTAAAGGATATTCTCATTGTTCCTCATATCAAAAAGAAAATCCTTTCTGTAAGCAAATTAACTAATGACAGCTTGGTTGATGTATTATTTTCTCGGTCTTCCTTTGCTATTTAGGATGCAATCACCAAACGGATTCTAGCAACAGGAACACATAGGGATGGGCTTTATATTCTGAATCTGGGTTCTCAAGCTTTTGTAACATCAGTGGTTTCTTCTAATAGAGTTTCTTTTGATTTATGGCATAAAAGACTTGGGCATGTTGCTCATGATATTATTTTTTTGCTTAATAAGTGTGGATGTTTGCGTGTTTCTTCAATTTTACCGACTCCAACTATTTGTTCATCTTGTGAACTTTCAAAGCAACATAGATTACCCTTTCAGTTAAATGCTAAACGGTCTTTGCATGTTCTTGATTTGGTGCATTGTGATTTATGGGGACTGGCTCCTGTTACTTCTGTTGATGAATATCGATACTATGCTTCTCGATTCTCATGGTTCTATCCTCTTAAACGGAAATCCGATTTTTATGAGGTATTAGTCACTTTTTTAACGTTTGCACAAACTCAATTCTCTCGCAAACTTAAAATCTTTCAAAGTGACGGGGGTACTGAATCTTTAAATAATCATGTTCGCAACTTATTTCTTAAGAATGGAACTCACCATCAAATGTCATGCCCTTATATTGCACAACAAAACGGTCGTGTTGAACGAAAACATCGTCACTTAACCGAAACTGGGCTCGCAATGTTATTTGGTGCTAATGCTCCGGCTGATCGATAGGTCGATGCTTTCTCATCCGCTGCATATGTCTTTAATCGTCTCCCCACCAAATTGTTAAACAACAAATCCCCTTTTGAACTTCTATACAATGTTGTTCCTAATTATGACAATTTCAAACCCTTTGGGTGTCGAGTTTTTCCTTATCTACGCCCTTATGCGGAGCATAAACTTGCACCCCGAAGCCTTGAGTGCATTTTTATTGGCTATTGTTCACAATACAAAGGGTATATGTGCTTGGATCCTACTACCAATCGAATCTTTATAACTAGACATGCCAAGTTTTATGAATATTGCTTTTCCTTTGCGAACAAAAAGTCTACTTCCAACATTTTGACTTTTTTTAAGCTCTTACAATGATGGGTTACCTCCCTTACATACTGCCACCACTCCAGCACCGATTCCATCAGTTTTGAAGACAATGGCTTCTACACCATCCAAACCTTGTGCTTCCTGTTTGCATGAAGATCACTTACCTAATCCAATGCCCATAAATGAAGCTCCTTTCATATCAGACACCCCACCTACGTCACCTCCACCATCTCCTCAGTCGGTTCAACCTTCTCCGTCAACACCTCCATCCCCAACTCCATCTCCACCGGTTCCTACACATCCTATGGCTACTCGAGGAAAAATGGGTATTGTTAAACCCCGCCATATTTTTGATCTTCTTGCCACCTCTCCCACGCAATTGCATGACTCTATGTTTGCCTCTAAGGAACCCAAAGGGTATAAATCTGTTGATAAGTCTGATCATTGGCGTCATGCTATGACTGAAGAAATTCACGCTTTACATAATAATCATACTTGGTCCCTAGTTCCGCGTCCAATCAATGAAAATGTAGTTGGATCTAAGTGGGTGTATAGAACCAAATATCATGTCATTGACACCATTGATCGTCATAAAGCTCGACTTGTTGCACAAGGTTTCACTCAAATTCCGGGTTTTGACTTTTCTCATAGTTTCAGCCCTGTAGTAAAAGCCACCACTGTTCGTGTTTTTGTATCTTTCGCTGTTACAAATCGTTGGAGTCTTCATCAACTTGATGTTAAGAATGCTTTCTTAAATGGTCATCTTAGTGAGACTGTGTACATGGAACAACCTCCTAGTTATATTGATCCACGTTACCCTAATCATGTGTTCCCACTAAACAAAGCCCTTTATGGTCTTCGTCAAGCTCCTCGAGCTTGGTTTCAATGCTTGAGCTCCTTCTTAGTTTCACAAGGTTTTAAGTGCAGTCAGGCGGATACATCCCTCTTTATTTTTCATCGTGGATCTTCTTTACTTTATCTACTCGTTTATGTTGATGACATTATCTTGACTGGTAATGATGCTTCCTCCATTAATCACTCCATCACGTGTTTGAAGAATGAATTTGCTATTAAAGACTTAGGCAAATTGAGCTATTTTCTAGGACTCGAAGTTTCCTACACATCCGATGGCTTGTTTCTTAGTCAAAGTAAGTATGCTCATGATATCTTAAGTCGTGCAGGTCTCCTTGACTCCAAACCTGTTGGCACACCTTTAGCCACTAATGATGTTTTCACCACCAACGGTACTCCTTTTCATGAATCTACTCTGTATAGGTCTTTTGTTGGTGCTCTTCAATATCTTACTATCACCAGGCCCGAAATTTCTTATGCCGTGAATCAAGCAAGTCAGTTTCTTCACTCTCCAACAGTTGAACAATTTGCACTTGTTAAGCGGATTACGCGTTATGTCAAGGGTACTCTTCATCATGGCCTTACTTTTTCGTGTCCCTCAAAATATTTACTTGTTGGTTACTCTGATGCGGATTGGGAACGCTGTATTGAAACTTGGCCTTCCACTTATGGCTATTCGATATTTTTTGGGAGGCAATCTAGTTTCTTGGAGTGCAAAGAACAACCTACAGTCTCTAGATCGAGTTGTGAATCTGAATATCGGGCTATGGCAAACACCGCTGCTGAAACTATCTAGATTACTCATCTCTTGCGTGACTTAAATGCCTTGCCTTCGGAGCGTCCTACCTTACCCTGTGATAATTTAAGTGCCATCTTCTTAAGTCAAAATCCGGTCGCCCACAAGAGAGCTAAACATATCGAAATCGATCATCACTTTATTCGAGAGCTTGTATGTCTGGAAAATTGCACACCAAGTTTGTTCCTACCAAGCTTCAAGTGGCTAACATTTTTACAAAACCTTTACCCAAACCACTTTTTGAGCAGTTTCATGATCAACTACGCATTGGTCCGCCACCAGTTCGCTTGAGGGGGGTATTGGAGATTAAATCATAACTCTCACACCCCAAAACCGGAACGACGGAAACGTTCGGGGGTGGAGGACGTCATGTTTAGTATCACAAGTCATGCATCATACTAATCAAAGTAATAAACAACCATTTCATTTGAAAGAAAGTGTTTACAAAGTATGTGATTCACATAACATATACTACAACGTAAATAACAAAAAGACATGAAGCTATTATGCTCCATCTTTTGAATCCCAGTGCGCATACCTGTCTACTGGTCTCCTGAGAATACAAGTTATTTTGAAAGAGTAGATCAGCATTTAAGCTGGTGAGTTCATAAGATTTTAGTGATGTAAGTAAGTTATAAAAAGTTGTAATAAGTTGTAAGTTCTTTTAGAAAAGTTCGCCTGTTCCTCCAGAAAATCCTAAATTTCCTGCTTTGATGAAAGATAAGTAAAAATGACTCTACAATCCTTTCTATGAGTACTAAATGGATACAAGTTATATAAAACCCAGAGTAAACAAACAATCGGTTATGTGTATCTGCCCTAAGCCCACAACCAAACAAGGAATAGGAAATGAGGTGGAAAGCACACATCCCATTGGTTGTTAGATCCTTGTTGTATATAACCCTGGTGTATTCACTTGGTACTCACGGAGTTAACTGTAATAGTTCCTTTAATTTGATGTAAACATTCTTTAAGAAAACCCTTATTTCTTTTAGTAAAAATGATAACCACTGTGGTTCCTTCTATAATCACTTAGTTTATACTAGCTATATATAATCTAATATCAAACAGATGGTTAATTGTGTGAATTTTCCCTAAGCCCACAACCAAACAAGGAACAGGAAATGAGGTGGAAAGCACACATCCAACTACCTATCGGGTATTAATTATATATAACCCTGATTTATAAACTAAGGTATTATAGAATTAACCACCTAAGGTCCTTTAAGTATACTGGTTTAATAAAACGGGTTAAACCCTTTACTGGTAAGTTTCTAGTTTTGTATACCAAACGTTCTATTTGAAAAGTATGTTTTGTACTAGAAAACGGTGCATTGAATTAGTGTCCTATGACCTAACCCATACCCGGTACCACTTATGATGACTAGGTGTATACGGAACATATATATAACTAAGATCGAATAGATACTAGGGTGGGTGAATCTGCTCTAAGCCCACAACCAAACAAGGAACAGGAAATGAAGCGGAAAGCACACATCCTACTAACTCTCGGATCCAATTAATATATATCCCTGATGTATACAATAAGGAATCATAAGGTTAACATTATAGGCCCCCTTTCTACTGAATGTACTAGACTCGACTGTTCTGTTTGTAGTTTGAAAAGATGAAAGTTTTCCCTAGTTTATAACTATTTTAACTCGAAAATAGTTTGCATTAACTTTCAAGTGGAACTGTCACAATATGAAAGTAATGAGAAAATGTAAGTACCCAGTTGTCTTTTGAATTGACAAACTGAAGTACTGATTACCGTAAAACAAGTATGTTTTATTAAGGTCATAATGTGATGAATAGTACCCATACTATACGCTCTCCCTGCAAGAGATTCTAGGGACCAAACGCGACTTCTGCAAACAAATTGCTAGGCCGTGTAAATCCACATTAAAATTATATGATCATGTACACCCAATTTACTATCACCTTTAGTTTAGAACAATGAGTTAGTGATTATTGGTATAATTAGATCCTGTATTGTTCTTTTGCTATAGCATTTAGTATGTGCTTTCTGTTATAGTATCTTAGTATGTTCTTTCTGTTATAGTATCTTAGTATGTTCTTTCTGTTATAGTATCTTAGTATGTTCCTCCCTGTTTCTCTTTATAGTATGATCTCTATGTTATCGCGTATTGTATCTACCTCCCTGATTCTCTTTATAGTATGTTCTAGTATCTAGTATGAACTGAACCCCTAAACTATACCTATTATAGTTTACTAGTATGTTTACTTTGAACTATTACCGAAAAGACTCATTTATCTACTAAGTTATGATTGTACTTTAAAAACGTAGTTTTGCAAACTATAAAGTAACATAACTTAAAAAGAGTTTTTGAAATGTTTTGATCACTTATAAAAGCATAAGAAATCTTTTGAAAGATGTTTATAACAAACATTTACACAATTATCAATTGTGTTCAACTTGTATTCCCCCCCTTAAAAGCATTTAAAACAGTTTAAAAGATTGATTATAAGGGTATGAACTCACCTTATGTGGGTGATTCAATCGAATATGCACGTAAGGATGAGAAGTTCCACGAATGAAGTCCCGAGACACAAACGAGTCCTAAATGACATATAATGGCATATAACGGCATGAATATAGTGTTTAGAAGCAACCACATACAAGGAAATACCTTTTGGGACTAGCAAACACTTGGACCAAGTGTTAGAATCACATGTGATTCATCTAAGGGGAGTGTACGGCCACTAAATGGAGTGTGCGGCCATGGGTGTATGGCCATGGAGTGTACGGCCGTACACTCATGGTAACAAGTGCAAAAAAGTGTCTTTTAATGATTGGAAAGCTTGTGGGACAATTGCACATCAAGTGTTGAAGCTAGGTTTGCACTTTGAAGGCCCTTTAGGGGTGTTTTGAAGGGTGTACGGCCACACACGAGTGTACGGCCATACACTCCTTTGGATCTTGAGTTTTGGTCATTTTTAGGGTGTTAATCTAGTGTTCCTATCATGTACTAAGCATAGGGAAGGAGTAATTACGATTTGGAGGCTCAAAAAGGTTCATAATCACCAAGAACAAGTGTGTGTTCTTGGTGAAATGGATGAAGATTTGAATATCTAGCCAAAAGATGATTTGCAATGGATGAAATCAAAGGGTGTTACTAGGTTAAGAAGAATAACAACAAATCAAAACGGAAGAAAGCTTACATTCTTGAAGATCGGGTGAAAGGCTCGATGATAGTTGAGAGAGAAATCGATGTTCTTGACTTGGAAACTGAGGAAATGGCTTAGGAATGGAAGGATATCACCCTTGTGGAGGGGGTGTACGGCCAACATGGGTGTACGGCCGCACACACATGTGTACGGCCGTACACTCATGTGTACGGCCGTACACTCATGTGTACGGCCATACACTCCCTCTAATGGAGTTTTCGACTCGATTTCAACGCGAAGAACTTTAGCTGACACATCCCTAAACCCAATGCTTGAATGTACTGAGCTTAGAACCCTTTAACAGACTCTAAACAATGCTAACTGATAGCAGGAATGGGACTGACACTCGGTTGGATTAAATGGCTGAACTTACAAGGCAAAGATTTTCGGGTTGTCACATCATCCCCCCGTTAGATGGAATTTCGTCCCGAAATTAGCTTTCTTAGCAGAACTACTGGGGTTGCGCTCCTCTGATTTGCAGAATACCCACTCGCAGACCTGGCAACTTTGCCCTAATGTTCACAATAGGATTCATACTAGGTCCATCTATCATTACCTCGTGTATACAAGTCGTATATAGTTAGGATTAGTAAGACGGTCGGATGTGCGACTCTGCCCCATGTCCACAACCAAACAAGGAACATGAGATAGGGCGGAAACACACATACTAAATTTGCGTAATCATAATCATATACCACCCTCGCGTATAAACTGAATAGTGATAGGTGGGCTGTATTCGTCCTTAGCCTCTGTGGTCGAACTTGGTCTGCTGGACGAGTGGTATTTTGGGAAGGTCTACGGAACATACGGCGGCAAGGCTTCGGAGGACAAAGTACTCTTCGCATGAGTACTTCGGGGTTTAGAATACGAGAGACAAAACCGAGGTCTAGGTCGGACTGTCGTTACGAATGACGAAGGTTTCGTGAATTTGACGGTCAAGCGATAGAAACATATGAACTTAGTATGGTGAGGACCACGCCAACTCATGACGAATGATAGCAACGGACTCTTTACTAAACAAAAGTTTAGCCGATTTGAAAGAAACATCTGTTATATGATGATGTATCCCTAGTGTGCTCGACAATGTACTCTTTGTAAACGTTCTAGTGCTTTATGTTTTCCCCTTGATGTTAACACTTCTACGTATCGTACCGCGATGAGCGAGTACATACAGTGAAAGTACTTTGATAACTAGTGTCGATACTTTATACTATGATCCTCCTCGGTACCACTATGATCGCCTGTCATATACAAGTTATGAATAATTAAGATGAATAAGACAGTCGACTGAGTAACTCTGCCTCAAATCCACAACCAAAAAAGGAACAGGAATTAAGGCAGAATCACTCACTCTAAGTCCGCAAAATCTTAGATATACACAACCCTGATGTACATACTAAGCCATCATAGCTTCTCTGAACGGATCTTTTAGTTCTCCTGAATACTGTGACTTGTTTCAATAAGTGAGTTATTATAAT
Organism: Lactuca virosa; assembly: GCF_052849685.1. NCBI lineage: Eukaryota > Viridiplantae > Streptophyta > Magnoliopsida > Asterales > Asteraceae > Lactuca > Lactuca virosa. The sequence goes on from NC_136429.1 coordinate 325,607,062, forward strand.
TACTTTTAACTGTTTTCCCCAAGTTTTAATCTTATATAAATATAAATTAATTTTTAAAGTAATTACTATTTCGAAAATGTACCGCTGCTCGCTGGCGACTCCGGGGTAGATTCTCCTGCGGTGATCATCAGAGTTTGTCCATCCGCTCCTGAGTTCTTTGTTATCGGGCAGTCCCTCTGGTAGTGTCCATTCTCACCACAGCCATAGCAGGCTTGGTTTCTTCAACTCCGGGGACTTGGGGGATCGGTTGAGCCGGTGCCCAGCAGAAACGGACTGTGTGTCCCTTTCTGTGGCGGTTCAGACACTGCATTTCCCGGCATACTCCGGTGTGGTGATAGTTGCACTTTCCACACTTCGGGAGGGTTCCAACATATCGACTGGCAGGTGCTGGAGTAGCAGGTGTTGTGGCGGCGTACATAGTACTCGTTTGTTGCTCCTGAGGGGGTTTCTGTGTTGTTCGCTTCTTCTTCCTCTTATTCTTCAACTTCTGTTTATAGTCCTCTCCCTTTGTTGGCTCGGGAACGGGGACTTCCACGCCATGACGGACTCCATGGTTTATAAGTCGCTGAGCCAGGCGTTTGGCACTATCGAATGTAGCTGGGTTAGAAGACAACACATCTCCTTGGATCGGGGCAGTTAGACCCCAGATGTATCTTTCTATCTTCTTTCTCTTCGGGGTAACCATCCTGGGGCATAGTGCTTCCAGGTCGCTAAACCTGTCAGTGTAGGCCACTATGTCTGAGCCGACCATCGTGAGCTCCCATAGTTCTTGTTCCAGCTTTTGAACTTCGCCCATCGGGCAGTATTCTTCCAGCATTAACTCTTTTAGGTTCTCCCAACCTATTGAGTTAGCCATTGATAGGATCAGTGACTTAACATGGCTATTCCACCATGTTAGGGCTTTGTCGGAGAAGGTGCAGGCAGCAAACTTTACTTTGCTCCCTTCTGAGCACGAACAGATTTCGAAGACCGAATCTGTTTTCTCGAACCATCGCATCAGAGCGATGACTCCACCATTTCCATTAAAGGAATTGGGTTTGCAGTTCATGAAGTCCTTGTACGAACACTCCCTTGGGTGTCCGTGAGAATCTCCAGGGTTGGTTAAGTGGGTACCGCTACCAGATCCGAAGGTACCACTTTCGCCGAAATGAGCTAGGGCAGTTGCCACTGCGGAGGATATCGCTGCTTGGAGAGCAGCAGGATCGAATTGTGGCGGAGGTAGTGGCGGTTGAGTTGGAGTTATCGGAGTAGTGCGTCTGTTTGATCTGGGAGGAGGCATCTTTGCTAAAAGAATACAAAGATGAGATGGAATAAGTCTATAACAGTGGTTTATAAGCCAAAAGCTGAAAGACAAGGTTATCCTAGTTCTGAGTGTATCTGGTCCTGACTTCCACGGGGTTCTGGAAACAATTCATAAAAGAGTCTATACCTAATAAACTTTATGAATTAGAAATGGATATCCTCGAATGAATATCCGTTGATATACTTAGTTCACTATAAACATCGCTCTGATACCAATCTGTCACACCCCAAAACCGGAACGGCGGAAACGTTCGGGGGTGGAGGACGTCATGTTTAGTATCACAAGTCATGCATCATAGTAATCAAAGTAATAAACAACCATTTCATTAGAAAGAAAGTGTTTACAAAGTATGTGATTCACATAACATAGACTACAAAGTAAATAACAAAAAGACATGAACCTATTATCCTCCATCTTCTGAATCCTAGTGCGCGTACCTGTCTACTGGTCTCCTGAGAATACAAGTTATTTTGAAAGAGTAGATCAGCATTTAAGCTCGTGAGTTCATAAGATTTTAGTGATGTAAGTAAGTTATAGAAAGTTGTAATAAGTTGTAAGTTCTTTTAGAAAAGTTCGTCTGTTCCTCCAGAAAATCCTATATTTCCTGCTTTGATGAAAGATAAGTAAAAATGACTCTACAATCCTTTCTATGAGTACTAAATGGATACAAGTTATATAAAACCCAAAGTAAACAAACAATCGGTTATGTGTATCCGCCCTAAGCCCACAACCAAACAAGGAACAGGAAATGAGGCGGAAAGCATACATCCCATTGGTTGTTAGATCCTTGTTGTATATAACCCTGGTGTATTCACTTGGTACTCACGGAGTTAACTGTAATAGTTCCTTTAATTTGATGTAAATATTGTTTAAGAAAACCCTTATTTCTTTTAGTAAAAATGGTAACCACTGTGGTTCCTTCTATAATCACTTAGTTTATACTAGCTATATATAATCTAATATCGAACAGATGGTTAATTGTGTGAATCTGCCCTAAGCCCACAACCAAACAAGGAACAGGAAATGAGGTGGAAAACACACATCCAACTACCTATCGGGTATTAATTATATATAACCCTGATTTATAAACTAAGGTATTATAGAATTAACCACCTAAGGTCCTTTAAGTATACTGGTTTAATAAAACGGGTTAAACCCTTTACTGGTAGGTTTCTAGTTTTGTATACCAAATGTTCTATTTGAAAAGTATTTTTTGTACTAGAAAACGGTGTATTGAATTAGTGTACTATGACCTGTCCCATACCTGGTACCCCTTATGATGACTGAGTGTATATGGAACATATATATAGCTAAGATCGAATAGATAGTAGGGTGGGTGAATCTGCTCTAAGCCCACAACCAAACAAGGAACAGGAAATGAAGCGAAAAGCACACATCCTACTACCTCTCGGATCCAATTAATATATATCCCTGATGTATACAATAAGGAATCATAAGGTTAGCATTATAGGCCCCCTTTCTACTGAATGTACTAGACTCGACTGTTCTGTTTTGTAGTTTGAAAAGATGAAAGTTTTCCCTAGTTTATAACTATTTTAACTCGAAAATAGTTTGCATTAACTTTCAAGTGGAACTGTCACAATATGAAAGTAATGGGAAAATGTAAGTACCCAGTTGTCTTTTGAATTGACAAACTGAAGTACTGATTACCGTAAAACAAGTATGTTTTATTAAGGTCATAATGTGATGAACAGTACCCATACTATACGCTCTCCCTGCATGAGATTCTGGGGACCAAACACGACTTCCGCAAACAAATTGCTAGGCTGTGTAAATTCACATTAAAGTTATATGATCATGTATACCCAATTTACTATCACCTTTTGTTTAGAACAAGGAGTTAATGATTATTGGTATAATTAGATCATGTATTGTTCTTCTGCTATAGCATTTAGTATGTTCTTTCTGTTATAGTATCTTAGTATGTTCTTTCTATTATAGTATCTTAGTATGTTGTTTCTGTTATAGTATCTTAGTATGTTCCTCCCTGTTTCTCTTTATAGTATGATCTCTATGTTATCGTGTATTGTATATACCTCCCTGATTCTCTTTATAGTATGTTCTAGTATCTAGCATGAACTGAACCCCTAAACTATACCTATTATAGTTTACTAGTATGTTTACTTTGAACTGTTACTAAAAAGACTCATTTATCTACTAAGTTATGATTGTACTTTAAAAACGGAGGTTTGCAAACTATCAAGTAACATAACTTAAAAATAGTTTTTGAAATGTTTTGATCACTTATAAAAGCATAAGCAATCTTTTGAAAGATGTTTATAACAAACATTTACACAATTATCAATTGTGTTCAACTTGTATTCCCCCTTAAAAGCATTTAAAACAATTTAAAAGATTGATTATAGGGGTATGAACTCACCTTATGTGGGTGATTCAATCGAATATGCGCGTAAGGATGAGAAGTTCCACGAATGAAGTCCCGAGACACATACGAGTCCTAAATGACATATGATGGCTTGAATATAGTGTTTAGAAGCAACCACATGCAAGGAAACACCTTTAGGGACTAGGAAACATTTGGACCAAGTGTTAGAATCACATGTGATTCATCTAAGGGGAGTGTACGGCCACTAAATGGAGTGTGCGGCCATGGGTGTACGGCCATGGAGTGTACGGCCGTACACTCATGGTAACAAGTGCATAAAAGTGTCCTTTAATGATAGGAAAGCTTGTGGGACAATTGCTCATCAAGTGTTGAAGCTAGGTTTGCACTTTGAAAGCCCTTTAGTGGTATTTTAAGGGGTGTACGGTCACACATGAGTGTACGGACGTACACTCCCTTGGATCTTGAGTTTTGGTCGTTTTTAGGGTGTTAATCTAGTGTTCCTATCGTGTACTAAGCATAGGGAAGGAGTACTTACGATATGGAGGCTCAAAAAGGTGCACAATCACCAAGAACAAGTATGTTCTTGGGGTTCTTGGTGAAATGGATGAAGATTTAAAGATCTAGCCAAAAGATGATTTGCAATGGATGAAATCAAAGGGTTTTACTAGGTTAAGAAGAATAACAACAAATCAAAACGGAAGAAAGCTTACATTCTTGAAGATCGGGTGAAAGGCTCTATGATAGTTGAGAGAGAAATCGATGTTCTTGACTTGGAAACTGAGGAAATGGCTTAGGAATGGAAGGATATCACCCTTATGGAGGGTGTACGGCCAACATGGGTGTACGGCCGCAGACACATGTGTACGGCCGTACACTCATGTGTACAGCCGTACACTCCCTTTAATGGAGTGTTCGACTCGATTTCAACGCGAAGAACTTTAGCTGACACATCCCTAAACCCAATGCTTGAATGTACTGAGCTTAGAACCCTTAAACAGACTCTAAACAATGCTAACTGATAGCAGGAACGGGTCTGACACTCGGTTGGATTAAATGGCTGAACTTACAAGGCAAAGATTTTCGGGTTATCACAATAACTTCCTCATGCGAAGTGAAATTTGGATGTTCTCTATATGCACGCTCTTGGTTTTACTATTACTACGAATTTCGTTTAGATTTCTTATGCTAATAAGTAATCTATCTTTGATTCGTATTTTATGACACGCATAGTCGTGTCGGTTTAATCGCGAAACTTCGAAAAAGCATAACTTCTTCATACGAAGTCGGGTTTGGGCGTTCTATATATCTACGAAAACCGTATTATTGTTTCCTACATGTTTATGTCGATTACTTTGGCTAAACTAATATATATCTCTACTTTAAATATTAAAATGACGATTTATATTGAGTTTCGAAAATAGGGTGTTACATATTTCGGGTGTTACATATTTCGTAATGAATATGTTACAGACGATTGTAGCAAACATCGTAGACTTTTGTATGGACGTTGAAACGAGAAGAATAAACTTAGAACAATATCTACTGAAGAATGGAAGATCCATATGATGTTGTTTATCAAGGTATTTAAGTGGTTCATCATGTATTGGAAAGGCGAGGTAATTGTATTTACTGCGGTGAAAAAAGTTTACAATATGAGTATGATACCTTTTGTTGCATGTCTGTCAAGAAAAATTTGGCTTACTCTCCTATTCCATCTAAATTACATCGTCTTTTCACAAATCAAGATAATTAGTCAAAGTTGTTCAATGACAACATATGCGCTTACAATTCCAACTTTTCATTTGTTTCATTAAGTGTAAAATTAGATACAGAATTAAGCAATGTGAAAAGAGGTGTGTATACGTTCCATGTAAATGGGACAATATATCATTCATTTGAACAGATAGTTTCGAAGAATGGAGAGCATGAGTACTTACAATTGTACTTTTATGAAGGTGAAACTAAGCTTATACATAGACTCTATAATCCTAATATTGATAGACAAATTATTACAAAATTGATCCGTATTCTTGCTTCAAACCCATATGATCAAAATTTTCGGTGCCTGTGTGACCTAGAACCTCTCGAAGATTGTAGAGTCACTTTAAATGCATCTGTGGAACTAGACCAAGGGGTGTACAATCAGCCAACGACATCAGAGGTTTGATGAATGACTACTTGTTAATGTAATTTTTTATAACTTATATAATAGACAATATATACTATATAGTTAGAGTTTTTTTATAAGTTGCTAGTATTTGTGTTGAAGTAAATAACAAAGTAACCGGATATAAAAGAAGTATTTTAGTATATGGCAGGTCTAATGATAATTATATGTATATCTAACCTCTATGTGGTTGTTATGATCAATTGGATTATCCTTTATTCTTTCCTAACGGAGAGTTTGGGTGGCATTCTCAAATACCTCGGAATGGAGTATCACTTGATGAACTTGCAATTGACAATGAAAACAACGATGGGTGTAAAAGGTGTGTATGTTAATATATTGGTTTGGTATTAGTGAGTATACATTACTTATTTTTATCATAAATACATATATAATTAATTTAACAGATGTTAATATTGTAGGAGGTAGGAGGAATGTCAGTATGCGAGAATACCATTGTTACAAGTTCCAAATACTTGCGAGTGAGAATTTAATTTTTTTTAGGTGGCCGATATTTCCAAAAATTCATTGTAGATACATACATCAAGATTGAGACTTCACGCTTAGATTATTGTGCAAAAAAAAAAGCAAGATACGGGCCGAGTTGTACCAAGGTGTTGTAGATTGTTTCACTGCTGGTGAGGTTCGAGGAAGTAATGTTGAAAAGAGGGCTGTCTTGCCTGCAAGTTTTTTTTGGAAGACCACGTGATATGTGTCGACGATTTTTAGATGCAATGATATTAGTTCAGGATGATGGGAGGCCTGATATATTCCTAACAATTACATGCACTCCAAATTATCTAGAAATAAAAAGTGAGTTATTGTACGGGCATACCGCTCAAGATCGTCTAGACCTTGTTTCAAGAGTTTTTTGTGCTAAGATAGATGAACTAAACAAAAAAACTATTCAAAAAACATATACTCGATGTAGTGGGCTCATATGTTTACGTTGTTGAATTTCATAAACGTGGCTTGCCACATGCACATTTCCTGTTAATTTTTCATGGTGAATACAAGATGCTAAATCTTGATCATTATGACTGATTGGTTTGTGCTAAAATTCTAGATCCAAAGAAGTTTCCTGAAATGCATGCTTTGGTTGTCAATCACATGATCCATTTACCTTGTGGCGAGTTATGCAAAAAATTCCTTATGTGAAGGGTGATCCGGAAATCTTTTGTTCCACATATCCTAAGGAAATAATACATATCCATTGTATCGAGGGAGAGATAATTACAGTGGGGTTAAAGTGCATCATCTTTACTTGGATGATAGATGGGCCGTTCCATATAACTGAAAGTTTCTCGCAGTGTTCAACTGTCATATCACTGTTGAGGTTTGTTCAAGCATAAAATCTTTCAAGTACATCTTCAAATATCTTTGCAAGGGACATGACAAACATGTTATGCAAATAAGTGAAGATGTAGGCGATGTTGTTCATGAGATACATAACTATTGAGATGCACGTTATGTATTGCCTCCTGAAGCTTCATGGCGGATATATAACTTTTCACTTTCTCAAATCTATTCGCCTGTGATGGCTTTACAACTACATCTTCCAGATCATCAGTTTGTTATGTTCAGAAATATAGATAGAATGGAAGACATTGTTAATAGGGAGCAAGGAAAGAAATCAATGTTGACAACTTTTTATGAAACAAATAGGGTGAACCCAAACGCGAGAAAGTACTTTTATAGAGATTTTCCTAGATATTTCACTTGGAGTGGAGGATTGCATTGATGGAATCCTCGAAAACATAAGTCTATGAGAGGTCGTGTGGTTTATGCTAATCCAGCCCAAGCTGAATGGTACTATCTATGACTTCTTTTGACTCATGTTGTTGGCCCTACGTCCTTTAAATATTTACATACAGTCAATGGTGTTGTATATCGAACTCTTAGAAAAGAAGCACTTGAGAGAGGTCTTACTGAGTTAGATGACAATTTAAATTTATATCTTCATTTGGCAATCATTATTTCAGTTTGCAAAGGCAATGAGAAGGTTCTTTGCAACCATATTGGTCTTTTATGAACCAGGAGATGTGTGCAAGTTGTGGCATGAACATTTCGAAGCTTTTTCTGAAGATTACAAAACACAATGTGAGAGTGTTGTTGGAAAATATGGTCGTGTAAGACATAAAAGGATTTCTACAATCTATGGTCAAGGATCTTAAAGATTTTGATCTTCCAAATGTAAACAATAATTTTAATATTGAGTACTCTTTAAGAGTAACATATGAAGATTTGCATTTGTATGACTCTCTTAATTCCGACCTAAAATTTGCATTTGATGAGATCACTAGGTATGTTGACAAATGTATGCCAGAAGTGTTATCTATAGATGGTTCCGATGGGACGGGAAATAATTTTTTGTATAAAACATTGTTAGAAAATATTTGTGCACATGGTATGCTTGCACTAGCAACAGTTTTGTCAGGTGTTCCAGCTAATAATATGATAGGTGGCAGAACTGCTTACTCTCAAATGAAGATTCCTCTTAAAATTGAAAATAACTCAATGTGCAGCATTTCAAAACAAAGTGGGATGGCGCATCTACTTCGTGTTGCAAAAGTAAAAATTTGTGATGAAGCTTCAATGTCAAATATTCTATCAATCGAGGCTATTGATTGGTCAATGCGTGATGTCATTGGTGTGAATCTGCCGTTCGGTGGAAAAATAATGGTTATGGGTGGTGATTTTAGGTAGATATTGCTTGTAGCCAGACGTGGTTCACGTGCACAGATAGTTGACGCTAGCATACGAATGTCACCTATTAGGCATTTAGTTAAAAGGTTACGTTTAATTATTAATATGTGAGCAATAACTTATATGTGGTTTTTGATTTTCTATTACGTGTTGGGGGTGGAAATGAGGAAACGATGAGATGTTCCCTTTTAAACTAAAGAGAAAACAGTTTCCGATTCGGCTTAATTTTGCAATGACAATCAACAAATCTCATGGACAGACAATTCCACATGTGGGTGTTTATCTACGGTATTCACTTTTTTCTCATGGTCAACTGTATGTCTCATTGTCAAGAGGTATATCGCGAAGAAGTACAAAAGTGTTAGTAATTCCTGAGAATACTTTCGATGATGATGGAGTTTACACTTCAAACATTGTGTACAAAGAAGTTTTACAAGTAGAAAAAGCAGGGTCGGTCCTGAGGATTCAAATGCCCAGGGCGAGCCGGAAAAAAAAGGCCCTTACTCCCTAACGTATAATGAATTAATTTGTAGCTGGTAAGTCCAATGTGGATACATTTACTCAACTAGCTATCAGGATTAGAACACCTAATAGTTGACAACTACAACCAATAACCGTTTTCAAATACTAATCCTTCCTGTTTTAGTTTGGATCATCATATAATGCGACTTAAGTGTCTTTTAAGTAATTGTGGATGGTGTTTCCCCTTTCACGCATCCCTTATTACTATTGGTAGTGTTCTAATCTTTATCAACAAGTTTACCTACTTTTTACCTTATTTTCCAAACCAGGATCCAAAAAAGCTACAAGGAAGTTGATAAAAGGTAAGGAGACAAACTTTTATATAAACGGAGCACATATTTTAATCTAACACACATTTAGAAAAAAAAAATTAACAGTGAAAAAAAATTTAACTCTTTATGGGAATTTGGACCGAGAGAGAAATTATATTCCTCATTGTACATAGATGTATTTAACCATCATATGTAAAAGTGGTTTATAGGAGTCTCCAAGCTCGCTAACCTACCCGGTTTGGAAAACAGGGAACCATGACAAATCATGATATTGAAATATTCATACGGAACTTTGGAATTATAACCCCAAAAAGATTCAAATATTTGGAAATCAAGAAAACGAGAAACTCAACTGATGAGAAACTAGGGCAAGAGGGTAGGGAAGTGTCTACAAGGGATTAACAAGACTGATCGATTACCTGATAACCTGATTAGTGATCACAGGACAACAGGAGGCCGGACGACTGGTAATCCATGGTAGTAGGATTGATTATTTTCCTTCCCGTAATCGATTAATCGACGAGACGACCCTCGCTTGAGTACCTTGAATGATCGCTTCTGCCTTCGCGTTTTGGCTACGAACTGATTCCTACATATACTATAGAAAAGTTGGGCCCCTTACAAAAATGGGCCCTGTGCACATGCACAGGTTGCCCCTCCTTATAACCGGGCATGAGAAAAAGGTACTATAATCATGTTACTATAAGATAAATATTAAAACCTTTTAAAAAGCATACATTATTTATTTATTTTTGTTTAAAAAATTTACAGGTTGATGATTTGGGAATGTTAATGACATGCCCAAAATGATTAAATGTCATATTTAATTGGAGGACACATATTGTTCTAATAAAGATGACTGAAACGATGTAAGTATACTTCAGAAAGTTGTAGGTCTTTTTTAACGGCTAAAAATATGTATTGTATGTCATATGTGATTTGGATAATTTGTATGTTTATCCTGATAAAAAATTGTAATTATTTTTTTTCTACCTTTTATTGATTTTATATTATATAAAGAATATGTGTATTTCTATCCCATGTATGCAATAATGCAAACAAAAAGAATGATTCAGTTATGAGCTTTATATTTAGTTACAAGTTGTTTAATACATGTCATGTTTGGCATAAGGAAATAACATAAACAAAAAAATATAAACTGTTACTTTCACACTACCTTGAGGTTAAATAAAGTTTTTTTTTTGTTTTTTTTTTTACAATTATCACCAAATCATTACCAACATAATAAACAAAAAATAAGATAACCATTTAAAACTACCAAAAAGTTTATTAAAGAATATCACTACTATTAGTATATTAATATTGTTAAAGGTTGTGTACGCGTGTTTAATATTTGCACAAATAAAGAGTTTTCAATTTAGTAATTAAATGCTATGTTTCCCAACAAATGATGAATATCAGAAGTATCGATTATATGATATGATAGCTGCTTTTAATCAAGACTGCGGTTGTCTTTTCACATTCAAACACAATTTTGATTGGGAACGACCCTTTTTCATATATTTCGTATAAAGATCAATAAGGGTTTGAAATAGTACACCGACTTCTCCACAAAAAGTAATTTCTTCAAAAATTCTCCAAATGAAAACAATGGCAACAAATGTCACACCCCCGAACCAGACGGCGGAAACGTCCGGGGGCTTGGTGTGACTTTCAACATTGTAGTATCATTACAGAGTATATAATTGAAACATAACATCATCATCATCACACATGTAATATAACAACATTCATTGTTTACATCGACTATTGTATTTGAATATTACATGCCAAAATTGTCAGAGTATGATGAAACAAAATATAACACAATATTCATTAGTTTGTTTTGTTCATCCTACTTCAACGGTTTCCTGAGAATACAAGTTAATTTAAAAAGGTCAACATAAAAATGTTGGTGAGTTCATAAGCATGTTTGTGAAAATGATTTGTATAACTTTGAAACCACCAGAAAATCCTATATTTTCTGCAAACTGTTTAGTATGTTTGTGTCAAATCTTGTATTTATGCATGTATGTTATTGTTTATTTAACTAAAAGGGTAAAGAGAATGTTGAGAGAATGTAAAGAGCATGTAAAGAGAATGTTCCCAGACAACCCGATGTTGTCTGTAAAAGAGAAAGCTGCCATACCAACCCCCGAGGTTGAGTACTAGTACGAGTATGTTTCCGAGTAATCCAAGAGAAAAGAGAATGGTCTTCCGTAAACTTCATAACGTTAATTCTTCTAAGCGAGTCGTCATAACCATACTAAATAATGACAATTTCGCCTGTCTTGGCGTTGTTGGACGCCGGTTTTGATTATAAGGTTTTCGTCACCCTAGACTGAGTTAGTCTAACTGTAGCGAACAGCTCAGGTGTGGGGTGTCATCCCCGTATTGATCTATACACAAATCCTCGCTCTCCCTCCAAGAGACTCTGGTTATAACTACAGGCTACGATCGTACACTTAATAGGTGCCAACCGACAAAACTCACTAGATCCTTAATCGAATTTACGCGAAGAAAAGTATAAACTCATTCCAGGCTTAATGAACCATGTAAGTGAACCACTAAGGCATCGCTAAACATGTAAATCATTTCAAGGCCCAATTGGAATGAGATTATATAACATGGGCCCGAAATATATATGAAAGGACAACTAAGGCCCATTTCACATGTAAGGTATTTACAGGCCCAAATAGCACACAAATAGTATCCAAGGTCCGTCGCACATGTTAATGGGTCAATAAGGCCCAATAAACATATAAATAGTATACAGGACCTATCAAACATATAAATGGGCCACTAAGGCCCAATAACCTAGAAAATGATCAAATTAATCTGTTTGTTAGTTTATCGTTGGTTTTGGTTCAAGTATTCACTAAAATAGCATAAAAGCCCACTTTTTGTAAAAATGACGTTCTTGGCCCAATAAGCCAAAAATTTACAATTAAGGCCCAATTTTTGTAAGAATAACACTTTAGTCTCCATTTTGTTCAAAAACTTGTGTTGATGACTAATTTGTGGTAAAAATAACATTTTAAACCCATTTTTGTCAAAAATATCATTTTTGGCTTGATTTTTGTGAAAACACACATTTTTCTGGTTTTGGGCTTTTCTGACCTAGTTGTTGGAAAATTTGTAGAAAAATCATCGTAAGTCGAAATTTGGATCCGTAAATTCTGGAAGTTTGGAAATTTTGTCTACTTTGTTCACAATTGTTTTCATAATTTTTAATGGCTTCTAACAAGTGTGAAATTGCTCACCTTCACAGGCTGGTCCGAAATTATTTCAAATCTGATAGGCAGTTTTGTAAAATTCTCCAAAAATTGTAGAAAAATCGTATGAACACGTGAGAGTATTCATTTTAAAGGTAGAAACCTGAACGTTTTGCATGTAAAAAAGTTTTGAAAAATATTATCATTTAGGTGGTCAAAACAGTTCGAGATTGGACCAAAACGTTCATGTGAAAGGCTGATTTTTGAGTTTAGTTTGTAGATCTTGGAACACAACACTCATTTTTACTATTTTAAGTGTATAAATCCCAAATCTACTAGTTTACATGTATTATATGTGATAACACATACTTTTCTCAAGGTTTTCATGTAGATCCAAGTGATAAACTTAATATTCTTAACATACTTTTAGATTTATGAAGTAAATAACACATAACCACCAAATAAATCATGAAAAACACACATATTCATGCATACACACATAGATATATACAACACAACTTGTATTCTCCCCCAAAACATAGTAAAACTCGAAAATAGGGGGTATGAACTCACCTTGAGGTGTGGAAGTCGGTTTTGATGAAGAGATAAGAGGAAATGATGTTGTTTTTCGGCCTAGTTTGTTTCTTGAGGAGATCTTCGAAGATGATATGATTCTAGGGGCATGAACAAGAGATGGATGATGTTTGATGAAAGATCTTAGCATAAAGATGAAGTTTAACATCTTAATCATGAAGTAACTTACCAAGTTAGGATCTTTGATGAGGAACTCTTGAACATAGTAGCATACTCACGAAATTTTTGGAGTAAAAGATGGAAGAAACTCTTGAAGATTTGAGAGAAAAATGGAGTGTGAAGATGAAGTTGGAATGAATTATTGTGTGGGAGGGAGAGAGTTTTAAGGGGAGGAGAGAGATTGAATTGATGTTTGCATGGAAGACCACCATGCAAACATGAGGTGTCTTATGTACATAATTCCTCATTTCTTTTTTTTTTTTGATTAATTGCATAATGGGCTGAGAATTGGGCTCAAGAGATATAAGGATAAAATGATTTTGGGCCCACTATTGGCTTTGCTCGAATTTATGAAGCCTAAAATTATATTTTCGGCCCATCGGACCCTTATGAGGGGTTTACGGCCCAATAGAAGTCCAATAGGTATTTTACGGCCCATTAGGGCTAATGGAATCATTTATGGCCCAACAAGGCCCATTTGGGGTAAGAGAGCCCTTTTAGGTCCACATGGCCCAAAATGCTAAAGTTTTACAAGTGTGGGTCTAATTAGAGCCCAATTAGGGTTTCTAGGCCCAAGATAGTCAAGTTGAAGGTTTATTGGTCCATTAGGCCCAATAAGAGAATCATAGTTCATATTAAACTTGAATCGGAATTTTTAGGGTTTCCAACCCTTATTTGAACATATGAGATGTATTTGAACGAGAATAGAGTATAGTATTCATTTAGAGTACAAGTTATTACACTAGGTGAATGATTGCATGAGAGTAGAATTTCCTAACAAAAATGCTAGTTGTGACATCATCCCCCCGTTAGAGGGAATTTCGTCCCGAAATTCTTTCGAAAGGTAGGATCATGAATGAGGGAATAGGTGAGGGTACTTCTGCTTCATCTAGTCTTTGTGTTCACATGTGAATTCCGATCCACGCTTGGCGTTCCATCGAACCTTCACAATCGGAATGCGGCTTTGTTTTGTACGCTTTACTTCCCTATCCAATACCTCGACTGGTTCTTCGACGAACATGAGATTCTCTTTTATTTCGATCCCTTCTAAAGGAATGATAAGAGTTTTGCCTGATAGGCACTTTTTCAGATTCGAGATGCTGAACACGAGGTGTGCGTTGTTGAGCTCTACAAGCAGCTGCAGCCTATAAGCCATTGGACCAATCCGGGCAAAAATCTCGAACGGTCCGATGTATTGCGGGTTTAGTTTTCCCATTTCCTAAAGCGAATCATTCCTTTCTAGGGAAAGACCTTCAATAGTACCCGGCCTCCGACTTGGAATTCCAGAGGTTTTCGTCATTTGTCAGCATAACTCTTCTGTCTGTCTCATGATGCTTGAAGTCATGTTCTGATTTTGGATTATCTCCGCTGTCGTTTCGCGAATGGTTTCTGGTCCTGTGAGAGTATTGGCGAGTGATCTGCACTTACGACCATAAAGAGTCTCAAAAGGAGCATCCTTGATGCTCGTGCGATAGCTGTTATTATATGAAAATTCAATCAAGGGAAATCGGGTATCCCATGACTTGCTGAATTCAAACACCTAGGTTCGAAGCATGACTTCGAGTGGTTGAATGGTCCGTTCGCTTTGGTTATTGGTTTGAGGGTAGTAAGCAGGGCTCACGTCTAGTTGTGTTCCCGTAGCCTTCTGAAGTGACTATCAAAGCCTTGAAGTAATCTCGTTATCTCGATCCGAGATAGTAGATACTGATATTTCATGGAGTCTCACGATCTCCTTGATATAGATCCCAGTTGGTCTTTCCGTCTTGTTTGATTTCTGTATTAGCAGGAAATGGGCAGATTTGGTTAACCTATCGACGATCACCCAGATAACGCCCAACTCAACTCTTATAACAATAAGCTTCGTCTTTTGACTTCGAGAGTTCTATCCATCCATGCAGTGTTTCCTCCGTGATATTCTCCGGCTTTGATGCTTTCAAGGCCGGTCGTAGATGTTGACAGTGTTTTGTTCTTGCTTCATGATCAGATGAGTATGTTATCGATGAAAACAATTAAAAAGGCTGACTAGGAATGGTTGGGAGAACTCGGTTCGTAGGGTCCATGAATACCGTGGGGGCATTCGTTAGATCGAAGGGTATCACAACGAATTTGAAATGGTCGTGACAAGTTCGGAAAGCAGTTTTTGGAATGTCCTCTTCTCGGACTCGGAGCTGATGGTAACCGGATCTTAGATCTATTTTAGAGAAGCAACTAGCTCCTTGAAGCTAGTCAAATAGGTCGTCAATCCGAGGGAGTGGGTATCGGTTTTTGATAGTGAGCTTATTCAATTTCCTAAAATCGATGCACATTCTGAAGGATCCGTCTTCTTGAAGAACAAGACCGGAGCTCTCCAGGGTGAGAAGCTTGGTCCGATGAATCCTTTGCTCAAAAATTTTCTTAATTGACTGGATAAATCCCGAATTTTGGTGGAGCTAACCTGTAGGGTGAATTGGCAATTGATCTGGCTCTCGGTATGAGGTCGATTAGAAATTCGACCTGTCTCTCTGGGGTATTCCCGGAAGTTCTTCGGGAAATACATCCGGAAAATCGCATGCTACTAGAATACCTTGTATGCCTACTTCTTCCTTGGTCTTGTCCACAACATGAGTAAGGAAAACGTACTTGTGCAGGCACTTCTGTGCCTTGATACACGAGATAGGACGAGGATTGGCGCTAGGTTTATCACCATGGATTATTAGAGTTTCGTGATTGGGAAGGTGAAGGCAAACGACCCTCTCGCGACACATAGTATCAGCACGGTGGGGGCTTAACCCAACCATGCCGATTATCACATCAAAACTCATAATATTTATTGGCATTAAATTTATTTGAAATGAATGGTTGTTTAGTGTTAAGGTGTACTCTACATAAATATCCTAGGTTAATTCGGTTTTTACCATTAGCCATCTCCACCGTGAAGGCTTCGTTTAGCTTCTGGGGTTGTTGTCTTAGTAAGTGCTCGAATTTGTTATTAACGAAGCTTCGCTCAGCTCCACTATCGAGTAAGACGCAAGCACAAGAGTTGTTAAGTAGGAACGTACCAGTAACAACCGTCGGGTCTTGGACTGCTTCGCCTTGACCCAAGGTCAGGACGCTTCCTGATCCTTCTGCTCCTTGATTGTTAGCCTTGGGGCAATTGCACCTGAAGTGAGCGGTTCCTCGACACCCATAGCAAGTGTGACTGGTCTCATCATTGGTGTTGTTGTTAAGGTTGTTGCGGTTGTTGTTGTTTTTGTTTGGCTGACGATTCTGTTGTGGATAAGTTCTACAGTATTTGGTGGTGTGATTCTTTCGGTTGCATTTCTTACAATGCAGCTTCCGGCAGGCTCCCTTATGATTGAAATTGCACTGGTTGCATTTTGGAAGGCTTCCAGCATATGGTCTCGCCGATGTTGGTGTAATAGGGGTCATGGTCGCATGAACAGCAACAACATGTTGCTTCTTTGAGAACCCTTGAGTTGGCTGTCCCTTTCTCTTACTTTCAGACTTTCGCTTCCTACTCTTAAGCTTGGGGTTTGGTGTGCCTTGATAAGCTGTCACTTGTTGGTTTCCGTGCTCGTTCCTTTGGCTGGAGTTGTCGATACTATTTCCACATCTATTGGTGTTGTTTGCGTTGAGTTGTGCCATAGCAGCGGTTACTGTTGCTGTTACGGTAGCTTGGAATGTAGCAGAGTCCATCTGCAGGAGCGGTGTCTCATGGGTGTGCTTGTTATTTCTGTGGGATGACATTTTCCTGCTGCATGATGATAAGCCAGATGGTAAGTAGTGATCGTTATTCCTGGTTGTACTATATAAATTCCGCGTCTTGTCGGATGATTCACAATGTTTCAATCTACATCCCTATGATGTATTTATGGTAGTAGGTAATTGTGGATTTGGCATGAATATTAAGTCTATCCCTAGAGTTCATAGATTATTTTGGTTTCGAGATCTTTGAGTATCTAGCGGTTTCAGGGCTTCAGTTGTGCATATGAAATAAGGAAAAACACGTTATTGCTTCATTAGTAAATACCATCTTAGCACGCGAAAGAGAATCATAACAAATGGTAGTGGGGGGGGGGGGGGGGAAGGTTGATCTTAATTGTGGCGGAAAGTGTCTGGTGGTGGTTCTGATGAAGTGGATGCACCCTGAAGATGAGCTACTTGTCGCCCGGTGTCTCGTTGTCGTGCCTCCCGAACTAACTGCCTCGTTTGGGAGTCCCGATCACTTCCTCAGTTTGTCTCTCAGTTCTCTCAACAGCAGCCCGCATTTGGTCTATTTGATTGTGGGTGTCCTGAGCTCGGTTGCCAATGTCTCAAGTGCGTCGGACCATGACTGGGGGGGGGGGGCTGGTCAGCTGGTCCTCCATGACTAAGATCGAAAAGATCTCGGGTCATGTCGTAGGGCGGTCGTATCCCCTGCTGGCGAATCTACCTCCAATATCGAGTGCATATGAGGCGTGGGGCCACCGGGGTCCATACGATAAGTCGGTACTCTGTCCATGTATGGAGGATTGATGACTTCGGATTCTGCATCCGAGGCATCATCGTCATTGCCCTCGAGCTCTTCCTCTTCGAGGTTCACTACTGGCTCGACGGATGCATCTGTAAGTTCTACTTCATGTTTCTCCTCTGGTTCTTCCTTCGAGTCTCCTTCTGGGTCTTCCTCTGAGTCGAGCCACCCTGCTTTTCCCTGACTAGGGAGATAGAGGTTTCCTGGCTAATGATACCCGTCTATAGTGTATTGCACGAAGGAGTATAATTACTAGAAACAAATAGCACACCAAATACTCCTATAGTATTTAAATTTTGTTTAGATTTGATTCTATAAGCTCTTTGGATAATTAAATGGTAAGTTTTTGATTCATTGTCCATCACAATTACTCCCGAACACATGTTGGTCGTATTTTGAATGAATGTAGTTGATCAGGCTACATTCACCTCCAAATACGACTACATAACTGCCCGAGTTTAATAGCGATGTTCAAATCCTCCAAAAACTTTTACTGTTCTTGTTGTGTTATTATTCTAAAATGCACACATAGGTATGTATTTTAATTATTATGTTCAGAGTTTTTTAGTCCCATTGTATTTATAGTTGCATATCCTGTATGATTAGATATGCTAGTTCACTATAAACAATGCTCTGATACCAATCTATCACACCCCCGAACTAGACGGTGGAAACGTCCGGGGGTTTGGTGTGACTTTCAACATTGTAGTATCATTACAGAGTATATAATTGAAACATAACATCATCATCATCACACATGTAATATAACAACATTCATTGTTTACATCGAGTATTGTATTTGAATATTACATGCCAAAATAGTCAGAGTATGATGAAACAAAATATAACACAATATCCATTAGTTTGTTTTGTTCATCCTACTTCAACGGTTTCCTGAGAATACAAGTTAATTTAAAAAGGTCAACATAAAAATGTTGGTGAGTTCATAAGCATGTTTGTGAAAATGATTTGTATAACTTTGAAACCACCAGAAAATCCTATATTTTCTGCAAACTGTTTAGTATGTTTGTGTCAGATCTTGTATTTATGCATGTATGTTATTGTTTATTTGACTAAAAGGGTAAAGAGAATGTTGAGAGAATGTAAAGAGCATGTAAAGAGAATGTTCCCAGACAACCCGATGTTGTCTGTAAAAGAGAAATCTGTCATACCAACCCCCGAGGTTGAGTACTAGTACGAGTATGTTTCCGAGTAATCCAAGAGAAAAGAGATGGTCTTCCGTAAACTTCATAACGTTAATTCTTCTAAGTGAGCCGTCATAACCATACTAAATAATGACAATTTCGCCTGTCTTGGCGTTGTTGGACGCCGGTTTTGATTATAAGGTTTTGATTATAAGGTTTTCGTCACCCTAGACTGAGTTAGTCTAACTGTAGCGAACAGCTCAGGTGTGGGGTGTCATCCCCGTATAGATCTATACACAAATCCTCGCTCTCCCTCCAAGAGACTCTGGTTATAACTACAGGCTACGATCGTACACTTAATAGGTGCCAACCGACAAAACTCACTAGATCCTTAATCGAATTTACGCGAAGAAAAGTATAAACTCATTCCAGGCTTAATGAACCATGTAAGTGAACCACTAAGGCATCGCTAAACATGTAAATCATTTCAAGGCCCAATTGGAATGAGATTATATAACATGGGCCCGAAATATATATGAAAGGACAACTAAGGCCCATTTCACATGTAAGGTATTTACAGGCCCAAATAGCACACAAATAGTATCCAAGGTCCGTCGCACATGTTAATGGGTCAATAAGGCCCAATAAACATATAAATAGTATACAGGACCTATCAAACATATAAATGGGCCACTAAGGCCCAATAACCTAGAAAATGATCAAATTAATCCGTTTGTTAGTTTATCGTTGGTTTTGGTTCAAGTATTCACTAAAATAGCATAAAAGCCCACTTTTTGTAAAAATGACGTTCTTGGCCCAATAAGCCAAAAATTTACAATTAAGGCCCAATTTTTGTAAGAATAACACTTTAGTCTCCATTTTGTTCAAAAACTTGTGTTGATGACTAATTTGTGGTAAAAATAACATTTTAAACCCATTTTTGTCAAAAATATCATTTTTGGCTTGATTTTTGTGAAAACACACATTTTTCTGGTTTTGGGCTTTTCTGACCTAGTTGTTGGAAAATTTGTAGAAAAATCATCGTAAGTCGAAATTTGGATCCGTAAATTCTGGAAGTTTGGAAATTTTGTCTACTTTGTTCACAATTGTTTTCATAATTTTTAATGGCTTCTAACAAGTGTGAAATTGCTCACCTTTACAGGCTGGTCCGAAATTATTTCAAATCTGATAGGCAGTTTTGTAAAATTCTCCAAAAATTGTAGAAAAATCGTATGAACACGTGAGAGTATTCATTTTAAAGGTAGAAACCTGAACGTTTTGCATGTAAAAAAGTTTTGAAAAATATTATCATTTAGGTGGTCAAAACAGTTCGAGATTGGACCAAAACTACATGTATGTCGATTTTTGAAATCGGTGGTGGAAGAACCCAAGTTGATGAACGTAATACTTGCAAAGAGTAATTAAGGAAGTCAAATCTACATGTATGTCGATTTTTGAAATAAGCAGGAGACGAATCTATTCTTAGAAGAACAACCCCGAAGCCAGGTCTCTGTCCGCCGAGCTCTTTGATGGAATGCCTTCGCCAACACCGGTGGCCTTCAACGCCGACGAAACAGTTGGGACTGGTAGCCGAGTGTTGCTCCTTTACCATTCGTCGATCACCAGCAACGGCTCCAACGTCAGTCACCGAGGGAGAGAGACGGTGTGGGAAAGATTTGATAAAAGGAAGCGGATAAAGGAAGGAAGAGTAAATAACAAAGGGAAAAGAGATAAAGAAAACAGAAACGAAACGTATTGGAGGACAATGGCGACAACCGACTTTGAGGAAGAGACGATAAGCATCAGGCAAATATTTAACAATTAATAGTAAGCGATGTGGTAAATATTTAAAAACCTGGAAAATCTGTGGCAGAAATGCAAATTCTAAAAGATTACTGTTCACCAAGTTTTTAACAATTAATAGTATATATAATAGCATGCAGTTTGCATAGAAATATCATATATAATTGAGTAAATTACACGAATGGTCCCTATGGTTTGGGGTAATTTACGCATTTGGTCCTTAACTTATTTTTTTAACTCCGAAGGTCCTTATAGTTTGTTTTTGTTGCACGCTTGGTCCTTGTCTTACCTAAAAAGACTATTTTGCCCTTGATTTTTTAATTTATTTAAATAAAGTGAGGTAGGTAAGGTAAGGTAAATGTCACGGGATGACTCTTTTAAACTAGTCAATAACGTGTGCCACTTAATGCTTTGTGACATCCCCAAAATCACGGCCAGAAAAGACCGGTTTCATTTATGCTTTTAAATAAAATCAGAGTAATCCTTTGATTAAAAGAGTTGCGGAATTTGTTCCCAAAATAAAATATGATAAGAATTTATCAAAGAATTTCATAAAGAAATGTATTTTCATTATATAACAAAACCTCGGGATGTCATGTTCCGATACAGACCAAAAGCATAAACAATACAAAATAGACCTTACAACAGTTACATATAACTACGGGCCTATAATCCAAAAATGTCTTGACAATGTCATCCAACTTATGCTCTCGTGCCACTACCTGTAATACATAGAAAACTGAGTGGGTCACGCTTGGGAGCCTGGTGAGCATATAGAGTTTTCAACCCACAATAAATAATTATATTTAGTTCATTAAGCATATACAACCCGATTACCCGTTCCCGTTATCCTCACATTACGTCCCTAAAACACCTATCATAAGGGACCTATACTAAGGATCAACATCGGGATGGACATTACTGCCAACGGGGTTCCTCGGCAATAAATGTCCTAAAGGCAACCATGGGGGGGGGGGGGGATGGAGTACACCGGTGAACACATCGTTCACAAACACCTACAGGTTGCGAGCCTGCTAGCGTTCCACTGGACAGTCTAGAAAAATCCGTGGTCGTCATCTATACTCCGCTAGATGACTGGATCAACAACAACATCGAGGTCTCTCATCATTTTATTTCATCACACACCAACTGTCTACCCATGTTCTACCCAACATATTAGTAGATAAAATATATACATTTTTATACAACTTAAAACCTGTACAAAACATCCATTCAACAACTAGTTCAAATAAACAAATAATATATAAACACATAGCACGTATTTATAAAGAATACTTCATATCTATGTGTTAGAAGAAAACGAATATACACTCACTTGATAAGACGATGATCAGACAACACCTCATCTCTTAAAACAATCGTTTCCGATAAAATCAGGATGTTTTCTCCAAATCCGGGCTTTACGCGGGCAGAGTTTCGGCTCGGAAACTTTACTTCTCGGGATCTTCGGGGCTTCGGGACTTGCATCGGGTCTCGGGAATAATATCGGGGCTTCGGGGGTATTTCTTGCACGTAAAACGAGGAAATATGGGAGAGAGAGAAGAATTTGAGCACTAAAACTCGGCAGCCCACGACATCTATTATAGGGGCTGATCCATGCGATTACGTTGGGCGTAACTTCAGAGTACGCTGGGCGTACTCTTCGGATAAGCTTTGGTATGCGTGACTCAAACTTCAAAAATTCATAACTTTCGCATACGAGCTCCGTTTTCGACGTTCTTTATATCCATGCGTAGGTGAGACTATGGTCTACAACTTTTATTTAGACTCCGTCGGCTAATTTTGACTTTATTTTTATTATATTATTTTTAGTAGACCGGGACAGGAAAACTCCGTTATAAAATCATAACTTCTTCATCCGACGTCCGTTTTCGTCTGTCTTTTTACCGTTGGACTACTAACGACGAGATATTCGATTCTCGTTTAGATTGGTTCGGCCAAATATCACTCGATCTCAATTTCGAGATTTGGGCTGTATACCGCTAAGTCGAAACTTAGAAAAATCATAACTTCCTCATACGAAGTCAGATTTAGACGTTCTTTTTATGCACGCTCTCGGTTTAACGAATTCTACGACTTCCGTTTATATCACTAAGGCTAGATATCGCTCTATCTTAAATTTGTATTTTACGTCATATAGTGCCGTGTCGGTTCTGTCGCGAAACTTCGACAGGTCATAACTTCTTCGTTATAACTCGGATTTCGACATTCTTTATATATTCAGAAACCTTGCCACGACCACTACAACTTCCTTCATAGATATCGGGCTTATCTAATATTTTATGTTATCGCTTATTTTTATCCTTAATTCATTTAAATCACACAATTAAGCAATAAACATATAATACTCAAACAATACATTCTTATTATTTCAAAACGAGTTACAAAGGTTAACCTAGATTATTACATCAACATTAATGCCTAGCCCAGAAACACGGACGTTACAATTCTCTCCACCTTAGAATGATTTCGTCCCGGAATCATCAACGAAAATAGGACTTGTATAATGATTCCATACGTTATCTTTCCATCCAAAGTAATAACTTTCTATGTTTCCTCGAAAGAGTATCTAACTCTAGGGATTCGCGACTGCAGACGATGCTCAATCTTGCATCTGCTTTTCGTACTATGCTGGACTTTCAATCATAACTTTCAAGTTACACAATAAGTCCTTATTGTGGACTCCTTCTTCTTCTTAGGTTAAATACTTTCCTTTATCTATTGTAACAGACCGATGGGTCATGCTCTAATGATCTCTCATCGTATGATGCAACGCTTAGACTCAAGTCTCTTAGAATCAAATTCCAGAATGGAATATACCTTCCTTCATATTCTAATGCGATATAACCACATTTTAACATGTAGTATTTCTAGCTACTAACTTCTTTAACAACGAGCGTGATACAATTGGTCGCATTGATTTCACCCTTCTGACTTAAGTCAGATGTTACATCGAGCTTGGTTCTCCGAACCACGTAACATACTCATTATAGTCGGACTCAATTCGATATGACCACTAGGGTCGGAATAACAACCATCTTACTAGTCATTACCGAAACAATGGTAATGACATACTTGAATAAAACGGAATCAATTACTAGCTTCTTGGTAACCTTGTGACTTTTCCTGATCCAAGTGTGAGTCCTGTGCTTCCAGTAGTATAGATCTCTACAACTACTCACACCTACTCATACTCGTCCCAAGTATTGTCTCGCAGTCCCCAAGTCCTAAAATCACAAAACAATTTAACACATACGAATGTGTCCAAATAATCATAGAAAATCTCCTAGACTCTACTAGGACTTCTTCCATGCGTATCTTCAATCATCAATTCTACTTTAACTCGATTGATGATGGAAATTCCAGATTATGGGAAAACTTCAAGAATTACACCAATCGTTCCATCATCCTGCCAATCGAAGGTGTACTTCAGACGTACTGTACTCCTTTAAACGTATTGTTATTTTATCAGACATAAACTAAAGGCAAGATACCACCTTCGACGTCTTCCGATAGGTGTCACTCAATACATCAGATAACAAAACCAGGGTTTATATTAATTCTTGAAACTATTACACAAAAGTTCAAGTTCACCCTATACTATGACTCTAATAGGCTACACCATATGTTACTTTATAATTTGATCTTTGGATATGAAATCCTTATTCCTGATTCCTCGCGTTATTGTCTGCTTTGTCGAGGATCATGTGGAATGCCCTTGGCTTTGGTGGAATATTGGGTCTTGCTGCCTCCTTCTTTTTAGGACAGTCTCTCGAGATGTGCCCCTCCTCACCACACCCGTAGCAGACTTTCTTGGTAAGGGTGCATTCGTTGGCATAGTGCCCTGGCTTTCCACATTTGAAGCATGTGGCTTCCCCGCCACATTTCCCAAGATGCTTCTTCTTGCATTTGTCACACCATTTTGCTTCGCCTCCTCCACCTCCTCCTCTCGAACCATATTTCGAGAATTCATTTTTCTTGTTGGACCCTGAAGACCCATCAAACTTCCTCTTCTCACCAACCTCTGATCTCTCCAGACCCTTCTCCCTGATCTGAGTCTCAACATTCTTAGCAGCCCAGATGGCGGCTTTCAATGTGGTTGCTTGCTTAACCATTGGACCATAGTCCGCTGGTAGTCCGAGCGCAAACTTGTTGACTTTTGAGAGTTCTGTTGGAACTAAATATGGAATAAGCTTCATCTTTTCTGTGAAACTTGCAGCGTATTCAGTAACGCTCATTTTTCCCTTCTTCAAATTCTGAAAGTCATTATTGATTTCCAGAAGGTCCTGCTCGGAGCAGTATTGCAGTTTCAGTTGTTCCACAAAGTCTTCCCAAGACATTTTGCTCGCTTCTCCCTTGGTCATAGAGTCAGCTAACAGCTTCCACCAACTCAACACGCCAGATTTTAACAAAGGGATCGCAAGAGCGGTCTTCTGCCTGTTGTTGCATTCGCAACTTTCAAACATTGTCTCCATTTCGGAGATCCAGTCCATAACTTGCACCGGCGTCGAGCTTCCGGATAGACATGGTGGTTTGGATGCCATGAAATCTTTATACTTGCATCCACGTCCGTCGTTTCCTCCATCACGATTGTTTTGTCTAACAATCGGTGGGTTGGCTTGACCAACAGTCCCACTGAAGTTTCGTCCTTCCGACTGCCCTTCACTTAATTCGGGCTGCACAATCGGCATCGAAGGTTCTTCACGATTCTGTTGAAGCAGACGTCTAGTTTCTTCCATATGACGATCCAACATCGTCTGAATCATCAATTGTACACCAACCATTGTCATTGGCTCAGGTGCTGCTGCTACAACAGGTGCTTGCTCGATTACAGGTGGTTGATTCCTGTTTTCGTTCGCGTTTCCAACTCCGCTTCTTGTTCTTGCCATTCTTGATCTATACACCGAATAAGGTGAATTTAGATCCTCAATTACGATAGAGAATCAAATCATACTTATCACTTCGAAACGTTTACATGCTAGTTCTAATACCGTCGTCATACGCTTAGAATCCTAAACACATAAGGTTTCCAGATCCGGTTGACAACAAACCATATATCCGAACAAATAATATCATATATGGCAAAAATATAACATTTAGCACATAAAAGCATTTTAGGCAACTTTCCTAAAATAAACTAGTGCTCGTGTCTTAAATATAACAGACACTCATCTCACAATCTTCACTTAGCATTCTAAGTTTATGTCTAGAAATCCTACAAATTCCTAGTTCGCTTAAACTAATGCTCTGATACCAACTGTGACATCCTCAAAATCACGGCCAAAAAAGACCGGTTTCATTTATGCTTTTAAATAAAATCAGAGTAATCCTTTGATTAAAAGAGTTGCGGAATTTGTTCCTAAAACAAAATATGATAAGAATTTATCAAAGCATTTCATAAAGAAATGTATTTTCATTATATAACAAAACCTCGCGACGTCATGTTCCGATACAGACGAAAAGCATAAACAATACAAAATAGACCTTACAACAGTTACATATAACTATGGGTCTATAATTCAAAAATATCTTGACAATGTCATCCAACTTATGCTCTCGTGCCACTACCTGTAATACATAGAAAACTGAGTGGGTCACGCTTGGGAGCCTGGTGAGCATATAGAGTTTTCAACCCACAATAAATAATTATATTTAGTTCATTAAGCATATACAACCCGATTACCCGTTCCCGTTATCCTCACATTACGTCCCTAAAACACCTATCATAAGGGACCTAGACTAAGGATCAACATCGGGATGGACACTACTGCCAAGGGGGTTCCTCGGCAATAAATGTCCTAAAGGCAACCATGGGGGGGGGGGGATGGAGTACACTGGTGAACACATCGTTCACAAACACCTACAGGTTGCGAGCCTGCTAGCGTTCCACTGGACTGTCTAGAAAAGTCCGTGGTCGTCATCTATACTCCGCTAGATGACTGGATCAACAACAACATCGAGGCCTCTCATCATTTTATTTTATCACACACCAACTGTCTACCCATATTTTACCCAATATATTAGTAGATAAAATATATACATTTATATACAGCTTAAAACCTTTACAAAACATCCATTTAACAACTAGTTCAAATAAACAAATAATATATAAACACATAGCACATATTTTATAAAGAATACTTCATATCTATGTGTTAGAAGAAAACGAATATACACTCACTTGATAAGACGATGATCAGACAGCACCTCGTCTCTTAAAACAATCGTTTCTGATAAAACCGAGATGTTTTCTCCAAAACTGGGCTTTACGCGGGCAGTGTTTCGGCTCGGAAACTTTACTTCTCGGGATCTTCGGGGCTTCGGCACTTGCTTCGGGTCTCGGGAATAATACCGGGGCTTCGGGGGTATTTCTTGCACGTAAAACGAGGAAATATGGGAGAAAGAGAGAGAAGAATTTGAGCACTAAAACTCGGCAGCCCACGACATCTATTTATATGGGCTGGTCCCTGCGATTACGCTAGGCGTACTCCCTCTACAAGCAGTACGCTGGGCGTACATCGAGTACGCTGGGCGTACTCTTCGGATAAGCTTTGGTATGTGTTCCTCGAAATTCAAAAAATTATAACTTTCGCATACGAGCTTCGTTTTCGACGTTCTTTATATCCACGCGTAGGTGAGACTATGCTCTACAACTTTCATTTAGACTCCGTCGGCTAATTTTGACTTTATTTTTATTATATTATTTTTAGTAGACCGGGACAGGAAAACTCCGTTATAAAATCATAACTTCTTCATCCGACGTCCGTTTTCGTCTGTCTTTTTACTGTTGGACTACTAACGACGAGATCTTCGATTCTCGTTTAGATTGTTTCGGCCAAATATCACTCGATCTCAATTTCGAGATTTGGGTTGTATACCGCTAAGTCAAAACTTAGAAAAATCATAACTTCCTCATATGAAGTCAGATTTAGACGTTCTATTTATGCACGCTCTCGGTTTAACGAATTCTACGACTTTTGTTTATATCACTAAGGCTAGATATCGCTCTATCTTAAATTCGTATTTTACGTCATACAGTGTCGTGTCGGTTCTCTCGCAAAACTTCGACAGGTCATAATTTCTTCGTTATAATTCGAATTTCGGCATTCTTTATATATTCAGAAACCTTGCCACGACCACTACAACTTCCTTCATAGATATCGGGCTTATCTAATATTTTATTTTATCGCTTATTTTTATCCTTAATTCATTTAAATCACACAATTAAGCAATAAACATATAATACTCAAAGAATACATTCTTATTATTTCAAAACGAGTTACAAAGGTTAACCTAGACTATTACATCAACATTAATGCCTAGCCCAGAAACACGGGCGTTACATGCTTCTTCAACTAAGTCAGGATTGGAACGCTTCCTTACGATGTACTAACGACTAGAATAGCAAGAGATGCGATAAGAAATGCTACGAAGTAAGAAATAAAGCTTCTATATAAGACTCGACTACTTTACAAGGCAACTTCCCAATGATTCCTACAAATGAGACATCCTTCCTATTTATAGGAAGCTTACACCTCCTTAAATGGAAGTTTCTTGGCCCCGATCGTTCTTGACTAATCTAGACTCTTCCTATTATATACATGGCCTTTACAAGACTCTAGAAATGATATACTTGTCTACGATGCTCTAGAAGTTTCTAGGTTGTCCCGACATTATCCAAATTGCTCTTGTATGATCTAGCGTGTTCTAGATCATTCCAAAGTGTAACACCCATACAATTCAAGCCAATTTAAAACTTTTAAAACATTTCCAAAACCATTAACCATTACAAAACTTGTTTTCAAAATGTATCATATCAGAGTATCCCAGAAACAAAGTCATAAAAAGTGAGGAGCTGTACGATCACGCCTTCGCCTTGCCGCGATCCCCTGATGTACCTGAACCAATAAACTGAAGTTGTAAGCCCGAAAGCTTAGTGAGTTCCCCCAAAATACCCATACCACAACAATACACATATAATCATAAACAACATACTATGGGTCCAGTCAACCATTAGGTTGGAATACCCCAGGCCCACAACCAACAGGTTGGAATGCCAACATACTATGAGTCCAATCATCCTTGGGATGGGATACTCACGGCCCACAACCAACAGGTTGGAATGCCCAGGTCTATTGGCCTCCGCACAAAGCAGATAAGCCTCAACCGCCAAACAAACATGTGCACATATAACAGATAATCACATAACAGTTTATAGACAACACTGATCTAACAGATCATACCACATAGCACATAATACCATCCTATCTACCAAGATACCGATCTAACAGATCATACCACATACCATATAATATTATCCTACCCTCTAGGATACCGATCTAACAGATCATACTAGCATAACATAACCAGATAACAATCCAAAGGGCTGACCTTGGTGCCTTAGACCCTCGAGTATAGTGAGGATAACTCACCTCGCAAGTAGCTCGGAAGGTAGTGTCAAACTCCTCCAGATGTAGCTCCAACTCCAACACCTATATTCACCAATGTCCTTTGCTATCAATATTCAATTTACCAAAATACCCTCAGAAGTCAACTGGTCAACCCTTGGTCAAAGTCAAATTCAACTGTCATGGTCAACAGTCCATGTTGACCTCAACTCATC
Source organism: Lactuca virosa (assembly GCF_052849685.1). Lineage (NCBI taxonomy): Eukaryota > Viridiplantae > Streptophyta > Magnoliopsida > Asterales > Asteraceae > Lactuca > Lactuca virosa. Next base: position 325,636,449 of record NC_136429.1, read on the forward strand.
GAGTACCCTTAGCTACTCGTTGAGTTCCTTGCATAACTTGCCAACTCGTCGAGTCACTCGTCTGACATGCCGAGCCTAAGGCAATCTTCATCGGACTCGTCGAGTCGTTCATACGACTCGTCGAGTCCCTTCAGTCCTTCATCCATACAAATGCTTTTTAAGCCATGCTAAGGCTCCATACTGCAGATCCAAGCTCCTAGGGCATGTTTATCATGTAAAGTTGCAAACTTTACGTGCATGCAAGGTGCTAATGACTTAAATCAAGCTAAAGAAGAGGTTCTAGGAAAAAGAGCTTCACCAACATGCTAAAGACTGAGACTTTATGATGATAAGAGCCAAGATGAGCCTAGATCTAAAGTTGCAACTTCATATCTTGGTTCATCACTCGAAATGTAACACCAAATGCCCAAAATTGTCCCAAAACTCAAATATAAAAGGGATCTAGCTAGAAAAAGCTCAAGGTGATGACTTGATACCTTCAAATGATGATAAACTGAGGTACAATTCAGATCCCCAACTGTTCCTTGCTCAAAGCTTCTTGATCTTCAAGCCTTTCCTCACCAAGATCCACCTTTCAAGCTTAAATACACAAGTATGGAGAGAAAATGGAGATTTAGGGTTTTTGGACTCACATGGGCTATAAGGGAAGGCTAAGGGGGCAAAGGATCCTTTAAATAGGGTGCAAAACCTTGGGGATTAGGGTTTCACCCTCCAGCTCCAACTCATCGAGTCACTCTTTCGACTCGGCGAGTTGGTAACTTAAATATGTGGCCCAATCCTGCTCCTACTCGACGAGTCAGGGCATCCACTCATCGAGTAGACCTTGAAACTTGAAATTTAAAGTCATACTATCAATACCTGAGAATCGGGGCGTTACACAAAGTCTTCCGGGTCATTCTAGCTTTGTCTAACGCCCTCTTGATTATTCCGGATCGTTCTCATTTGTTCCGCGGATATCTATAATATTATAGCATCTTCCAGGGTCTTGTAGAGCATTCTTGATCTCTTCGGAGACTTCTCGAGTACTTGATCGTTTTGGAGTTCTCTAGATAATCGTGGAATTTTCCAGAAACTTAGTCCGTGATACCCTCCCCCACTTAAACCCTTGACGTCCTCGTCAAGTCTTCTATACATATGTCTCGATCTTGTCACGGAGCTGCTTCTTGTCTTTTCGTTTTCTCCACAGTATCTCTTCGAGTAAGGCGTGCTTTTATTTTTCAACGTACTTTGAATCCTACTTCTTCTCTCAGCCTCGTAAAACCTTGAGTAAATCTTCAAGTGGGATATGGATCTCTGTTCCTTTAAATGTGTCTCGTTTATTCGAACTTCCCTTTTTGGCTTCATATTTTTCTTGATTATATTTCTCTGGCCATAACACATCTTCATAGTTGAAAGGGTTCGAGCCTTTGTCTTGCTTCTTTCCAAGGTAATTATATGGATAGTTGATCCCTTGGTTATACGCATGGTGTTGTCTCTTTCGAACGACCAAGGACATACCATATCCAGGAAGTCCATTCCTAGTACCATGTGATAGTCGTCCATCGGAACCACTATCAAGTTGATGGTTCCTTCCCATTCTGCAATCTTCATGGGTATTCCACGAGAAACTCTGAGGATCAGATTAGATGGAGAGTTGACAACCTTCTACCGACCTAACTCCTTTGTATAATGAATACCCAACTTCCTGGCTTCTTCCTCTGCGATGAAACTATGTGTTGCTCCGGAATCTACTAGCGCCTTAGTGCTCTTTGCATTCACTTTGGCTTCGACGAACATGAGACTCCCTCCTTTACTTTCTTCCCTTTTAGATGATTTTATCTCATCTTTCGATATTGAGTTCAGAAAACACATTGAGCTTATTTGTGCTTCGTCTTCTTCTTCTTGCATCACCATCGCATATAAGGTCTTTTTCTTCGGACAGTCTCGGATCAAGTGAGGACCATCACACAAGTAGCACTTGATCTCCTTCCGTTCTTCTCTTCGGTATCTTCCTTCGACTGTTTTTCCTTTCGTATTCAAAGGTTGGGGTGTGTCTTGTTGTAGCACCCGATTCCTGGTACGTATTTAATTTCATTGAAATGTTACAATTTACTCTGGGACTCGGCGAGTTGGAGGCCCAACTCGTCGAGTAGACTCGACTGTTGGATCGGGAGTTTAAGTGACCTACTCCACGAGTCGGAAGACCGACTCGACGAGTAGGAGCTGTCTGGACAAAACCCTAATATTTAGGGTTTGCACCCTATTTAAACACTTTATCTCGTCCCAACCCAGCCTCCATCACCCTCCCAACTCAGAGAAACCCTAGATTGAAACCCTAAACCATTTTTGAGTGATTTGAGCGCTTTTGGTGCCTTTTTGTGTGTGTTTTTGAAATTGAAGGAGAAGAAGAGAGCTTAGGAGATCAAGAGGAAGCTAGTAGATCCCAAGGTTTTGCTTCATTCTCAGTCCATTCAAGGTAAAAAGCTTGAACCTTGACCATCTATTTCCTAGATCTTGTTTTGGGGGCTATTTCTCCACCTTTTCTAAGCTTTTGAGAAGCTATGTTCAGTTTTGCTTGTATATGTGGGTTGTGCTTCAGATCTGGAACCATTGAGGGTTCCCATGGCATAAAGGTGCCAACTTTATGGCCATGGGAGACCCATGCATCATATAAACCCCATTTTATAGCCTTTTGAGCCAAAACCCCATGCATAGACATCAAGTTCGTAGCTTTACGTATAAAAGGGACCCTAGGAGGTCAGATCTATGATTGGGATACATTAAGTCCCACTGAAATCGACTGTATAGTTTTGGACAAAGAGGGAGTCGGCGATTCGGGACGCTTTTTCCCCAAAGTGTCTCCTGGAAATGGTTTTGCTTGAGTGGAAGGAACACTCAGCCAGATAGCAGTTTGTTTTTGACCTGGAACTCATGGGACTCGACAAGTGTATGAACAGACTCAGCGAGTCCAAGGCAATCTCCCAACTTATGAAGACGGACTCGGCGAGGTCAGGAGGAACTCGGCGAGTCATAGACTGAACATCTTCTTATGAATGAAGATGAACTCGACGAGTCGTTTGAAGATTGTCTGATGTATTGTTGAAGGCGAACTCGTCGAGCTCTTGCTAGACTCGACGGGTAGGAGCGGGTTTATGACATTTTGTGGTTATGGGGACTCGACGAGTTGGCGGGCCAACTCGGCGAGTCAAGTCAACCAGATGTTGACTTTTACCAAGTTGACTTTGACCATGGATTTGACTTGGACATTAATTGGGTTTGGATTGACCGTTGTAAGGGTTGCGAGTATGAGTATGAGTTGATAACTTGGAAGAGTTGTCGTGTAGGGATTGAAGAGTCGGGGAGAGTCGATTTCCACATCGAGATTAGTGCAGACACTACGCGACAGCGAGGTGAGTTACCTTCTAGTAGGGGTGGTTCTACGGCCACAATGCCGGCCCACCAGTAGGAGTTGTTAGATGATTGTCTTTGTGATAATTATCTATGTTTGCTACTACCTGTTATGTTTATGTGCTAGCATGATATGTTATATGTGATAGTGGTAGTAGGAGGGGAATAGTCCCCGTAACCGGTTGAGATAAACCGGAAGGGGTAGGTCGGACACCCCGGTATATCTGACAGGGGTAGGTTAGGCACCCCGGTATGCCTAGCAGGGGTAGGTTGAGCACCCCGGTATGCTCAGCAGGGTAGGTCGGGCACCCAGATATGCCTGGCATGGGGTAGGTCGGGCACCCCGGTATGCCTAACAGTATGTGTTACGTATGGTATGTGGTATGATGGGGGAACTCACTAAGCTTTGTGCTTACGGTTTACAGTTTTGGTTTCAGGTACCTCTTCAGCGAAGGGGAAGGAGCCGGCGCGGTAGCGGCACATCACACACACACACTGGATTCCGCACTATGAGACTCCTGGAAATTGTACTATGATTTTCATTACTTTTGGTGATTTGGTTTTGAGATACGATATTATGGTTTTGGGGATTGATGTAACAATGGCGATGTTTTGGTTAACTATTTTATAAATTACTTAATTAAAATGAAATTTTTGGCCTTGAATTTTAGGATGTTACAAGTTGGTATCAGAGCCTTAGTTTGAGGGATTCGGATACATTCTTGGGTGTGTCTGAACTCAAACTGAGGACTTGGTAAGAAAATTTAAAAAGAAGAAGAAGAAGAAAATCACTTTATGAAAAGAAGTTTGAAAAGAGAAAAAGGAACTTTGAAAAATAACAAGATGTGTGATGTGCGCGACCTGCCGAGCTCAAGTAAGTTTTCCCCAAGATACCCATACATGTTATGTTATGATATGATATGATTATGAGAATTGCATGCTAGATTAGGGCTAGAGGATCTAGGAAGGATGCCTTATATGCCTAATGTATATGTATGAGAAATGCATGCTAGATTAGGGCTAAGGATCTAGGAATATGCCTGATATGCCTGCTATATATGCTTTTGAGCTGCGAGATGTTACTGATAGTCAGTTATATGCTAGCTTGGATACAGTACGAATGGATTTGGTTACTCAATGCCCGAATGTTGTTGCTTTGTGCTTCGGGAGTCCTAGTTATCTTTAGCTAACTAGTAAACGAATACGTTAAGTTACATATTGCGAGTACGAAATAATTCCAGAAGGTTAGGTCTAGCCCTACTGCACAGCTGTTGTTTGAGTCCAACCGTTGTGGGGTAGGACCTTTCATTCGAAGAATTATCTGGTCTTAGTAATATGTAGTGGTATTCGCGAGCTAGTTAGGTAAAGGTAGCAGGGGTTCCTTATGCAGCTGATGGCGGAGAGTAGGTCGGAGAGTTACCCTAGGGTAAGCCTAGGACGAGATTGGAAAAGAGTGTAACAGTAGTAGAAGGGACTTGGTGAAGTCGAAGCAATCCTTGAGGAAAGTACGGATAGATGTGGAAGGTAGTATGGGCCCGTACTACTGAAAGCAGAGGATCCGTACTCGAATCGAGGGGGGCCGAGATGGAACCAGGAAACTTGTAGAAGTATATGAAACCTCCCGAGGTTTATGTATGATTCTGACAGTTATGTGTTATGTTTCAGAATGGTGATGATCATGCGACACGGAGGAGGAGGTTCAGGGTCAGGATCCGGTTCAGGATCAGGTTCGGGAGCAGGTACCGAGCCAGTTGATGAAGGACTATGTGAGTTCATTGCTTCTGAGATCACGAGAGGTATCCTTGAGTCGACCCTGGTGATTTTCGGGTCGATCAATGAAGGGATCATTGAGTTGATGGAGGATCGCCTCAGGGCATTCACGAGCGATATGGCACTCAGCCAGTTAGGGTCACGCACATTGTCCTTCAAGGACTTTAGGGGCAGTGGTGCGCCGGATTTCCATGGGGCTAAGGACCCCATCGCAGCCAGGAGATGGATTGCAGACATTGAGTCTGCACAGTTTACGAGCTTCTGCCCTGAGGGGTCGAAGGTGCGATATGTCGCGGGATGTTTGAGAGACCGGGCCAGGAACTGGTGGGAGTCGGTTGGTGACTCGTTGGGAGCCTCAACTATTGAGACTATGACTTGTTCGGACTTTGTGACTAGGTTTAGAGCTGAGTTTGCGCCGGCTGTGGAGCTTCAGCAGCTGGCCAGGGAGTTTCTCGATATGAGGCAGACGACTGAGTCGGTGGCGGATATTACCGCCAAGTTCCGGGAGAGGGCATTGTTGGTGCCCCAGTATGCTGGAGACGAGGAGATGCAGAAAACCCGCTATCTTGATATGTTACGAGCTGATATCCAGGAGCATGTCAGCTACTCAGCTTGCCCGGCCCTGGATTCTATGATCGCCAGGGCGAGGGAGAGGGAGATTTATTTGGAGCACATCCGGAAGAGGAAGGCGGCAGAGGGACAGCGACTGGGGTTTCGGGGAAGAAACCCAAGGGATCCGACGTTAGGTCGAAGGGCCATCAGGGCCGGAGCAGCTGCGGAAAGTGCGGCAAGCCGCACGAGGGGGTGTGTAGACTAGGATCATCAGGCTTCTACAAGTGAGGCAAGACGGGGCACTTCAGCAGGGATTGTACCGCCCCTGCGCCCATTTTCCAGACATCAGAGTTGTTGTGTTTCCACTACAACCAGCGAGGCCATAAAAAGGCCAATTTCCCTCAGTTGACAGCAGCATCGCCAGTGAAGGCGCCAACTCCAGCGACCCTGCGGATTACTGATGGCCGGCAGGGCAAGGCAGAGGATCCAGTGGTGAGGAGTCGAGCCTTCCAGCTGACTACCGAGGAGGCACGCGCCGCACCCGATGTGGTGACGGGTATGATTTCTTCTCCCTAGCTTTTATTATATGTTGTTTACAATATTCATATGTTATGTTGTATGTTGTTTAGGATCGTTCCATGTGAACGGTATCCCAGTTCAGGTATTGTTTGATTCGGGTGCTACCCGATCATTTGTCTCTCTTGCGCTTAGCAAGAGGTTCTCTGAGTCTTCGGGCATATTGGATTGCCCTCTAGAGGTCGATATTGCAGATGATCGATCAGTGCGAGCATCAACGGTTTTCAGAGATTGTGTTCTGAGGTTATTCGAAGAGCGCTACCTGGTAGACTTGGTTCCCATTCCGCTGCGTGGGAACAAGGTGATTATAGGCATGGATTGGTTGAGCCCCAACGGGGCAGTGATCGACTGCGCGCAGCAGTTGGTTCGGATCAGGACCCCGAGTGGGGGAGAGCTGGTGATTCAGGGCGAGAGGCCACAACGCGGACCAGCACTATGTTCAGCAGCGAGGGCTAGGCACTATCTTCAGCAGGGTTGCGTTGGGTATGTCGCCTATGTTATGGATACCCGGGAGGCGGGTAAGGCGATGGTGAGCGATGTTCCGGTGGTGCGAGATTACGCGGATGTATTCCCAGAGGAGCTGCCTGGGATACCTCCGTAGCGACAGGTGGAGTTCAAGATCGACCTAGTCCCTGGTGCGGCTCTGATAGCCAAGGTACCATATCGGTTGGCTCCTCCCGAGATGCAGGAGTTGTCTACACATCTGCAGGAGCTGTTAGACAAGGGATTTATCAGGCCGAGTAGTTCGCCTTGGGGAACCCCGATCCTGTTTGTCAAGAAGAAGGACGGGTCGCATCGTATGTGCATAGATTACCGGGAGCTGAACAAGGTAACGGTGAAGAACCGTTACCCACTTCCGAGGATAGATGATTTGTTCGACCAGCTTCAGGGAGCGTCTTGGTTTTCCAAGATAGACTTGCAGTCAGGATACCACCAGATGAGGGTCAGAGAGGAGGATGTACAGAAGACTGCTTTTCGGACTCGGTATGGCCACTACGAGTTCGTGGTGATTCCCTTCGGGCTCACCAATGCTCCTGCCGCGTTCATGGACCTCATGAACCGCGTGTGCAGACCGATGCTATATCGGTCTGTGATAGTTTCATTGATGACATCTTGGTTTACTCCAAGACGTAGGAGCAGCATGAGGAGCACTTGCGAGAGGTGTTAGATACCCTGAGGAGGGAGAGCTTGTATGCCAAGTTCTCCAAGTGCGAGTTCTGGTTGCGCGAGGTGCAGTTTCTTGGACACCTTGTCAACCAGAACGGGATATTGGTTGACCCGGCCAAAGTGGAGGCTGTGATGAGATGGGAGGTTCCGAAGTCTCCATCTGAGATTCGGAGTTTCCTCGGACTGGCAGGCTATTATCGGAGATTCATTCAGGACTTCTCCAAAATAGTCGTACCCTTGACGTGGATGACAAAGAAAGCTGTTGTCTTTCGCTGGGGGCCTGAGCAATAGGCAACATTTGATACGTTGAGACAGAGACTGTGCGAGGCGCCGATTCTCACCCTGCCCGAGGGCGTGGAGGATTTTGTGGTATATTGTGATGCGTCCATCTCGGGGTTGGGCGCGATATTGATGCAGAGAGGGCATGTTATCGCTTACGCTTCGAGGCAGCTGAAGCCTCATGAAGCGAACTATCCGACGCATGATTTGGAGTTAGGGGCGGTCGTCTTCGCCCTCAAGAGTTGGCGACACTACCTCTATGGGGTCTGTTGTACCATCTACACGGACCACTAGAGTTTGAGGTATCTCATGGTTCAGCCGAATCTGAACATGAGGCAGCGTCGGTGGTTAGATGTGGTGAAGGATTACGATTGCGAGATCCTTTACCACCCGGGGAAGGCCAATGTCGTGGCCGATGCGCTTAGTCGCAAGGCAGCGCCGATACAGAGACATCTGCATGAGGATGACGGTGGTGACTCCTCTTTTGGAGCAGATCCGAGAGGCCCAACAGGAGGCTATGAAGGAGGAACATCGGAAGAGCGAGCGTATTGTAGGACAGATGTCCTCCTTCGACTATGATAGCCGTGGTTTATTGAAGCTACACCGCAGGGTGTGGGTTCCCTATCATGGGGGTGTGCGCCAGGTTTTGATGGAGGAGGTGCATAAATCCCGATTCTCGATTCATCCCGGGGCCCTGCATGAAGCGGGACGTCGCCTGGTACGTAGAGCGATGCTTGACCTGCAGGAAGGTCATGGCTGAGCACCAGAGGCCACATGGAAAGATGCAGCCGCTAGACATTCCCATGTGGAAATGGGAAGATATTACTATGGACTTCATCACCAAGCTTCCCAAGACTGCACGGGGAGTGGATTCGATTTGGGTTATCGTGGATCGGTTGACCAAGAGTGCCCATTTCATACCGATCCAGGAGAGCATTTCGGTCGAGAAGTTGGCCGACATCTACATCCGAGAGGTAGTAGCTCGGCACGGAGTGCCAGTTTCCGTGATTTCGGACCGAGACGTGCAGTTTACTTCCAGGTTCTGGAAGAAGTTTCACGACGAGTTGGGTACTCGTCTGCATTTCAACACAGCGTTCCACCCACAGACGGATGATCAAAGTGAGCGGACCATCCAGACTTTGGAGGATATGTTGCGGGCCTGCGTTCTAGACTTCGGTGGTAGCTGGGATACCTACCTTCCATTAGGTGAGTTCTCCTACAACAACAGCTACCACGCGAGTATCGACCGTCCTCCCTTCGAGATGTTGTACGGAAGGAAGTGCAGGACCCCGATATGTTGGGGCGAAGTCGGACAGAGGGTCATGGGGAGCACCGAAGTGGTGCTCAAGACGACAAAGAGAATTCAGCAGGTTAGGAGCAGGCTTCAGACTGCTCAGAGTCGGCAGAAAAGTTACGCCGACAAGCGCCGATCAGACCTGGAGTTCCAGGTCGGGGATATGGTCCTCCTGAAGGTGTCGCCTTGAAAAGGCGTCATCCGATTCAGGAAGCGGGGCAAGTTGGGCCCCAGATACATTAGACCTTTCCAGGTTATAGCCCGGGTGGGCAAGGTGGCATATAGGTTGGACCTGCCAGCCGAACTCAGTCAGATTCACAGTACGTTTCACGTCTCCCAGTTACAGAAGTGCCTGGTGGACGACTCGACAGTTGTACCCTTGGAGGATATTCAGGTGGATGACAGCCTGAATTACATCGAGCGCCCAGTAGCGATCCTCGACAGGAAGTCGAAGGACCTGAGGAACAAGAGAGTGGAGCTGGTGAAGGTGCAATGGCAGTACCGCAAGGGATCAGAATGGACTTGGCAGCCGGAGGATGAGATGAGGGAGCACTACCCCGAGCTTTTTCCAGAATCAGCAGCAGACTTCGAGGACGAAGTCTAAAATAAGTGGGGGAGATTTCTAGCACCCGATTCCTGGTACGTATTTAATTTCATTGAAATGTTACAATTTACTCTGGGACTCGGCGAGTTGGAGGCCCAACTCGTCGAGTAGACTCGACTGTTGGATCAGGAGTTTAAGTGACCTACTCGACGAGTCGGAAGACCGACTCGACGAGTAGGAGCTGTCTGGACAAAACCCTAATATTTAGGGTTTGCACCCTATTTAAACACTTTATCTCGTCCCAACTTAGCCTCCATCACCCTCCCAACTCAGAGAAACCCTAGATTGAAACCCTAAACCATTTTTGAGTGATTTGAGCTCTTTTGGTGCCTTTTTGTGTGTGTTTGAAGTTGAAGGAGAAGAAGAGAGCTTAGGAGATCAAGAGGAAGCTGGTAGATCCCAAGGTTTTTCTTCATTCTCAGTCCATTCAAGGTAAAAAGCTTGAACCTTGACCATCTATTTCCTAGATCTTGTTTTGGGGGCTATTTCTCCACCTTTTCTAAGCTTTTGAGAAGCTATGTTCAGTTTTGCTTGTATATGTGGGTTGTGCTTCAGATCTGGAACCATTGAGGGTTCCCATGGAATAAAGGTGCCAACTTTATGGCCATGGGAGACCCATGCATCATATAAACCTCATTTTATAGCCTTTTGAGCCAAAAACCCCATGCATGGACATCAAGTTCGTAGGTTTACGTATAAAAGGGACCCTATAAGGTCAGATCTATGATTGGGATGCATTAAGTCCCACTGAAATCGACTGTATAGTTTTGGAAAAAGAGGGACTCGGCGAGTCACTTAGGTGACACGGCGAGTCGGGACGCTTTTTCCCCAAAGTGTATCCTGGAAATGGTTTTGGTTGAGTGGAAGGAACACTCATCCAGATAGCGGTTTGTTTTGAACCTGAAACTCATGGGACTCGACGAGTGTATGAACAAACTCGGCGAGTCCAAGGCAATCTCCCAACTTATGAAGAAGGACTCGGCGAGTTCAGGAGGAACTCAGCGAGTCATAGATTGAACATCTTCTTATGAATGAAGATGAACTCGGCGAGTTCAAGAACAAACTCGGCAAGTCGTTTGAAGATTGTCCGATGTATTGTTGAAGGCGAACTCATCGAGCTCTTGCTAGACTCGACGGGTACGAGCGGGTTTATGACATTTTGTGGTTATGGGGACTCGACGAGTTGGCGGGCCAACTCGGCGAGTCGAGTCAACCAGATGTTGACTTTGACCATGGATTTGACTTGGACATTGATTGGGTTTGGGTTGACCCTTGTAAGGGTTGCGAGTATGAGTATGAGTTGATAACTTGGAAAAGTTGTCGTGTAGGGATTGAGGAGTCGGGGAGAGTCGATTTCCACATCGAGATCAATGCAGACAATTCGCGACATCGAGGTGAGTTACCTTCTAGTAGGGGTGGGTCTACGGCCACAATGTCGGCCCACCAGTAGGAGTTGTTAGACGATTGTCTTTGTGATAATTATCCATGTTTGCTACTACCAGTTATGTTTATGTGATAGCATGATATGTTATATGTGATAGTGGTAGTAGGAGGGGAATAGTCCCCGTAACAGGTTGAGATAAACCGGAAGGGGTAGGTCGGACACCCTGGTAATTCTGACAGGGGTAGGTTAGGCACCCCGGTATGCCTAGCACGGGTAGGGTGAGCACCCCGGTATGCTCAGCAGGGTAGGTCGGGCACCCAGATATGCCTGGCATGGGGTAGTTCGGGCACCCCGGTATGCCTGACAGTATTTGTTATGTATGGTATGTGGTATAATGGGGGAACTCACTAAGTTTTGTGCTTACGGTTTACAGTTTTGGTTTCAGGTACCTCTTCAGCGAAGGGGAAGGAGCCGACGCGGTAGCGGCACATCACACACACACTGGATTTCGCACTATGAGACTCCTGGAAATTGTACTATGATTTTCATTACTTTTGGTGATTTGGTTTTGAGATACGATATTATGGTTTTGGGGATTGATGTAACAATGGCGATGTTTTGGTTAACTATTTTATAAATTACTTAATTAAAATGAAATTTTTGGCCTTGGATTTTGGGATGTTACACTTGTTTTGGTTCCGGTTCTGACATAGTTTGTTGTCCTCCACCATTCTTCTTAACCGTGCTTTCTCTCCGTAGTTCCATTAGATCTTCTGCCATGACGATAGCTTCGTCGATGTATCTAACATTTCTCCTCTTGAGCTCATTATAAGCCCAAGATTGTAGTCCATCCATGAAATAAAATAGTTTGTCTTTCTCTTACATGTTGGGTAACTCTAGCATCAAGCTTGTGAACTCGAATATGTAGTCTCGGATGGATCCACTATGCTTTAGCCCCCGAAGTTTCTTCATCGCTATGTCTTCCGCATTATGTGGGCATAATTGTCTCTTAAGTTGCCTCTTGAACTCTTCCCATGTGACTATGGTGTCTAAGCCCTTTTCAATGTCTCCGTGCTTTCTTCTCCACCATAGAGCTGAACTTTCACATAGGTAAAGGACTGCCTTATCGACCTTCATATTGTCTTCATTTACTTGACTAGCATTAAAGTAACATTCCATCGACCAAAAGAATTCGTCAAGTTCTTTAGGGTCACGTTTTCCTCCATACTTCATTGGTTTGGGTGCGTCAGCGTGTGGCAACTTACTCGCAACAGCTCCTCCGGCGATTGCTGCCTTGCACAAGTTTACTTCGGCTTCCAGCGTAGCTACCTTCTCACAGAACTCATTTCGCAAGGTTTTGATAAGTCCAAGGACTTCTTCCTTGATGACACCGATGGTCTCCTTCAATCCATCGCTCGTGTCACTTATCTTTGCAACGAACTGATCGACGGTATCCTTCCACTCAAGGATCTCACTGACGCTAATCTCCACCTTTGTAAGCTTGTTTTCTAAGCTTGCCAAAGGGTCAACAGATTGGTCCCTCCTCCTGGATTCCCTTCCATTCTCTTTGAAGACAGGGGGAATGTTAGCTACATCACTTCTTCCTTCCATTGCTATTATATCTTCCTCGTACGAACTCTGGCTCTATACCACGTGTCACGAGATGACTCTTTTAGACTAGTTAACACCGTGTGCCACTTAGTGCTTCTTCGACTAAGTCAGGTTTGGAACGCTTCCTTACGATGTACTAACGACTAGGATAACAAGAGATGTGATAAGGAATGCTACGAAGTAAGAAATAAAGCTTCTATATAAGACTCGACTACTTTACAAGACAACTTCCCAATGATTCCTACAAATGAGACATCCTTCGTATTTATAGGCACCTTACACCTTCTCAAATGGAAGTTTCTAGGCCCCGATCATTCTTGACTAATCTAGACTCTTCCTATTATATATATGGCCTTTACAAGACTCTAGAAAATGATATACTTGTCTACGATGCTCTAGAAGTTTCTAGGTTGTCCCGACATTATCCAAATTACTCTTGTATGATCTAGCGTGTTCTAGATCATTCCAAAGTCTTCCGGGTAATTCTAGCTTCGTCTAGCGCCCTCTTGATTATTCCGGATCGCTCTCCTTTGTTCCATGGACATCTATAATATTCTAGCATCTTTCAGGGTCTTGTAGAGCATTCTTGATCTCTCCGGAGACATCTCGAGTATACTTGATCATTCTGGAGTTCTCTAGATAATTGTGGAATTTTCCAGAAACTTAGTCTGTGACATAAAGGTGAGGTGGAAATAGGGTTAGGGGTGTGTTTATTTAAATAAATTAAAAAATCAAGGGCAAAATAGTCTTTTTAGGTAAGACAGGGACCAAGCGCACAACAAAAACAAACAATAAAGACCTTTCGATTTAAAAAAAGAAATTAGGGACAAAACGTGAAAATTACCCCAAACCATAGAGACCATAAAGAATTTGCATAGAAATATCATAGAGAATAGAATAGACAAAATTGCAAAAATGGTCCCTGTAGTTTGTCAATTTCTGTGGGTAAGGTCCAAAAAAAAGTTTATTAGCAAAAAAGGTCCCTAATTGATGGTTTTGTTGTGGTTTTGGTCCCTACCTTGTTAAGTTCAACATCATGGCTGTTAACTTTTGACAAATGACAGATTTACCCCTGGGACTATTTCTGCAGTTTTATCTTTTTACCAAACTACAAGGACCAATTATGCAATTTTTCTTTTTCATTATATTGAATTATTAAATAACTGAATTACTTTTTTCTTATTGTATTATTTTTTTATTGGATTATTATATATTAATAAATATTATTTTTAATATATTATATTTATATATTAATAAATATTACTTTATTATTATTAATTTTTTTAATTAATTTTTTTAATTATTTAAAACAATAAAGAAAGAAATTAAAATAAAATAAAAACAATTAAATAAATATTAATTATTATAAATAAAATTAATAAATTTAAATTAATAATCCAATAAAAAGAAATAATGCAATAAAAAAATTAAATGAAATTAATAATCCAATAAAGTAACACTTACTAATAGATAATTATTATATGCTAAAAATAATATTTGTTAATATATAATAATCTAATAAAAAAGAATTAATACAATAAAGAAGAAATTAAAAAATCAATTAAAAAAAAAATAATAATAAACAGTAATATTTATTAATATATAAATATAATATATTAAAAATAATATTTATTGATATATAATAATCCAATAAAAAAATTAAAAAAATAATTAAATGAATTTAATAATCCAAAAAAGTAACACTTACTAATAGATAAATATTATATGTTAAAAATAATATTTATTAATATATAATAATCCAATAAAAAAGAATTAATGCAATAAAGAAGAAATTCAAAAAAAATAAGAATTAAAAAAATTAATAATAAAAAAGCTTAATATTTATTTATATATAAATATAATATATTAAAAATAATATTTATTAATATATAATAATCCAATAAAAAAATAATACAATAAGAAAAAAGTTAAAAAGAAAAAAGTAATTAAAATAATTAATATATAATAATTCAATAAAATGAAAAAGAAAAATTGTATAATTGGTCCTTGTAGTTTGGTAAAAATATAAAACTGCAGAAATGGTCCCATGGGTAAATCCATCATTTGGGAAAAGTTAACAGCCATGTTGTTAAACTTAACGAGGTTGTGACCAAAACCGCAACAAAACCATCAAATAAGGACATTTTTTGCTAATGAACTTTTTTTAGATCTTACCTACAGAAATTGACAAACCACATGGACCATTTTTGCAATTTTGTGATAGAATAATAGTGGAAAAGTTGTTACACATTCCGTATATATAGATATATACGATAAAGATACAACCAAGTGACAAAGCAACATAAAACGAAGTCTTAACTCTTAAGATATGCAAATTTTATAATCACAAGCACCGACAAAACCCTTAACGGAGAGCAATTTTAAACATATTCAAAGAACAAAGCTACTGCCTATAACAATTTTATCAATTTTGATGCCTATAACAATTTTATCAATTTTAAACATATTCAAAGAACAAAGCTCCGGCATATAACAATTTTATCAAAAACCGAATAATAATTACACCACATCACTAAACACAAGAATTACATACACGGTTTGAACCAAAGGGCCAATGGCCTAGCGGTATGGAGTGATCATCTCATATGAGAGGTCAGGGGTTCAAGTCTCGGTGGAGACATAAATGGTTATTTATGAATAGATTAGTTAGTTTGCTATTTAAAAAACAAAACATATACGGTTTGAACATTAACTAAATACTTATGAGAAAAAGAATCAATGTGAGTACCTGCGAGGACGGTTTAGCAACTATATCGCCACCTAGAATCCTCGTCCTCCTCTTTCCAAAAAAACTAGAAAATAGAAAAGATTACAATAAGCAAGAAGCGTGGATGTGTGATCTACACACAATCTCCTCGTCTTCTGTGCGTTTTTTCCGAATTACTGCCTTCTAATTTTCTTCAAGTCGCGCTGCTTCGGCGTTGCCCCTACATGGACCAGATCAAAATAGCTATTGGATCAAATTTTAGGCATAAAAAAGCTATTTACCCATAAGAGAAAATGCAAAAGTGATACCCGTTGCTAAACTGATGGGTGTTGTTATTCGCACCATGTAATAGTCAAAAACCACTTTGGTTTGAGTGAAAACCACAGATAATCGGGTCAAAATAATTGAAAACCAAGTTGGCATGATCATTACGTCATCATAAAACATAATTACATTGTCGGTCCTTTATTTCATATTATGTTTTCAGGTTTAATCCTTCTAATTCTTGAAATATTTAATTTACACTTTATATATATATATATATATATATATATATATATATATATATACTAATCTCTGGTTAATTTTCTTAAAATTCTTCAAACAAAAATTAACCAAATAACAAACAGAGTTATCATACATACTAATCTCTGGTCTAAAACGTAGCTCTGATACCATTTGCTAACTAGTAGTTTCAGATATTTTTTGATGATAAAAATCATACATTATTTTATAAAACTGTTTTCTATCTTTGCTTCTAAACTCATGATTATGGATTAGAACTTGTAAAGCTTTTAATTGATTACAATAATAATGACGATTAGCTTGTATCTTTGAATCAGACATAATATTTCAAGCATGAATTTGATTATTATTAAATGCAAGTATTATTTTAACAAAAATTTCAAATCTTGTAGAATTAATAGTTAGAATAACTCGAAAAGAGACTGTCATAGCGATAACAGAGTTAAGACAATAATTGAATAAAATTCTTTATATATTACCTTCTTTTAAATTACAATCAGAGCATCCGTCTGGAGCAAGTATGATTTGAAAATCTAAAGATTTTGAACATCTAGAAGTAGATAGGAGAACTCTTTTCTTAGACATGAACTAAACATTTGACAGAAGTTTTATAAGAGAGATTTTTAGAGAACTTTGAGATGATCTTCATTAAAACATGTCCCTTCAATATATAGGAGTCTTGGAGTCTTGAAACATCTTGAGACGGGAAACCGAAGGATTACCGGATCATCTTGAGAATTATTGAATCAACTTGCATTTGTCAGAGTGTAGATGTGGCAGACAAAACTTTAAAGCTTTTGACAAATTGGCATCATATTTTGTCATTTTTTGATAATGGAAATCTTCTTTGGCGATAATGGAGCATCTTCTTTCATCTTTATAAAAGTTGTTTGTTTTCATGCAATAATTTAGCATCATCTCACTGCAGAAGACATGATAATATTTTTGATAATTGATGTACTCACACAGTGTATAATTGATAATAGTTGAACACACACAGTGTATAATTGATAATAGTTGAACAATTTGATAATTATCAAATTGTTCAACTATTATCAATTATACACTGTGTGTGTTCAACTATTATCAATTATACACTGTGTGAGTACATCAATTATCAAAAATATTATCATGTCTTCTGCAGTGAGATGATGCTAAATTATTGCATGAAAACAAACAACTTTTATAAAGATGAAAGAAGATGCTCCATTATCGCCAAAGAAGATTTCCATTATCAAAAAATGACAAAATATGATGCCAATTTGTCAAAAGCTTTAAAGTTTTGTCTGCCACATCTACACTCTGACAAATGCAAGTTGATTCAATAATTCTCAAGATGATCCGGTAATCCTTCGGTTTCCCGTCTCAAGATGTTTCAAGACTCCAAGACTCCTATATATTGAAGGGACATGTTTTAATGAAGATCATCTCAAAGTTCTCTAAAAATCTCTCTTATAAAACTTCTGTCAAATGTTTAGTTCATGTCTAAGAAAAGAGTTCTCCTATCTACTTCTAGATGTTCAAAATCTTTAGATTTTCAAATCATACTTGCTCCAGACGGATGCTCTGATTGTAATTTAAAAGAAGGTAATATATAAAGAATTTTATTCAATTATTGTCTTAACTCTGTTATCGCTATGACAGTCTCTTTTCGAGTTATTCTAACTATTAATTCTACAAGATTTGAAATTTTTGTTAAAATAATACTTGCATTTAATAATAATCAAATTCATGCTTGAAATATTATGTCTGATTCAAAGATACAAGCTAATCGTCATTATTATTGTAATCAATTAAAAGCTTTACAAGTTCTAATCCATAATCATGAGTTTAGAAGCAAAGATAGAAAACAGTTTTATAAAATAATGTATGATTTTTATCATCAAAAAATATCTGAAACTACTAGTTAGCAAATGGTATCAGAGCTACGTTTTAGACCAGAGATTAGTATGTATGATAACTCTGTTTGTTATTTGGTTAATTTTTGTTTGAAGAATTTTAATTAGTTAAACAAGACATAAAAGAAATTAAAGGCAAAATTATAACTCTTGAAAAGGGAAAAAATATTATTAATTCACAAAATAATGATAATAAAGATGAAAAGGTTATCGAAAGAATTATAAATGATCAAATTTCTCAAAAATGGAATACTCAAATAACTCTAGTAAAAAATAATTTTAAAATGGATATTACTGCTCTAATTGATAGTGGTGCTGATATGAACTGTATACAAGAAGGTTTATTTCCCACTCAATTTTATGAAAAAACTTCTTCTAGGCTTACTGGAGCTGAAGGAACCAGTTTAAAAATAAATTATAAAATTTCCGATGTTCATATTTGCAACAATCAAGATTATTGTTATAAAACTCATTTAATTTTAGTAAAAAATCTTACTTCTCCTTTAATTTTAGGAACACCTTTTATTACTAAATTATATCCTTTTATGGTTCAAGATGATGGAATTATTACTAAAGTTTTTGGAAAAGAAATTATGTTTAAATTTTGTGAACCTCCGTCTTATTCAACTATTAATATTCTTAATTATAAAACAAAACAAGCAAATTACCTTATCAATGAAATTAATGATTTTCGTATACATAATCAATTACAAGATAAGTATATTCAAGACAAAATTATAGCTTTAAAACAAAAGTTTGAAAATAATGTTTGCTCAAATATTCCAAACGCCTTTTGGAACAGAAAACAACATATTGTCAAATTACCTTATATTAAAACTTTCAATGAAAAGGATATTCCTTCAAAATCAAGAGCTATTCATATGAATAATGAATTAGAAGCCCATTGTAAAAAAGAAATTCAAGATTTATTAGACAAAAAATTAATTAGACCTTCTAAATCTCCTTGGTCTTGTTCAGCTTTCTATGTTATGAATGCTGCTGAATTAGAAAGGGGATCACCAAGATTAGTTATCAATTATAAACCTTTAAATAAAGTTTTAGATTGGATTAGATATCCTATTCCTAATAAAAGAGATTTATTGAAAAAACTTTATGATTCAAAAATATTTTCAAAATTTGATATGAAATCTGGTTTTTGGCAAATTCAAATTCATGAAGAAGATAAATACAAAACAGGTTTTAATGTTCCTTTTGGACATTATGAGTGGAACGTTATGCCCTTTGGTTTAAAAAATGCTCCTTCTGAATTTCAAAACATTATGAATGATATTATCATTCCTATAAACAGTTTTTCAATTGTTTATATTGATGATGTTCTTATTTTTTCAAAATCTATTGATCAACATTTCAAACATTTAAATCAGTTTTATGATTTAATTTATAAAAATGGCTTAGCTGTTTCAGCTAAGAAAATGCATTTATTTCAAAATGAAATTAGATTTTTAGGACATAACATTGTTAATAATACTATTAAACCTATTATAAGAAGTTTAGAATTTTCTAATAAATTTCCTGACGAAATTATAGATAAAAAACAACTTCAACGATTTCTAGGATGTCTAAATTATATTCATGATTTTTTCAAAGATTTAGGAACTCTTTGCAAACCTCTTTATAATAGATTAAAAAATAATCCACAACCTTGGACTCAAGAACATACTAATATTGTTAAACTTATAAAACAAAAAATTCCTTCTTTACCTTGTTTAAATTTACCACATCCTTATGCTAATATCATAGTCGAAACTGATGCTAGTGATATTGGATTTGGAGGTATTTTAAAACAAAAATTATCAAATTCTTCTGAAGAACAATTGGTTCGTTTTTATTCAGGTGCTTGGAATAATACTCAAAAGAATTATTCAACTGTTAAAAAGGAGATTTTAAGTATTGTTTTATGTATTACTAAATTTGAAGATGATTTATTTATGAAAACTTTTTTATTAAGAATTGATTGTCAATCTGCAAAATCAATTTTAGAAAAAGATGTTAAAAATATAATTTCTAAACAAATCTTTGCTAGATGGCAAGCATTGTTGGGCAATTTTGATTTTGATATTGAATTTATAAAAGGAGAAAGCAATTCATTACCAGATTTTCTTTCTCGTGAATTTTTGCAGGGAAAATGAGTTCATCGTCTTCCTCTAAGATTGAAGACAAGAAACCAATTAATCAAAAGCTTGTTCCTTTCTCAAGTCAGAATCGTTTTTCTCCATTAACTCCAATTGCAAAAAATTCTCAACTTTATTCAAATATGCTTCAATCAAAATTAGTCAATCCAAACATTTCTCCAGTTCAATCAATTAGCCCTTTTTCAAAACCTATTCCTTCTGAAACACAACTTTCAACAACTTCTAAACCTACAAATAAAGCCCCTTATGTTCTCAATTCAAATCTCTTGAAAATCCAAATACTTGAAGATTCTCAAATTCTTAAGCTCAATCAAGGTTTTCATGTTCTTACTGAACACCTCTTTGGCCGAGGAAAAACCTTTCATGAAAACTCTTACAAATCTCGAGAATATTATCAAACCATTCTACAAGAATCTGGATCTGTTCAGATTGATCACCGTTCTAATAATAAAGAAGGATCTATTGATTTTAGCAAAGCCCGAATTCTTAAAATCATTTCTCCAGAAAATTGGTCATCCAATCTTTCTTTCGAAAAACCCCTTTATCAATTTCCTGCTTATCCAAGATATTCATATTATGATTACCAAGAAGCTTGGACTAAAGCATTTTTTCTTCGAAACTATTCTCATTCATGGTTCATTTTCTTTGATAAAAATTTTACCTGTGAATATCCCAGATGGTTTGTCAATTGGTATCGCTATATGGGACTTGTTCCTAGTTGTTTACCCACTGAAATTCTCAAAGGCTTTTCTAAATTCAAAGAGCTATTTATTCAACAAATCCCAGAATTTGAATATTTGTTACAATTCACCATGTTATTTAAAGTTCCATGGATTATGTCCTGGACATTCTCTTATCAAGAAGCAACAGACTTCAATCCCCCTTGGCTCAATAGACAATTTCGTCTAAAATGGTGGGATAAAGTCACAATTTCTCAAGCAAACGAGCAAGCTGTTTTCAATCATTATCAATCAATGTATAATCAAAAGCCAGAAATTGAAGCAAATCTTATCAAGAGTCTATCTTCTCCAGATGCTAATCTTATTAGCAAAATTCGTGCCGCTGCAAACTCTTCCCCTGAAGATCTACAACAATTACTTCAAGAAATTCGCAATTCTCCAACTAATTCAGAACATTCTCCCACATCTGTCAAAAATAATTTTCAAGATGCTCAAGATCCTTTTGATGATCCATTTGCAGATTAATTAAGTTTTTAATTTTGGTGTTATACCTTCAATGTAAGGTATTCTTTTATATGTGTTTGTTATTCAAAGGGGGGTAGTACGTGTGTTATCAAATTGTTCAACTATTATCAATTATACACTGTGTGTGTTCAACTATTATCAATTATACACTGTGTGAGTACATCAATTATCAAAAATATTATCATGTCTTCTGCAGTGAGATGATGCTAAATTATTGCATGAAAACAAACAACTTTTATAAAGATGAAAGAAGATGCTCCATTATCGCCAAAGAAGATTTCCATTATCAAAAAATGACAAAATATGATGCCAATTTGTCAAAAGCTTTAAAGTTTTGTCTGCCACATCTACACTCTGACAAATGCAAGTTGATTCAATAATTCTCAAGATGATCCGGTAATCCTTCGGTTTCCCGTCTCAAGATGTTTCAAGACTCCAAGACTCCTATATATTGAAGGGACATGTTTTAATGAAGATCATCTCAAAGTTCTCTAAAAATCTCTCTTATAAAACTTCTGTCAAATGTTTAGTTCATGTCTAAGAAAAGAGTTCTCCTATCTACTTCTAGATGTTCAAAATCTTTAGATTTTCAAATCATACTTGCTCCAGACGGATGCTCTGATTGTAATTTAAAAGAAGGTAATATATAAAGAATTTTATTCAATTATTGTCTTAACTCTGTTATCGCTATGACAGTCTCTTTTCGAGTTATTCTAACTATTAATTCTACAAGATTTGAAATTTTTGTTAAAATAATACTTGCATTTAATAATAATCAAATTCATGCTTGAAATATTATGTCTGATTCAAAGATACAAGCTAATCGTCATTATTATTGTAATCAATTAAAAGCTTTACAAGTTCTAATCCATAATCATGAGTTTAGAAGCAAAGATAGAAAACAGTTTTATAAAATAATGTATGATTTTTATCATCAAAAAATATCTGAAAAAATTCACGAGAAAGAAAATCTGGTAATGAATTGCTTTCTCCTTTTATAAATTCAATATCAAAATCAAAATTGCCCAACAATGCTTGCCATCTAGCAAAGATTTGTTTAGAAATTATATTTTTAACATCTTTTTCTAAAATTGATTTTGCAGATTGACAATCAATTCTTAATAAAAAAGTTTTCATAAATAAATCATCTTCAAATTTAGTAATACATAAAACAATACTTAAAATCTCCTTTTTAACAGTTGAATAATTCTTTTGAGTATTATTCCAAGCACCTGAATAAAAACGAACCAATTGTTCTTCAGAAGAATTTGATAATTTTTGTTTTAAAATACCTCCAAATCCAATATCACTAGCATCAGTTTCGACTATGATATTAGCATAAGGATGTGGTAAATTTAAACAAGGTAAAGAATGAATTTTTTGTTTTATAAGTTTAACAATATTAGTATGTTCTTGAGTCCAAGGTTGTGGATTATTTTTTAATCTATTATAAAGAGGTTTGCAAAGAGTTCCTAAATCTTTGAAAAAATCATGAATATAATTTAGACATCCTAGAAATCGTTGAAGTTGTTTTTTATCTATAATTTCGTCAGGAAATTTATTAGAAAATTCTAAACTTCTTATAATAGGTTTAATAGTATTATTAACAATGTTATGTCCTAAAAATCTAATTTCATTTTGAAATAAATGCATTTTCTTAGCTGAAACAGCTAAGCCATTTTTATAAATTAAATCATAAAACTGATTTAAATGTTTGAAATGTTGATCAATAGATTTTGAAAAAATAAGAACATCATCAATATAAACAATTGAAAAACTGTTTATAGGAATGATAATATCATTCATAATGTTTTGAAATTCAGAAGGAGCATTTTTTAAACCAAAGGGCATAACGTTCCACTCATAATGTCCAAAAGGAACATTAAAACCTGTTTTGTATTTATCTTCTTCATGAATTTGAATTTGCCAAAAACCAGATTTCATATCAAATTTTGAAAATATTTTTGAATCATAAAGTTTTTTCAATAAATCTCTTTTATTAGGAATAGGATATCTAATCCAATCTAAAACTTTATTTAAAGGTTTATAATTGATAACTAATCTTGGTGATCCTCTTTCTAATTCAGCAGCATTCATAACATAGAAAGCTGAACAAGACCAAGGAGATTTAGAAGGTCTAATTAATTTTTTGTCTAATAAATCTTGAATTTCTTTTTTACAATGGGCTTCTAATTCATTATTCATATGAATAGCTCTTGATTTTGAAGGAATATCCTTTTCATTGAAAGTTTTAATATAAGGTAATTTGACAATATGTTGTTTTCTGTTCCAAAAGGCGTTTGGAATATTTGAGCAAACATTATTTTCAAACTTTTGTTTTAAAGCTATAATTTTGTCTTGAATATACTTATCTTGTAATTGATTATGTATACGAAAATCATTAATTTCATTGATAAGGTAATTTGCTTGTTTTGTTTTATAATTAAGAATATTAATAGTTGAATAAGACGGAGGTTCACAAAATTTAAACATAATTTCTTTTCCAAAAACTTTAGTAATAATTCCATCATCTTGAACCATAAAAGGATATAATTTAGTAATAAAAGGTGTTCCTAAAATTAAAGGAGAAGTAAGATTTTTTACTAAAATTAAATGAGTTTTATAACAATAATCTTGATTGTTGCAAATATGAACATCGGAAATTTTATAATTTATTTTTAAACTGGTTCCTTCAGCTCCAGTAAGCCTAGAAGAAGTTTTTTCATAAAATTGAGTGGGAAATAAACCTTCTTGTATACAGTTCATATCAGCACCACTATCAATTAGAGCAGTAATATCCATTTTAAAATTATTTTTTACTAGAGTTATTTGAGTATTCCATTTTTGAGAAATTTGATCATTTATAATTCTTTCGATAACCTTTTCATCTTTATTATCATTATTTTGTGAATTAATAATATTTTTTCCCTTTTCAAGAGTTATAATTTTGCCTTTAATTTCTTTTATGTCTTGTTTAACTAATTTTAATTCTTCTTGAAGTTCTTGTATGGAAATGAGTTTTGTTTCAGAAAATCTTTCATATATGTCTTTTATATTAAAAAATTTTGTATTATTTGAAATAGAATTTTCATTCTTATTAAGCATTTGTTTTATCAACAGTTCTTGGATATTTTTATCTTTAATTGAATCCAAATTTTTTAAAAGATCTTTGTCATTGTTTGTAAGGACATTAATTGAATAATTACAATTACATTTTCCAACACATTTGCATGTATCAGAATCTTCCGAACTTGAAGTATTTTGTTCTAAGATGTTTAAATCATTTTCTTGAAAATCGGTAAAACTAGAATCAGAATCGGAATCAGAATTTAACATAATTTTTCTAATTTGTTCTTTTAATTCTTCTGAAATATTTAATTCATTAATTTTTGTTTTTGCATAACAATTATTAGCATTATGACCATTACGACCACATTTATGGCAAATAATAATGTCTTTTGATTTTCTTTTAGAATTTTTATTAGATCGTTTATAAGGGTTTTTTGATGTTAAAAATTTATTTTTCTTATAATTCTTATATTTTTCTGATTTATTATATTTCTTTTTCTTGAAATATTTTGAAGATTTTTTATTATATTTTTTGGTTTTTGAAGTAGACGGACCTGTTAATGGTTGATAACCATATTGTTGACAAAAATTTCCTAATTCATTCTTACTATTAATTCTATCTTTTTTAAGTTTTTCTTTAAATCTAAGGTCAGCACAAATAGCTAATCCTTCTTTATTAATATAATTAATTAAGTCTCCATAAGTTAAGTTTTGATAAGGAATTGTATTATTAAAATTTTCTCTTAATTTTTGTCTAATTCTTTCGGCAAAAAGTTTTGGAAGTCCAGCAATAAAACGTTCTTTCCAATAAGATTCTTTACAATCTGGTCTTGAAAAAACTTTAACGAGATAATTATCTTTGTACCATCTGAAATCAGTTAATTTTCTACAATGTAAGTTCATTAGAATTTCAGAAGTTCTTTCTTGAAAAGTAGTAGGATCTCCTACAAAGTTTTTGATTATAGCAAAAATTAAAGTATTAACCATATCATCCTCTTGAGTTTGAATTGGTAAATTATTTTCTTGTTTTATAACGGTTTTCTTGGCATTCATAATAAAATTCTTTTCTTCTGGTGTAATATAGAAATCCCACCAACCTTTAAGAGTACCAGTAAACCCAGAAATAATAATATTAACAATTTGAAGTTGAGTATTATTGTGAGACTTGTAAGCATTAGCTGCCATGGTCATTTCTTGAACAATATTAAGAATTTGATGTTCAGAATTACCATCGATATTCCATTCGTAAACAGAAGTACCATCGTAAGCTGAACGATCATATTGAAAAGCTCTTTCTTCAATTTGAATATCAGGAAGAGAAGGTCTATTCCAATAATTTTTAATAGTTGGTTTTGGATTATTACCAAAATAATTAATCTTATTTAATCTTGAAAAATCATTTGTAAGCTGATTTATATCATCATTGTCATTTATGAATTGTTGAGTAAGATTGTCTAAATTTAATTCACTTTCATTATTACTTTCATCAGATTCGTCAAAAGAGTCATTATTTATTCTTAACATATTTATAGATACATTTTTTGAAATACGAAAATTAGTAAGTCTTTTTTCTAATTCATCAATTAAATCTTTATTTCCAAGATTAAAATTTCCATTTATTTGATGAGGAATAAAGCTGACATTACTAGAACTTGCTATATTATTATAAAAAATTTTTGTTTTAATTTTATTTTCTTTTGATAATTGTAAATTTATAGTATTTTCTTCAATCCTATTTAGTTGATCTGAAATAGTTAAAAGAGTTTCATTTGAGTAATTATTTTGATAAATAATGTTTTGAAAACATTTTTCATTTGTTATCTGACTCGGAACTTTAACTAAAGGAGTTGCAATAAAATTATTATCAATAATGATTTCCTTTTTTGGCGGATACTCAGAAATAATTTCTTGATTAGTAATAACATCCTTGTATGTTTTTGAAGAAACAGGAAAAATAGTTTGCATTTTAAAAGGATAATCTATATTATGTTTAGGAGCATAAATTAATTCGAACCATTGAAAAAACGGAGAGTGAATTTGATTTGATAAAACATAATCTTCCCAAAGTCCAAAATGTAAAAATCTTATATAATATGAAAAGTTTTCTTCATGCCAAATTCTTTTTATATTATTATAATCTTTATAATATTCTTCTTCTTTTAAATAATCAAAATTAACATATGATGGTATTTTAGAAATATCTATATTAATATTCATTTTAACAAGTTGATTGATTTAATCTAAAAGATATATTTTTAATAATACTAAGTTGAGCACTAATAACAATAGTTTTATTTTTAATCATTTTTGATAAGCAATATATTATTTCCTTTTGAATATTATAATTATATGTGTCCTTTTCAGTATTAATTAATTTAATTTCTTCGTCTTTTTTAAGTTGTTTAATTCTATTTATTTCTTTAGAAATGCTTGCAATAATTTTCCATCTGGTCTTTAATAAATTATTCCAAAATTTATTATTATTACTACAACTAATCTGTCTTTTAGAACTCATTAACACGTATATTTAGATAAATTTCTTAAATAATTATCAAGATGTATATTAAAGGTTTTTAATACTGCTTTTATGTTATTAATTTCTTGTTCTAATTCCAATAGTTCTTTATCATTATTTATATTTTTTAATTCTAATATCTTTTCTTGCAAGAGTTTTTTAAATATTTTTATTGAATTTCTTAATCTCTTAATAGCAGTAACTCTATTTCTATTTAAAGAATTGCAATTTATTTGAACTTTATTAGTCATAATTGTTGTCTATAATTTTGAAGTTCATTAATAAAATCAGATTTAGTAGGACTTGGTAAACTTGTATCACTAGTTTGGTCTTCTTGATAAAGAGGTTTAGGAATAGGACTAGAATAGTCAACAGTTTTTAAATTTAAAGACTTTGATTTTGAAAGCGAAAATTTAGAAGTACCAATTTCAGGAATAGAACTAGTAGAAAATCTAGATGAAGAAAAATTTGTAGAAGAAAAGTTTATATCAACTGAGCCATCATTATGCTCAATTATATTTGAAATTTGTTTTGAAGAATCTAAAGATTTTGGTTCAATAACATTTTGTAAATTCCAATTACATGATTGAGTAATTTCTGACCATTTAAGTCGTTTAGGCATATGAACTTTTGTATGATTAGTATTTGCTTCGTAAATAATTGTTTCATTTCTTGGATTTGACAAACGGGTCTTTGGTTCTAAGGTAGTTGTCATGGTTTTATAACAAACACGATAAATAATTGCTAAAGGTTTAGAGTTATTTTTAAATTCTAAATTCTTTGTTTCAACAGTTAAAACCAAAGTGTCTAAAATATTTTTGTCAAATAATCCTACGGAAAAATTCGGATAACAATTAAAATAAATTGGTCCATTTGCGATATTTGTTTCTGCCATAGCTAAAATAGAATTTTGAAAATCTGTATGTCTTTTATCTCTTAATATTAAGAGAACAGGAGCATCAACACCAATTCTAAAAAGAGGTTTGATAGCAATTTGAACAAGACCTAAATGAAGAAATTTATATTTTTGTCTATGTTCGAAAATAGATCTTGATGATAACAAATTTATATTTTGTTGGTTTTGACCAATGGATAGGGTTTGTTCAGTCATTTTAATTGAGTAACTTTGAAAATAATCAAAAGTCCCTATTCTATAAATTGTGTTTATATTTGTTTTAGGTATAGTCCAATCATTTAAATTTTGTTCTATATTATCAATAGTTTCTTCAATAGAGTTTATATGATTATCATCATAATCTTGTTCTTTATTCATAATATTTTTACCAGTATCATATTTTTTAGATAATATGCGTGAAAATCTACTCATATTTGATTAATTTTTAGTTTAAAGATTTTATAAGAAAACTTACTTGTTTTATCTAGGATGAACAGAGAGGGCATCGGCCCAACGATGATTGTGGTCCGGCTCCGTGACTTACCATACTTGCACGTCTTACGCTAATCCAACCAATCACTGGTCTGGTCTCTGTATCATTCTTAACAAAACTCATAATTTTCTTAAAATTCTTCAAACAAAAATTAACCAAATAACAAACAGAGTTATCATACATACTAATCTCTGGTCTAAAACGTAGCTCTGATACCATTTGCTAACTAGTAGTTTCAGATATTTTTTGATCATGAGTTTTCTATCTGAAACTACTAGTTAGCAAATGGTATCAGAGCCACGTTTTAGACCAGAGATTAGTATGTATGATAACTCTGTTTGTTATTTGGTTAATTTTTGTTTGAAGAATTTTAAGAAAATTATGAGTTTTGTTAAGAATGATACAGAGACCAGACCAGTGATTGGTTGGATTAGCGTAAGACGTGCAAGTATGGTAAGTCACGGAGCCGGACCACAATCATCGTTGGGCCGATGCCCTCTCTGTTCATCCTAGATAAAACAAGTAAGTTTTCTTATAAAATCTTTAAACTAAAAATTAATCAAATATGAGTAGATTTTCACGCATATTATCTAAAAAATATGATACTGGTAAAAATATTATGAATAAAGAACAAGATTATGATGATAATCATATAAACTCTATTGAAGAAACTATTGATAATATACAACAAAATTTAAATGATTGGACTATACCTAAAACAAATATAAACACAATTTATAGAATAGGGACTTTTGATTATTTTCAAAGTTACTCAATTAAAATGACTGAACAAACCCTATCCATTGGTCAAAACCAACAAAATATAAATTTGTTATCATCAAGATCTATTTTCGAACATAGACAAAAATATAAATTTCTTCATTTAGGTCTTGTTCAAATTGCTATCAAACCTCTTTTTAGAATTGGTGTTGATGCTCCTGTTCTCTTAATATTAAGAGATAAAAGACATACAGATTTTCAAAATTCTATTTTAGCTATGGCAGAAACAAATATCGCAAATGGACCAATTTATTTTAATTGTTATCCGAATTTTTCCGTAGGATTATTTGACAAAAATATTTTAGACACTTTGGTTTTAACTGTTGAAACAAAGAATTTAGAATTTAAAAATAACTCTAAACCTTTAGCAATTATTTATCGTGTTTGTTATAAAACCATGACAACTACCTTAGAACCAAAGACCCGTTTGTCAAATCCAAGAAATGAAACAATTATTTACGAAGCAAATACTAATCATACAAAAGTTCATATGCCTAAACGACTTAAATGGTCAGAAATTACTCAATCATGTAATTGGAATTTACAAAATGTTATTGAACCAAAATCTTTAGATTCTTCAAAACAAATTTCAAATATAATTGAGCATAATGATGGCTCAGTTGATATAAACTTTTCTTCTACAAATTTTTCTTCATCTAGATTTTCTACTAGTTCTATTCCTGAAATTGGTACTTCTAAATTTTCGCTTTCAAAATCAAAGTCTTTAAATTTAAAAACTGTTGACTATTCTAGTCCTATTCCTAAACCTCTTTATCAAGAAGACCAAACTAGTGATACAAGTTTACCAAGTCCTACTAAATCTGATTTTATTAATGAACTTCAAAATTATAGACAACAATTATGACTAATAAAGTTCAAATAAATTGCAATTCTTTAAATAGAAATAGAGTTACTGCTATTAAGAGATTAAGAAATTCAATAAAAATATTTAAAAAACTCTTGCAAGAAAAGATATTAGAATTAAAAAATATAAATAATGATAAAGAACTATTGGAATTAGAACAAGAAATTAATAACATAAAAGCAGTATTAAAAACCTTTAATATACATCTTGATAATTATTTAAGAAATTTATCTAAATATACGTGTTAATGAGTTCTAAAAGACAGATTAGTTGTAGTAATAATAATAAATTTTGGAATAATTTATTAAAGACCAGATGGAAAATTATTGCAAGCATTTCTAAAGAAATAAATAGAATTAAACAACTTAAAAAAGACGAAGAAATTAAATTAATTAATACTGAAAAGGACACATATAATTATAATATTCAAAAAGAAATAATATATTGCTTATCAAAAATGATTAAAAATAAAACTATTGTTATTAGTGCTCAACTTAGTATTATTAAAAATATATCTTTTAGATTAAATCAATCAACTTGTTAAAATGAATATTAATATAGATATTTCTAAAATACCATCATATGTTAATTTTGATTATTTAAAAGAAGAAGAATATTATAAAGATTATAATAATATAAAAAGAATTTGGCATGAAGAAAACTTTTCATATTATATAAGATTTTTACATTTTGGACTTTGGGAAGATTATGTTTTATCAAATAAAATTCACTCTCCGTTTTTTCAATGGTTCGAATTAATTTATGCTCCTAAACATAATATAGATTATCCTTTTAAAATGCAAACTATTTTTCCTGTTTCTTCAAAAACATACAAGGATGTTATTACTAATCAAGAAATTATTTCTGAGTATCCGCCAAAAAAGGAAATCATTATTGATAATAATTTTATTGCAACTCCTTTAGTTAAAGTTCCGAGTCAGATAACAAATGAAAAATGTTTTCAAAACATTATTTATCAAAATAATTACTCAAATGAAACTCTTTTAACTATTTCAGATCAACTAAATAGGATTGAAGAAAATACTATAAATTTACAATTATCAAAAGAAAATAAAATTAAAACAAAAATTTTTTATAATAATATAGCAAGTTCTAGTAATGTCAGCTTTATTCCTCATCAAATAAATGGAAATTTTAATCTTGGAAATAAAGATTTAATTGATGAATTAGAAAAAAGACTTACTAATTTTCGTATTTCAAAAAATGTATCTATAAATATGTTAAGAACAAATAATGACTCTTTTGACGAATCTGATGAAAGTAATAATGAAAGTGAATTAAATTTAGACAATCTTACTCAACAATTCATAAATGACAATGATGATATAAATCAGCTTACAAATGATTTTTCAAGATTAAATAAGATTAATTATTTTGGTAATAATCCAAAACCAACTATTAAAAATTATTGGAATAGACCTTCTCTTCCTGATATTCAAATTGAAGAAAGAGCTTTTCAATATGATCGTTCAGCTTACGATGGTACTTCTGTTTACGAATGGAATATCGATGGTAACTCTGAACATCAAATTCTTAATATTGTTCAAGAAATGACCATGGCAGCTAATGCTTACAAGTCTCACAATAATACTCAACTTCAAATTGTTAATATTATTATTTCTGGGTTTACTGGTACTCTTAAAGGTTGGTGGGATTTCTATATTACACCAGAAGAAAAGAATTTTATTATGAATGCCAAGAAAACCGTTATAAAACAAGAAAATAATTTACCAATTCAAACTCAAGAGGATGATATGGTTAATACTTTAATTTTTGCTATAATCAAAAACTTTGTAGGAGATCCTACTACTTTTCAAGAAAGAACTTCTGAAATTCTAATGAACTTACATTGTAGAAAATTAACTGATTTCAGATGGTACAAAGATAATTATCTCGTTAAAGTTTTTTCAAGACCAGATTGTAAAGAATCTTATTGGAAAGAACGTTTTATTGCTGGACTTCCAAAACTTTTTGCCGAAAGAATTAGACAAAAATTAAGAGAAAATTTTAATAATACAATTCCTTATCAAAACTTAACTTATGGAGACTTAATTAATTATATTAATAAAGAAGGATTAGCTATTTGTGCTGACCTTAGATTTAAAGAAAAACTTAAAAAAGATAGAATTAATAGTAAGAATGAATTAGGAAATTTTTGTCAACAATATGGTTATCAACCATTAACAGGTCCGTCTACTTCAAAAACCAAAAAATATAATAAAAAATCTTCAAAATATTTCAAGAAAAAGAAATATAATAAATCAGAAAAATATAAGAATTATAAGAAAAATAAATTTTTAACATCAAAAAACCCTTATAAACGATCTAATAAAAATTCTAAAAGAAAATCAAAAGACATTATTATTTGCCATAAATGTGGTCGTAATGGTCATAATGCTAATAATTGTTATGCAAAAACAAAAATTAATGAATTAAATATTTCAGAAGAATTAAAAGAACAAATTAGAAAAATTATGTTAAATTCTGATTCCGATTCTGATTCTAGTTTTACCGATTTTCAAGAAAATGATTTAAACATCTTAGAACAAAATACTTCAAGTTCGGAAGATTCTGATACATGCAAATGTGTTGGAAAATGTAATTGTAATTATTCAATTAATGTCCTTACAAACAATGACAAAGATCTTTTAAAAAATTTGGATTCAATTAAAGATAAAAATATCCAAGAACTGTTGATAAAACAAATGCTTAATAAGAATGAAAATTCTATTTCAAATAATACAAAAAATTTTAATTTAAAAGACATATATGAAAGATTTTCTGAAACAAAACCCATTTCCATACAAGAACTTCAATAGTTGAACACACACAGTGTATAATTGATAATAGTTGAACAATTTGATAACACACGTACTACCCCCCTTTGAATAACAAACACATATAAAAGAATACCTTACATTGAAGGTATAACACCAAAATTAAAAACTTAATTAATCTGCAAATGGATCATCAAAAGGATCTTGAGCATCTTGAAAATTATTTTTGACAGATGTGGGAGAATGTTCTGAATTAGTTGGAGAATTGCGAATTTCTTGAAGTAATTGTTGTAGATCTTCAGGGGAAGAGTTTGCAGCGGCACGAATTTTGCTAATAAGATTAGCATCTGGAGAAGATAGACTCTTGATAAGATTTGCTTCAATTTCTGGCTTTTGATTATACATTGATTGATAATGATTGAAAACAGCTTGCTCGTTTGCTTGAGAAATTGTGACTTTATCCCACCATTTTAGACGAAATTGTCTATTGAGCCAAGGGGGATTGAAGTCTGTTGCTTCTTGATAAGAGAATGTCCAGGACATAATCCATGGAACTTTAAATAACATGGTGAATTGTAACAAATATTCAAATTCTGGGATTTGTTGAATAAATAGCTCTTTGAATTTAGAAAAGCCTTTGAGAATTTCAGTGGGTAAATAACTAGGAACAAGTCCCATATAGCGATACCAATTGACAAACCATCTGGGATATTCACAGGTAAAATTTTTATCAAAGAAAATGAACCATGAATGAGAATAGTTTCGAAGAAAAAATGCTTTAGTCCAAGCTTCTTGGTAATCATAATATGAATATCTTGGATAAGCAGGAAATTGATAAAGGGGTTTTTCGAAAGAAAGATTGGATGACCAATTTTCTGGAGAAATGATTTTAAGAATTCGGGCTTTGCTAAAATCAATAGATCCTTCTTTATTATTAGAACGGTGATCAATCTGAACAGATCCAGATTCTTGTAGAATGGTTTGATAATATTCTCGAGATTTGTAAGAGTTTTCATGAAAGGTTTTTCCTCGGCCAAAGAGGTGTTCAGTAAGAACATGAAAACCTTGATTGAGCTTAAGAATTTGAGAATCTTCAAGTATTTGGATTTTCAAGAGATTTGAATTGAGAACATAAGGGGCTTTATTTGTAGGTTTAGAAGTTGTTGAAAGTTGTGTTTCAGAAGGAATAGGTTTTGAAAAAGGGCTAATTGATTGAACTGGAGAAATGTTTGGATTGACTAATTTTGATTGAAGCATATTTGAATAAAGTTGAGAATTTTTTGCAATTGGAGTTAATGGAGAAAAACGATTCTGACTTGAGAAAGGAACAAGCTTTTGATTAATTGGTTTCTTGTCTTCAATCTTAGAGGAAGACGATGAACTCATTTTCCCTGCAAAAATTCACGAGAAAGAAAATCTGGTAATGAATTGCTTTCTCCTTTTATAAATTCAATATCAAAATCAAAATTGCCCAACAATGCTTGCCATCTAGCAAAGATTTGTTTAGAAATTATATTTTTAACATCTTTTTCTAAAATTGATTTTGCAGATTGACAATCAATTCTTAATAAAAAAGTTTTCATAAATAAATCATCTTCAAATTTAGTAATACATAAAACAATACTTAAAATCTCCTTTTTAACAGTTGAATAATTCTTTTGAGTATTATTCCAAGCACCTGAATAAAAACGAACCAATTGTTCTTCAGAAGAATTTGATAATTTTTGTTTTAAAATACCTCCAAATCCAATATCACTAGCATCAGTTTCGACTATGATATTAGCATAAGGATGTGGTAAATTTAAACAAGGTAAAGAAGGAATTTTTTGTTTTATAAGTTTAACAATATTAGTATGTTCTTGAGTCCAAGGTTGTGGATTATTTTTTAATCTATTATAAAGAGGTTTGCAAAGAGTTCCTAAATCTTTGAAAAAATCATGAATATAATTTAGACATCCTAGAAATCGTTGAAGTTGTTTTTTATCTATAATTTCGTCAGGAAATTTATTAGAAAATTCTAAACTTCTTATAATAGGTTTAATAGTATTATTAACAATGTTATGTCCTAAAAATCTAATTTCATTTTGAAATAAATGCATTTTCTTAGCTGAAACAGCTAAGCCATTTTTATAAATTAAATCATAAAACTGATTTAAATGTTTGAAATGTTGATCAATAGATTTTGAAAAAATAAGAACATCATCAATATAAACAATTGAAAAACTGTTTATAGGAATGATAATATCATTCATAATGTTTTGAAATTCAGAAGGAGCATTTTTTAAACCAAAGGGCATAACGTTCCACTCATAATGTCCAAAAGGAACATTAAAACCTGTTTTGTATTTATCTTCTTCATGAATTTGAATTTGCCAAAAACCAGATTTCATATCAAATTTTGAAAATATTTTTGAATCATAAAGTTTTTTCAATAAATCTCTTTTATTAGGAATAGGATATCTAATCCAATCTAAAACTTTATTTAAAGGTTTATAATTGATAACTAATCTTGGTGATCCTCTTTCTAATTCAGCAGCATTCATAACATAGAAAGCTGAACAAGACCAAGGAGATTTAGAAGGTCTAATTAATTTTTTGTCTAATAAATCTTGAATTTCTTTTTTACAATGGGCTTCTAATTCATTATTCA
This sequence comes from Lactuca virosa, assembly GCF_052849685.1. Taxonomy (NCBI): domain Eukaryota; kingdom Viridiplantae; phylum Streptophyta; class Magnoliopsida; order Asterales; family Asteraceae; genus Lactuca; species Lactuca virosa. The sequence goes on from NC_136429.1 coordinate 325,671,647, forward strand.
TATGAATAGCTCTTGATTTTGAAGGAATATCCTTTTCATTGAAAGTTTTAATATAAGGTAATTTGACAATATGTTGTTTTCTGTTCCAAAAGGCGTTTGGAATATTTGAGCAAACATTATTTTCAAACTTTTGTTTTAAAGCTATAATTTTGTCTTGAATATACTTATCTTGTAATTGATTATGTATACGAAAATCATTAATTTCATTGATAAGGTAATTTGCTTGTTTTGTTTTATAATTAAGAATATTAATAGTTGAATAAGACGGAGGTTCACAAAATTTAAACATAATTTCTTTTCCAAAAACTTTAGTAATAATTCCATCATCTTGAACCATAAAAGGATATAATTTAGTAATAAAAGGTGTTCCTAAAATTAAAGGAGAAGTAAGATTTTTTACTAAAATTAAATGAGTTTTATAACAATAATCTTGATTGTTGCAAATATGAACATCGGAAATTTTATAATTTATTTTTAAACTGGTTCCTTCAGCTCCAGTAAGCCTAGAAGAAGTTTTTTCATAAAATTGAGTGGGAAATAAACCTTCTTGTATACAGTTCATATCAGCACCACTATCAATTAGAGCAGTAATATCCATTTTAAAATTATTTTTTACTAGAGTTATTTGAGTATTCCATTTTTGAGAAATTTGATCATTTATAATTCTTTCGATAACCTTTTCATCTTTATTATCATTATTTTGTGAATTAATAATATTTTTTCCCTTTTCAAGAGTTATAATTTTGCCTTTAATTTCTTTTATGTCTTGTTTAACTAATTTTAATTCTTCTTGAAGTTCTTGTATGGAAATGGGTTTTGTTTCAGAAAATCTTTCATATATGTCTTTTAAATTAAAAAATTTTGTATTATTTGAAATAGAATTTTCATTCTTATTAAGCATTTGTTTTATCAACAGTTCTTGGATATTTTTATCTTTAATTGAATCCAAATTTTTTAAAAGATCTTTGTCATTGTTTGTAAGGACATTAATTGAATAATTACAATTACATTTTCCAACACATTTGCATGTATCAGAATCTTCCGAACTTGAAGTATTTTGTTCTAAGATGTTTAAATCATTTTCTTGAAAATCGGTAAAACTAGAATCAGAATCGGAATCAGAATTTAACATAATTTTTCTAATTTGTTCTTTTAATTCTTCTGAAATATTTAATTCATTAATTTTTGTTTTTGCATAACAATTATTAGCATTATGACCATTACGACCACATTTATGGCAAATAATAATGTTTTTTGATTTTCTTTTAGAATTTTTATTAGATCGTTTATAAGGGTTTTTTGATGTTAAAAATTTATTTTTCTTATAATTCTTATATTTTTCTGATTTATTATATTTCTTTTTCTTGAAATATTTTGAAGATTTTTTATTATATTTTTTGGTTTTTGAAGTAGACGGACCTGTTAATGGTTGATAACCATATTGTTGACAAAAATTTCCTAATTCATTCTTACTATTAATTCTATCTTTTTTAAGTTTTTCTTTAAATCTAAGGTCAGCACAAATAGCTAATCCTTCTTTATTAATATAATTAATTAAGTCTCCATAAGTTAAGTTTTGATAAGGAATTGTATTATTAAAATTTTCTCTTAATTTTTGTCTAATTCTTTCGGCAAAAAGTTTTGGAAGTCCAGCAATAAAACGTTCTTTCCAATAAGATTCTTTACAATCTGGTCTTGAAAAAACTTTAACGAGATAATTATCTTTGTACCATCTGAAATCAGTTAATTTTCTACAATGTAAGTTCATTAGAATTTCAGAAGTTCTTTCTTGAAAAGTAGTAGGATCTCCTACAAAGTTTTTGATTATAGCAAAAATTAAAGTATTAACCATATCATCCTCTTGAGTTTGAATTGGTAAATTATTTTCTTGTTTTATAACGGTTTTCTTGGCATTCATAATAAAATTCTTTTCTTCTGGTGTAATATAGAAATCCCACCAACCTTTAAGAGTACCAGTAAACCCAGAAATAATAATATTAACAATTTGAAGTTGAGTATTATTGTGAGACTTGTAAGCATTAGCTGCCATGGTCATTTCTTGAACAATATTAAGAATTTGATGTTCAGAGTTACCATCGATATTCCATTCGTAAACAGAAGTACCATCGTAAGCTGAACGATCATATTGAAAAGCTCTTTCTTCAATTTGAATATCAGGAAGAGAAGGTCTATTCCAATAATTTTTAATAGTTGGTTTTGGATTATTACCAAAATAATTAATCTTATTTAATCTTGAAAAATCATTTGTAAGCTGATTTATATCATCATTGTCATTTATGAATTGTTGAGTAAGATTGTCTAAATTTAATTCACTTTCATTATTACTTTCATCAGATTCGTCAAAAGAGTCATTATTTGTTCTTAACATATTTATAGATACATTTTTTGAAATACGAAAATTAGTAAGTCTTTTTTCTAATTCATCAATTAAATCTTTATTTCCAAGATTAAAATTTCCATTTATTTGATGAGGAATAAAGCTGACATTACTAGAACTTGCTATATTATTATAAAAAATTTTTGTTTTAATTTTATTTTCTTTTGATAATTGTAAATTTATAGTATTTTCTTCAATCCTATTTAGTTGATCTGAAATAGTTAAAAGAGTTTCATTTGAGTAATTATTTTGATAAATAATGTTTTGAAAACATTTTTCATTTGTTATCTGACTCGGAACTTTAACTAAAGGAGTTGCAATAAAATTATTATCAATAATGATTTCCTTTTTTGGCGGATACTCAGAAATAATTTCTTGATTAGTAATAACATCCTTGTATGTTTTTGAAGAAACAGGAAAAATAGTTTGCATTTTAAAAGGATAATCTATATTATGTTTAGGAGCATAAATTAATTCGAACCATTGAAAAAACGGAGAGTGAATTTGATTTGATAAAACATAATCTTCCCAAAGTCCAAAATGTAAAAATCTTATATAATATGAAAAGTTTTCTTCATGCCAAATTCTTTTTATATTATTATAATCTTTATAATATTCTTCTTCTTTTAAATAATCAAAATTAACATATGATGGTATTTTAGAAATATCTATATTAATATTCATTTTAACAAGTTGATTGATTTAATCTAAAAGATATATTTTTAATAATACTAAGTTGAGCACTAATAACAATAGTTTTATTTTTAATCATTTTTGATAAGCAATATATTATTTCCTTTTGAATATTATAATTATATGTGTCCTTTTCAGTATTAATTAATTTAATTTCTTCGTCTTTTTTAAGTTGTTTAATTCTATTTATTTCTTTAGAAATGCTTGCAATAATTTTCCATCTGGTCTTTAATAAATTATTCCAAAATTTATTATTATTACTACAACTAATCTGTCTTTTAGAACTCATTAACACGTATATTTAGATAAATTTCTTAAATAATTATCAAGATGTATATTAAAGGTTTTTAATACTGCTTTTATGTTATTAATTTCTTGTTCTAATTCCAATAGTTCTTTATCATTATTTATATTTTTTAATTCTAATATCTTTTCTTGCAAGAGTTTTTTAAATATTTTTATTGAATTTCTTAATCTCTTAATAGCAGTAACTCTATTTCTATTTAAAGAATTGCAATTTATTTGAACTTTATTAGTCATAATTGTTGTCTATAATTTTGAAGTTCATTAATAAAATCAGATTTAGTAGGACTTGGTAAACTTGTATCACTAGTTTGGTCTTCTTGATAAAGAGGTTTAGGAATAGGACTAGAATAGTCAACAGTTTTTAAATTTAAAGACTTTGATTTTGAAAGCGAAAATTTAGAAGTACCAATTTCAGGAATAGAACTAGTAGAAAATCTAGATGAAGAAAAATTTGTAGAAGAAAAGTTTATATCAACTGAGCCATCATTATGCTCAATTATATTTGAAATTTGTTTTGAAGAATCTAAAGATTTTGGTTCAATAACATTTTGTAAATTCCAATTACATGATTGAGTAATTTCTGACCATTTAAGTCGTTTAGGCATATGAACTTTTGTATGATTAGTATTTGCTTCGTAAATAATTGTTTCATTTCTTGGATTTGACAAACGGGTCTTTGGTTCTAAGGTAGTTGTCATGGTTTTATAACAAACACGATAAATAATTGCTAAAGGTTTAGAGTTATTTTTAAATTCTAAATTCTTTGTTTCAACAGTTAAAACCAAAGTGTCTAAAATATTTTTGTCAAATAATCCTACGGAAAAATTCGGATAACAATTAAAATAAATTGGTCCATTTGCGATATTTGTTTCTGCCATAGCTAAAATAGAATTTTGAAAATCTGTATGTCTTTTATCTCTTAATATTAAGAGAACAGGAGCATCAACACCAATTCTAAAAAGAGGTTTGATAGCAATTTGAACAAGACCTAAATGAAGAAATTTATATTTTTGTCTATGTTCGAAAATAGATCTTGATGATAACAAATTTATATTTTGTTGGTTTTGACCAATGGATAGGGTTTGTTCAGTCATTTTAATTGAGTAACTTTGAAAATAATCAAAAGTCCCTATTCTATAAATTGTGTTTATATTTGTTTTAGGTATAGTCCAATCATTTAAATTTTGTTCTATATTATCAATAGTTTCTTCAATAGAGTTTATATGATTATCATCATAATCTTGTTCTTTATTCATAATATTTTTACCAGTATCATATTTTTTAGATAATATGCGTGAAAATCTACTCATATTTGATTAATTTTTAGTTTAAAGATTTTATAAGAAAACTTACTTGTTTTATCTAGGATGAACAGAGAGGGCATCGGCCCAACGATGATTGTGGTCCGGCTCCGTGACTTACCATACTTGCACGTCTTACGCTAATCCAACCAATCACTGGTCTGGTCTCTGTATCATTCTTAACAAAACTCATAATTTTCTTAAAATTCTTCAAACAAAAATTAACCAAATAACAAACAGATTATCATACATACTAATCTCTGGTCTAAAACGTGGCTCTGATACCATTTGCTAACTAGTAGTTTCAGATAGAAAACTCATGATCAAAAAATATCTGAAACTACTAGTTAGCAAATGGTATCAGAGCTACGTTTTAGACCAGAGATTAGTATGTATGATAACTCTGTTTGTTATTTGGTTAATTTTTGTTTGAAGAATTTTAAGAAAATTATGAGTTTTGTTAAGAATGATACAGAGACCAGACCAGTGATTGGTTGGATTAGCGTAAGACGTGCAAGTATGGTAAGTCACGGAGCCGGACCACAATCATCGTTGGGCCGATGCCCTCTCTGTTCATCCTAGATAAAACAAGTAAGTTTTCTTATAAAATCTTTAAACTAAAAATTAATCAAATATGAGTAGATTTTCACGCATATTATCTAAAAAATATGATACTGGTAAAAATATTATGAATAAAGAACAAGATTATGATGATAATCATATAAACTCTATTGAAGAAACTATTGATAATATAGAACAAAATTTAAATGATTGGACTATACCTAAAACAAATATAAACACAATTTATAGAATAGGGACTTTTGATTATTTTCAAAGTTACTCAATTAAAATGACTGAACAAACCCTATCCATTGGTCAAAACCAACAAAATATAAATTTGTTATCATCAAGATCTATTTTCGAACATAGACAAAAATATAAATTTCTTCATTTAGGTCTTGTTCAAATTGCTATCAAACCTCTTTTTAGAATTGGTGTTGATGCTCCTGTTCTCTTAATATTAAGAGATAAAAGACATACAGATTTTCAAAATTCTATTTTAGCTATGGCAGAAACAAATATCGCAAATGGACCAATTTATTTTAATTGTTATCCGAATTTTTCCGTAGGATTATTTGACAAAAATATTTTAGACACTTTGGTTTTAACTGTTGAAACAAAGAATTTAGAATTTAAAAATAACTCTAAACCTTTAGCAATTATTTATCGTGTTTGTTATAAAACCATGACAACTACCTTAGAACCAAAGACCCGTTTGTCAAATCCAAGAAATGAAACAATTATTTACGAAGCAAATACTAATCATACAAAAGTTCATATGCCTAAACGACTTAAATGGTCAGAAATTACTCAATCATGTAATTGGAATTTACAAAATGTTATTGAACCAAAATCTTTAGATTCTTCAAAACAAATTTCAAATATAATTGAGCATAATGATGGCTCAGTTGATATAAACTTTTCTTCTACAAATTTTTCTTCATCTAGATTTTCTACTAGTTCTATTCCTGAAATTGGTACTTCTAAATTTTCGCTTTCAAAATCAAAGTCTTTAAATTTAAAAACTGTTGACTATTCTAGTCCTATTCCTAAACCTCTTTATCAAGAAGACCAAACTAGTGATACAAGTTTACCAAGTCCTACTAAATCTGATTTTATTAATGAACTTCAAAATTATAGACAACAATTATGACTAATAAAGTTCAAATAAATTGCAATTCTTTAAATAGAAATAGAGTTACTGCTATTAAGAGATTAAGAAATTCAATAAAAATATTTAAAAAACTCTTGCAAGAAAAGATATTAGAATTAAAAAATATAAATAATGATAAAGAACTATTGGAATTAGAACAAGAAATTAATAACATAAAAGCAGTATTAAAAACCTTTAATATACATCTTGATAATTATTTAAGAAATTTATCTAAATATACGTGTTAATGAGTTCTAAAAGACAGATTAGTTGTAGTAATAATAATAAATTTTGGAATAATTTATTAAAGACCAGATGGAAAATTATTGCAAGCATTTCTAAAGAAATAAATAGAATTAAACAACTTAAAAAAGACGAAGAAATTAAATTAATTAATACTGAAAAGGACACATATAATTATAATATTCAAAAGGAAATAATATATTGCTTATCAAAAATGATTAAAAATAAAACTATTGTTATTAGTGCTCAACTTAGTATTATTAAAAATATATCTTTTAGATTAAATCAATCAACTTGTTAAAATGAATATTAATATAGATATTTCTAAAATACCATCATATGTTAATTTTGATTATTTAAAAGAAGAAGAATATTATAAAGATTATAATAATATAAAAAGAATTTGGCATGAAGAAAACTTTTCATATTATATAAGATTTTTACATTTTGGACTTTGGGAAGATTATGTTTTATCAAATCAAATTCACTCTCCGTTTTTTCAATGGTTCGAATTAATTTATGCTCCTAAACATAATATAGATTATCCTTTTAAAATGCAAACTATTTTTCCTGTTTCTTCAAAAACATACAAGGATGTTATTACTAATCAAGAAATTATTTCTGAGTATCCGCCAAAAAAGGAAATCATTATTGATAATAATTTTATTGCAACTCCTTTAGTTAAAGTTCCGAGTCAGATAACAAATGAAAAATGTTTTCAAAACATTATTTATCAAAATAATTACTCAAATGAAACTCTTTTAACTATTTCAGATCAACTAAATAGGATTGAAGAAAATACTATAAATTTACAATTATCAAAAGAAAATAAAATTAAAACAAAAATTTTTTATAATAATATAGCAAGTTCTAGTAATGTCAGCTTTATTCCTCATCAAATAAATGGAAATTTTAATCTTGGAAATAAAGATTTAATTGATGAATTAGAAAAAAGACTTACTAATTTTCGTATTTCAAAAAATGTATCTATAAATATGTTAAGAACAAATAATGACTCTTTTGACGAATCTGATGAAAGTAATAATGAAAGTGAATTAAATTTAGACAATCTTACTCAACAATTCATAAATGACAATGATGATATAAATCAGCTTACAAATGATTTTTCAAGATTAAATAAGATTAATTATTTTGGTAATAATCCAAAACCAACTATTAAAAATTATTGGAATAGACCTTCTCTTCCTGATATTCAAATTGAAGAAAGAGCTTTTCAATATGATCGTTCAGCTTACGATGGTACTTCTGTTTACGAATGGAATATCGATGGTAACTCTGAACATCAAATTCTTAATATTGTTCAAGAAATGACCATGGCAGCTAATGCTTACAAGTCTCACAATAATACTCAACTTCAAATTGTTAATATTATTATTTCTGGGTTTACTGGTACTCTTAAAGGTTGGTGGGATTTCTATATTACACCAGAAGAAAAGAATTTTATTATGAATGCCAAGAAAACCGTTATAAAACAAGAAAATAATTTACCAATTCAAACTCAAGAGGATGATATGGTTAATACTTTAATTTTTGCTATAATCAAAAACTTTGTAGGAGATCCTACTACTTTTCAAGAAAGAACTTCTGAAATTCTAATGAACTTACATTGTAGAAAATTAACTGATTTCAGATGGTACAAAGATAATTATCTCGTTAAAGTTTTTTCAAGACCAGATTGTAAAGAATCTTATTGGAAAGAACGTTTTATTGCTGGACTTCCAAAACTTTTTGCCGAAAGAATTAGACAAAAATTAAGAGAAAATTTTAATAATACAATTCCTTATCAAAACTTAACTTATGGAGACTTAATTAATTATATTAATAAAGAAGGATTAGCTATTTGTGCTGACCTTAGATTTAAAGAAAAACTTAAAAAAGATAGAATTAATAGTAAGAATGAATTAGGAAATTTTTGTCAACAATATGGTTATCAACCATTAACAGGTCCGTCTACTTCAAAAACCAAAAAATATAATAAAAAATCTTCAAAATATTTCAAGAAAAAGAAATATAATAAATCAGAAAAATATAAGAATTATAAGAAAAATAAATTTTTAACATCAAAAAACCCTTATAAACGATCTAATAAAAATTCTAAAAGAAAATCAAAAAACATTATTATTTGCCATAAATGTGGTCGTAATGGTCATAATGCTAATAATTGTTATGCAAAAACAAAAATTAATGAATTAAATATTTCAGAAGAATTAAAAGAACAAATTAGAAAAATTATGTTAAATTCTGATTCCGATTCTGATTCTAGTTTTACCGATTTTCAAGAAAATGATTTAAACATCTTAGAACAAAATACTTCAAGTTCGGAAGATTCTGATACATGCAAATGTGTTGGAAAATGTAATTGTAATTATTCAATTAATGTCCTTACAAACAATGACAAAGATCTTTTAAAAAATTTGGATTCAATTAAAGATAAAAATATCCAAGAACTGTTGATAAAACAAATGCTTAATAAGAATGAAAATTCTATTTCAAATAATACAAAATTTTTTAATTTAAAAGACATATATGAAAGATTTTCTGAAACAAAACCCATTTCCATACAAGAACTTCAAGAAGAATTAAAATTAGTTAAACAAGACATAAAAGAAATTAAAGGCAAAATTATAACTCTTGAAAAGGGAAAAAATATTATTAATTCACAAAATAATGATAATAAAGATGAAAAGGTTATCGAAAGAATTATAAATGATCAAATTTCTCAAAAATGGAATACTCAAATAACTCTAGTAAAAAATAATTTTAAAATGGATATTACTGCTCTAATTGATAGTGGTGCTGATATGAACTGTATACAAGAAGGTTTATTTCCCACTCAATTTTATGAAAAAACTTCTTCTAGGCTTACTGGAGCTGAAGGAACCAGTTTAAAAATAAATTATAAAATTTCCGATGTTCATATTTGCAACAATCAAGATTATTGTTATAAAACTCATTTAATTTTAGTAAAAAATCTTACTTCTCCTTTAATTTTAGGAACACCTTTTATTACTAAATTATATCCTTTTATGGTTCAAGATGATGGAATTATTACTAAAGTTTTTGGAAAAGAAATTATGTTTAAATTTTGTGAACCTCCGTCTTATTCAACTATTAATATTCTTAATTATAAAACAAAACAAGCAAATTACCTTATCAATGAAATTAATGATTTTCGTATACATAATCAATTACAAGATAAGTATATTCAAGACAAAATTATAGCTTTAAAACAAAAGTTTGAAAATAATGTTTGCTCAAATATTCCAAACGCCTTTTGGAACAGAAAACAACATATTGTCAAATTACCTTATATTAAAACTTTCAATGAAAAGGATATTCCTTCAAAATCAAGAGCTATTCATATGAATAATGAATTAGAAGCCCATTGTAAAAAAGAAATTCAAGATTTATTAGACAAAAAATTAATTAGACCTTCTAAATCTCCTTGGTCTTGTTCAGCTTTCTATGTTATGAATGCTGCTGAATTAGAAAGAGGATCACCAAGATTAGTTATCAATTATAAACCTTTAAATAAAGTTTTAGATTGGATTAGATATCCTATTCCTAATAAAAGAGATTTATTGAAAAAACTTTATGATTCAAAAATATTTTCAAAATTTGATATGAAATCTGGTTTTTGGCAAATTCAAATTCATGAAGAAGATAAATACAAAACAGGTTTTAATGTTCCTTTTGGACATTATGAGTGGAACGTTATGCCCTTTGGTTTAAAAAATGCTCCTTCTGAATTTCAAAACATTATGAATGATATTATCATTCCTATAAACAGTTTTTCAATTGTTTATATTGATGATGTTCTTATTTTTTCAAAATCTATTGATCAACATTTCAAACATTTAAATCAGTTTTATGATTTAATTTATAAAAATGGCTTAGCTGTTTCAGCTAAGAAAATGCATTTATTTCAAAATGAAATTAGATTTTTAGGACATAACATTGTTAATAATACTATTAAACCTATTATAAGAAGTTTAGAATTTTCTAATAAATTTCCTGACGAAATTATAGATAAAAAACAACTTCAACGATTTCTAGGATGTCTAAATTATATTCATGATTTTTTCAAAGATTTAGGAACTCTTTGCAAACCTCTTTATAATAGATTAAAAAATAATCCACAACCTTGGACTCAAGAACATACTAATATTGTTAAACTTATAAAACAAAAAATTCCTTCTTTACCTTGTTTAAATTTACCACATCCTTATGCTAATATCATAGTCGAAACTGATGCTAGTGATATTGGATTTGGAGGTATTTTAAAACAAAAATTATCAAATTCTTCTGAAGAACAATTGGTTCGTTTTTATTCAGGTGCTTGGAATAATACTCAAAAGAATTATTCAACTGTTAAAAAGGAGATTTTAAGTATTGTTTTATGTATTACTAAATTTGAAGATGATTTATTTATGAAAACTTTTTTATTAAGAATTGATTGTCAATCTGCAAAATCAATTTTAGAAAAAGATGTTAAAAATATAATTTCTAAACAAATCTTTGCTAGATGGCAAGCATTGTTGGGCAATTTTGATTTTGATATTGAATTTATAAAAGGAGAAAGCAATTCATTACCAGATTTTCTTTCTCGTGAATTTTTGCAGGGAAAATGAGTTCATCGTCTTCCTCTAAGATTGAAGACAAGAAACCAATTAATCAAAAGCTTGTTCCTTTCTCAAGTCAGAATCGTTTTTCTCCATTAACTCCAATTGCAAAAAATTCTCAACTTTATTCAAATATGCTTCAATCAAAATTAGTCAATCCAAACATTTCTCCAGTTCAATCAATTAGCCCTTTTTCAAAACCTATTCCTTCTGAAACACAACTTTCAACAACTTCTAAACCTACAAATAAAGCCCCTTATGTTCTCAATTCAAATCTCTTGAAAATCCAAATACTTGAAGATTCTCAAATTCTTAAGCTCAATCAAGGTTTTCATGTTCTTACTGAACACCTCTTTGGCCGAGGAAAAACCTTTCATGAAAACTCTTACAAATCTCGAGAATATTATCAAACCATTCTACAAGAATCTGGATCTGTTCAGATTGATCACCGTTCTAATAATAAAGAAGGATCTATTGATTTTAGCAAAGCCCGAATTCTTAAAATCATTTCTCCAGAAAATTGGTCATCCAATCTTTCTTTCGAAAAACCCCTTTATCAATTTCCTGCTTATCCAAGATATTCATATTATGATTACCAAGAAGCTTGGACTAAAGCATTTTTTCTTCGAAACTATTCTCATTCATGGTTCATTTTCTTTGATAAAAATTTTACCTGTGAATATCCCAGATGGTTTGTCAATTGGTATCGCTATATGGGACTTGTTCCTAGTTGTTTACCCACTGAAATTCTCAAAGGCTTTTCTAAATTCAAAGAGCTATTTATTCAACAAATCCCAGAATTTGAATATTTGTTACAATTCACCATGTTATTTAAAGTTCCATGGATTATGTCCTGGACATTCTCTTATCAAGAAGCAACAGACTTCAATCCCCCTTGGCTCAATAGACAATTTCGTCTAAAATGGTGGGATAAAGTCACAATTTCTCAAGCAAACGAGCAAGCTGTTTTCAATCATTATCAATCAATGTATAATCAAAAGCCAGAAATTGAAGCAAATCTTATCAAGAGTCTATCTTCTCCAGATGCTAATCTTATTAGCAAAATTCGTGCCGCTGCAAACTCTTCCCCTGAAGATCTACAACAATTACTTCAAGAAATTCGCAATTCTCCAACTAATTCAGAACATTCTCCCACATCTGTCAAAAATAATTTTCAAGATGCTCAAGATCCTTTTGATGATCCATTTGCAGATTAATTAAGTTTTTAATTTTGGTGTTATACCTTCAATGTAAGGTATTCTTTTATATGTGTTTGTTATTCAAAGGGGGGTAGTACGTGTGTTATCAAATTGTTCAACTATTATCAATTATACACTGTGTGTGTTCAACTATTATCAATTATACACTGTGTGAGTACATCAATTATCAAAAATATTATCATGTCTTCTGCAGTGAGATGATGCTAAATTATTGCATGAAAACAAACAACTTTTATAAAGATGAAAGAAGATGCTCCATTATCGCCAAAGAAGATTTCCATTATCAAAAAATGACAAAATATGATGCCAATTTGTCAAAAGCTTTAAAGTTTTGTCTGCCACATCTACACTCTGACAAATGCAAGTTGATTCAATAATTCTCAAGATGATCCGGTAATCCTTCGGTTTCCCGTCTCAAGATGTTTCAAGACTCCAAGACTCCTATATATTGAAGGGACATGTTTTAATGAAGATCATCTCAAAGTTCTCTAAAAATCTCTCTTATAAAACTTCTGTCAAATGTTTAGTTCATGTCTAAGAAAAGAGTTCTCCTATCTACTTCTAGATGTTCAAAATCTTTAGATTTTCAAATCATACTTGCTCCAGACGGATGCTCTGATTGTAATTTAAAAGAAGGTAATATATAAAGAATTTTATTCAATTATTGTCTTAACTCTGTTATCGCTATGACAGTCTCTTTTCGAGTTATTCTAACTATTAATTCTACAAGATTTGAAATTTTTGTTAAAATAATACTTGCATTTAATAATAATCAAATTCATGCTTGAAATATTATGTCTGATTCAAAGATACAAGCTAATCGTCATTATTATTGTAATCAATTAAAAGCTTTACAAGTTCTAATCCATAATCATGAGTTTAGAAGCAAAGATAGAAAACAGTTTTATAAAATAATGTATGATTTTTATCATCAAAAAATATCTGAAACTACTAGTTAGCAAATGGTATCAGAGCCACGTTTTAGACCAGAGATTAGTATGTATGATAACTCTGTTTGTTATTTGGTTAATTTTTGTTTGAAGAATTTTAAGAAAATTATGAGTTTTGTTAAGAATGATACAGAGACCAGACCAGTGATTGGTTGGATTAGCGTAAGACGTGCAAGTATGGTAAGTCACGGAGCCGGACCACAATCATCGTTGGGCCGATGCCCTCTCTGTTCATCCTAGATAAAACAAGTAAGTTTTCTTATAAAATCTTTAAACTAAAAATTAATCAAATATGAGTAGATTTTCACGCATATTATCTAAAAAATATGATACTGGTAAAAATATTATGAATAAAGAACAAGATTATGATGATAATCATATAAACTCTATTGAAGAAACTATTGATAATATAGAACAAAATTTAAATGATTGGACTATACCTAAAACAAATATAAACACAATTTATAGAATAGGGACTTTTGATTATTTTCAAAGTTACTCAATTAAAATGACTGAACAAACCCTATCCATTGGTCAAAACCAACAAAATATAAATTTGTTATCATCAAGATCTATTTTCGAACATAGACAAAAATATAAATTTCTTCATTTAGGTCTTGTTCAAATTGCTATCAAACCTCTTTTTAGAATTGGTGTTGATGCTCCTGTTCTCTTAATATTAAGAGATAAAAGACATACAGATTTTCAAAATTCTATTTTAGCTATGGCAGAAACAAATATCGCAAATGGACCAATTTATTTTAATTGTTATCCGAATTTTTCCGTAGGATTATTTGACAAAAATATTTTAGACACTTTGGTTTTAACTGTTGAAACAAAGAATTTAGAATTTAAAAATAACTCTAAACCTTTAGCAATTATTTATCGTGTTTGTTATAAAACCATGACAACTACCTTAGAACCAAAGACCCGTTTGTCAAATCCAAGAAATGAAACAATTATTTACGAAGCAAATACTAATCATACAAAAGTTCATATGCCTAAACGACTTAAATGGTCAGAAATTACTCAATCATGTAATTGGAATTTACAAAATGTTATTGAACCAAAATCTTTAGATTCTTCAAAACAAATTTCAAATATAATTGAGCATAATGATGGCTCAGTTGATATAAACTTTTCTTCTACAAATTTTTCTTCATCTAGATTTTCTACTAGTTCTATTCCTGAAATTGGTACTTCTAAATTTTCGCTTTCAAAATCAAAGTCTTTAAATTTAAAAACTGTTGACTATTCTAGTCCTATTCCTAAACCTCTTTATCAAGAAGACCAAACTAGTGATACAAGTTTACCAAGTCCTACTAAATCTGATTTTATTAATGAACTTCAAAATTATAGACAACAATTATGACTAATAAAGTTCAAATAAATTGCAATTCTTTAAATAGAAATAGAGTTACTACTATTAAGAGATTAAGAAATTCAATAAAAATATTTAAAAAACTCTTGCAAGAAAAGATATTAGAATTAAAAAATATAAATAATGATAAAGAACTATTGGAATTAGAACAAGAAATTAATAACATAAAAGCAGTATTAAAAACCTTTAATATACATCTTGATAATTATTTAAGAAATTTATCTAAATATACGTGTTAATGAGTTCTAAAAGACAGATTAGTTGTAGTAATAATAATAAATTTTGGAATAATTTATTAAAGACCAGATGGAAAATTATTGCAAGCATTTCTAAAGAAATAAATAGAATTAAACAACTTAAAAAAGACGAAGAAATTAAATTAATTAATACTGAAAAGGACACATATAATTATAATATTCAAAAGGAAATAATATATTGCTTATCAAAAATGATTAAAAATAAAACTATTGTTATTAGTGCTCAACTTAGTATTATTAAAAATATATCTTTTAGATTAAATCAATCAACTTGTTAAAATGAATATTAATATAGATATTTCTAAAATACCATCATATGTTAATTTTGATTATTTAAAAGAAGAAGAATATTATAAAGATTATAATAATATAAAAAGAATTTGGCATGAAGAAAACTTTTCATATTATATAAGATTTTTACATTTTGGACTTTGGGAAGATTATGTTTTATCAAATCAAATTCACTCTCCGTTTTTTCAATGGTTCGAATTAATTTATGCTCCTAAACATAATATAGATTATCCTTTTAAAATGCAAACTATTTTTCCTGTTTCTTCAAAAACATACAAGGATGTTATTACTAATCAAGAAATTATTTCTGAGTATCCGCCAAAAAAGGAAATCATTATTGATAATAATTTTATTGCAACTCCTTTAGTTAAAGTTCCGAGTCAGATAACAAATGAAAAATGTTTTCAAAACATTATTTATCAAAATAATTACTCAAATGAAACTCTTTTAACTATTTCAGATCAACTAAATAGGATTGAAGAAAATACTATAAATTTACAATTATCAAAAGAAAATAAAATTAAAACAAAAAATTTTTATAATAATATAGCAAGTTCTAGTAATGTCAGCTTTATTCCTCATCAAATAAATGGAAATTTTAATCTTGGAAATAAAGATTTAATTGATGAATTAGAAAAAAGACTTACTAATTTTCGTATTTCAAAAAATGTATCTATAAATATGTTAAGAACAAATAATGACTCTTTTGACGAATCTGATGAAAGTAATAATGAAAGTGAATTAAATTTAGACAATCTTACTCAACAATTCATAAATGACAATGATGATATAAATCAGCTTACAAATGATTTTTCAAGATTAAATAAGATTAATTATTTTGGTAATAATCCAAAACCAACTATTAAAAATTATTGGAATAGACCTTCTCTTCCTGATATTCAAATTGAAGAAAGAGCTTTTCAATATGATCGTTCAGCTTACGATGGTACTTCTGTTTACGAATGGAATATCGATGGTAACTCTGAACATCAAATTCTTAATATTGTTCAAGAAATGACCATGGCAGCTAATGCTTACAAGTCTCACAATAATACTCAACTTCAAATTGTTAATATTATTATTTCTGGGTTTACTGGTACTCTTAAAGGTTGGTGGGATTTCTATATTACACCAGAAGAAAAGAATTTTATTATGAATGCCAAGAAAACCGTTATAAAACAAGAAAATAATTTACCAATTCAAACTCAAGAGGATGATATGGTTAATACTTTAATTTTTGCTATAATCAAAAACTTTGTAGGAGATCCTACTACTTTTCAAGAAAGAACTTCTGAAATTCTAATGAACTTACATTGTAGAAAATTAACTGATTTCAGATGGTACAAAGATAATTATCTCGTTAAAGTTTTTTCAAGACCAGATTGTAAAGAATCTTATTGGAAAGAACGTTTTATTGCTGGACTTCCAAAACTTTTTGCCGAAAGAATTAGACAAAAATTAAGAGAAAATTTTAATAATACAATTCCTTATCAAAACTTAACTTATGGAGACTTAATTAATTATATTAATAAAGAAGGATTAGCTATTTGTGCTGACCTTAGATTTAAATAAAAACTTAAAAAAGATAGAATTAATAGTAAGAATGAATTAGGAAATTTTTGTCAACAATATGGTTATCAACCATTAACAGGTCCGTCTACTTCAAAAACCAAAAAATATAATAAAAAATCTTCAAAATATTTCAAGAAAAAGAAATATAATAAATCAGAAAAATATAAGAATTATAAGAAAAATAAATTTTTAACATCAAAAAACCCTTATAAACGATCTAATAAAAATTCTAAAAGAAAATCAAAAGACATTATTATTTGCCATAAATGTGGTCGTAATGGTCATAATGCTAATAATTGTTATGCAAAAACAAAAATTAATGAATTAAATATTTCAGAAGAATTAAAAGAACAAATTAGAAAAATTATGTTAAATTCTGATTCCGATTCTGATTCTAGTTTTACCGATTTTCAAGAAAATGATTTTAAACATCTTAGAACAAAATACTTCAAGTTCGGAAGATTCTGATACATGCAAATGTGTTGGAAAATGTAATTGTAATTATTCAATTAATGTCCTTACAAACAATGACAAAGATCTTTTAAAAAATTTGGATTCAATTAAAGATAAAAATATCCAAGAACTGTTGATAAAACAAATGCTTAATAAGAATGAAAATTCTATTTCAAATAATACAAAAAATTTTAATTTAAAAGACATATATATAAGATTTTCTGAAACAAAACCCATTTCCATACAAGAACTTCAAGAAGAATTAAAATTAGTTAAACAAGACATAAAAGAAATTAAAGGCAAAATTATAACTCTTGAAAAGGGAAAAAATATTATTAATTCACAAAATAATGATAATAAAGATGAAAAGGTTATCGAAAGAATTATAAATGATCAAATTTCTCAAAAATGGAATACTCAAATAACTCTAGTAAAAAATAATTTTAAAATGGATATTACTGCTCTAATTGATAGTGGTGCTGATATGAACTGTATACAAGAAGGTTTATTTCCCACTCAATTTTATGAAAAAACTTCTTCTAGGCTTACTGGAGCTGAAGGAACCAGTTTAAAAATAAATTATAAAATTTCCGATGTTCATATTTGCAACAATCAAGATTATTGTTATAAAACTCATTTAATTTTAGTAAAAAATCTTACTTCTCCTTTAATTTTAGGAACACCTTTTATTACTAAATTATATCCTTTTATGGTTCAAGATGATGGAATTATTACTAAAGTTTTTGGAAAAGAAATTATGTTTAAATTTTGTGAACCTCCGTCTTATTCAACTATTAATATTCTTAATTATAAAACAAAACAAGCAAATTACCTTATCAATGAAATTAATGATTTTCGTATACATAATCAATTACAAGATAAGTATATTCAAGACAAAATTATAGCTTTAAAACAAAAGTTTGAAAATAATGTTTGCTCAAATATTCCAAACGCCTTTTGGAACAGAAAACAACATATTGTCAAATTACCTTATATTAAAACTTTCAATGAAAAGGATATTCCTTCAAAATCAAGAGCTATTCATATGAATAATGAATTAGAAGCCCATTGTAAAAAAGAAATTCAAGATTTATTAGACAAAAAATTAATTAGACCTTCTAAATCTCCTTGGTCTTGTTCAGCTTTCTATGTTATGAATGCTGCTGAATTAGAAAGAGGATCACCAAGATTAGTTATCAATTATAAACCTTTAAATAAAGTTTTAGATTGGATTAGATATCCTATTCCTAATAAAAGAGATTTATTGAAAAAACTTTATGATTCAAAAATATTTTCAAAATTTGATATGAAATCTGGTTTTTGGCAAATTCAAATTCATGAAGAAGATAAATACAAAACAGGTTTTAATGTTCCTTTTGGACATTATGAGTGGAACGTTATGCCCTTTGGTTTAAAAAATGCTCCTTCTGAATTTCAAAACATTATGAATGATATTATCATTCCTATAAACAGTTTTTCAATTGTTTATATTGATGATGTTCTTATTTTTTCAAAATCTATTGATCAACATTTCAAACATTTAAATCAGTTTTATGATTTAATTTATAAAAATGGCTTAGCTGTTTCAGCTAAGAAAATGCATTTATTTCAAAATGAAATTAGATTTTTAGGACATAACATTGTTAATAATACTATTAAACCTATTATAAGAAGTTTAGAATTTTCTAATAAATTTCCTGACGAAATTATAGATAAAAAACAACTTCAACGATTTCTAGGATGTCTAAATTATATTCATGATTTTTTCAAAGATTTAGGAACTCTTTGCAAACCTCTTTATAATAGATTAAAAAATAATCCACAACCTTGGACTCAAGAACATACTAATATTGTTAAACTTATAAAACAAAAAATTCCTTCTTTACCTTGTTTAAATTTACCACATCCTTATGCTAATATCATAGTCGAAACTGATGCTAGTGATATTGGATTTGGAGGTATTTTAAAACAAAAATTATCAAATTCTTCTGAAGAACAATTGGTTCGTTTTTATTCAGGTGCTTGGAATAATACTCAAAAGAATTATTCAACTGTTAAAAAGGAGATTTTAAGTATTGTTTTATGTATTACTAAATTTGAAGATGATTTATTTATGAAAACTTTTTTATTAAGAATTGATTGTCAATCTGCAAAATCAATTTTAGAAAAAGATGTTAAAAATATAATTTCTAAACAAATCTTTGCTAGATGGCAAGCATTGTTGGGCAATTTTGATTTTGATATTGAATTTATAAAAGGAGAAAGCAATTCATTACCAGATTTTCTTTCTCGTGAATTTTTGCAGGGAAAATGAGTTCATCGTCTTCCTCTAAGATTGAAGACAAGAAACCAATTAATCAAAAGCTTGTTCCTTTCTCAAGTCAGAATCGTTTTTCTCCATTAACTCCAATTGCAAAAAATTCTCAACTTTATTCAAATATGCTTCAATCAAAATTAGTCAATCCAAACATTTCTCCAGTTCAATCAATTAGCCCTTTTTCAAAACCTATTCCTTCTGAAACACAACTTTCAACAACTTCTAAACCTACAAATAAAGCCCCTTATGTTCTCAATTCAAATCTCTTGAAAATCCAAATACTTGAAGATTCTCAAATTCTTAAGCTCAATCAAGGTTTTCATGTTCTTACTGAACACCTCTTTGGCCGAGGAAAAACCTTTCATGAAAACTCTTACAAATCTCGAGAATATTATCAAACCATTCTACAAGAATCTGGATCTGTTCAGATTGATCACCGTTCTAATAATAAAGAAGGATCTATTGATTTTAGCAAAGCCCGAATTCTTAAAATCATTTCTCCAGAAAATTGGTCATCCAATCTTTCTTTCGAAAAACCCCTTTATCAATTTCCTGCTTATCCAAGATATTCATATTATGATTACCAAGAAGCTTGGACTAAAGCATTTTTTCTTCGAAACTATTCTCATTCATGGTTCATTTTCTTTGATAAAAATTTTACCTGTGAATATCCCAGATGGTTTGTCAATTAGTATCGCTATATGGGACTTGTTCCTAGTTGTTTACCCACTGAAATTCTCAAAGGCTTTTCTAAATTCAAAGAGCTATTTATTCAACAAATCCCAGAATTTGAATATTTGTTACAATTCACCATGTTATTTAAAGTTCCATGGATTATGTCCTGGACATTCTCTTATCAAGAAGCAACAGACTTCAATCCCCCTTGGCTCAATAGACAATTTCGTCTAAAATGGTGGGATAAAGTCACAATTTCTCAAGCAAACGAGCAAGCTGTTTTCAATCATTATCAATCAATGTATAATCAAAAGCCAGAAATTGAAGCAAATCTTATCAAGAGTCTATCTTCTCCAGATGCTAATCTTATTAGCAAAATTCGTGCCGCTGCAAACTCTTCCCCTGAAGATCTACAACAATTACTTCAAGAAATTCGCAATTCTCCAACTAATTCAGAACATTCTCCCACATCTGTCAAAAATAATTTTCAAGATGCTCAAGATCCTTTTGATGATCCATTTGCAGATTAATTAAGTTTTTAATTTTGGTGTTATACCTTCAATGTAAGGTATTCTTTTATATGTGTTTGTTATTCAAAGGGGGGTAGTACGTGTGTTATCAAATTGTTCAACTATTATCAATTATACACTGTGTGTGTTCAACTATTATCAATTATACACTGTGTGAGTACATCAATTATCAAAAATATTATCATGTCTTCTGCAGTGAGATGATGCTAAATTATTGCATGAAAACAAACAACTTTTATAAAGATGAAAGAAGATGCTCCATTATCGCCAAAGAAGATTTCCATTATCAAAAAATGACAAAATATGATGCCAATTTGTCAAAAGCTTTAAAGTTTTGTCTGCCACATCTACACTCTGACAAATGCAAGTTGATTCAATAATTCTCAAGATGATCCGGTAATCCTTCGGTTTCCCGTCTCAAGATGTTTCAAGACTCCAAGACTCCTATATATTGAAGGGACATGTTTTAATGAAGATCATCTCAAAGTTCTCTAAAAATCTCTCTTATAAAACTTCTGTCAAATGTTTAGTTCATGTCTAAGAAAAGAGTTCTCCTATCTACTTCTAGATGTTCAAAATCTTTAGATTTTCAAATCATACTTGCTCCAGACGGATGCTCTGATTGTAATTTAAAAGAAGGTAATATATAAAGAATTTTATTCAATTATTGTCTTAACTCTGTTATCGCTATGACAGTCTCTTTTCGAGTTATTCTAACTATTAATTCTACAAGATTTGAAATTTTTGTTAAAATAATACTTGCATTTAATAATAATCAAATTCATGCTTGAAATATTATGTCTGATTCAAAGATACAAGCTAATCGTCATTATTATTGTAATCAATTAAAAGCTTTACAAGTTCTAATCCATAATCATGAGTTTAGAAGCAAAGATAGAAAACAGTTTTATAAAATAATGTATGATTTTTATCATCAAAAAATATCTGAAACTACTAGTTAGCAAATGGTATCAGAGCCACGTTTTAGACCAGAGATTAGTATGTATGATAACTCTGTTTGTTATTTGGTTAATTTTTGTTAGAAGAATAACAAACAGAGTTATCATACATACTAATCTCTAGTCTAAAACGTAGCTCTGATACCATTTGCTAACTAGTAGTTTCAGATATTTTTTGATGATAAAAATCATACATTATTTTATAAAACTGTTTTCTATCTTTGCTTCTAAACTCATGATTATGGATTAGAACTTGTAAAGCTTTTAATTGATTACAATAATAATGACGATTAGCTTGTATCTTTGAATCAGACATAATATTTCAAGCATGAATTTGATTATTATTAAATGCAAGTATTATTTTAACAAAAATTTCAAATCTTGTAGAATTAATAGTTAGAATAACTCGAAAAGAGACTGTCATAGCGATAACAGAGTTAAGACAATAATTGAATAAAATTCTTTATATATTACCTTCTTTTAAATTACAATCAGAGCATCCGTCTGGAGCAAGTATGATTTGAAAATCTAAAGATTTTGAACATCTAGAAGTAGATAGGAGAACTCTTTTCTTAGACATGAACTAAACATTTGACAGAAGTTTTATAAGAGAGATTTTTAGAGAACTTTGAGATGATCTTCATTAAAACATGTCCCTTCAATATATAGGAGTCTTGGAGTCTTGAAACATCTTGAGACGGGAAACCGAAGGATTACCGGATCATCTTGAGAATTATTGAATCAACTTGCATTTGTCAGAGTGTAGATGTGGCAGACAAAACTTTAAAGCTTTTGACAAATTGGCATCATATTTTGTCATTTTTTGATAATGGAAATCTTCTTTGGCGATAATGGAGCATCTTCTTTCATCTTTATAAAAGTTGTTTGTTTTCATGCAATAATTTAGCATCATCTCACTGCAGAAGACATGATAATATTTTTGATAATTGATGTACTCACACAGTGTATAATTGATAATAGTTGAACACACACAGTGTATAATTGATAATAGTTGAACAATTTGATAACACACGTACTACCCCCCTTTGAATAACAAACACATATAAAAGAATACCTTACATTGAAGGTATAACACCAAAATTAAAAACTTAATTAATCTGCAAATGGATCATCAAAAGGATCTTGAGCATCTTGAAAATTATTTTTGACAGATGTGGGAGAATGTTCTGAATTAGTTGGAGAATTGCGAATTTCTTGAAGTAATTGTTGTAGATCTTCAGGGGAAGAGTTTGCAGCGGCACGAATTTTGCTAATAAGATTAGCATCTGGAGAAGATAGACTCTTGATAAGATTTGCTTCAATTTCTGGCTTTTGATTATACATTGATTGATAATGATTGAAAACAGCTTGCTCGTTTGCTTGAGAAATTGTGACTTTATCCCACCATTTTAGACGAAATTGTCTATTGAGCCAAGGGGGATTGAAGTCTGTTGCTTCTTGATAAGAGAATGTCCAGGACATAATCCATGGAACTTTAAATAACATGGTGAATTGTAACAAATATTCAAATTCTGGGATTTGTTGAATAAATAGCTCTTTGAATTTAGAAAAGCCTTTGAGAATTTCAGTGGGTAAACAACTAGGAACAAGTCCCATATAGCGATACCAATTGACAAACCATCTGGGATATTCACAGGTAAAATTTTTATCAAAGAAAATGAACCATGAATGAGAATAGTTTCGAAGAAAAAATGCTTTAGTCCAAGCTTCTTGGTAATCATAATATGAATATCTTGGATAAGCAGGAAATTGATAAAGGGGTTTTTCGAAAGAAAGATTGGATGACCAATTTTCTGGAGAAATGATTTTAAGAATTCGGGCTTTGCTAAAATCAATAGATCCTTCTTTATTATTAGAACGGTGATCAATCTGAACAGATCCAGATTCTTGTAGAATGGTTTGATAATATTCTCGAGATTTGTAAGAGTTTTCATGAAAGGTTTTTCCTCGGCCAAAGAGGTGTTCAGTAAGAACATGAAAACCTTGATTGAGCTTAAGAATTTGAGAATCTTCAAGTATTTGGATTTTCAAGAGATTTGAATTGAGAACATAAGGGGCTTTATTTGTAGGTTTAGAAGTTGTTGAAAGTTGTGTTTCAGAAGGAATAGGTTTTGAAAAAGGGCTAATTGATTGAACTGGAGAAATGTTTGGATTGACTAATTTTGATTGAAGCATATTTGAATAAAGTTGAGAATTTTTTGCAATTGGAGTTAATGGAGAAAAACGATTCTGACTTGAGAAAGGAACAAGCTTTTGATTAATTGGTTTCTTGTCTTCAATCTTAGAGGAAGACGATGAACTCATTTTCCCTGCAAAAATTCACGAGAAAGAAAATCTGGTAATGAATTGCTTTCTCCTTTTATAAATTCAATATCAAAATCAAAATTGCCCAACAATGCTTGCCATCTAGCAAAGATTTGTTTAGAAATTATATTTTTAACATCTTTTTCTAAAATTGATTTTGCAGATTGACAATCAATTCTTAATAAAAAAGTTTTCATAAATAAATCATCTTCAAATTTAGTAATACATAAAACAATACTTAAAATCTCCTTTTTAACAGTTGAATAATTCTTTTGAGTATTATTCCAAGCACCTGAATAAAAACGAACCAATTGTTCTTCAGAAGAATTTGATAATTTTTGTTTTAAAATACCTCCAAATCCAATATCACTAGCATCAGTTTCGACTATGATATTAGCATAAGGATGTGGTAAATTTAAACAAGGTAAAGAAGGAATTTTTTGTTTTATAAGTTTAACAATATTAGTATGTTCTTGAGTCCAAGGTTGTGGATTATTTTTTAATCTATTATAAAGAGGTTTGCAAAGAGTTCCTAAATCTTTGAAAAAATCATGAATATAATTTAGACATCCTAGAAATCGTTGAAGTTGTTTTTTATCTATAATTTCGTCAGGAAATTTATTAGAAAATTCTAAACTTCTTATAATAGGTTTAATAGTATTATTAACAATGTTATGTCCTAAAAATCTAATTTCATTTTGAAATAAATGCATTTTCTTAGCTGAAACAGCTAAGCCATTTTTATAAATTAAATCATAAAACTGATTTAAATGTTTGAAATGTTGATCAATAGATTTTGAAAAAATAAGAACATCATCAATATAAACAATTGAAAAACTGTTTATAGGAATGATAATATCATTCATAATGTTTTGAAATTCAGAAGGAGCATTTTTTAAACCAAAGGGCATAACGTTCCACTCATAATGTCCAAAAGGAACATTAAAACCTGTTTTGTATTTATCTTCTTCATGAATTTGAATTTGCCAAAAACCAGATTTCATATCAAATTTTGAAAATATTTTTGAATCATAAAGTTTTTTCAATAAATCTCTTTTATTAGGAATAGGATATCTAATCCAATCTAAAACTTTATTTAAAGGTTTATAATTGATAACTAATCTTGGTGATCCTCTTTCTAATTCAGCAGCATTCATAACATAGAAAGCTGAACAAGACCAAGGAGATTTAGAAGGTCTAATTAATTTTTTGTCTAATAAATCTTGAATTTCTTTTTTACAATGGGCTTCTAATTCATTATTCATATGAATAGCTCTTGATTTTGAAGGAATATCCTTTTCATTGAAAGTTTTAATATAAGGTAATTTGACAATATGTTGTTTTCTGTTCCAAAAGGCGTTTGGAATATTTGAGCAAACATTATTTTCAAACTTTTGTTTTAAAGCTATAATTTTGTCTTGAATATACTTATCTTGTAATTGATTATGTATACGAAAATCATTAATTTCATTGATAAGGTAATTTGCTTGTTTTGTTTTATAATTAAGAATATTAATAGTTGAATAAGACGGAGGTTCACAAAATTTAAACATAATTTCTTTTCCAAAAACTTTAGTAATAATTCCATCATCTTGAACCATAAAAGGATATAATTTAGTAATAAAAGGTGTTCCTAAAATTAAAGGAGAAGTAAGATTTTTTACTAAAATTAAATGAGTTTTATAACAATAATCTTGATTGTTGCAAATATGAACATCGGAAATTTTATAATTTATTTTTAAACTGGTTCCTTCAGCTCCAGTAAGCCTAGAAGAAGTTTTTTCATAAAATTGAGTGGGAAATAAACCTTCTTGTATACAGTTCATATCAGCACCACTATCAATTAGAGCAGTAATATCCATTTTAAAATTATTTTTTACTAGAGTTATTTGAGTATTCCATTTTTGAGAAATTTGATCATTTATAATTCTTTCGATAACCTTTTCATCTTTATTATCATTATTTTGTGAATTAATAATATTTTTTCCCTTTTCAAGAGTTATAATTTTGCCTTTAATTTCTTTTATGTCTTGTTTAACTAATTTTAATTCTTCTTGAAGTTCTTGTATGGAAATGGGTTTTGTTTCAGAAAATCTTTCATATATGTCTTTTAAATTAAAAATTTTTGTATTATTTGAAATAGAATTTTCATTCTTATTAAGCATTTGTTTTATCAACAGTTCTTGGATATTTTTATCTTTAATTGAATCCAAATTTTTTAAAAGATCTTTGTCATTGTTTGTAAGGACATTAATTGAATAATTACAATTACATTTTCCAACACATTTGCATGTATCAGAATCTTCCGAACTTGAAGTATTTTGTTCTAAGATGTTTAAATCATTTTCTTGAAAATCGGTAAAACTAGAATCAGAATCGGAATCAGAATTTAACATAATTTTTCTAATTTGTTCTTTTAATTCTTCTGAAATATTTAATTCATTAATTTTTGTTTTTGCATAACAATTATTAGCATTATGACCATTACGACCACATTTATGGCAAATAATAATGTTTTTTGATTTTCTTTTAGAATTTTTATTAGATCGTTTATAAGGGTTTTTTGATGTTAAAAATTTATTTTTCTTATAATTCTTATATTTTTCTGATTTATTATATTTCTTTTTCTTGAAATATTTTGAAGATTTTTTATTATATTTTTTGGTTTTTGAAGTAGACGGACCTGTTAATGGTTGATAACCATATTGTTGACAAAAATTTCCTAATTCATTCTTACTATTAATTCTATCTTTTTTAAGTTTTTCTTTAAATCTAAGGTCAGCACAAATAGCTAATCCTTCTTTATTAATATAATTAATTAAGTCTCCATAAGTTAAGTTTTGATAAGGAATTGTATTATTAAAATTTTCTCTTAATTTTTGTCTAATTCTTTCGGCAAAAAGTTTTGGAAGTCCAGCAATAAAACGTTCTTTCCAATAAGATTCTTTACAATCTGGTCTTGAAAAAACTTTAACGAGATAATTATCTTTGTACCATCTGAAATCAGTTAATTTTCTACAATGTAAGTTCATTAGAATTTCAGAAGTTCTTTCTTGAAAAGTAGTAGGATCTCCTACAAAGTTTTTGATTATAGCAAAAATTAAAGTATTAACCATATCATCCTCTTGAGTTTGAATTGGTAAATTATTTTCTTGTTTTATAACGGTTTTCTTGGCATTCATAATAAAATTCTTTTCTTCTGGTGTAATATAGAAATCCCACCAACCTTTAAGAGTACCAGTAAACCCAGAAATAATAATATTAACAATTTGAAGTTGAGTATTATTGTGAGACTTGTAAGCATTAGCTGCCATGGTCATTTCTTGAACAATATTAAGAATTTGATGTTCAGAGTTACCATCGATATTCCATTCGTAAACAGAAGTACCATCGTAAGCTGAACGATCATATTGAAAAGCTCTTTCTTCAATTTGAATATCAGGAAGAGAAGGTCTATTCCAATAATTTTTAATAGTTGGTTTTGGATTATTACCAAAATAATTAATCTTATTTAATCTTGAAAAATCATTTGTAAGCTGATTTATATCATCATTGTCATTTATGAATTGTTGAGTAAGATTGTCTAAATTTAATTCACTTTCATTATTACTTTCATCAGATTCGTCAAAAGAGTCATTATTTGTTCTTAACATATTTATAGATACATTTTTTGAAATACGAAAATTAGTAAGTCTTTTTTCTAATTCATCAATTAAATCTTTATTTCCAAGATTAAAATTTCCATTTATTTGATGAGGAATAAAGCTGACATTACTAGAACTTGCTATATTATTATAAAAAATTTTTGTTTTAATTTTATTTTCTTTTGATAATTGTAAATTTATAGTATTTTCTTCAATCCTATTTAGTTGATCTGAAATAGTTAAAAGAGTTTCATTTGAGTAATTATTTTGATAAATAATGTTTTGAAAACATTTTTCATTTGTTATCTGACTCGGAACTTTAACTAAAGGAGTTGCAATAAAATTATTATCAATAATGATTTCCTTTTTTGGCGGATACTCAGAAATAATTTCTTGATTAGTAATAACATCCTTGTATGTTTTTGAAGAAACAGGAAAAATAGTTTGCATTTTAAAAGGATAATCTATATTATGTTTAGGAGCATAAATTAATTCGAACCATTGAAAAAACGGAGAGTGAATTTGATTTGATAAAACATAATCTTCCCAAAGTCCAAAATGTAAAAATCTTATATAATATGAAAAGTTTTCTTCATGCCAAATTCTTTTTATATTATTATAATCTTTATAATATTCTTCTTCTTTTAAATAATCAAAATTAACATATGATGGTATTTTAGAAATATCTATATTAATATTCATTTTAACAAGTTGATTGATTTAATCTAAAAGATATATTTTTAATAATACTAAGTTGAGCACTAATAACAATAGTTTTATTTTTAATCATTTTTGATAAGCAATATATTATTTCCTTTTGAATATTATAATTATATGTGTCCTTTTCAGTATTAATTAATTTAATTTCTTCGTCTTTTTTAAGTTGTTTAATTCTATTTATTTCTTTAGAAATGCTTGCAATAATTTTCCATCTGGTCTTTAATAAATTATTCCAAAATTTATTATTATTACTACAACTAATCTGTCTTTTAGAACTCATTAACACGTATATTTAGATAAATTTCTTAAATAATTATCAAGATGTATATTAAAGGTTTTTAATACTGCTTTTATGTTATTAATTTCTTGTTCTAATTCCAATAGTTCTTTATCATTATTTATATTTTTTAATTCTAATATCTTTTCTTGCAAGAGTTTTTTAAATATTTTTATTGAATTTCTTAATCTCTTAATAGCAGTAACTCTATTTCTATTTAAAGAATTGCAATTTATTTGAACTTTATTAGTCATAATTGTTGTCTATAATTTTGAAGTTCATTAATAAAATCAGATTTAGTAGGACTTGGTAAACTTGTATCACTAGTTTGGTCTTCTTGATAAAGAGGTTTAGGAATAGGACTAGAATAGTCAACAGTTTTTAAATTTAAAGACTTTGATTTTGAAAGCGAAAATTTAGAAGTACCAATTTCAGGAATAGAACTAGTAGAAAATCTAGATGAAGAAAAATTTGTAGAAGAAAAGTTTATATCAACTGAGCCATCATTATGCTCAATTATATTTGAAATTTGTTTTGAAGAATCTAAAGATTTTGGTTCAATAACATTTTGTAAATTCCAATTACATGATTGAGTAATTTCTGACCATTTAAGTCGTTTAGGCATATGAACTTTTGTATGATTAGTATTTGCTTCGTAAATAATTGTTTCATTTCTTGGATTTGACAAACGGGTCTTTGGTTCTAAGGTAGTTGTCATGGTTTTATAACAAACACGATAAATAATTGCTAAAGGTTTAGAGTTATTTTTAAATTCTAAATTCTTTGTTTCAACAGTTAAAACCAAAGTGTCTAAAATATTTTTGTCAAATAATCCTACGGAAAAATTCGGATAACAATTAAAATAAATTGGTCCATTTGCGATATTTGTTTCTGCCATAGCTAAAATAGAATTTTGAAAATCTGTATGTCTTTTATCTCTTAATATTAAGAGAACAGGAGCATCAACACCAATTCTAAAAAGAGGTTTGATAGCAATTTGAACAAGACCTAAATGAAGAAATTTATATTTTTGTCTATGTTCGAAAATAGATCTTGATGATAACAAATTTATATTTTGTTGGTTTTGACCAATGGATAGGGTTTGTTCAGTCATTTTAATTGAGTAACTTTGAAAATAATCAAAAGTCCCTATTCTATAAATTGTGTTTATATTTGTTTTAGGTATAGTCCAATCATTTAAATTTTGTTCTATATTATCAATAGTTTCTTCAATAGAGTTTATATGATTATCATCATAATCTTGTTCTTTATTCATAATATTTTTACCAGTATCATATTTTTTAGATAATATGCGTGAAAATCTACTCATATTTGATTAATTTTTAGTTTAAAGATTTTATAAGAAAACTTACTTGTTTTATCTAGGATGAACAGAGAGGGCATCGGCCCAACGATGATTGTGGTCCGGCTCCGTGACTTACCATACTTGCACGTCTTACGCTAATCCAACCAATCACTGGTCTGGTCTCTGTATCATTCTTAACAAAACTCATAATTTTCTTAAAATTCTTCAAACAAAAATTAACCAAATAACAAACAGAGTTATCATACATACTAATCTCTGGTCTAAAACGTAGCTCTGATACCATTTGCTAACTAGTAGTTTCAAACAAAAATTAACCAAATAACAAACAGAGTTATCATACATACTAATCTCTGGTCTAAAACGTGGCTCTGATACCATGCTAACTAGTAGTTTCTTTGCTAACTAGTAGTTTCAGATATTTTTTGATGATAAAAATCATACATTATTTTATAAAACTGTTTTCTATCTTTGCTTCTAAACTCATGATTATGGATTAGAACTTGTAAAGCTTTTAATTGATTACAATAATAATGACGATTAGCTTGTATCTTTGAATCAGACATAATATTTCAAGCATGAATTTGATTATTATTAAATGCAAGTATTATTTTAACAAAAATTTCAAATCTTGTAGAATTAATAGTTAGAATAACTCGAAAAGAGACTGTCATAGCGATAACAGAGTTAAGACAATAATTGAATAAAATTCTTTATATATTACCTTCTTTTAAATTACAATCAGAGCATCCGTCTGGAGCAAGTATGATTTGAAAATCTAAAGATTTTGAACATCTAGAAGTAGATAGGAGAACTCTTTTCTTAGACATGAACTAAACATTTGACAGAAGTTTTATAAGAGAGATTTTTAGAGAACTTTGAGATGATCTTCATTAAAACATGTCCCTTCAATATATAGGAGTCTTGGAGTCTTGAAACATCTTGAGACGGGAAACCGAAGGATTACCGGATCATCTTGAGAATTATTGAATCAACTTGCATTTGTCAGAGTGTAGATGTGGCAGACAAAACTTTAAAGCTTTTGACAAATTGGCATCATATTTTGTCATTTTTTGATAATGGAAATCTTCTTTGGCGATAATGGAGCATCTTCTTTCATCTTTATAAAAGTTGTTTGTTTTCATGCAATAATTTAGCATCATCTCACTGCAGAAGACATGATAATATTTTTGATAATTGATGTACTCACACAGTGTATAATTGATAATAGTTGAACACACACAGTGTATAATTGATAATAGTTGAACAATTTGATAACACACGTACTACCCCCCTTTGAATAACAAACACATATAAAAGAATACCTTACATTGAAGGTATAACACCAAAATTAAAAACTTAATTAATCTGCAAATGGATCATCAAAAGGATCTTGAGCATCTTGAAAATTATTTTTGACAGATGTGGGAGAATGTTCTGAATTAGTTGGAGAATTGCGAATTTCTTGAAGTAATTGTTGTAGATCTTCAGGGGAAGAGTTTGCAGCGGCACGAATTTTGCTAATAAGATTAGCATCTGGAGAAGATAGACTCTTGATAAGATTTGCTTCAATTTCTGGCTTTTGATTATACATTGATTGATAATGATTGAAAACAGCTTGCTCGTTTGCTTGAGAAATTGTGACTTTATCCCACCATTTTAGACGAAATTGTCTATTGAGCCAAGGGGGATTGAAGTCTGTTGCTTCTTGATAAGAGAATGTCCAGGACATAATCCATGGAACTTTAAATAACATGGTGAATTGTAACAAATATTCAAATTCTGGGATTTGTTGAATAAATAGCTCTTTGAATTTAGAAAAGCCTTTGAGAATTTCAGTGGGTAAACAACTAGGAACAAGTCCCATATAGCGATACCAATTGACAAACCATCTGGGATATTCACAGGTAAAATTTTTATCAAAGAAAATGAACCATGAATGAGAATAATTTCGAAGAAAAAATGCTTTAGTCCAAGCTTCTTGGTAATCATAATATGAATATCTTGGATAAGCAGGAAATTGATAAAGGGGTTTTTCGAAAGAAAGATTGGATGACCAATTTTCTGGAGAAATGATTTTAAGAATTCGGGCTTTGCTAAAATCAATAGATCCTTCTTTATTATTAGAACGGTGATCAATCTGAACAGATCCAGATTCTTGTAGAATGGTTTGATAATATTCTCGAGATTTGTAAGAGTTTTCATGAAAGGTTTTTCCTCGGCCAAAGAGGTGTTCAGTAAGAACATGAAAACCTTGATTGAGCTTAAGAATTTGAGAATCTTCAAGTATTTGGATTTTCAAGAGATTTGAATTGAGAACATAAGGGGCTTTATTTGTAGGTTTAGAAGTTGTTGAAAGTTGTGTTTCAGAAGGAATAGGTTTTGAAAAAGGGCTAATTGATTGAACTGGAGAAATGTTTGGATTGACTAATTTTGATTGAAGCATATTTGAATAAAGTTGAGAATTTTTTGCAATTGGAGTTAATGGAGAAAAACGATTCTGACTTGAGAAAGGAACAAGCTTTTGATTAATTGGTTTCTTGTCTTCAATCTTAGAGGAAGACGATGAACTCATTTTCCCTGCAAAAATTCACGAGAAAGAAAATCTGGTAATGAATTGCTTTCTCCTTTTATAAATTCAATATCAAAATCAAAATTGCCCAACAATGCTTGCCATCTAGCAAAGATTTGTTTAGAAATTATATTTTTAACATCTTTTTCTAAAATTGATTTTGCAGATTGACAATCAATTCTTAATAAAAAAGTTTTCATAAATAAATCATCTTCAAATTTAGTAATACATAAAACAATACTTAAAATCTCCTTTTTAACAGTTGAATAATTCTTTTGAGTATTATTCCAAGCACCTGAATAAAAACGAACCAATTGTTCTTCAGAAGAATTTGATAATTTTTGTTTTAAAATACCTCCAAATCCAATATCACTAGCATCAGTTTCGACTATGATATTAGCATAAGGATGTGGTAAATTTAAACAAGGTAAAGAAGGAATTTTTTGTTTTATAAGTTTAACAATATTAGTATGTTCTTGAGTCCAAGGTTGTGGATTATTTTTTAATCTATTATAAAGAGGTTTGCAAAGAGTTCCTAAATCTTTGAAAAAATCATGAATATAATTTAGACATCCTAGAAATCGTTGAAGTTGTTTTTTATCTATAATTTCGTCAGGAAATTTATTAGAAAATTCTAAACTTCTTATAATAGGTTTAATAGTATTATTAACAATGTTATGTCCTAAAAATCTAATTTCATTTTGAAATAAATGCATTTTCTTAGCTGAAACAGCTAAGCCATTTTTATAAATTAAATCATAAAACTGATTTAAATGTTTGAAATGTTGATCAATAGATTTTGAAAAAATAAGAACATCATCAATATAAACAATTGAAAAACTGTTTATAGGAATGATAATATCATTCATAATGTTTTGAAATTCAGAAGGAGCATTTTTTAAACCAAAGGGCATAACGTTCCACTCATAATGTCCAAAAGGAACATTAAAACCTGTTTTGTATTTATCTTCTTCATGAATTTGAATTTGCCAAAAACCAGATTTCATATCAAATTTTGAAAATATTTTTGAATCATAAAGTTTTTTCAATAAATCTCTTTTATTAGGAATAGGATATCTAATCCAATCTAAAACTTTATTTAAAGGTTTATAATTGATAACTAATCTTGGTGATCCTCTTTCTAATTCAGCAGCATTCATAACATAGAAAGCTGAACAAGACCAAGGAGATTTAGAAGGTCTAATTAATTTTTTGTCTAATAAATCTTGAATTTCTTTTTTACAATGGGCTTCTAATTCATTATTCATATGAATAGCTCTTGATTTTGAAGGAATATCCTTTTCATTGAAAGTTTTAATATAAGGTAATTTGACAATATGTTGTTTTCTGTTTCAAAAGGCGTTTGGAATATTTGAGCAAACATTATTTTCAAACTTTTGTTTTAAAGCTATAATTTTGTCTTGAATATACTTATCTTGTAATTGATTATGTATACGAAAATCATTAATTTCATTGATAAGGTAATTTGCTTGTTTTGTTTTATAATTAAGAATATTAATAGTTGAATAAGACGGAGGTTCACAAAATTTAAACATAATTTCTTTTCCAAAAACTTTAGTAATAATTCCATCATCTTGAACCATAAAAGGATATAATTTAGTAATAAAAGGTGTTCCTAAAATTAAAGGAGAAGTAAGATTTTTTACTAAAATTAAATGAGTTTTATAACAATAATCTTGATTGTTGCAAATATGAACATCGGAAATTTTATAATTTATTTTTAAACTGGTTCCTTCAGCTCCAGTAAGCCTAGAAGAAGTTTTTTCATAAAATTGAGTGGGAAATAAACCTTCTTGTATACAGTTCATATCAGCACCACTATCAATTAGAGCAGTAATATCCATTTTAAAATTATTTTTTACTAGAGTTATTTGAGTATTCCATTTTTGAGAAATTTGATCATTTATAATTCTTTCGATAACCTTTTCATCTTTATTATCATTATTTTGTGAATTAATAATATTTTTTCCCTTTTCAAGAGTTATAATTTTGCCTTTAATTTCTTTTATGTCTTGTTTAACTAATTTTAATTCTTCTTGAAGTTCTTGTATGGAAATGGGTTTTGTTTCAGAAAATCTTTCATATATGTCTTTTAAATTAAAAATTTTTGTATTATTTGAAATAGAATTTTCATTCTTATTAAGCATTTGTTTTATCAACAGTTCTTGGATATTTTTATCTTTAATTGAATCCAAATTTTTTAAAAGATCTTTGTCATTGTTTGTAAGGACATTAATTGAATAATTACAATTACATTTTCCAACACATTTGCATGTATCAGAATCTTCCGAACTTGAAGTATTTTGTTCTAAGATGTTTAAATCATTTTCTTGAAAATCGGTAAAACTAGAATCAGAATCGGAATCAGAATTTAACATAATTTTTCTAATTTGTTCTTTTAATTCTTCTGAAATATTTAATTCATTAATTTTTGTTTTTGCATAACAATTATTAGCATTATGACCATTACGACCACATTTATGGCAAATAATAATGTCTTTTGATTTTCTTTTAGAATTTTTATTAGATCGTTTATAAGGGTTTTTTGATGTTAAAAATTTATTTTTCTTATAATTCTTATATTTTTCTGATTTATTATATTTCTTTTTCTTGAAATATTTTGAAGATTTTTTATTATATTTTTTGGTTTTTGAAGTAGACGGACCTGTTAATGGTTGATAACCATATTGTTGACAAAAATTTCCTAATTCATTCTTACTATTAATTCTATCTTTTTTAAGTTTTTCTTTAAATCTAAGGTCAGCACAAATAGCTAATCCTTCTTTATTAATATAATTAATTAAGTCTCCATAAGTTAAGTTTTGATAAGGAATTGTATTATTAAAATTTTCTCTTAATTTTTGTCTAATTCTTTCGGCAAAAAGTTTTGGAAGTCCAGCAATAAAACGTTCTTTCCAATAAGATTCTTTACAATCTGGTCTTGAAAAAACTTTAACGAGATAATTATCTTTGTACCATCTGAAATCAGTTAATTTTCTACAATGTAAGTTCATTAGAATTTCAGAAGTTCTTTCTTGAAAAGTAGTAGGATCTCCTACAAAGTTTTTGATTATAGCAAAAATTAAAGTATTAACCATATCATCCTCTTGAGTTTGAATTGGTAAATTATTTTCTTGTTTTATAACGGTTTTCTTGGCATTCATAATAAAATTCTTTTCTTCTGGTGTAATATAGAAATCCCACCAACCTTTAAGAGTACCAGTAAACCCAGAAATAATAATATTAACAATTTGAAGTTGAGTATTATTGTGAGACTTGTAAGCATTAGCTGCCATGGTCATTTCTTGAACAATATTAAGAATTTGATGTTCAGAGTTACCATCGATATTCCATTCGTAAACAGAAGTACCATCGTAAGCTGAAC
Organism: Lactuca virosa; assembly: GCF_052849685.1. Lineage (NCBI taxonomy): Eukaryota > Viridiplantae > Streptophyta > Magnoliopsida > Asterales > Asteraceae > Lactuca > Lactuca virosa. Next base: position 325,707,818 of record NC_136429.1, read on the forward strand.
GATCATATTGAAAAGCTCTTTCTTCAATTTGAATATCAGGAAGAGAAGGTCTATTCCAATAATTTTTAATAGTTGGTTTTGGATTATTACCAAAATAATTAATCTTATTTAATCTTGAAAAATCATTTGTAAGCTGATTTATATCATCATTGTCATTTATGAATTGTTGAGTAAGATTGTCTAAATTTAATTCACTTTCATTATTACTTTCATCAGATTCGTCAAAAGAGTCATTATTTGTTCTTAACATATTTATAGATACATTTTTTGAAATACGAAAATTAGTAAGTCTTTTTTCTAATTCATCAATTAAATCTTTATTTCCAAGATTAAAATTTCCATTTATTTGATGAGGAATAAAGCTGACATTACTAGAACTTGCTATATTATTATAAAAATTTTTTGTTTTAATTTTATTTTCTTTTGATAATTGTAAATTTATAGTATTTTCTTCAATCCTATTTAGTTGATCTGAAATAGTTAAAAGAGTTTCATTTGAGTAATTATTTTGATAAATAATGTTTTGAAAACATTTTTCATTTGTTATCTGACTCGGAACTTTAACTAAAGGAGTTGCAATAAAATTATTATCAATAATGATTTCCTTTTTTGGCGGATACTCAGAAATAATTTCTTGATTAGTAATAACATCCTTGTATGTTTTTGAAGAAACAGGAAAAATAGTTTGCATTTTAAAAGGATAATCTATATTATGTTTAGGAGCATAAATTAATTCGAACCATTGAAAAAACGGAGAGTGAATTTGATTTGATAAAACATAATCTTCCCAAAGTCCAAAATGTAAAAATCTTATATAATATGAAAAGTTTTCTTCATGCCAAATTCTTTTTATATTATTATAATCTTTATAATATTCTTCTTCTTTTAAATAATCAAAATTAACATATGATGGTATTTTAGAAATATCTATATTAATATTCATTTTAACAAGTTGATTGATTTAATCTAAAAGATATATTTTTAATAATACTAAGTTGAGCACTAATAACAATAGTTTTATTTTTAATCATTTTTGATAAGCAATATATTATTTCCTTTTGAATATTATAATTATATGTGTCCTTTTCAGTATTAATTAATTTAATTTCTTCGTCTTTTTTAAGTTGTTTAATTCTATTTATTTCTTTAGAAATGCTTGCAATAATTTTCCATCTGGTCTTTAATAAATTATTCCAAAATTTATTATTATTACTACAACTAATCTGTCTTTTAGAACTCATTAACACGTATATTTAGATAAATTTCTTAAATAATTATCAAGATGTATATTAAAGGTTTTTAATACTGCTTTTATGTTATTAATTTCTTGTTCTAATTCCAATAGTTCTTTATCATTATTTATATTTTTTAATTCTAATATCTTTTCTTGCAAGAGTTTTTTAAATATTTTTATTGAATTTCTTAATCTCTTAATAGCAGTAACTCTATTTCTATTTAAAGAATTGCAATTTATTTGAACTTTATTAGTCATAATTGTTGTCTATAATTTTGAAGTTCATTAATAAAATCAGATTTAGTAGGACTTGGTAAACTTGTATCACTAGTTTGGTCTTCTTGATAAAGAGGTTTAGGAATAGGACTAGAATAGTCAACAGTTTTTAAATTTAAAGACTTTGATTTTGAAAGCGAAAATTTAGAAGTACCAATTTCAGGAATAGAACTAGTAGAAAATCTAGATGAAGAAAAATTTGTAGAAGAAAAGTTTATATCAACTGAGCCATCATTATGCTCAATTATATTTGAAATTTGTTTTGAAGAATCTAAAGATTTTGGTTCAATAACATTTTGTAAATTCCAATTACATGATTGAGTAATTTCTGACCATTTAAGTCGTTTAGGCATATGAACTTTTGTATGATTAGTATTTGCTTCGTAAATAATTGTTTCATTTCTTGGATTTGACAAACGGGTCTTTGGTTCTAAGGTAGTTGTCATGGTTTTATAACAAACACGATAAATAATTGCTAAAGGTTTAGAGTTATTTTTAAATTCTAAATTCTTTGTTTCAACAGTTAAAACCAAAGTGTCTAAAATATTTTTGTCAAATAATCCTACGGAAAAATTCGGATAACAATTAAAATAAATTGGTCCATTTGCGATATTTGTTTCTGCCATAGCTAAAATAGAATTTTGAAAATCTGTATGTCTTTTATCTCTTAATATTAAGAGAACAGGAGCATCAACACCAATTCTAAAAAGAGGTTTGATAGCAATTTGAACAAGACCTAAATGAAGAAATTTATATTTTTGTCTATGTTCGAAAATAGATCTTGATGATAACAAATTTATATTTTGTTGGTTTTGACCAATGGATAGGGTTTGTTCAGTCATTTTAATTGAGTAACTTTGAAAATAATCAAAAGTCCCTATTCTATAAATTGTGTTTATATTTGTTTTAGGTATAGTCCAATCATTTAAATTTTGTTCTATATTATCAATAGTTTCTTCAATAGAGTTTATATGATTATCATCATAATCTTGTTCTTTATTCATAATATTTTTACCAGTATCATATTTTTTAGATAATATGCGTGAAAATCTACTCATATTTGATTAATTTTTAGTTTAAAGATTTTATAAGAAAACTTACTTGTTTTATCTAGGATGAACAGAGAGGGCATCGGCCCAACGATGATTGTGGTCCGGCTCCGTGACTTACCATACTTGCACGTCTTACGCTAATCCAACCAATCACTGGTCTGGTCTCTGTATCATTCTTAACAAAACTCATAATTTTCTTAAAATTCTTCAAACAAAAATTAACCAAATAACAAACAGAGTTATCATACATACTAATCTCTGGTCTAAAACGTGGCTCTGATACCATTTGCTAACTAGTAGTTTCTTTGCTAACTAGTAGTTTCAGATATTTTTTGATAACTAGTAGTTTCTACACTCTGGTCTAATCCATAATCATGAGTTTAGAAGCAAAGATAGAAAACAGTTTTATAAAATAATGTATGATTTTTATCATCAAAAAATATCTGAAACTACTAGTTAGCAAATGGTATCAGAGCTACGTTTTAGACCAGAGATTAGTATGTATGATAACTCTGTTTGTTATTTGGTTAATTTTTGTTTGAAGAATTTTAAGAAAATTATGAGTTTTGTTAAGAATGATACAGAGACCAGACCAGTGATTGGTTGGATTAGCGTAAGACGTGCAAGTATGGTAAGTCACGGAGCCGGACCACAATCATCGTTGGGCCGATGCCCTCTCTGTTCATCCTAGATAAAACAAGTAAGTTTTCTTATAAAATCTTTAAACTAAAAATTAATCAAATATGAGTAGATTTTCACGCATATTATCTAAAAAATATGATACTGGTAAAAATATTATGAATAAAGAACAAGATTATGATGATAATCATATAAACTCTATTGAAGAAACTATTGATAATATAGAACAAAATTTAAATGATTGGACTATACCTAAAACAAATATAAACACAATTTATAGAATAGGGACTTTTGATTATTTTCAAAGTTACTCAATTAAAATGACTGAACAAACCCTATCCATTGGTCAAAACCAACAAAATATAAATTTGTTATCATCAAGATCTATTTTCGAACATAGACAAAAATATAAATTTCTTCATTTAGGTCTTGTTCAAATTGCTATCAAACCTCTTTTTAGAATTGGTGTTGATGCTCCTGTTCTCTTAATATTAAGAGATAAAAGACATACAGATTTTCAAAATTCTATTTTAGCTATGGCAGAAACAAATATCGCAAATGGACCAATTTATTTTAATTGTTATCCGAATTTTTCCGTAGGATTATTTGACAAAAATATTTTAGACACTTTGGTTTTAACTGTTGAAACAAAGAATTTAGAATTTAAAAATAACTCTAAACCTTTAGCAATTATTTATCGTGTTTGTTATAAAACCATGACAACTACCTTAGAACCAAAGACCCGTTTGTCAAATCCAAGAAATGAAACAATTATTTACGAAGCAAATACTAATCATACAAAAGTTCATATGCCTAAACGACTTAAATGGTCAGAAATTACTCAATCATGTAATTGGAATTTACAAAATGTTATTGAACCAAAATCTTTAGATTCTTCAAAACAAATTTCAAATATAATTGAGCATAATGATGGCTCAGTTGATATAAACTTTTCTTCTACAAATTTTTCTTCATCTAGATTTTCTACTAGTTCTATTCCTGAAATTGGTACTTCTAAATTTTCGCTTTCAAAATCAAAGTCTTTAAATTTAAAAACTGTTGACTATTCTAGTCCTATTCCTAAACCTCTTTATCAAGAAGACCAAACTAGTGATACAAGTTTACCAAGTCCTACTAAATCTGATTTTATTAATGAACTTCAAAATTATAGACAAAAATTATGACTAATAAAGTTCAAATAAATTGCAATTCTTTAAATAGAAATATAGTTACTGCTATTAAGAGATTAAGAAATTCAATAAAAATATTTAAAAAACTCTTGCAAGAAAAGATATTAGAATTAAAAAATATAAATAATGATAAAGAACTATTGGAATTAGAACAAGAAATTAATAACATAAAAGCAGTATTAAAAACCTTTAATATACATCTTGATAATTATTTAAGAAATTTATCTAAATATACGTGTTAATGAGTTCTAAAAGACAGATTAGTTGTAGTAATAATAATAAATTTTGGAATAATTTATTAAAGACCAGATGGAAAATTATTGCAAGCATTTCTAAAGAAATAAATAGAATTAAACAACTTAAAAAAGACGAAGAAATTAAATTAATTAATACTGAAAAGGACACATATAATTATAATATTCAAAAGGAAATAATATATTGCTTATCAAAAATGATTAAAAATAAAACTATTGTTATTAGTGCTCAACTTAGTATTATTAAAAATATATCTTTTAGATTAAATCAATCAACTTGTTAAAATGAATATTAATATAGATATTTCTAAAATACCATCATATGTTAATTTTGATTATTTAAAAGAAGAAGAATATTATAAAGATTATAATAATATAAAAAGAATTTGGCATGAAGAAAACTTTTCATATTATATAAGATTTTTACATTTTGGACTTTGGGAAGATTATGTTTTATCAAATCAAATTCACTCTCCGTTTTTTCAATGGTTCGAATTAATTTATGCTCCTAAACATAATATAGATTATCCTTTTAAAATGCAAACTATTTTTCCTGTTTCTTCAAAAACATACAAGGATGTTATTACTAATCAAGAAATTATTTCTGAGTATCCGCCAAAAAAGGAAATCATTATTGATAATAATTTTATTGCAACTCCTTTAGTTAAAGTTCCGAGTCAGATAACAAATGAAAAATGTTTTCAAAACATTATTTATCAAAATAATTACTCAAATGAAACTCTTTTAACTATTTCAGATCAACTAAATAGGATTGAAGAAAATACTATAAATTTACAATTATCAAAAGAAAATAAAATTAAAACAAAAAATTTTTATAATAATATAGCAAGTTCTAGTAATGTCAGCTTTATTCCTCATCAAATAAATGGAAATTTTAATCTTGGAAATAAAGATTTAATTGATGAATTAGAAAAAAGACTTACTAATTTTCGTATTTCAAAAAATGTATCTATAAATATGTTAAGAACAAATAATGACTCTTTTGACGAATCTGATGAAAGTAATAATGAAAGTGAATTAAATTTAGACAATCTTACTCAACAATTCATAAATGACAATGATGATATAAATCAGCTTACAAATGATTTTTCAAGATTAAATAAGATTAATTATTTTGGTAATAATCCAAAACCAACTATTAAAAATTATTGGAATAGACCTTCTCTTCCTGATATTCAAATTGAAGAAAGAGCTTTTCAATATGATCGTTCAGCTTACGATGGTACTTCTGTTTACGAATGGAATATCGATGGTAACTCTGAACATCAAATTCTTAATATTGTTCAAGAAATGACCATGGCAGCTAATGCTTACAAGTCTCACAATAATACTCAACTTCAAATTGTTAATATTATTATTTCTGGGTTTACTGGTACTCTTAAAGGTTGGTGGGATTTCTATATTACACCAGAAGAAAAGAATTTTATTATGAATGCCAAGAAAACCGTTATAAAACAAGAAAATAATTTACCAATTCAAACTCAAGAGGATGATATGGTTAATACTTTAATTTTTGCTATAATCAAAAACTTTGTAGGAGATCCTACTACTTTTCAAGAAAGAACTTCTGAAATTCTAATGAACTTACATTGTAGAAAATTAACTGATTTCAGATGGTACAAAGATAATTATCTCGTTAAAGTTTTTTCAAGACCAGATTGTAAAGAATCTTATTGGAAAGAACGTTTTATTGCTGGACTTCCAAAACTTTTTGCCGAAAGAATTAGACAAAAATTAAGAGAAAATTTTAATAATACAATTCCTTATCAAAACTTAACTTATGGAGACTTAATTAATTATATTAATAAAGAAGGATTAGCTATTTGTGCTGACCTTAGATTTAAAGAAAAACTTAAAAAAGATAGAATTAATAGTAAGAATGAATTAGGAAATTTTTGTCAACAATATGGTTATCAACCATTAACAGGTCCGTCTACTTCAAAAACCAAAAAATATAATAAAAAATCTTCAAAATATTTCAAGAAAAAGAAATATAATAAATCAGAAAAATATAAGAATTATAAGAAAAATAAATTTTTAACATCAAAAAACCCTTATAAACGATCTAATAAAAATTCTAAAAGAAAATCAAAAGACATTATTATTTGCCATAAATGTGGTCGTAATGGTCATAATGCTAATAATTGTTATGCAAAAACAAAAATTAATGAATTAAATATTTCAGAAGAATTAAAAGAACAAATTAGAAAAATTATGTTAAATTCTGATTCCGATTCTGATTCTAGTTTTACCGATTTTCAAGAAAATGATTTAAACATCTTAGAACAAAATACTTCAAGTTCGGAAGATTCTGATACATGCAAATGTGTTGGAAAATGTAATTGTAATTATTCAATTAATGTCCTTACAAACAATGACAAAGATCTTTTAAAAAATTTGGATTCAATTAAAGATAAAAATATCCAAGAACTGTTGATAAAACAAATGCTTAATAAGAATGAAAATTCTATTTCAAATAATACAAAAATTTTTAATTTAAAAGACATATATGAAGGATTTTCTGAAACAAAACCCATTTCCATACAAGAACTTCAAGAAGAATTAAAATTAGTTAAACAAGACATAAAAGAAATTAAAGGCAAAATTATAACTCTTGAAAAGGGAAAAAATATTATTAATTCACAAAATAATGATAATAAAGATGAAAAGGTTATCGAAAGAATTATAAATGATCAAATTTCTCAAAAATGGAATACTCAAATAACTCTAGTAAAAAATAATTTTAAAATGGATATTACTGCTCTAATTGATAGTGGTGCTGATATGAACTGTATACAAGAAGGTTTATTTCCCACTCAATTTTATGAAAAAACTTCTTCTAGGCTTACTGGAGCTGAAGGAACCAGTTTAAAAATAAATTATAAAATTTCCGATGTTCATATTTGCAACAATCAAGATTATTGTTATAAAACTCATTTAATTTTAGTAAAAAATCTTACTTCTCCTTTAATTTTAGGAACACCTTTTATTACTAAATTATATCCTTTTATGGTTCAAGATGATGGAATTATTACTAAAGTTTTTGGAAAAGAAATTATGTTTAAATTTTGTGAACCTCCGTCTTATTCAACTATTAATATTCTTAATTATAAAACAAAACAAGCAAATTACCTTATCAATGAAATTAATGATTTTCGTATACATAATCAATTACAAGATAAGTATATTCAAGACAAAATTATAGCTTTAAAACAAAAGTTTGAAAATAATGTTTGCTCAAATATTCCAAACGCCTTTTGGAACAGAAAACAACATATTGTCAAATTACCTTATATTAAAACTTTCAATGAAAAGGATATTCCTTCAAAATCAAGAGCTATTCATATGAATAATGAATTAGAAGCCCATTGTAAAAAAGAAATTCAAGATTTATTAGACAAAAAATTAATTAGACCTTCTAAATCTCCTTGGTCTTGTTCAGCTTTCTATGTTATGAATGCTGCTGAATTAGAAAGAGGATCACCAAGATTAGTTATCAATTATAAACCTTTAAATAAAGTTTTAGATTGGATTAGATATCCTATTCCTAATAAAAGAGATTTATTGAAAAAACTTTATGATTCAAAAATATTTTCAAAATTTGATATGAAATCTGGTTTTTGGCAAATTCAAATTCATGAAGAAGATAAATACAAAACAGGTTTTAATGTTCCTTTTGGACATTATGAGTGGAACGTTATGCCCTTTGGTTTAAAAAATGCTCCTTCTGAATTTCAAAACATTATGAATGATATTATCATTCCTATAAACAGTTTTTCAATTGTTTATATTGATGATGTTCTTATTTTTTCAAAATCTATTGATCAACATTTCAAACATTTAAATCAGTTTTATGATTTAATTTATAAAAATGGCTTAGCTGTTTCAGCTAAGAAAATGCATTTATTTCAAAATGAAATTAGATTTTTAGGACATAACATTGTTAATAATACTATTAAACCTATTATAAGAAGTTTAGAATTTTCTAATAAATTTCCTGACGAAATTATAGATAAAAAACAACTTCAACGATTTCTAGGATGTCTAAATTATATTCATGATTTTTTCAAAGATTTAGGAACTCTTTGCAAACCTCTTTATAATAGATTAAAAAATAATCCACAACCTTGGACTCAAGAACATACTAATATTGTTAAACTTATAAAACAAAAAATTCCTTCTTTACCTTGTTTAAATTTACCACATCCTTATGCTAATATCATAGTCGAAACTGATGCTAGTGATATTGGATTTGGAGGTATTTTAAAACAAAAATTATCAAATTCTTCTGAAGAACAATTGGTTCGTTTTTATTCAGGTGCTTGGAATAATACTCAAAAGAATTATTCAACTGTTAAAAAGGAGATTTTAAGTATTGTTTTATGTATTACTAAATTTGAAGATGATTTATTTATGAAAACTTTTTTATTAAGAATTGATTGTCAATCTGCAAAATCAATTTTAGAAAAAGATGTTAAAAATATAATTTCTAAACAAATCTTTGCTAGATGGCAAGCATTGTTGGGCAATTTTGATTTTGATATTGAATTTATAAAAGGAGAAAGCAATTCATTACCAGATTTTCTTTCTCGTGAATTTTTGCAGGGAAAATGAGTTCATCGTCTTCCTCTAAGATTGAAGACAAGAAACCAATTAATCAAAAGCTTGTTCCTTTCTCAAGTCAGAATCGTTTTTCTCCATTAACTCCAATTGCAAAAAATTCTCAACTTTATTCAAATATGCTTCAATCAAAATTAGTCAATCCAAACATTTCTCCAGTTCAATCAATTAGCCCTTTTTCAAAACCTATTCCTTCTGAAACACAACTTTCAACAACTTCTAAACCTACAAATAAAGCCCCTTATGTTCTCAATTCAAATCTCTTGAAAATCCAAATACTTGAAGATTCTCAAATTCTTAAGCTCAATCAAGGTTTTCATGTTCTTACTGAACACCTCTTTGGCCGAGGAAAAACCTTTCATGAAAACTCTTACAAATCTCGAGAATATTATCAAACCATTCTACAAGAATCTGGATCTGTTCAGATTGATCATCGTTCTAATAATAAAGAAGGATCTATTGATTTTAGCAAAGCCCGAATTCTTAAAATCATTTCTCCAGAAAATTGGTCATCCAATCTTTCTTTCGAAAAACCCCTTTATCAATTTCCTGCTTATCCAAGATATTCATATTATGATTACCAAGAAGCTTGGACTAAAGCATTTTTTCTTCGAAACTATTCTCATTCATGGTTCATTTTCTTTGATAAAAATTTTACCTGTGAATATCCCAGATGGTTTGTCAATTGGTATCGCTATATGGGACTTGTTCCTAGTTGTTTACCCACTGAAATTCTCAAAGGCTTTTCTAAATTCAAAGAGCTATTTATTCAACAAATCCCAGAATTTGAATATTTGTTACAATTCACCATGTTATTTAAAGTTCCATGGATTATGTCCTGGACATTCTCTTATCAAGAAGCAACAGACTTCAATCCCCCTTGGCTCAATAGACAATTTCGTCTAAAATGGTGGGATAAAGTCACAATTTCTCAAGCAAACGAGCAAGCTGTTTTCAATCATTATCAATCAATGTATAATCAAAAGCCAGAAATTGAAGCAAATCTTATCAAGAGTCTATCTTCTCCAGATGCTAATCTTATTAGCAAAATTCGTGCCGCTGCAAACTCTTCCCCTGAAGATCTACAACAATTACTTCAAGAAATTCGCAATTCTCCAACTAATTCAGAACATTCTCCCACATCTGTCAAAAATAATTTTCAAGATGCTCAAGATCCTTTTGATGATCCATTTGCAGATTAATTAAGTTTTTAATTTTGGTGTTATACCTTCAATGTAAGGTATTCTTTTATATGTGTTTGTTATTCAAAGGGGGGTAGTACGTGTGTTATCAAATTGTTCAACTATTATCAATTATACACTGTGTGTGTTCAACTATTATCAATTATACACTGTGTGAGTACATCAATTATCAAAAATATTATCATGTCTTCTGCAGTGAGATGATGCTAAATTATTGCATGAAAACAAACAACTTTTATAAAGATGAAAGAAGATGCTCCATTATCGCCAAAGAAGATTTCCATTATCAAAAAATGACAAAATATGATGCCAATTTGTCAAAAGCTTTAAAGTTTTGTCTGCCACATCTACACTCTGACAAATGCAAGTTGATTCAATAATTCTCAAGATGATCCGGTAATCCTTCGGTTTCCCGTCTCAAGATGTTTCAAGACTCCAAGACTCCTATATATTGAAGGGACATGTTTTAATGAAGATCATCTCAAAGTTCTCTAAAAATCTCTCTTATAAAACTTCTGTCAAATGTTTAGTTCATGTCTAAGAAAAGAGTTCTCCTATCTACTTCTAGATGTTCAAAATCTTTAGATTTTCAAATCATACTTGCTCCAGACGGATGCTCTGATTGTAATTTAAAAGAAGGTAATATATAAAGAATTTTATTCAATTATTGTCTTAACTCTGTTATCGCTATGACAGTCTCTTTTCGAGTTATTCTAACTATTAATTCTACAAGATTTGAAATTTTTGTTAAAATAATACTTGCATTTAATAATAATCAAATTCATGCTTGAAATATTATGTTTGATTCAAAGATACAAGCTAATCGTCATTATTATTGTAATCAATTAAAAGCTTTACAAGTTCTAATCCATAATCATGAGTTTAGAAGCAAAGATAGAAAACAGTTTTATAAAATAATGTATGATTTTTATCATCAAAAAATATCTGAAACTACTAGTTAGCAAATGCAGCAATAAAACGTTCTTTCCAATAAGATTCTTTACAATCTGGTCTTGAAAAAACTTTAACGAGATAATTATCTTTGTACCATCTGAAATCAGTTAATTTTCTACAATGTAAGTTCATTAGAATTTCAGAAGTTCTTTCTTGAAAAGTAGTAGGATCTCCTACAAAGTTTTTGATTATAGCAAAAATTAAAGTATTAACCATATCATCCTCTTGAGTTTGAATTGGTAAATTATTTTCTTGTTTTATAACGGTTTTCTTGGCATTCATAATAAAATTCTTTTCTTCTGGTGTAATATAGAAATCCCACCAACCTTTAAGAGTACCAGTAAACCCAGAAATAATAATATTAACAATTTGAAGTTGAGTATTATTGTGAGACTTGTAAGCATTAGCTGCCATGGTCATTTCTTGAACAATATTAAGAATTTGATGTTCAGAGTTACCATCGATATTCCATTCGTAAACAGAAGTACCATCGTAAGCTGAACGATCATATTGAAAAGCTCTTTCTTCAATTTGAATATCAGGAAGAGAAGGTCTATTCCAATAATTTTTAATAGTTGGTTTTGGATTATTACCAAAATAATTAATCTTATTTAATCTTGAAAAATCATTTGTAAGCTGATTTATATCATCATTGTCATTTATGAATTGTTGAGTAAGATTGTCTAAATTTAATTCACTTTCATTATTACTTTCATCAGATTCGTCAAAAGAGTCATTATTTGTTCTTAACATATTTATAGATACATTTTTTGAAATACGAAAATTAGTAAGTCTTTTTTCTAATTCATCAATTAAATCTTTATTTCCAAGATTAAAATTTCCATTTATTTGATGAGGAATAAAGCTGACATTACTAGAACTTGCTATATTATTATAAAAATTTTTTGTTTTAATTTTATTTTCTTTTGATAATTGTAAATTTATAGTATTTTCTTCAATCCTATTTAGTTGATCTGAAATAGTTAAAAGAGTTTCATTTGAGTAATTATTTTGATAAATAATGTTTTGAAAACATTTTTCATTTGTTATCTGACTCGGAACTTTAACTAAAGGAGTTGCAATAAAATTATTATCAATAATGATTTCCTTTTTTGGCGGATACTCAGAAATAATTTCTTGATTAGTAATAACATCCTTGTATGTTTTTGAAGAAACAGGAAAAATAGTTTGCATTTTAAAAGGATAATCTATATTATGTTTAGGAGCATAAATTAATTCGAACCATTGAAAAAACGGAGAGTGAATTTGATTTGATAAAACATAATCTTCCCAAAGTCCAAAATGTAAAAATCTTATATAATATGAAAAGTTTTCTTCATGCCAAATTCTTTTTATATTATTATAATCTTTATAATATTCTTCTTCTTTTAAATAATCAAAATTAACATATGATGGTATTTTAGAAATATCTATATTAATATTCATTTTAACAAGTTGATTGATTTAATCTAAAAGATATATTTTTAATAATACTAAGTTGAGCACTAATAACAATAGTTTTATTTTTAATCATTTTTGATAAGCAATATATTATTTCCTTTTGAATATTATAATTATATGTGTCCTTTTCAGTATTAATTAATTTAATTTCTTCGTCTTTTTTAAGTTGTTTAATTCTATTTATTTCTTTAGAAATGCTTGCAATAATTTTCCATCTGGTCTTTAATAAATTATTCCAAAATTTATTATTATTACTACAACTAATCTGTCTTTTAGAACTCATTAACACGTATATTTAGATAAATTTCTTAAATAATTATCAAGATGTATATTAAAGGTTTTTAATACTGCTTTTATGTTATTAATTTCTTGTTCTAATTCCAATAGTTCTTTATCATTATTTATATTTTTTAATTCTAATATCTTTTCTTGCAAGAGTTTTTTAAATATTTTTATTGAATTTCTTAATCTCTTAATAGCAGTAACTCTATTTCTATTTAAAGAATTGCAATTTATTTGAACTTTATTAGTCATAATTGTTGTCTATAATTTTGAAGTTCATTAATAAAATCAGATTTAGTAGGACTTGGTAAACTTGTATCACTAGTTTGGTCTTCTTGATAAAGAGGTTTAGGAATAGGACTAGAATAGTCAACAGTTTTTAAATTTAAAGACTTTGATTTTGAAAGCGAAAATTTAGAAGTACCAATTTCAGGAATAGAACTAGTAGAAAATCTAGATGAAGAAAAATTTGTAGAAGAAAAGTTTATATCAACTGAGCCATCATTATGCTCAATTATATTTGAAATTTGTTTTGAAGAATCTAAAGATTTTGGTTCAATAACATTTTGTAAATTCCAATTACATGATTGAGTAATTTCTGACCATTTAAGTCGTTTAGGCATATGAACTTTTGTATGATTAGTATTTGCTTCGTAAATAATTGTTTCATTTCTTGGATTTGACAAACGGGTCTTTGGTTCTAAGGTAGTTGTCATGGTTTTATAACAAACACGATAAATAATTGCTAAAGGTTTAGAGTTATTTTTAAATTCTAAATTCTTTGTTTCAACAGTTAAAACCAAAGTGTCTAAAATATTTTTGTCAAATAATCCTACGGAAAAATTCGGATAACAATTAAAATAAATTGGTCCATTTGCGATATTTGTTTCTGCCATAGCTAAAATAGAATTTTGAAAATCTGTATGTCTTTTATCTCTTAATATTAAGAGAACAGGAGCATCAACACCAATTCTAAAAAGAGGTTTGATAGCAATTTGAACAAGACCTAAATGAAGAAATTTATATTTTTGTCTATGTTCGAAAATAGATCTTGATGATAACAAATTTATATTTTGTTGGTTTTGACCAATGGATAGGGTTTGTTCAGTCATTTTAATTGAGTAACTTTGAAAATAATCAAAAGTCCCTATTCTATAAATTGTGTTTATATTTGTTTTAGGTATAGTCCAATCATTTAAATTTTGTTCTATATTATCAATAGTTTCTTCAATAGAGTTTATATGATTATCATCATAATCTTGTTCTTTATTCATAATATTTTTACCAGTATCATATTTTTTAGATAATATGCGTGAAAATCTACTCATATTTGATTAATTTTTAGTTTAAAGATTTTATAAGAAAACTTACTTGTTTTATCTAGGATGAACAGAGAGGGCATCGGCCCAACGATGATTGTGGTCCGGCTCCGTGACTTACCATACTTGCACGTCTTACGCTAATCCAACCAATCACTGGTCTGGTCTCTGTATCATTCTTAACAAAACTCATAATTTTCTTAAAATTCTTCAAACAAAAATTAACCAAATAACAAACAGAGTTATCATACATACTAATCTCTGGTCTAAAACGTAGCTCTGATACCATTTGCTAACTAGTTAGCAAAGATATCTGAAACTAGTAGTTTCAGATATTTTTTGAAACTACTAGTTAGCAAAGAAACTACTAGTTAGCAAATGGTATCAGAGCCACGTTTTAGACCAGAGATTAGTATGTATGATAACTCTGTTTGTTATCTGGTAAAAATATTATGAATAAAGAACAAGATTATGATGATAATCATATAAACTCTATTGAAGAAACTATTGATAATATAGAACAAAATTTAAATGATTGGACTATACCTAAAACAAATATCGCAAATGGACCAATTTATTTTAATTGTTATCCGAATTTTTCCGTAGGATTATTTGACAAAAATATTTTAGACACTTTGGTTTTAACTGTTGAAACAAAGAATTTAGAATTTAAAAATAACTCTAAACCTTTAGCAATTATTTATCGTGTTTGTTATAAACCATGACAACTACCTTAGAACCAAAGACCCGTTTGTCAAATCCAAGAAATGAAACAATTATTTACGAAGCAAATACTAATCATACAAAAGTTCATATGCCTAAACGACTTAAATGGTCAGAAATTACTCAATCATGTAATTGGAATTTACAAAATGTTATTGAACCAAAATCTTTAGATTCTTCAAAACAAATTTCAAATATAATTGAGCATAATGATGGCTCAGTTGATATAAACTTTTCTTCTACAAATTTTTCTTCATCTAGATTTTCTACTAGTTCTATTCCTGAAATTGGTACTTCTAAATTTTCGCTTTCAAAATCAAAGTCTTTAAATTTAAAAACTGTTGACTATTCTAGTCCTATTCCTAAACCTCTTTATCAAGAAGACCAAACTAGTGATACAAGTTTACCAAGTCCTACTAAATCTGATTTTATTAATGAACTTCAAAATTATAGACAACAATTATGACTAATAAAGTTCAAATAAATTGCAATTCTTTAAATAGAAATAGAGTTACTGCTATTAAGAGATTAAGAAATTCAATAAAAATATTTAAAAAACTCTTGCAAGAAAAGATATTAGAATTAAAAAATATAAATAATGATAAAGAACTATTGGAATTAGAACAAGAAATTAATAACATAAAAGCAGTATTAAAAACCTTTAATATACATCTTGATAATTATTTAAGAAATTTATCTAAATATACGTGTTAATGAGTTCTAAAAGACAGATTAGTTGTAGTAATAATAATAAATTTTGGAATAATTTATTAAAGACCAGATGGAAAATTATTGCAAGCATTTCTAAAGAAATAAATAGAATTAAACAACTTAAAAAAGACGAAGAAATTAAATTAATTAATACTGAAAAGGACACATATAATTATAATATTCAAAAGGAAATAATATATTGCTTATCAAAAATGATTAAAAATAAAACTATTGTTATTAGTGCTCAACTTAGTATTATTAAAAATATATCTTTTAGATTAAATCAATCAACTTGTTAAAATGAATATTAATATAGATATTTCTAAAATACCATCATATGTTAATTTTGATTATTTAAAAGAAGAAGAATATTATAAAGATTATAATAATATAAAAAGAATTTGGCATGAAGAAAACTTTTCATATTATATAAGATTTTTACATTTTGGACTTTGGGAAGATTATGTTTTATCAAATCAAATTCACTCTCCGTTTTTTCAATGGTTCGAATTAATTTATGCTCCTAAACATAATATAGATTATCCTTTTAAAATGCAAACTATTTTTCCTGTTTCTTCAAAAACATACAAGGATGTTATTACTAATCAAGAAATTATTTCTGAGTATCCGCCAAAAAAGGAAATCATTATTGATAATAATTTTATTGCAACTCCTTTAGTTAAAGTTCCGAGTCAGATAACAAATGAAAAATGTTTTCAAAACATTATTTATCAAAATAATTACTCAAATGAAACTCTTTTAACTATTTCAGATCAACTAAATAGGATTGAAGAAAATACTATAAATTTACAATTATCAAAAGAAAATAAAATTAAAACAAAAATTTTTTATAATAATATAGCAAGTTCTAGTAATGTCAGCTTTATTCCTCATCAAATAAATGGAAATTTTAATCTTGGAAATAAAGATTTAATTGATGAATTAGAAAAAAGACTTACTAATTTTCGTATTTCAAAAAATGTATCTATAAATATGTTAAGAACAAATAATGACTCTTTTGACGAATCTGATGAAAGTAATAATGAAAGTGAATTAAATTTAGACAATCTTACTCAACAATTCATAAATGACAATGATGATATAAATCAGCTTACAAATGATTTTTCAAGATTAAATAAGATTAATTATTTTGGTAATAATCCAAAACCAACTATTAAAAATTATTGGAATAGACCTTCTCTTCCTGATATTCAAATTGAAGAAAGAGCTTTTCAATATGATCGTTCAGCTTACGATGGTACTTCTGTTTACGAATGGAATATCGATGGTAACTCTGAACATCAAATTCTTAATATTGTTCAAGAAATGACCATGGCAGCTAATGCTTACAAGTCTCACAATAATACTCAACTTCAAATTGTTAATATTATTATTTCTGGGTTTACTGGTACTCTTAAAGGTTGGTGGGATTTCTATATTACACCAGAAGAAAAGAATTTTATTATGAATGCCAAGAAAACCGTTATAAAACAAGAAAATAATTTACCAATTCAAACTCAAGAGGATGATATGGTTAATACTTTAATTTTTGCTATAATCAAAAACTTTGTAGGAGATCCTACTACTTTTCAAGAAAGAACTTCTGAAATTCTAATGAACTTACATTGTAGAAAATTAACTGATTTCAGATGGTACAAAGATAATTATCTCGTTAAAGTTTTTTCAAGACCAGATTGTAAAGAATCTTATTGGAAAGAACGTTTTATTGCTGGACTTCCAAAACTTTTTGCCGAAAGAATTAGACAAAAATTAAGAGAAAATTTTAATAATACAATTCCTTATCAAAACTTAACTTATGGAGACTTAATTAATTATATTAATAAAGAAGGATTAGCTATTTGTGCTGACCTTAGATTTAAAGAAAAACTTAAAAAAGATAGAATTAATAGTAAGAATGAATTAGGAAATTTTTGTCAACAATATGGTTATCAACCATTAACAGGTCCGTCTACTTCAAAAACCAAAAAATATAATAAAAAATCTTCAAAATATTTCAAGAAAAAGAAATATAATAAATCAGAAAAATATAAGAATTATAAGAAAAATAAATTTTTAACATCAAAAAACCCTTATAAACGATCTAATAAAAATTCTAAAAGAAAATCAAAAGACATTATTATTTGCCATAAATGTGGTCGTAATGGTCATAATGCTAATAATTGTTATGCAAAAACAAAAATTAATGAATTAAATATTTCAGAAGAATTAAAAGAACAAATTAGAAAAATTATGTTAAATTCTGATTCCGATTCTGATTCTAGTTTTACCGATTTTCAAGAAAATGATTTAAACATCTTAGAACAAAATACTTCAAGTTCGGAAGATTCTGATACATGCAAATGTGTTGGAAAATGTAATTGTAATTATTCAATTAATGTCCTTACAAACAATGACAAAGATCTTTTAAAAAATTTGGATTCAATTAAAGATAAAAATATCCAAGAACTGTTGATAAAACAAATGCTTAATAAGAATGAAAATTCTATTTCAAATAATACAAAAATTTTTAATTTAAAAGACATATATGAAAGATTTTCTGAAACAAAACCCATTTCCATACAAGAACTTCAAGAAGAATTAAAATTAGTTAAACAAGACATAAAAGAAATTAAAGGCAAAATTATAACTCTTGAAAAGGGAAAAAATATTATTAATTCACAAAATAATGATAATAAAGATGAAAAGGGTATCGAAAGAATTATAAATGATCAAATTTCTCAAAAATGGAATACTCAAATAACTCTAGTAAAAAATAATTTTAAAATGGATATTACTGCTCTAATTGATAGTGGTGCTGATATGAACTGTATACAAGAAGGTTTATTTCCCACTCAATTTTATGAAAAAACTTCTTCTAGGCTTACTGGAGCTGAAGGAACCAGTTTAAAAATAAATTATAAAATTTCCGATGTTCATATTTGCAACAATCAAGATTATTGTTATAAAACTCATTTAATTTTAGTAAAAAATCTTACTTCTCCTTTAATTTTAGGAACACCTTTTATTACTAAATTATATCCTTTTATGGTTCAAGATG
Source organism: Lactuca virosa (assembly GCF_052849685.1). NCBI lineage: Eukaryota > Viridiplantae > Streptophyta > Magnoliopsida > Asterales > Asteraceae > Lactuca > Lactuca virosa. The sequence goes on from NC_136429.1 coordinate 325,726,814, forward strand.
ATGGAATTATTACTAAAGTTTTTGGAAAAGAAATTATGTTTAAATTTTGTGAACCTCCGTCTTATTCAACTATTAATATTCTTAATTATAAAACAAAACAAGCAAATTACCTTATCAATGAAATTAATGATTTTCGTATACATAATCAATTACAAGATAAGTATATTCAAGACAAAATTATAGCTTTAAAACAAAAGTTTGAAAATAATGTTTGCTCAAATATTCCAAACGCCTTTTGGAACAGAAAACAACATATTGTCAAATTACCTTATATTAAAACTTTCAATGAAAAGGATATTCCTTCAAAATCAAGAGCTATTCATATGAATAATGAATTAGAAGCCCATTGTAAAAAAGAAATTCAAGATTTATTAGACAAAAAATTAATTAGACCTTCTAAATCTCCTTGGTCTTGTTCAGCTTTCTATGTTATGAATGCTGCTGAATTAGAAAGAGGATCACCAAGATTAGTTATCAATTATAAACCTTTAAATAAAGTTTTAGATTGGATTAGATATCCTATTCCTAATAAAAGAGATTTATTGAAAAAACTTTATGATTCAAAAATATTTTCAAAATTTGATATGAAATCTGGTTTTTGGCAAATTCAAATTCATGAAGAAGATAAATACAAAACAGGTTTTAATGTTCCTTTTGGACATTATGAGTGGAACGTTATGCCCTTTGGTTTAAAAAATGCTCCTTCTGAATTTCAAAACATTATGAATGATATTATCATTCCTATAAACAGTTTTTCAATTGTTTATATTGATGATGTTCTTATTTTTTCAAAATCTATTGATCAACATTTCAAACATTTAAATCAGTTTTATGATTTAATTTATAAAAATGGCTTAGCTGTTTCAGCTAAGAAAATGCATTTATTTCAAAATGAAATTAGATTTTTAGGACATAACATTGTTAATAATACTATTAAACCTATTATAAGAAGTTTAGAATTTTCTAATAAATTTCCTGACGAAATTATAGATAAAAAACAACTTCAACGATTTCTAGGATGTCTAAATTATATTCATGATTTTTTCAAAGATTTAGGAACTCTTTGCAAACCTCTTTATAATAGATTAAAAAATAATCCACAACCTTGGACTCAAGAACATACTAATATTGTTAAACTTATAAAACAAAAAATTCCTTCTTTACCTTGTTTAAATTTACCACATCCTTATGCTAATATCATAGTCGAAACTGATGCTAGTGATATTGGATTTGGAGGTATTTTAAAACAAAAATTATCAAATTCTTCTGAAGAACAATTGGTTCGTTTTTATTCAGGTGCTTGGAATAATACTCAAAAGAATTATTCAACTGTTAAAAAGGAGATTTTAAGTATTGTTTTATGTATTACTAAATTTGAAGATGATTTATTTATGAAAACTTTTTTATTAAGAATTGATTGTCAATCTGCAAAATCAATTTTAGAAAAAGATGTTAAAAATATAATTTCTAAACAAATCTTTGCTAGATGGCAAGCATTGTTGGGCAATTTTGATTTTGATATTGAATTTATAAAAGGAGAAAGCAATTCATTACCAGATTTTCTTTCTCGTGAATTTTTGCAGGGAAAATGAGTTCATCGTCTTCCTCTAAGATTGAAGACAAGAAACCAATTAATCAAAAGCTTGTTCCTTTCTCAAGTCAGAATCGTTTTTCTCCATTAACTCCAATTGCAAAAAATTCTCAACTTTATTCAAATATGCTTCAATCAAAATTAGTCAATCCAAACATTTCTCCAGTTCAATCAATTAGCCCTTTTTCAAAACCTATTCCTTCTGAAACACAACTTTCAACAACTTCTAAACCTACAAATAAAGCCCCTTATGTTCTCAATTCAAATCTCTTGAAAATCCAAATACTTGAAGATTCTCAAATTCTTAAGCTCAATCAAGGTTTTCATGTTCTTACTGAACACCTCTTTGGCCGAGGAAAAACCTTTCATGAAAACTCTTACAAATCTCGAGAATATTATCAAACCATTCTACAAGAATCTGGATCTGTTCAGATTGATCACCGTTCTAATAATAAAGAAGGATCTATTGATTTTAGCAAAGCCCGAATTCTTAAAATCATTTCTCCAGAAAATTGGTCATCCAATCTTTCTTTCGAAAAACCCCTTTATCAATTTCCTGCTTATCCAAGATATTCATATTATGATTACCAAGAAGCTTGGACTAAAGCATTTTTTCTTCGAAACTATTCTCATTCATGGTTCATTTTCTTTGAAATTCTCAAAGGCTTTTCTAAATTCAAAGAGCTATTTATTCAACAAATCCCAGAATTTGAATATTTGTTACAATTCACCATGTTATTTAAAGTTCCATGGATTATGTCCTGGACATTCTCTTATCAAGAAGCAACAGACTTCAATCCCCCTTGGCTCAATAGACAATTTCGTCTAAAATGGTGGGATAAAGTCACAATTTCTCAAGCAAACGAGCAAGCTGTTTTCAATCATTATCAATCAATGTATAATCAAAAGCCAGAAATTGAAGCAAATCTTATCAAGAGTCTATCTTCTCCAGATGCTAATCTTATTAGCAAAATTCGTGCCGCTGCAAACTCTTCCCCTGAAGATCTACAACAATTACTTCAAGAAATTCGCAATTCTCCAACTAATTCAGAACATTCTCCCACATCTGTCAAAAATAATTTTCAAGATGCTCAAGATCCTTTTGATGATCCATTTGCAGATTAATTAAGTTTTTAATTTTGGTGTTATACCTTCAATGTAAGGTATTCTTTTATATGTGTTTGTTATTCAAAGGGGGGTAGTACGTGTGTTATCAAATTGTTCAACTATTATCAATTATACACTGTGTGTGTTCAACTATTATCAATTATACACTGTGTGAGTACATCAATTATCAAAAATATTATCATGTCTTCTGCAGTGAGATGATGCTAAATTATTGCATGAAAACAAACAACTTTTATAAAGATGAAAGAAGATGCTCCATTATCGCCAAAGAAGATTTCCATTATCAAAAAATGACAAAATATGATGCCAATTTGTCAAAAGCTTTAAAGTTTTGTCTGCCACATCTACACTCTGACAAATGCAAGTTGATTCAATAATTCTCAAGATGATCCGGTAATCCTTCGGTTTCCCGTCTCAAGATGTTTCAAGACTCCAAGACTCCTATATATTGAAGGGACATGTTTTAATGAAGATCATCTCAAAGTTCTCTAAAAATCTCTCTTATAAAACTTCTGTCAAATGTTTAGTTCATGTCTAAGAAAAGAGTTCTCCTATCTACTTCTAGATGTTCAAAATCTTTAGATTTTCAAATCATACTTGCTCCAGACGGATGCTCTGATTGTAATTTAAAAGAAGGTAATATATAAAGAATTTTATTCAATTATTGTCTTAACTCTGTTATCGCTATGACAGTCTCTTTTCGAGTTATTCTAACTATTAATTCTACAAGATTTGAAATTTTTGATACCATTTGCTAACTAGTAGTTTCAGATATTTTTTGATGATAAAAATCATACATTATTTTATAAAACTGTTTTCTATCTTTGCTTCTAAACTCATGATTATGGATTAGAACTTGTAAAGCTTTTAATTGATTACAATAATAATGACGATTAGCTTGTATCTTTGAATCAGACATAATATTTCAAGCATGAATTTGATTATTATTAAATGCAAGTATTATTTTAACAAAAATTTCAAATCTTGTAGAATTAATAGTTAGAATAACTCGAAAAGAGACTGTCATAGCGATAACAGAGTTAAGACAATAATTGAATAAAATTCTTTATATATTACCTTCTTTTAAATTACAATCAGAGCATCCGTCTGGAGCAAGTATGATTTGAAAATCTAAAGATTTTGAACATCTAGAAGTAGATAGGAGAACTCTTTTCTTAGACATGAACTAAACATTTGACAGAAGTTTTATAAGAGAGATTTTTAGAGAACTTTGAGATCATCTTCATTAAAACATGTCCCTTCAATATATAGGAGTCTTGGAGTCTTGAAACATCTTGAGACGGGAAACCGAAGGATTACCGGATCATCTTGAGAATTATTGAATCAACTTGCATTTGTCAGAGTGTAGATGTGGCAGACAAAACTTTAAAGCTTTTGACAAATTGGCATCATATTTTGTCATTTTTTGATAATGGAAATCTTCTTTGGCGATAATGGAGCATCTTCTTTCATCTTTATAAAAGTTGTTTGTTTTCATGCAATAATTTAGCATCATCTCACTGCAGAAGACATGATAATATTTTTGATAATTGATGTACTCACACAGTGTATAATTGATAATAGTTGAACACACACAGTGTATAATTGATAATAGTTGAACAATTTGATAACACACGTACTACCCCCCTTTGAATAACAAACACATATAAAAGAATACCTTACATTGAAGGTATAACACCAAAATTAAAAACTTAATTAATCTGCAAATGGATCATCAAAAGGATCTTGAGCATCTTGAAAATTATTTTTGACAGATGTGGGAGAATGTTCTGAATTAGTTGGAGAATTGCGAATTTCTTGAAGTAATTGTTGTAGATCTTCAGGGGAAGAGTTTGCAGCGGCACGAATTTTGCTAATAAGATTAGCATCTGGAGAAGATAGACTCTTGATAAGATTTGCTTCAATTTCTGGCTTTTGATTATACATTGATTGATAATGATTGAAAACAGCTTGCTCGTTTGCTTGAGAAATTGTGACTTTATCCCACCATTTTAGACGAAATTGTCTATTGAGCCAAGGGGGATTGAAGTCTGTTGCTTCTTGATAAGAGAATGTCCAGGACATAATCCATGGAACTTTAAATAACATGGTGAATTGTAACAAATATTCAAATTCTGGGATTTGTTGAATAAATAGCTCTTTGAATTTAGAAAAGCCTTTGAGAATTTCAGTGGGTAAACAACTAGGAACAAGTCCCATATAGCGATACCAATTGACAAACCATCTGGGATATTCACAGGTAAAATTTTTATCAAAGAAAATGAACCATGAATGAGAATAGTTTCGAAGAAAAAATGCTTTAGTCCAAGCTTCTTGGTAATCATAATATGAATATCTTGGATAAGCAGGAAATTGATAAAGGGGTTTTTCGAAAGAAAGATTGGATGACCAATTTTCTGGAGAAATGATTTTAAGAATTCGGGCTTTGCTAAAATCAATAGATCCTTCTTTATTATTAGAACGGTGATCAATCTGAACAGATCCAGATTCTTGTAGAATGGTTTGATAATATTCTCGAGATTTGTAAGAGTTTTCATGAAAGGTTTTTCCTCGGCCAAAGAGGTGTTCAGTAAGAACATGAAAACCTTGATTGAGCTTAAGAATTTGAGAATCTTCAAGTATTTGGATTTTCAAGAGATTTGAATTGAGAACATAAGGGGCTTTATTTGTAGGTTTAGAAGTTGTTGAAAGTTGTGTTTCAGAAGGAATAGGTTTTGAAAAAGGGCTAATTGATTGAACTGGAGAAATGTTTGGATTGACTAATTTTGATTGAAGCATATTTGAATAAAGTTGAGAATTTTTTGCAATTGGAGTTAATGGAGAAAAACGATTCTGACTTGAGAAAGGAACAAGCTTTTGATTAATTGGTTTCTTGTCTTCAATCTTAGAGGAAGACGATGAACTCATTTTCCCTGCAAAAATTCACGAGAAAGAAAATCTGGTAATGAATTGCTTTCTCCTTTTATAAATTCAATATCAAAATCAAAATTGCCCAACAATGCTTGCCATCTAGCAAAGATTTGTTTAGAAATTATATTTTTAACATCTTTTTCTAAAATTGATTTTGCAGATTGACAATCAATTCTTAATAAAAAAGTTTTCATAAATAAATCATCTTCAAATTTAGTAATACATAAAACAATACTTAAAATCTCCTTTTTAACAGTTGAATAATTCTTTTGAGTATTATTCCAAGCACCTGAATAAAAACGAACCAATTGTTCTTCAGAAGAATTTGATAATTTTTGTTTTAAAATACCTCCAAATCCAATATCACTAGCATCAGTTTCGACTATGATATTAGCATAAGGATGTGGTAAATTTAAACAAGGTAAAGAAGGAATTTTTTGTTTTATAAGTTTAACAATATTAGTATGTTCTTGAGTCCAAGGTTGTGGATTATTTTTTAATCTATTATAAAGAGGTTTGCAAAGAGTTCCTAAATCTTTGAAAAAATCATGAATATAATTTAGACATCCTAGAAATCGTTGAAGTTGTTTTTTATCTATAATTTCGTCAGGAAATTTATTAGAAAATTCTAAACTTCTTATAATAGGTTTAATAGTATTATTAACAATGTTATGTCCTAAAAATCTAATTTCATTTTGAAATAAATGCATTTTCTTAGCTGAAACAGCTAAGCCATTTTTATAAATTAAATCATAAAACTGATTTAAATGTTTGAAATGTTGATCAATAGATTTTGAAAAAATAAGAACATCATCAATATAAACAATTGAAAAACTGTTTATAGGAATGATAATATCATTCATAATGTTTTGAAATTCAGAAGGAGCATTTTTTAAACCAAAGGGCATAACGTTCCACTCATAATGTCCAAAAGGAACATTAAAACCTGTTTTGTATTTATCTTCTTCATGAATTTGAATTTGCCAAAAACCAGATTTCATATCAAATTTTGAAAATATTTTTGAATCATAAAGTTTTTTCAATAAATCTCTTTTATTAGGAATAGGATATCTAATCCAATCTAAAACTTTATTTAAAGGTTTATAATTGATAACTAATCTTGGTGATCCTCTTTCTAATTCAGCAGCATTCATAACATAGAAAGCTGAACAAGACCAAGGAGATTTAGAAGGTCTAATTAATTTTTTGTCTAATAAATCTTGAATTTCTTTTTTACAATGGGCTTCTAATTCATTATTCATATGAATAGCTCTTGATTTTGAAGGAATATCCTTTTCATTGAAAGTTTTAATATAAGGTAATTTGACAATATGTTGTTTTCTGTTCCAAAAGGCGTTTGGAATATTTGAGCAAACATTATTTTCAAACTTTTGTTTTAAAGCTATAATTTTGTCTTGAATATACTTATCTTGTAATTGATTATGTATACGAAAATCATTAATTTCATTGATAAGGTAATTTGCTTGTTTTGTTTTATAATTAAGAATATTAATAGTTGAATAAGACGGAGGTTCACAAAATTTAAACATAATTTCTTTTCCAAAAACTTTAGTAATAATTCCATCATCTTGAACCATAAAAGGATATAATTTAGTAATAAAAGGTGTTCCTAAAATTAAAGGAGAAGTAAGATTTTTTACTAAAATTAAATGAGTTTTATAACAATAATCTTGATTGTTGCAAATATGAACATCGGAAATTTTATAATTTATTTTTAAACTGGTTCCTTCAGCTCCAGTAAGCCTAGAAGAAGTTTTTTCATAAAATTGAGTGGGAAATAAACCTTCTTGTATACAGTTCATATCAGCACCACTATCAATTAGAGCAGTAATATCCATTTTAAAATTATTTTTTACTAGAGTTATTTGAGTATTCCATTTTTGAGAAATTTGATCATTTATAATTCTTTCGATACCCTTTTCATCTTTATTATCATTATTTTGTGAATTAATAATATTTTTTCCCTTTTCAAGAGTTATAATTTTGCCTTTAATTTCTTTTATGTCTTGTTTAACTAATTTTAATTCTTCTTGAAGTTCTTGTATGGAAATGGGTTTTGTTTCAGAAAATCTTTCATATATGTCTTTTAAATTAAAAATTTTTGTATTATTTGAAATAGAATTTTCATTCTTATTAAGCATTTGTTTTATCAACAGTTCTTGGATATTTTTATCTTTAATTGAATCCAAATTTTTTAAAAGATCTTTGTCATTGTTTGTAAGGACATTAATTGAATAATTACAATTACATTTTCCAACACATTTGCATGTATCAGAATCTTCCGAACTTGAAGTATTTTGTTCTAAGATGTTTAAATCATTTTCTTGAAAATCGGTAAAACTAGAATCAGAATCGGAATCAGAATTTAACATAATTTTTCTAATTTGTTCTTTTAATTCTTCTGAAATATTTAATTCATTAATTTTTGTTTTTGCATAACAATTATTAGCATTATGACCATTACGACCACATTTATGGCAAATAATAATGTCTTTTGATTTTCTTTTAGAATTTTTATTAGATCGTTTATAAGGGTTTTTTGATGTTAAAAATTTATTTTTCTTATAATTCTTATATTTTTCTGATTTATTATATTTCTTTTTCTTGAAATATTTTGAAGATTTTTTATTATATTTTTTGGTTTTTGAAGTAGACGGACCTGTTAATGGTTGATAACCATATTGTTGACAAAAATTTCCTAATTCATTCTTACTATTAATTCTATCTTTTTTAAGTTTTTCTTTAAATCTAAGGTCAGCACAAATAGCTAATCCTTCTTTATTAATATAATTAATTAAGTCTCCATAAGTTAAGTTTTGATAAGGAATTGTATTATTAAAATTTTCTCTTAATTTTTGTCTAATTCTTTCGGCAAAAAGTTTTGGAAGTCCAGCAATAAAACGTTCTTTCCAATAAGATTCTTTACAATCTGGTCTTGAAAAAACTTTAACGAGATAATTATCTTTGTACCATCTGAAATCAGTTAATTTTCTACAATGTAAGTTCATTAGAATTTCAGAAGTTCTTTCTTGAAAAGTAGTAGGATCTCCTACAAAGTTTTTGATTATAGCAAAAATTAAAGTATTAACCATATCATCCTCTTGAGTTTGAATTGGTAAATTATTTTCTTGTTTTATAACGGTTTTCTTGGCATTCATAATAAAATTCTTTTCTTCTGGTGTAATATAGAAATCCCACCAACCTTTAAGAGTACCAGTAAACCCAGAAATAATAATATTAACAATTTGAAGTTGAGTATTATTGTGAGACTTGTAAGCATTAGCTGCCATGGTCATTTCTTGAACAATATTAAGAATTTGATGTTCAGAGTTACCATCGATATTCCATTCGTAAACAGAAGTACCATCGTAAGCTGAACGATCATATTGAAAAGCTCTTTCTTCAATTTGAATATCAGGAAGAGAAGGTCTATTCCAATAATTTTTAATAGTTGGTTTTGGATTATTACCAAAATAATTAATCTTATTTAATCTTGAAAAATCATTTGTAAGCTGATTTATATCATCATTGTCATTTATGAATTGTTGAGTAAGATTGTCTAAATTTAATTCACTTTCATTATTACTTTCATCAGATTCGTCAAAAGAGTCATTATTTGTTCTTAACATATTTATAGATACATTTTTTGAAATACGAAAATTAGTAAGTCTTTTTTCTAATTCATCAATTAAATCTTTATTTCCAAGATTAAAATTTCCATTTATTTGATGAGGAATAAAGCTGACATTACTAGAACTTGCTATATTATTATAAAAAAATTTTGTTTTAATTTTATTTTCTTTTGATAATTGTAAATTTATAGTATTTTCTTCAATCCTATTTAGTTGATCTGAAATAGTTAAAAGAGTTTCATTTGAGTAATTATTTTGATAAATAATGTTTTGAAAACATTTTTCATTTGTTATCTGACTCGGAACTTTAACTAAAGGAGTTGCAATAAAATTATTATCAATAATGATTTCCTTTTTTGGCGGATACTCAGAAATAATTTCTTGATTAGTAATAACATCCTTGTATGTTTTTGAAGAAACAGGAAAAATAGTTTGCATTTTAAAAGGATAATCTATATTATGTTTAGGAGCATAAATTAATTCGAACCATTGAAAAAACGGAGAGTGAATTTGATTTGATAAAACATAATCTTCCCAAAGTCCAAAATGTAAAAATCTTATATAATATGAAAAGTTTTCTTCATGCCAAATTCTTTTTATATTATTATAATCTTTATAATATTCTTCTTCTTTTAAATAATCAAAATTAACATATGATGGTATTTTAGAAATATCTATATTAATATTCATTTTAACAAGTTGATTGATTTAATCTAAAAGATATATTTTTAATAATACTAAGTTGAGCACTAATAACAATAGTTTTATTTTTAATCATTTTTGATAAGCAATATATTATTTCCTTTTGAATATTATAATTATATGTGTCCTTTTCAGTATTAATTAATTTAATTTCTTCGTCTTTTTTAAGTTGTTTAATTCTATTTATTTCTTTAGAAATGCTTGCAATAATTTTCCATCTGGTCTTTAATAAATTATTCCAAAATTTATTATTATTACTACAACTAATCTGTCTTTTAGAACTCATTAACACGTATATTTAGATAAATTTCTTAAATAATTATCAAGATGTATATTAAAGGTTTTTAATACTGCTTTTATGTTATTAATTTCTTGTTCTAATTCCAATAGTTCTTTATCATTATTTATATTTTTTAATTCTAATATCTTTTCTTGCAAGAGTTTTTTAAATATTTTTATTGAATTTCTTAATCTCTTAATAGCAGTAACTCTATTTCTATTTAAAGAATTGCAATTTATTTGAACTTTATTAGTCATAATTGTTGTCTATAATTTTGAAGTTCATTAATAAAATCAGATTTAGTAGGACTTGGTAAACTTGTATCACTAGTTTGGTCTTCTTGATAAAGAGGTTTAGGAATAGGACTAGAATAGTCAACAGTTTTTAAATTTAAAGACTTTGATTTTGAAAGCGAAAATTTAGAAGTACCAATTTCAGGAATAGAACTAGTAGAAAATCTAGATGAAGAAAAATTTGTAGAAGAAAAGTTTATATCAACTGAGCCATCATTATGCTCAATTATATTTGAAATTTGTTTTGAAGAATCTAAAGATTTTGGTTCAATAACATTTTGTAAATTCCAATTACATGATTGAGTAATTTCTGACCATTTAAGTCGTTTAGGCATATGAACTTTTGTATGATTAGTATTTGCTTCGTAAATAATTGTTTCATTTCTTGGATTTGACAAACGGGTCTTTGGTTCTAAGGTAGTTGTCATGGTTTTATAACAAACACGATAAATAATTGCTAAAGGTTTAGAGTTATTTTTAAATTCTAAATTCTTTGTTTCAACAGTTAAAACCAAAGTGTCTAAAATATTTTTGTCAAATAATCCTACGGAAAAATTCGGATAACAATTAAAATAAATTGGTCCATTTGCGATATTTGTTTCTGCCATAGCTAAAATAGAATTTTGAAAATCTGTATGTCTTTTATCTCTTAATATTAAGAGAACAGGAGCATCAACACCAATTCTAAAAAGAGGTTTGATAGCAATTTGAACAAGACCTAAATGAAGAAATTTATATTTTTGTCTATGTTCGAAAATAGATCTTGATGATAACAAATTTATATTTTGTTGGTTTTGACCAATGGATAGGGTTTGTTCAGTCATTTTAATTGAGTAACTTTGAAAATAATCAAAAGTCCCTATTCTATAAATTGTGTTTATATTTGTTTTAGGTATAGTCCAATCATTTAAATTTTGTTCTATATTATCAATAGTTTCTTCAATAGAGTTTATATGATTATCATCATAATCTTGTTCTTTATTCATAATATTTTTACCAGTATCATATTTTTTAGATAATATGCGTGAAAATCTACTCATATTTGATTAATTTTTAGTTTAAAGATTTTATAAGAAAACTTACTTGTTTTATCTAGGATGAACAGAGAGGGCATCGGCCCAACGATGATTGTGGTCCGGCTCCGTGACTTACCATACTTGCACGTCTTACGCTAATCCAACCAATCACTGGTCTGGTCTCTGTATCATTCTTAACAAAACTCATAATTTTCTTAAAATTCTTCAAACAAAAATTAACCAAATAACAAACAGAGTTATCATACATACTAATCTCTGGTCTAAAACGTAGCTCTGATACCATTTGCAGATTAATTAAGTTTTTAATTTTGGTGTTATACCTTCAATGTAAGGTATTCTTTTATATGTGTTTGTTATTCAAAGGGGGGTAGTACGTGTGTATCTTTGAATCAGAGATTTTTTAAACTAAAAATTAATCAAATATGAGTAGATTTTCACGCATATTATCTAAAAAATATGATACTGGTAAAAATATTATGAATAAAGAACAAGATTATGATGATAATCATATAAACTCTATTGAAGAAACTATTGATAATATAGAACAAAATTTAAATGATTGGACTATACCTAAAACAAATATAAACACAATTTATAGAATAGGGACTTTTGATTATTTTCAAAGTTACTCAATTAAAATGACTGAACAAACCCTATCCATTGGTCAAAACCAACAAAATATAAATTTGTTATCATCAAGATCTATTTTCGAACATAGACAAAAATATAAATTTCTTCATTTAGGTCTTGTTCAAATTGCTATCAAACCTCTTTTTAGAATTGGTGTTGATGCTCCTGTTCTCTTAATATTAAGAGATAAAAGACATACAGATTTTCAAAATTCTATTTTAGCTATGGCAGAAACAAATATCGCAAATGGACCAATTTATTTTAATTGTTATCCGAATTTTTCCGTAGGATTATTTGACAAAAATATTTTAGACACTTTGGTTTTAACTGTTGAAACAAAGAATTTAGAATTTAAAAATAACTCTAAACCTTTAGCAATTATTTATCGTGTTTGTTATAAAACCATGACAACTACCTTAGAACCAAAGACCCGTTTGTCAAATCCAAGAAATGAAACAATTATTTACGAAGCAAATACTAATCATACAAAAGTTCATATGCCTAAACGACTTAAATGGTCAGAAATTACTCAATCATGTAATTGGAATTTACAAAATGTTATTGAACCAAAATCTTTAGATTCTTCAAAACAAATTTCAAATATAATTGAGCATAATGATGGCTCAGTTGATATAAACTTTTCTTCTACAAATTTTTCTTCATCTAGATTTTCTACTAGTTCTATTCCTGAAATTGGTACTTCTAAATTTTCGCTTTCAAAATCAAAGTCTTTAAATTTAAAAACTGTTGACTATTCTAGTCCTATTCCTAAACCTCTTTATCAAGAAGACCAAACTAGTGATACAAGTTTACCAAGTCCTACTAAATCTGATTTTATTAATGAACTTCAAAATTATAGACAACAATTATGACTAATAAAGTTCAAATAAATTGCAATTCTTTAAATAGAAATAGAGTTACTGCTATTAAGAGATTAAGAAATTCAATAAAAATATTTAAAAAACTCTTGCAAGAAAAGATATTAGAATTAAAAAATATAAATAATGATAAAGAACTATTGGAATTAGAACAAGAAATTAATAACATAAAAGCAGTATTAAAAACCTTTAATATACATCTTGATAATTATTTAAGAAATTTATCTAAATATACGTGTTAATGAGTTCTAAAAGACAGATTAGTTGTAGTAATAATAATAAATTTTGGAATAATTTATTAAAGACCAGATGGAAAATTATTGCAAGCATTTCTAAAGAAATAAATAGAATTAAACAACTTAAAAAAGACGAAGAAATTAAATTAATTAATACTGAAAAGGACACATATAATTATAATATTCAAAAGGAAATAATATATTGCTTATCAAAAATGATTAAAAATAAAACTATTGTTATTAGTGCTCAACTTAGTATTATTAAAAATATATCTTTTAGATTAAATCAATCAACTTGTTAAAATGAATATTAATATAGATATTTCTAAAATACCATCATATGTTAATTTTGATTATTTAAAAGAAGAAGAATATTATAAAGATTATAATAATATAAAAAGAATTTGGCATGAAGAAAACTTTTCATATTATATAAGATTGTTACATTTTGGACTTTGGGAAGATTATGTTTTATCAAATCAAATTCACTCTCCGTTTTTTCAATGGTTCGAATTAATTTATGCTCCTAAACATAATATAGATTATCCTTTTAAAATGCAAACTATTTTTCCTGTTTCTTCAAAAACATACAAGGATGTTATTACTAATCAAGAAATTATTTCTGAGTATCCGCCAAAAAAGGAAATCATTATTGATAATAATTTTATTGCAACTCCTTTAGTTAAAGTTCCGAGTCAGATAACAAATGAAAAATGTTTTCAAAACATTATTTATCAAAATAATTACTCAAATGAAACTCTTTTAACTATTTCAGATCAACTAAATAGGATTGAAGAAAATACTATAAATTTACAATTATCAAAAGAAAATAAAATTAAAACAAAAAATTTTTATAATAATATAGCAAGTTCTAGTAATGTCAGCTTTATTCCTCATCAAATAAATGGAAATTTTAATCTTGGAAATAAAGATTTAATTGATGAATTAGAAAAAAGACTTACTAATTTTCGTATTTCAAAAAATGTATCTATAAATATGTTAAGAACAAATAATGACTCTTTTGACGAATCTGATGAAAGTAATAATGAAAGTGAATTAAATTTAGACAATCTTACTCAACAATTCATAAATGACAATGATGATATAAATCAGCTTACAAATGATTTTTCAAGATTAAATAAGATTAATTATTTTGGTAATAATCCAAAACCAACTATTAAAAATTATTGGAATAGACCTTCTCTTCCTGATATTCAAATTGAAGAAAGAGCTTTTCAATATGATCGTTCAGCTTACGATGGTACTTCTGTTTACGAATGGAATATCGATGGTAACTCTGAACATCAAATTCTTAATATTGTTCAAGAAATGACCATGGCAGCTAATGCTTACAAGTCTCACAATAATACTCAACTTCAAATTGTTAATATTATTATTTCTGGGTTTACTGGTACTCTTAAAGGTTGGTGGGATTTCTATATTACACCAGAAGAAAAGAATTTTATTATGAATGCCAAGAAAACCGTTATAAAACAAGAAAATAATTTACCAATTCAAACTCAAGAGGATGATATGGTTAATACTTTAATTTTTGCTATAATCAAAAACTTTGTAGGAGATCCTACTACTTTTCAAGAAAGAACTTCTGAAATTCTAATGAACTTACATTGTAGAAAATTAACTGATTTCAGATGGTACAAAGATAATTATCTCGTTAAAGTTTTTTCAAGACCAGATTGTAAAGAATCTTATTGGAAAGAACGTTTTATTGCTGGACTTCCAAAACTTTTTGCCGAAAGAATTAGACAAAAATTAAGAGAAAATTTTAATAATACAATTCCTTATCAAAACTTAACTTATGGAGACTTAATTAATTATATTAATAAAGAAGGATTAGCTATTTGTGCTGACCTTAGATTTAAAGAAAAACTTAAAAAAGATAGAATTAATAGTAAGAATGAATTAGGAAATTTTTGTCAACAATATGGTTATCAACCATTAACAGGTCCGTCTACTTCAAAAACCAAAAAATATAATAAAAAATCTTCAAAATATTTCAAGAAAAAGAAATATAATAAATCAGAAAAATATAAGAATTATAAGAAAAATAAATTTTTAACATCAAAAAACCCTTATAAACGATCTAATAAAAATTCTAAAAGAAAATCAAAAGACATTATTATTTGCCATAAATGTGGTCGTAATGGTCATAATGCTAATAATTGTTATGCAAAAACAAAAATTAATGAATTAAATATTTCAGAAGAATTAAAAGAACAAATTAGAAAAATTATGTTAAATTCTGATTCCGATTCTGATTCTAGTTTTACCGATTTTCAAGAAAATGATTTAAACATCTTAGAACAAAATACTTCAAGTTCGGAAGATTCTGATACATGCAAATGTGTTGGAAAATGTAATTGTAATTATTCAATTAATGTCCTTACAAACAATGACAAAGATCTTTTAAAAAATTTGGATTCAATTAAAGATAAAAATATCCAAGAACTGTTGATAAAACAAATGCTTAATAAGAATGAAAATTCTATTTCAAATAATACAAAAATTTTTAATTTAAAAGACATATATGAAGGATTTTCTGAAACAAAACCCATTTCCATACAAGAACTTCAAGAAGAATTAAAATTAGTTAAACAAGACATAAAAGAAATTAAAGGCAAAATTATAACTCTTGAAAAGGGAAAAAATATTATTAATTCACAAAATAATGATAATAAAGATGAAAAGGTTATCGAAAGAATTATAAATGATCAAATTTCTCAAAAATGGAATACTCAAATAACTCTAGTAAAAAATAATTTTAAAATGGATATTACTGCTCTAATTGATAGTGGTGCTGATATGAACTGTATACAAGAAGGTTTATTTCCCACTCAATTTTATGAAAAAACTTCTTCTAGGCTTACTGGAGCTGAAGGAACCAGTTTAAAAATAAATTATAAAATTTCCGATGTTCATATTTGCAACAATCAAGATTATTGTTATAAAACTCATTTAATTTTAGTAAAAAATCTTACTTCTCCTTTAATTTTAGGAACACCTTTTATTACTAAATTATATCCTTTTATGGTTCAAGATGATGGAATTATTACTAAAGTTTTTGGAAAAGAAATTATGTTTAAATTTTGTGAACCTCCGTCTTATTCAACTATTAATATTCTTAATTATAAAACAAAACAAGCAAATTACCTTATCAATGAAATTAATGATTTTCGTATACATAATCAATTACAAGATAAGTATATTCAAGACAAAATTATAGCTTTAAAACAAAAGTTTGAAAATAATGTTTGCTCAAATATTCCAAACGCCTTTTGGAACAGAAAACAACATATTGTCAAATTACCTTATATTAAAACTTTCAATGAAAAGGATATTCCTTCAAAATCAAGAGCTATTCATATGAATAATGAATTAGAAGCCCATTGTAAAAAAGAAATTCAAGATTTATTAGACAAAAAATTAATTAGACCTTCTAAATCTCCTTGGTCTTGTTCAGCTTTCTATGTTATGAATGCTGCTGAATTAGAAAGAGGATCACCAAGATTAGTTATCAATTATAAACCTTTAAATAAAGTTTTAGATTGGATTAGATATCCTATTCCTAATAAAAGAGATTTATTGAAAAAACTTTATGATTCAAAAATATTTTCAAAATTTGATATGAAATCTGGTTTTTGGCAAATTCAAATTCATGAAGAAGATAAATACAAAACAGGTTTTAATGTTCCTTTTGGACATTATGAGTGGAACGTTATGCCCTTTGGTTTAAAAAATGCTCCTTCTGAATTTCAAAACATTATGAATGATATTATCATTCCTATAAACAGTTTTTCAATTGTTTATATTGATGATGTTCTTATTTTTTCAAAATCTATTGATCAACATTTCAAACATTTAAATCAGTTTTATGATTTAATTTATAAAAATGGCTTAGCTGTTTCAGCTAAGAAAATGCATTTATTTCAAAATGAAATTAGATTTTTAGGACATAACATTGTTAATAATACTATTAAACCTATTATAAGAAGTTTAGAATTTTCTAATAAATTTCCTGACGAAATTATAGATAAAAAACAACTTCAACGATTTCTAGGATGTCTAAATTATATTCATGATTTTTTCAAAGATTTAGGAACTCTTTGCAAACCTCTTTATAATAGATTAAAAAATAATCCACAACCTTGGACTCAAGAACATACTAATATTGTTAAACTTATAAAACAAAAAATTCCTTCTTTACCTTGTTTAAATTTACCACATCCTTATGCTAATATCATAGTCGAAACTGATGCTAGTGATATTGGATTTGGAGGTATTTTAAAACAAAAATTATCAAATTCTTCTGAAGAACAATTGGTTCGTTTTTATTCAGGTGCTTGGAATAATACTCAAAAGAATTATTCAACTGTTAAAAAGGAGATTTTAAGTATTGTTTTATGTATTACTAAATTTGAAGATGATTTATTTATGAAAACTTTTTTATTAAGAATTGATTGTCAATCTGCAAAATCAATTTTAGAAAAAGATGTTAAAAATATAATTTCTAAACAAATCTTTGCTAGATGGCAAGCATTGTTGGGCAATTTTGATTTTGATATTGAATTTATAAAAGGAGAAAGCAATTCATTACCAGATTTTCTTTCTCGTGAATTTTTGCAGGGAAAATGAGTTCATCGTCTTCCTCTAAGATTGAAGACAAGAAACCAATTAATCAAAAGCTTGTTCCTTTCTCAAGTCAGAATCGTTTTTCTCCATTAACTCCAATTGCAAAAAATTCTCAACTTTATTCAAATATGCTTCAATCAAAATTAGTCAATCCAAACATTTCTCCAGTTCAATCAATTAGCCCTTTTTCAAAACCTATTCCTTCTGAAACACAACTTTCAACAACTTCTAAACCTACAAATAAAGCCCCTTATGTTCTCAATTCAAATCTCTTGAAAATCCAAATACTTGAAGATTCTCAAATTCTTAAGCTCAATCAAGGTTTTCATGTTCTTACTGAACACCTCTTTGGCCGAGGAAAAACCTTTCATGAAAACTCTTACAAATCTCGAGAATATTATCAAACCATTCTACAAGAATCTGGATCTGTTCAGATTGATCACCGTTCTAATAATAAAGAAGGATCTATTGATTTTAGCAAAGCCCGAATTCTTAAAATCATTTCTCCAGAAAATTGGTCATCCAATCTTTCTTTCGAAAAACCCCTTTATCAATTTCCTGCTTATCCAAGATATTCATATTATGATTACCAAGAAGCTTGGACTAAAGCATTTTTTCTTCGAAACTATTCTCATTCATGGTTCATTTTCTTTGATAAAAATTTTACCTGTGAATATCCCAGATGGTTTGTCAATTGGTATCGCTATATGGGACTTGTTCCTAGTTGTTTACCCACTGAAATTCTCAAAGGCTTTTCTAAATTCAAAGAGCTATTTATTCAACAAATCCCAGAATTTGAATATTTGTTACAATTCACCATGTTATTTAAAGTTCCATGGATTATGTCCTGGACATTCTCTTATCAAGAAGCAACAGACTTCAATCCCCCTTGGCTCAATAGACAATTTCGTCTAAAATGGTGGGATAAAGTCACAATTTCTCAAGCAAACGAGCAAGCTGTTTTCAATCATTATCAATCAATGTATAATCAAAAGCCAGAAATTGAAGCAAATCTTATCAAGAGTCTATCTTCTCCAGATGCTAATCTTATTAGCAAAATTCGTGCCGCTGCAAACTCTTCCCCTGAAGATCTACAACAATTACTTCAAGAAATTCGCAATTCTCCAACTAATTCAGAACATTCTCCCACATCTGTCAAAAATAATTTTCAAGATGCTCAAGATCCTTTTGATGATCCATTTGCAGATTAATTAAGTTTTTAATTTTGGTGTTATACCTTCAATGTAAGGTATTCTTTTATATGTGTTTGTTATTCAAAGGGGGGTAGTACGTGTGTTATCAAATTGTTCAACTATTATCAATTATACACTGTGTGTGTTCAACTATTATCAATTATACACTGTGTGAGTACATCAATTATCAAAAATATTATCATGTCTTCTGCAGTGAGATGATGCTAAATTATTGCATGAAAACAAACAACTTTTATAAAGATGAAAGAAGATGCTCCATTATCGCCAAAGAAGATTTCCATTATCAAAAAATGACAAAATATGATGCCAATTTGTCAAAAGCTTTAAAGTTTTGTCTGCCACATCTACACTCTGACAAATGCAAGTTGATTCAATAATTCTCAAGATGATCCGGTAATCCTTCGGTTTCCCGTCTCAAGATGTTTCAAGACTCCAAGACTCCTATATATTGAAGGGACATGTTTTAATGAAGATCATCTCAAAGTTCTCTAAAAATCTCTCTTATAAAACTTCTGTCAAATGTTTAGTTCATGTCTAAGAAAAGAGTTCTCCTATCTACTTCTAGATGTTCAAAATCTTTAGATTTTCAAATCATACTTGCTCCAGACGGATGCTCTGATTGTAATTTAAAAGAAGGTAATATATAAAGAATTTTATTCAATTATTGTCTTAACTCTGTTATCGCTATGACAGTCTCTTTTCGAGTTATTCTAACTATTAATTCTACAAGATTTGAAATTTTTGTTAAAATAATACTTGCATTTAATAATAATCAAATTCATGCTTGAAATATTATGTCTGATTCAAAGATACAAGCTAATCGTCATTATTATTGTAATCAATTAAAAGCTTTACAAGTTCTAATCCATAAACATGAGTTTAGAAGCAAAGATAGAAAACAGTTTTATAAAATAATGTATGATTTTTATCATCAAAAAATATCTGAAACTACTAGTTAGCAAATGGTATCTATATATATATATATATATATATATATATATATATATATATATATATATATATATATATATATATATATATATATATATATGGGTAAATTACACTATTCGTCCCTCGTGCACATGCCAGAAAGCGTGTTTAGTCCTTATTTTCAAAAATTAACTCGGACCGTCCCTCGTTCGTATACAACTTGCATGTTTCGTCCCTTTGGGCATAAAAAGACCATTTTGCCCTTATTTATTTCTTTTTTAATTTTCTTTTTATTTGTTTATTATTTTTAGATTAAAAAAAAAGAAAAAAATAATAAATGTACATACATGAACCCACCCCTCCCCGCTTCCCCCTCCTACGTATTCCTCTACCTTTGTCCCCCCATTCTCAGCCACTCCCGACGCCGGCAAAGCCCCATCACCCCCACCTTCACCTTCACCCCAAAGCGATAAACCAAAATCAGACCAATCGATCTTCATCCTCTTCCAATCGCCTCTATCGAACCTTAGAACTCAAGAAGGAACTATACATGGAATCATCAACATCACCACCATCTCCGGTGGAATCATCAACAACACCACAATCACCACCACCATCTCATATCTCCACTCAACCATAAGTCGCCTCTCGTTTTTACTGTTCTCGATTTGCAGCAAATCAGAAGATCGAAAAGAGAGAAGTAATCTGCGATTTATCCTTTCCCCAATTTCCTTTCTTCTTCTTTGAATTCAATCGGTCATTCCTCTCACTCTATCTCACAGGCCGCCAGCACCTCCTGCAATCACCACCAATCATTACTCAAACCTCAAAAAATGAACCCTAAACCTACAAATGAAACCAAACTAAACCCTAAACTTATAAATCAAATATGATGGAGATTCAGATCAGAGAAGCGAGTTCAGATCGAACCAAAATCTTCTCCATCGACAACGGAGACGGAAAGGTGATCACATTCCGGACGGTGTTTAAGATGGTTTTATGGGCCGATTCGATTGCAGTTCTAGGCGGATCGTATAGGAACCCAAAATTTCGTAAGAACTACGATGACAAATCTTAACTACTTATTTTAGAAATTGGATGGTGAAGATTTAATGTGAAAAAATTAATTATTTCCTAATGTAAAACGGACATTATAAATTTGGACGACATAATAAAATTCGAATAACTATATAAAACGGAACAAAAACAAATTTTGTCTTTATTTATCACAGATATATTAATTGATTTGATATTGCATTTGTGTGGTGCCTTATGCAGATTGAAAACCAACTTTACTTTTGTTCCATTTTATATAGTCGTTCGAATTTTATAATATCGTCCGAATTTATAATGTTGTCCGAGTTTTATATGGTTATCGAAATTTATAATAATAATAATAATAATAATAATAAAAAAATGATGTCAAGTTAAAAGTAAAAAGTTGATTAGATTGATGTTAGGGGGGTAAATTTTGGTTAAGAGGATACTTATAGCATAACCTTTATATATATTGTTCGACTGAATGCATGATTCCACAAATCCACCACTTTCGATTTTCAATTTTGGAGTAGATATATTTCCTTTCAAAAAAACAAATTGAAATATTTTGATAGTTTGTATTAAAAACGAATTATTTTGAGACATTTTATAAAACCCGTTGTTTTTTTTTTTTTTTTCATTTTCTATATTTTTCGTCGATTAAAGTGTGGATAACTAGAAAAATATGTTTATTTATATTTATATAGACTAATGGTATAATTATATAATAAAATTAAAAAAAAAACAAATAAGACAGTAATTTTGAAAATATATATATATATATATATATATATATATATATATATATATATATATATATATATATATATTTAAAATTATTTATATAAAATTATAAGTGTAATATGGAACATCTATACAAATTCTAAGGTCTAGGTCTGATATGAAAATATTTTAATAAAACGTGAAATGAAAATTTACTATCGGTCAATTTATTTTAATATTAATAAAATGTTCATGCCAACTAAATGTAGGTTACGATTACATATCTTAGGTGTGTGTTTTGAATCCCCCTAAACTGATGCCCTAGGCAATGACCCATGTCACCACCACCCACATCACCACCGCCACCACCAACACCAGCACAAACTGTCACCGCCACCACCACCTACCGCCACCTCAGCACAACACCACCACCACCAACAACACTACCACCACCACCAACACCGCTATCGCTACCACCACCTACCTACTGCCACCGCCACCGCCACCACCTACCACCGTTGCCAGCACCACCACCACCACCACAACAGCTACCGCCTACCACCGCCACCTCCTACCACCACCGCCACCATCAACACCTACCATCGTCTACCACCGACACTACCACCACACCGCCACCGCCACCGCCACCGCCACCGCCACCACCACCACCACCACCTACGGCCACTGTCACCCCTACTGTAACGCCCGTAGATTCGGGCTAGTCAATTTAGAGACAATAAACGTCAAAAATGACTTTTTAATAGAAGATTATTTAGAATAAATATTATTAACCAGGTTATAGTATATGTCATGAGGGTTCCGTACATATAAAGAACGCCGAAATCGGAGTTATAACGAAGAAGTTATGACATGTCGAAGTTTTAAGGCAAAACCGGCACGACACCGAGAATAGTAAAAAGTGATTTTTTGATAAACTACTTTTTAGCCGACGGGGTCTAAATGCAAGCTGCAGTACTCGTAAATACCAAAGCGTGGATATAAATAACGTCGAGAATAGAGCTCGTATGTTAAAGATATGGACGAAACTTGGTCCTTACTCTTCGAGCGCGATAAATTCGATACAGTTTTGTAAATCTGGGATAGAATGAGAATTAGCCGACGACGTCTAAATGAAAGTTGTAGTACTCGTAAATACTAAAGTGTGGATATAAAGAACGTAGAAAACGGAGCTCGTACGCGGAAGATACGAACGAAACTTAGGGCCTACTCTACCATAAAACCCCTATAAATAAATGGTGAATCCTTCATATTTTCTTCACACCATAAGCCTTTCTTTCTCTATCCAACTTCTCTCTAGACTCCCAAAACCCCTATAAATCCCTAGTAACCTCAAGTTGATAGAGGAAAGACCCGGAGCGCCCGAAAGCTCCGAGAAAAAGAGCTTTTCGGCTCAGAAGCTCTGCTCCAGCGGAACCCGGTTTTTAGCAAAACCCGCTGTAAGTGAGATACGCCTACCCTAATTTAAATATAGCTTATATTTAAATATAATATCATTATTATGAACCTATAAATAAGATTTATCAGTGATTAAAAGTCATTATACTAATTAATCTACTTACGGGGATGATGTCTAGGCTGTGATTTAGTGAAGTGTTTAAAGTGAGATTTTCAAACAGTATACTTCATATACCAAACGGACCCTACCTCCGATATGATCCTACCTGGTTGTTTCTTACTTGATAGATTATGAAGTAGACTCTGAGTTAACGACGAATGTAGACTAATAATTCGTCGCAATAAATATTAGACTAAAATCTAGTGGTAATAATACTAGGTTTAGTCGAAGGAAATCATATTGTTAAGAAGCGAAGCGCTGCTTGAATATCGAGTCGTCACTTTAACAAGTAAGTGCATAGTTACTTTCATCTTACACATAGATATGAAGTATTTTATATAAATTACGTGCTACGTGTGCATATTATCTGTATACTTGCTATTTATGCTGGATGAAAGATTTTATACATGTTTTAAATGATTTAAACTGTGTATGTATTTTATATCTACGAATATGTTGGGTAAAACATGGGTAGATGAATGATGAGAGATGAAAGATGTTATGAGTGAACATTGGCAGCTATAGACTTAGTGCCTAATAAATAACATCGACAGCTATGGACTTAGTGCCTATTGGATAAACGCTGGTAGCTATGGACTTAGTACCTGTTAGATAAACGTTGGTAGCTATGGACTTAGTACCTATTGGATAAACGCTGATAGCTATGGACTTAATACCTGTTAGATAAACGTTGGTAGCTATGGACTTAGTACCTATTAGATAAACACTGGTAGCTATGGATTTAGTACCCGATGAATGAACTTTAGCAGCTATGGAATTAGTGCTTTACGAAAGAGCATTGGCAGCTATGGACTTAATGCCTGTCATATAAACCCTGGAAGCGATGGACTTCGGAATGAACGAATGCAGGATAAATGACTCTTAGGGTAGACCTTAAGAGTAAGGAAGATAATGGGGATGGGTAATTGGGTTGATTGTTTGATGTCTAAACATAATAATTATATTATTCTGGGTTGAAAACCCTATGTACTCACCAGGTTTCCCAACCTGACCCGCTCAAGCTTATTTGTATCACAGGTGTCGATATGAAGCTACTTTACACTGAGAGATTTAAAAGAGATGTAGATCACTAGTGTAAATGAATGTAAGTTCTGTTTATGCTTATGTTTCTGTATTGACGATTACATCCCAAAGTTTGAAAATGAATAAAAATACATTTCTTCGTAAATGATTTGATAACGTATTTATCATGTTTTTCTGAGAACAAATTCCACAACATTTTTATTAAAAGAGGTACTCTGATTTTTATAAATCATAAACAAAATCGGTATTTTCTGGCCGTGAAAATGGGGATGTCACAGTTGGTATCAGAGCATTAGTTTAAGCGAACTAGGAATAAGGATTTATTTCTAGACTTAAACTTAGGATGCTAAGCAATGACGGTGAGGAGCGTGTCTAATAAATTTTAGGTAATACACATGAATAGACACAAGCACTAGCTAATTTAGGGAAAATGCCTAACATGCTTTTATGTGATAAATGATTTATGATGCTTTATGATGCTAAATGTCTGAACGGATCTATGGTCTGTTGCCGACCGGATCTGAAAATTTTATGTGTTCAGATTTCTAAACGTTTAAGTACGGTATTAGAAATGACATGTAACTTTTCGGAGTGATAGGGAGGTTTACACGTCGATCGTAAATAAAATCTTTCGTATCTTAATTCTCGTCATTTCACACCAAACGTATGATTTGGTGTATAAGATCGAAATGGCAAGAACCCGAAGCGGAGTCGGAAACGCGAACGGAAATAGGAATCAGCAACCTCAGCCCCAAGTGATTGAGCCAGTACCTGTGGTGGTAGCTGGACCTGAGCCAATCACAATGGCTGGAGTACAAGCCATGGTTCGGGCTATGTTGGTTGATCAAAGAGAAGAGACGAGGCAAATGTTGTAAGAAAATAGGGACGAACCTACAATACCCATTATGCAACCTGAGCTGATCCTCGAGCAATCGAAGGAAGGAAACTATAGCCGCACTGTGAGTCAAGCAAGAACCCAAGGGGCAAGGAGGAATGGCCCAGAGAGGGGAAATGACAGGGATGGGCGGATGTATAAGAATTTCTTGGGTGCAAAACCACCGAGTCTTTCAGGAAGCCCAAAACCAGTGGAAATTATGGACTGGATCTCCGAGATGGAGATGGTATTTGAGAACTGCAACTGCAGCGATAAGCAAAAGACCGTCTTTGCAGTCAGACAACTAAATACCGGAGTGCTAAGTTGGTGGATGTTGTTAGCAGATACAATGCCACGAGGAGAAGCCATGCGAATGTCTTGGGAAGCATTCATGGAGCAGTTGAAAATGCAGTACTGCTCAGAGATAGATTTGATAGACCTAAACAACGAATTTCAGAACCTGAAGAAAGGGAAGATGAGTGTTGATGAGTATGCCACCGCATTCACCGAAAGGATGAAGTTATTCCCCTAATTGGTGCCTACGAAACTCTCCAAGATAGATAGGTTCGCTAACGGGCTGCCCACAGACTTTGGCCCAACGGTCAAAATGGCAACTACTTTGAAAATAGCTGTTAGAGCAGCTAAGAATGTAGAGACCCAGATAAGAGAAATGAGTCTAGAAAAAGATAAGGCAGGAGAAAAGAGGAAGTTTGAAGGATCTTCAAGGCCCAACAAGGAGAGTAAATTCTCGAAGTTTGGAGGAGGAGGAAGAGGTGAAGCGAGATGGTGTGATAAGTGCAAGAAGAAGCACTTGGGAAAATGTGGCGAAGAGGTGATATGTTTCAAGTGTGGAAAGTCTGGGCATTACGCCAACGAGTGCACATTCAACAAGAAGGTATGTTTCGGATGTAACAAAGAAGGGCATATTTCTAGAGACTGCCCAAAGAAAAACGAAGCAGCAAGGCCGAATGCACCACCAAGGCCAAGGGCATTCCACATGATCCTCGACGAAGCAGATAACAACGCGAGGAATCAAGGATGAGGACTTCATATCTGAAGGTCGGGTTATGCAGTAGCCATAGTATCGTATGGTGTAGCCTATTAGAGGCATAGTCTAGGGTGAACTTGAACACCTATGTAATCGTTTCAAGGAATAATATGAAACCTTCGTTTTGTTATCTGGTGTGTTAAGTTGTTATGTGATTTTCTTGTATGGTGACTTGGAAAACTGCGAGACAATACTTGGGACGAGTATGAGTAGGTGTGAATGGTAGTAGAGGTCTATACTACCGGAAATACAAGACTCGCACTTGGATCGGGGAAAGTCACAAGGTTACCAAGGCACTAGAAATTGTTTTTGTTTTGTTAATGTATGTCATTACCATTGTTTTGGTAATGACTAAGAAGATGATTGTTATTCCGACCATAGTGATCATATCAAATTGAGTCCGACTACAATGACTATGTTACGTGATTCAGAGAACCAAGTTCGATGTAGCATCTGACTTAAGCCGGAAGATTGAAATAAAAGATAATCGAAGCGATCAATAGAAGTATCGCAACCTTTGTTAAGGGTAGAAACTTGTACCTAGAAGTGCTACATGCTAGAATGTGATTATATCCCATTAGAACATGAAGGAAGGTATAGTCTGTTCTGGAATTTAACTCTAAGAGACCTGAGTCTAAGCGTTGCATCATACGACGAGATGTCATTAGAATATGTTCCATTGGTCTGTTATGGTAATCGAAGTAAAGGCTATTTCTAAAGGAGCAGGAGTCTCCAATAAGGATCGAGATTGTGACTTGAAGGTCACGATTGAAAGTCCATCGTGAGACAGAGAGCGGGTGCAAGATCGAGCACCGCCTGCAGTCAAGAAGAGTTAGATACTCATTCAAAGGAACATAGAAGTTACGATTATTACCTAGGATGAAGAGATAACGTATGGAGTCATTATACAAGCCCTGTTTCGTTGATGATTCCGGGACGTAATCATCCTAATGGGGAGATAATTGTAATGCCCGTAGATTCGGGCTAGTCAATTTAGAGACAATAAGCGTCAAAAATGAATTTTTAATAGAAGATTATTTAGAATAAATAGTCTTAACCAAGTTATAGTATATGTCACGAGGGTTCCGTACATATAAAGAACGCCGAAATCTGAGTTATAACGAAGAAGTTATGACCTGTCGAAGTTTTATGGCAAAACCGGCACGACACCGGGAATCATAAAAAGTGATTTTTTGATAAACTACTTTTTAGCCGACAGGGTCTAAATGAAAGCTGTAGTACTCGTAAATACCAATGCGTGGATATAAATAACGTCAAAAATAGAGCTCGTATGTTAAAGATATGGACGAAACTTGGTCCTTCCTCTTCGAGCGCGATAAATTCGATACAGTTTTGTAAATCTGAGATAGAATGAGAATTAGCCGACGACGTCTAAATGAAAGTTGTAGTACTCGTAAATACTAACGTGTGGATATAAAGAATGTAGAAAACGGAGCTTGTACGCAGAAGATACGAACGAAACTTAGGGCCTACTCTACGATAAAATCCCTATAAATAAAGGGTGAATCCTTCATATTTTCTTCACACCATAAGCCTTTCTTTCTCTCTCTAACTTCTCTCAAGACTCCCAAAACCCCTATAAATCCCTAGTAACCTCAAGTTGATAGAGGAAAGACCCGGAGCGCCCGAAGGCTTCGAGAAAAAGAGCTTTTCGGCTCAGAAGCTCTGCTCCAACGGAACCCGGTTTTTAGCAAAACCCGCTGTAAGTGAGATACGCCTACCCTACTTTAAATATAGCTTATATTTAAATATAATATCATTATTATGAACCTATAAATAAGATTTATCAGTGATTAAAAGTCATTATGCTGATTGATCTACTTATGGGGATGATGTCTAGGCTGTGATTTAGTGAGGTGTTTAAAGTGGAATTTCCAAACAGTATACTTCATATACCAAACGGACCCTACCTCCGATATGATCCTACCTGGTTGTTTCTTACTTGATAGATTATGAAGTAGACTATGAGTTAATGACGAATGTAGACTAATAATTCGTCGCAATAAATATTAGACTAAAATCTAGTGGTAATAATACTAGGTTTACTCGAAGGAAATCATATTGTTAAGAAACGAAGCGCTGCTTGAATATCGAGTCGTCACTTTAACAAGTAAGTGCATAGTTACTTTCATCTTACACATAGATATGATGTATTTTATATAAATTACGTGCTACGTGTGCATATTATCTGTATACTTGCTATCTATGCTGGATGAACAATTTTATACATGTTTTAAATGATTTAAACTGTGTATGTATTTTATATCTACGAATATGTTAGGTAAAACATGGGTAGATAATGATGAGAGATGAAAGATGTTATGAGTGAACATTGGCAGCTATAGACTTAGTGCCTAATAAATAACATCGGCAGCTATGGACTTAGTGCCTATTGGATAAACGCTGGTAGCTATGGACTTAGTACCTGTTAGATAAACGTTGGTAGCTATGGACTTAGTACCTATTGGATAAACGCTGGTAGCTATGGACTTAGTACCTGTTAGATAAATGTTGGTAGCTATGGACTTAGTACCTATTAGATAAACACTGGTAGCTATGGATTTAGTACCCGATGAATGAACTTTAGCAGCTATGGAATTAGTGCTTTACGAATGAGCATTGGCAGCTATGGACTTAGTGCTGATAGGCTATACTTTTGTGGTTTGGGCTAGGCATTCTAATGTATAGGTCTTGGTAGGATGTTAGAGTGTGTTGTGGTGGTTGTAATGTGTTTGTGGGTGTGTGCTGCCGTACATGTGTGTGTGGCCGCACACGCTGTGTGCGGCTGTACACGTGTGTGCGGCTGCACACTTGTGTACTGCTTCAGGTGGTATAAATAGTGTGAGTCTGTGTCAGTTGAATAGTGACGTATGTGTGTGTGTTTCCCAAGGTGTACCTGACATTTATACGTAATAGATGTGTGCATGCTTGGATTAATTCTTCTTCTACTCCTTCTACACTCTGTTTGATTGTTTGCATTAATTGATTACTGATTTGGATCTATAGATCGGGACTGACAATTGGTATCAGAGCTCCCTAGATTCCTTAAGTTCATCTGCACCTAGTCAAGTCCATTAAGTTTTTCGTGCCTACTAGCGCATCGAACACAGAGCCTAGACAATTCAGCTTTGGTACTTTACACAAACTCAGATTGTCTGTTATCACTTGTTGATATCACTTCCCAGCACATCACTTCACAAAAAGATATTTTTGATTTTTCTGATTTTCTATTGTTTTTGGATTTTCTGATTTTCTAATTTTTGTTTGGTTTTGGTTTATTTCTCCCCCTAAATTTGTGCATGGGTGAGAATGAAATTGAAATGCGCAAATTTAAGCTAACCTAAACAAAAATTAATCCTCAAAGCGAATCATTTTCAAAAAATTTACCAGCACATCGAATCGAGCTTTGTTAAACGGCTTAGTGAACAGATCCGCCACATGATTAGTAGTGGGAACCTGTTCTAGCCGAATGAGCGAGCGCTCATAACAATCTCTATCAAAATGAACTTTGATGTCGATGTGCTTGGTTTTTGAGTGCTGGACCGGATTTTTAGCAATTTGAATCGCAGCCTCATTATCACAGAATATAGGGGTTTCTTGAAAGTTCAAACCGTAATCCAACAGCTGATGTTGGATCCATATGACTTGAGAACAACAGGCAGACACAGCTACGTATTCTGCTTCTGCTGTTGAGGTCGAGACAGTATGCTGCTTCTTGCATTGCCAAGACACCAGCCTATCTCCGAGATATTGACATCCGCCTGAAGTCGATTTCCTGTCAAGCTCGCAGCCTCCGTAATTGCTGTCTGCAAAAGCATAAAGATCAAATTCGGAATTTTTCGGATACCAAAGACCCAGTTTTGGTCTGCCTTTGAGATACCGAAAAATCCTTTTAACAGCAATAAGATGAGACATTTTAGGATTAGCCTGGTAGCGTGCGCATTGACAGACCGCAAACATAACGTCTGGGCGACTTGCAGTCAGATACATCAGCGATCCGATCATCGATCGGTAGTATGTTTGATCTACGGATTCGCCTTCAAGATCAGGAGTCAACAGTGGTCTCTCGGCCATGGGCGTCAAAGCAGGTTTGGCGTCTCTGAACCCGAACTTCTCGATCATATCATCCACATATTTGGATTGATGAATCAGGATTCCGGCTGAAGATTGTTTGACCTGAAGCCCCAAAAACGTGGTCATTTCCCCCAACGAACTCATCTCGAACCGCTTTTTCATGATCTCCTCGAACTCCGTGCATAGCTGATGACTCGTCGACCCGAAAATGATGTCGTCCACATAGATTTGAACAAGAATTTGATCTGGACCGACATGCTTGATGAATAGGGTCTGATCAATAGTGTCGCGTGAGTAGCCATGATTGAGCAAGTGCTGTGCTAGGGTAGCATACCAGGCCCTAGAAGCTTGATGCAGCCCATACAAAGCCTTGTCTAACTTGTAGACATGGTTGGGAAGTTTTGAGTTAACAAACCCAGGAGGTTGGTCAACATAAATCTCCCCCTTCACCTTGCCGTACAGGAAAGCAGTCTTGACGTCCATTTGGTATACGATGAAGTTCATGTAGGAAGCATAGGCGAGGAAGATATAGATAGCCTCCAAGCGCGCCACCGGAGCATAGACTTCTGTATAATCAAGACCCTCAATTTTCCTGAACCCACGAACTACCAATCTCGCCTTATTACGGACAATGACACCCAAATCGTCTTGCTTGTTACGAAACACCCATATGGTGTCGAGAGATTTCTTGCCTCTAGGCAGCTCCACCAACTTCTAAACCCCGAGCTTCTCGAATTGATTGAGCTCGTCATGCATGGCATCCACCTAGTTGGGCTCATTCAAAGCCATTTCGATGTTTTTGGGCTCTATTTGAGAAATGAAGCAAGAATAAAGACATGTGTTGACGTCTCCACTCTGACTTCTCGTTTGAACTCCGTCGCCCAGCTGGCCAATAACGTTCTCTATCGGGTGATCGTGCTGTATGCGAGAGGGGATTTCGTGACTGATGTCATTGAGTGAAATGGGAAGAGTATGAATATTAACAGCTCCTTCATGTGCTGAAGAATCCACGGTAGATGTACCAGCTTCGTTTGGTGGATTTGCTACAAACTCATCAGCAATTTGATCGGGAAAGAGAAGGTCCATCAGATTCTGAGTGACAGCGGAAGCATCTTGGTTCATGAAGTCTCTTTCGATCGGAGTTAGAGGAGTAGCATCAGCATCTGGAGCAGATTGTTGTGTTGAGGACTCAGGAGAAGCAATTGGAACAGTAGGCTCCACCGGAGGATCAGTAGCAGAAACCAATGGTGGTCTGTAGACAACCTCTTCATCTTCGTCTTCAATAATAGTCTTTGAGCAAGAGGTAGACCCAACTTGGTTATTGGACGATACACAAAAAGATTTGAATAGCAATGTGTAGTCAAATAGCCAATCCGGACCCACCCTAGCGTCCGTGTCATTCTCTTCAAGCCAACGAACATCAAAAGACTCCACGATTTATTTCGTCTTCTTGTTGTATACCCTGTAAGCAGTACGAGCAGCGTAACCGACAAAGTAACAATCATCGGCTTTTGCATTGAATTTTGGGTTGGATTCCAAGTGGAGAAGGGTGCAAGGGCAGCCAAATACTCGGAAATGGCTGACAGATGGCTTGTGTCCATAGAGAATCTCATATGGGGTTTTCATCTGGGGTTTGTTGATCAGAACACGATTTTGAACGTAACAAGCTGTGTTGATCGCCTCCGCCCAAAAGAAAACTAGAAGTTTGGAATTACAGAGCATCGTCCTTGCTGCGTCTTGTAGCGTCCGATTCCTTCGCTCAGCAACACCATTTTGTTGTGGTGTCCGAACAGAACTATACTGACACACAATACCCTTCTCAGCGCAAAAATGATCAAGAACAGCGTTCTTGAACTCTGTTCCATTATCTGTGCGTAGCGCTTTCACTCGGTGGTTGGTTTGGTTCTCGATCATTACAATGAACTTCTTGATGAGGTCAGCGATCCCAGCTTTGTTGGACAGAAAGAAGACCCACCTGAAACGAGATAAATCGTCTATCACAACGAGACAATACGAATTTCGGTTGATGCTGAGAACGTTGACCGGACCAAACAAGTCCATGTGCAACAACTGGAGCACCTGATTGATGGAGTTGACATGCTTTGGTAGATGTGGTTTCCGATGGTGTTTGCCTTGAGCACAGGAAACACATTTTTCAAAAGTAATAAAATCTCTGACAGGCAGACCGTGGACCATTTCGTTCTTAGCAAGCCGGTTTAGGTTCTTTGCATTTGCATGGCCAAGTCGACGATGCAACAACATTGCATTTTGTTCGGAGACCTTGGAAAAGAGACAAGTGACTTCATCGGGTACATTGTTGTTCATGTCGATAATGTAGGCATTCCCATCCCGCTTAGATTTGACAAGAATCCACCCCTCCGGAATGACAATGCCTGGCTTTAAGATTAGACATTCTTTATCGGTGAAGTGTGTCGAGTAACCCTTGTCACAGATTTGAGAAACGCTCAGCAGACTGTGCTTCTGTGAAAAGGAACAATGACGATGAGAAATATCTTGAGGCATGTGTACAAGGAAAGAAAGTATTGGTCTCTGAAGACATCATTCGAAAAGTCCTACAAATTGGTGACAAGCATGAATATCCAAGGGAAATTGATGTTAACCAGATTCAAAATGTCCTTGGATAAATGGGCTATGAAGGAACCTTTCCACCTACCCACAAGAAGTTATTGCCACCTTGTTGGAAATATCTAGCTCATGTCTTTGTGAGTTGTATTTCAGGAAGCAGATCTGGTGCTAACGAGATATCCCTGGCAAATACTGGTGCCATCACTGCTTTGGCCTCTGGAGTAAACTTTAATTTTTCAAAATTCATCTTGCATGAGATGATTTTGAATATTGAGGGAAACAAAAGGGACAATTTTTTGATGTATCCAAGGTTTATCCAACTGATCCTTAACATCAAGCATGCTGAGATTGAAAGGAAAGGAGAGACCCTGGATATCAAGTCAGTCGGCCCAAGTGCTTTCGGTTTAATGAAGCAAAAGAGATCAGGAAAGCTCAACTTTGAAGGAAAACATCCTTTAATCAGATTTGGTATCTTTGCCGAGGAAAGTGATCAGTCAGAACCCAACGAATCTTTTTGTCCTACGGAGACTGACGATGTGGTCATCTCCACTTCTGAACACGAAACTGAAGAAGGCTTAAACTCTCCTGTGGCCAGAGTTGCATCAGAACATGAAATGATACAGAATGTGGATGATGAGAGTGATTTTGATGTAGATGGAGATAGAGGAGAACGTGAAGGAAATGACGAATTTCTACATGAAATGGACTTCTCAGGGCTTGATAATGTTGCCATTCCCCTCAACTTCGATTTTGAACATGAAGTTGAACTTGACACAGGTCTGGATCTCTCCGACAGGTTCTTCGAAAAGGTCGATGAAGTTGCTCAAACTGCAACTGAGACTAGGGCTGCAGAGAAGACTCTTAAAACTATGCCTCCTTCATCCACTCAAATGGAAGAAAATTTAAGTCAACAGGGTACAGATTCAAGGATTCCTCCCCTAGATTCTGCTACTCCTACATCAATTCCTTTTTCAAGTATCTCGACACAGACGCAGACTTCTCTGCCTCCCGTACAAGGAAGACATCAAAATTTGAGGCAGGGAGTGTTCACTCAAAGCCAGTCACCACCTGTTTCAGCCACTGTTATCACCACTACTATTGCAACACCACCCCTCCAATCCCATGAAGGTCCAAGTACCTTGCTTGAGACAGGAGGACCATCTAATGTTCCAGCATATTCCCCAACAAGACCGTCGCTAGATGAGGCTTCTATCAGACTCGCTATGCACTTGTCTCAATGCCCAAAATCTTCCTCCCGTGGAAAGGGAATATCTTTCGAGGAAGGTCGCTCAGGGGATGGAAATGCTATTGTGTCCAAACTTCAAGAAGAAATTGGCATTCTGAAGCAGTAAAACATTGAAAAGGACATCTTGCTGGAACAACATGGCAACCTTATCGCTGAGCTTCAGGCAGAGAATGCCTCAAAGTCAAAATAGATTACTGACCTGCAAACCAATCTTGGGTCAGTAACTGCCTTTTACTTTGACTTGAAGAACAAGCTTTTTGACGCTTTTGGGGATAAGCTTAAATCTCTGTTTCAACAGCCTCATGGTATTGAAGATCCTCCCGCTGCTTCCTCTCAACCTTCAGAAAGCGACTTTCCTGTTAATCCACCTCCTCCAAGAACTACAACCGTCGTTGATCGATTTGAAAAAGAACCTGAAGGTGCCAGACCTCAGATCACGATCAAACATGGGAAGAGGACCGTCACTGCCAATAGAAATGAAGGGTTACTTTTTATGAAAAATTCGAACGAAAATCGCAAAGCAAAAGATCCTGTATTGACAGTGACAGATCTTAAAAGGAGAAAGTTTGGTGACGAGTATGGTGATCGCTCAGGGATCAGAATGTGGGCCTATGATCATGAAGTAAAAATGGGGGTTGTAAAGAGAAACTCTGGAATTCCTGAATAATACCAGAGCATCCATGACTTCAACTCATGGACGAAAGTTGATCTTGCCGAACTTTCAAGGGCCCCATTTCACAATCCTTCACAGGATCCCAGTGCTTTCAACTTCAAACGATTTCTAGACAGGCAGGTCAAAGATAACTTCTCAAAGATGAAAACTGCAAAAGCCCTGTACAGAAAGGATGCGAATGTTATTGATCCTGAATCTGGTAAGCCAATGAAGATCATACTTTGGCCAGCAACAAAACAACAGAAAGAAATTCCTATCCCTCAACACTTCCATGAAGGATATCTTGACGACATGGAATTTTGGGCATATGATGATGAAACTGCTACTGCTGCCATCAAGCTCAAGAGAAGCAAAAACGTGATAAGGCTTATCAGTGAAAAAGATCTTCTCAGATTCACAGAAAGAGACATTCGTACCTTAGCTCGTCACCAAATTATCTGCAGAAAAGAAGTCATGGAGGTTGCAGCCAAGGAATTCACTAGGATGGTCGCCACTATCATAAACGGAAAGCTTTGGATGGGATCCATGGGTAAAAATGATCTGAAGCTATTTGACAAACCTGGAGAATGAAGACCAAATCTTTGCTAGCCGCAAACCAAGGGGGAGATTGATAGGCTATACTTTTGTGGTTTGGGCTAGGCATTCTAATGTATAGGTCTTGGTAGGATGTTAGAGTGTGTTGTGGTGGTTGTAATGTGTTTGTGGGTGTGTGTTGCCGTACATGTGTGTGCGGCCGCACACGCTGTGTGCGGCTGCACACTTGTGTACTGCTTCAGGTGGTATAAATAGTTTGAGTTTGTGTCAGTTGAATAGTGACGTATGTGTGTGTGTTTACCAAGGTGTACCTGACATTTATACGTAATAGACGTGTGCATGCTTGGATTAATTCTTCTTCTACTCCTTCTACACTCTGTTTGATTGTTTGCATTAATTGATTACTGATTTGGATCTATAGATCGGGACTGACAAGTGCCTGTCATATAAACCCTGGAAGCAATGGACTTCGGAATGAACGAATGCAGGATAAATGACTCTTAGGGTAGACCTTAAGAGTAAGGAAGATAATGGGGATGGGTAATTGGGTTGATTGTTTGATGTTTAAACATAATAATTATATTATTATGGGTTGAAAACCGTATATAGTCACCAAGTTTCCCAACCTGACCTGCTCACGCTTATTTGTATCACAGGTGTCGATATGAAGCTACTTTACACTGAGAGATTTAAAAGAGATGTAGATCACTAGTGTAAATGAATGTAAGTTCTGTTTATGCTTATGTTTCTGTATTGACGATGACATCCCAAGGTTTGAAAATGAATAAAAATACATTTCTTCCGAAATGATTTGATAACGTATTTATGATGTTTTTCTGAGAACAAATTCCACAACATTTTTATTAAAATAGGTACTCTGATTTTTATAAAGCATAAACAAAATCGGTCTTTTCTGGCCGTGAAAATAGGGATGTCACACCTACCCACCACCACCACCTTTCACCGTCACCGGCATGAATGCTCAATTAATGAAATGGAAATTTACTATTTTTATAGTTTATATATCTTTACATGCAAGATAAAAAAAACAAAGTAAAATTAAGCAAAATAAACATAAAAAGGGTAATTTTGTCATTTTACATGGATTACAATTTCATTTCTTGTCAACAAAACAAAACCTGGAATTAATTTCAATTCCATTTTATGACAACCAAACAGTATATGGAATTAGATTCAGATTCCTTACAAATTTTTTTTTTTCCAATTTTAATTTCAATTCCTTTATAAACGTTATGTGAACCAAACAACACCTACGCTTTCAAAGCACATAAATACATATATGTTGGTTGTTTAAGGCATCAACTTAGGGGACAAATGATAAACTAATCAAAATTGTCATAAAAAAACATTACACCCATAGGCACAAAGCAACAGGGGCTCTCATTCGAGCTTGACATGATTTGTATTATGAAAAAGTAATATTACAAAATGGCTGAAATGGTATAGTAATCTTGATTGGAACCACAAGTTTAAAGTTTTAACATCATATTCAACATGACAACCAGGGAAGGGAATGGGATTTTTTTATCAATAATATATCAAATTCATAACTGCACTACACTTTTTAATTTTTTTCAAAACCAAAAAAATGACTTTTGATGGAAAATTGCCTCTTATCAGGATACATTGGTATTTTATCCAATTATAGCAGTGGCACACAGACTTTGTGCATGTAGTTGTGTGCGTTCAACTGTTATAATTAGGTATAAATACCAAAGTATGGAATGTGAAAGTTGTACCCATCTTCCAATGAGGTGATTCGGTTGATAATACTTTGTAGTTGAAAAAAAAAGACACAAAAAAATGAAATTATCTAGCTACTGCTTGCATTTAGCGCAAAGAAAGAATAAGCAAGAAGCACGTGAGTTTGTAGTTTGTGAACCAGTTTATGTTCACGAGAGAGAAAGATTTAGAGAGAGAGAATATTTCTTTATTGTATCAATCTCATTTCAATACAATGTAGAGCACATCTATTATATAGATGCCTCAACTATTACAACAGATTTGTAACTTCTCTAACAAACTAATGCTGACATCACAAGAGACTAACTAACTCTTTATTATTTGTTTGCTGATATGGCTATATACGCTATCATCCCCCTCAAGCTAAGGCACGGTAGAGACACACAACTTGGAACATAACTGAATAAAACGTGTAACTGGAAGCCCTTTAGTTAACACATCAGCAGGTTGCAACATTGTAGGAACATAAGAAACATTTAACTTCTTAGCCAACACCATATCTCGAATGAAATGAAGATCTATTTCAATATGTTTCGTCCTTTGATGAAACACAGGATTAGCAGCTAAATAGGTAGCTCCCATGTTATTACACCACAGCGTAGGAGTTGTAGAAATAGGCACATGCAACTCTTTTAAAAGAGAAACCATCCAAGTCAATTCAACAACATTATGAGCAATAACTCTATACTCTGCCTCTGTACTAGAACGAGCAACAGTGTGTTGCTTTTTGGAACTCCAACTAACAAGATTTCCACCAATGTATACAACATATCCTGTGGTTGAACGTCTATCATCAGGGCAACCAGCCCAGTCAGCATCCGAGTAAGCATGTAGAGTGAAATCCAAAGATTTTCTAATGACAAGACCATGAGTAATTGTGCCACATAGATATCGTAGAATCCTTTTTACTGCCATCCAATGTCGATCTGTTGGCCTATGCATAAATTGAGATACTTTGCTCACATCATAAGCTATCTCAGGTCTGGTAATAACCAAATATTGTAATGAGCCAACTGTACTTCTATAAAGTGCCGAATCATTTAGGACAATACCAGAAGATCGAGACAATTGTCTTCCTGGTGAGACAGGTGTTGGAAAAGGCTTACAATCACGAAGTCCTGTTTTCTCAAGTAGATCAAGAACATATCTTTCTTGACTTAAATGTAAGCAATGAGAAGTAAAAGTGGCTTGAACCCCCAAAAATTGACTTAATTTTCCCAAGTCTTTAAGGGAAAATTTGGAATTAAGCTGATTGATTAAATGTGAGAAAAACTCAGAAGAGCTTCCAGTGATGATTGTATCATCAACATAAACCAGAACATAACAGATTTCGGTAGCAGTTTGGAAAACAAAAAGAGAAGTATCAGAAATACACCTTGTAAATCCAAAACTGTATAAGGCATTGGACAACTTTGCAAACCATGATCTTGGAGCTTGTTTAAGTCTATAAAGAGCCTTTTTAAGCAAACAGACATGATGAGGCTGACATGGATCTGTATAACCAGGAGGTTGTGACATATACACGGTTTCAGACAAATCACCATGCAAAAATGCATTGTTTACATCAATTTGTCTTATGTCCCATTTCTTTGAAAAAGCAACTGATAAAACAGTTCTAATCGTAGTTGGTTTTACAACTGGACTGAAAGTTTCTGAGTAATCAACACCTTCTGTTTGAGAGTAACCTTTGGCTACTAGACGAGCCTTATAACGACTTATTGTCCCATCTGAATTCCTTTTTATTCGATATACCCATTTACAACCAACAACATTTGCATTGGGAGGAGGAAAAACCAATTCCCAAGTCTTATTACACTTAAGAGCATTTAGTTCAGCATCCATAGATGCACACCATTCTGGCCACTTTTTAGCTTGAACATATGTGGTAGGTTCTTTATCAGGAGGACCCACAGATTTGGCAACATAAACCTCATGATCTGGAAATGTTCGTAACTTTCTAGAAGCATCACGAGACCTTGTTTGACATCAGCAGCATAAGCATGTGGAACAGTTTTAGATGCAACCATACCTGAAACTTCAACTGTTGAGTTATCTTGAGATTCTCGTAATAACCTCTGCTCATAGACTAGCAACTTAGATGTGAGTTCCATAAAAGAAGGCAACTCTGTTGCATTCTCAATATTAACAGCAATGATCTTGTATTCTTGATTCAATCCAGTGAGAGCATAAATCAGCATGTCAGACTCATCAATTTGTACTCCAATAGAAGCAAGAGATTGTGAAATAGTACTAATTTCATTACAATATTCATCAATTTTCCTTGTGTCCTGTTTGATTTAATGAAGCCTTGTCTGTAATTGAATTCTTTTAGACGAAATTTGTTGTGCAGATAAGCACTGTAACTTCTTCCACAACTCATAAGATGTTGTTGTACCAACTGCAACATGTGCTATTGACGAACTCAAGGTTGCATTGATACACATTTCAACATATTTGTTCAATTTGTTCCATGTCTTGTACTCTGTGCTATTTGTGGAAGGTTGCATAGACGTTCCATCAATGAATCGTATTAGATCAAGTGATTCAAAAACAGAAGATATTTGATGTTTCCAAACCAAATAATTGTCTTCATTCAATTTGACAGAAACGAAATTGGAAATATTAGTGATCGGTGGTAATTGAGACGAAGAAGCAGGAGTTGTTTCACATATTTTCAACTTATGAACAAGAATAAGTTGACAGAGGATCAAGAAAAAGGAAAAATGAAAGATTAATGAAGACCAGGGAAGAAGATTTTACTCATTTGATAAAGAATGAAGATGCTCTATTTCAGATCTTGTTTCAGATCTGATTTTGTTCTTCTTTGTGATCATCAATGGAGGAATTGAGCTTCAAAAACTTGTTTGAAAAATGATAACCAGGCGCTAATCGTAGCTCTGATACCATGAAACAGTTTATGTTCGAGGGAGAAAGATTTAGAGAGAGAGAATATTTCTTTATTGTATCAATCTCATTTTAATACAATGCAGAGCACATCTGTTATATAAATGCCTCAACTACTACAACAGATTTGTAACTTCTCTAACAAATTAATGTTGACATCACAAGAGACTAACTAACTCTTTCTTATTTTTTTGATGACATGGCTATATACGCTATCATTTTGAATTCAACACCAAAGATCTTCCGAATAAACATATCTTTGTTTCTACAAGTTAGAGGGGACAAGAATAATTGTCTTACAACACCATCCGATATATATATATATATATATATATATATATATATATATACACACACACACACACATACGACAACTCTTCACATGTAAAAAAAATACCTAAAATACATACATACATACACCTATACACATAGATTCACACAGATACTCATACTTGTTGATCCATACGTACAAGCACCATCCAAGATCGCTTGATGCTCTTCTTTTTCCGATTAAAAGACCATGCAAAATAACAATAAAAAAGATTGGACAAACATAAGTGCCAAAAATATAAAGTAGTAACTTTGAACGGGATATAGGGCGTGTTCGGCAAAATTAGCTAAATTAGCGGGTAGCAGGTAGCTTGTAGCTTGTAGCGTTTTGTTAAACACTACATGAAGTGAGCGTTTTGTTTAAACTAAACGCTACAAGCTTGTAGTGTCACTACAAGGAAAAAAAATAATTAGCGGCGACAAAAGTCTTCGCTAAAAGGTCAAATTGTCGCCGGTAATAGTAATAGCAACGACACGTCGCCGGTAATAAGTCGCCGCTACTGCTTCGTCGCTATTGATCAACTTGTCGCCGCTAATGAGAATTGTCGCCGCTAATGAGTTTGTCGCCGCTAAAGAGTGTCGTCGCCGCTAATGATGATGTCGACTGTAATGATGATGTCGCCGGTAATAGTGTCGCCGGTAATAACAATTTTTATTTTTTAATTTTTTTTAATCAACGATTTTGGTTGCCGGTAATAATGTCGCCGGTAATTACATAACAACATTCGATTAAATATCAAAGATAATAGTGTCGATGCTAATTACAAAACAAACATCCGATTAAATATCAAAAGTAATAGTGTCGCCGGTAATTACGTAACATCCGATTAAATATAAAAAGTAATAATGTCGTCGGTAATAGTATCGCCGGTAGTTACAGAAAACAACCAAAAATTTTACAATCTAACAAGTACCAAAGTGTGACAACAAGTGTAATATGCAAATAAAACTCATCCCTACATACCATCTGTCACACCCCCAAACCAGAATAGTGGAAACGTTCGGGGGCGGAGGACGTCATATACAGTATCACAACAATTGAATAATAGTAATCAAAGCAACAACAACCATTGTATTGATATTAAAATGTTTACATTGTATTCGAATCACATATGATTGACTCCAAAAGTAAATAGCAAAGTAAGAATTGAAACTACTATGCTCCATCCTCTAGGAACCCGGTGCGTGTACCTGTCTAGTAACGTCCTGAGAATACAAGTGGTTTTTGAAAGAGTATCAACATTAAAGTTGGTGAGTT
The DNA here is from genome assembly GCF_052849685.1 of Lactuca virosa. Classification (NCBI taxonomy): domain Eukaryota; kingdom Viridiplantae; phylum Streptophyta; class Magnoliopsida; order Asterales; family Asteraceae; genus Lactuca; species Lactuca virosa. The sequence goes on from NC_136429.1 coordinate 325,768,660, forward strand.
CATAAGCGTTTTGTTTTGAAAACGGATTCTTTGTTCTTTGTAAAACATAATGTGTTTCCCCAGAAAATTCTATATTTTCTGATGTGATGAAAGACAAGTAAAATGATCAATACCAGTTCTTCTACGAGTACATAGTGTATACAAGTTATATACAATCCAGATCGAACAGACAGTCGATTGGGGGATTCTGCCCTAAGCCCACAATCAAACAAGGAACAGGAAATAGGGCGGAAGTCACGCATCCCACTGTTTGTCGGATCCTCATTGTATATAACCCTGATGTATTCACTAGGTACTTACAGAGTTAACTGTAATAGTCCTTTGAGAAATGATGAAAGTGTTCCTTAAGAAAATCCTATATTTTCTTAATAAGAATATGATTATACCAGTTCCATCTATAACCACTTAATTTATACTAGTTATATATACCTAATATCGAACGGACAGTTAATTGTGTGGATCTGCCCTAAACCCACAACCAAACAAGGATAGGAAATGAGGCTGAAATGTAACATACACGTTCAGTTATCGTGTTATGTAATTTTAAAAGTGAATAATATTATGAAATATTATGTGATATTGAGTATTGAGTTCTAACGGATAGTTTTTACTAGAATTAAAGTAAAACTATGTTTAGAATCATTCAGAATGTTTTAGAAGTCTTATGAGATTCCGAACAAAAGGCAAATATCGAAATTTAATGAAAATATAAAATTTGAAATAAGTAAAATTTTATTATTGAAATTTGTAGATAATTTCGTTAAAAACATTTAGGCGAAAACCTCATCGAAATCCGAGTTATAACGAAGAAGTTATGACCAATCGAAGATTCGCGACAAAACCGGCACGACACCGAATGACGAAAAAAGTGAGTTTTCCATAAACTACTTTTTAGCCTTGGAGATCTAAATGAAAGGTCGTAGTATTTGTTAAACCTAGAATTTTCATAAAAAGAACGTCCAAATCTGACTTCGTATAAGGAAGTTATGATTTTTTTAAGTTTCGGAATAGTAGTAGACAGCTAAAAATTCGAAATAAAGATCGAGTAATTTTTAGCCGACATAACCTAAACGAGAATCGAAGGTCTCGTCAATATTAGTACAACGTTAAAAAGACTGACGAAAATGGACGTCGGATGAAGAAGTTATGATTTTTTAACGGATTTTCCTGTCTCGGTCTGTTAAAAATAATAATATTAAAAATAAAGTCAAAATAGCCGACAAAGTCTAAAAGAAAGTTGTAGAGTATATTCCTGCCTACGCGTGCATATAAAGAACGTCAAAAACGGAGTCCGTATGCGAAAGTTATGGATTTTAGAAATTTGGGCACAAAATCCGAGGAATTTCGCATGCATGGCTCGAAATTGGCCACGTACGAGCCTCGCATGCATGCCGCATGTCTGATTGTGATACGTGAAAAGGGAGGTCCAACAGAAGCCTGCCGCGTGTCCGAGTCGTGGCGCGTCCGGAGACCCTCGCTGGTGACTCGCCCTCGCACCGACGCGTGTCCCTCCCTCGCACCCGCCTCGTGTCCCTTTTGTCTGCGAGCCACCTGCCTTCCCCATGTCAGCCTGCGAACCGAGCCACCTGCCCCACCTCACATGCGAAGCTGCCACGTGCTTCTTTCTCTTTGCTTCGGATCCGAGGCTCGCACCTATATAAAGGGTGCGAGACCTCCCGGATAATTTTTAGAAATTGGCACTTTTTCACCCCTAAAGTTATATTTTTACTATTTCAACTTCCCCCGAAGCCTCGGGATCATTTCCAACACCCGAAACACGCCCCGAAGTGCCCGAAGAGCCCGAGAAATTTATCTTTTCGGTTTGAATCCCAACCCTCGCAGGTCCCTGTTTTCAAGAAAACTCCCGGTTTTCATCGAAGATAGCTAATTATAGTAACGAAGTGCTGCACAAATTACTATTTAACCCCCGATTAATTCACGGTGAGTTCAATATATAGGAACAATTGTATGTTATGTGTTATATGTTCTATGTGCTTTTCCGTTGTTATTATTTCTGCTATTTATGATAGCAAAGCTATACCTTTGACCATGATCACAGTGAAAGGACTTAGATTCACGGTGGTACTGGTATGTAGCCTCTGGCCATGTAGAGCATGTCTTGTAAGAGAATGAATTCTATTCTATGGCATTGGTAGAAGGTTAGAAAGGACTGAAAGCCTGAAATCTACCAAAATGTTTAATCAGAAAGTGTATGTCTTCTGTGCCATTTGGGCCGAAGCTTTATTGATGTATATCAAGTATGGAAATTGTTATGTCTCATTGATTGTATATCTTTGAATCAAATCATTGATTGATATGGAAAGTTTGTCACATGATTCACATATGCATTTGTTGTTCCTTGTTCCTGTTTGCTTCTGCCATATTGAAGTATATATATGGCATAACGTGATATTGTATCTATTATTGAACTCACTAAGCGTCACCGCTTACCCCTCTCAATGTTTAACAAATTGCAGGAGATAAGTAACCAGTATAATCGTATATTGTTGGAAGATTTTGAATAGTTTGAAACTATTGTATTTTGTACTCATGTATGAATAAATTACAGTATCCTGGGAAGTTATGTAATATATAACACTTTGTAATAGTCGGTTTCTATCCAGTCTTATGTAAACAAGTTATCAATGTAAAATATTATTTATGAATATGCAAGTAGCATGTTTTGGAGTAACAATTGTCAAATATGAAAGTGTGGGTCTTTCAATCATGGTATCAGAGCGGTGGTTTAAGTGAACTAAATTCCACGGATTGGTATCAATCGTGTCCCTTTTGTCTGCGAGCCACCTGCCTTCCCCGTGTCAGCCTGCGAACCGAGCCACCTGCCCCACCTCGCATGCGAAGCTGCCACGTGCTTCTTTCTCCTTTCTTCGAATCCGAGGCTCGCACCTATATAAAGGGTGCGAGACCTCCCAAATAATTTTTAGAAATTGACACTTTTTCACCCCTAAAGTTATATTTTTACTATTTCAACTTCCCCCGAAGCCTCGGGATCATTTCCAACACCCGAAACACGCCCCGAAGTGCCCGAAGAGCCCGAGAAATTTATCTTTTCGGTTTGAATCCCAACCCTCGCAGGTCCCTCTTTTCAAGAAAACTCCCGGTTTTCATCGAAGAAAGCTAATTATAGTAACGAAGTGTCACACCCCAAAACCGGAACGGCGGAAACGTTCTAGGGTGGAGGACGTCATGTTTAGTATCACAAGACATGCATTATAGTAAGCAAAGTAATGAACAACCATTTCATCAGAAAGAAGGTGTTTACAAAGTGTGTTCACAAAACATAGAATACATAAGCAAATAACAATCAATACGTGAAGCTCTAATGCTCCATCTTCTGAGTTCCCAGCACGAGTACCTGTCTACTAGGCTCCTGAAAATACAAGTTATTTGAAAGAGTTTATCAGCAATTAAGCTGGTGAGTTCATAAGATTTTAGTGATATAAATAAATCGTAAATTCTGTTTAGAAAAGTTCGCCAGTTCCTCTTAGAAAATCCTATATTTTCTATTTTGGTGAAAGATACGTAAAATGATTCTACAATCCTTTCTATGAGTACTAAATGTATACAAGTGATATACAACTCAGAGTAAACAAACAATTGATTGAGCGCATCTGCTCTAAGGCGGAAAGCACACATCCCATTGTTTGTTTGATCATTGTAGTATATAACCCCGATGTATTCACTTGTTACTCATGGAGTTAATTGTAATGGTTCCTTTATATTTAATGAAAAGATTCTTTAAGGAAAGTCTTATTTCCTATAATAAAATGGTGACCACAGTGATTACTCCTACAATCACTTAGTTTATACTGGCTATATATAATCTAATATCGAATAGAGAGTTAGTTGGGTGAATCTGCCCTAAGCCCACAACCAAACAAGGAACAGGAAGTAAGGCGGAAAGCACACATTCAACTACCTATTGGATATTAATGATATATATATCCGTGATGTATAAACTAAAGTATTATAGAGTTAATCACATAAGGTCCTTTAAGTTTATACTGGTTTAATAAAATGGATTAAACCTTTAACTGGTAAGTTTCTAGCTTTGCATACCCAAAGTTCTGATTTGGAAAGTATATACCGAACTAGAAAGCTGTGCATTGACTCTGTGTCCTATGACTTGACCCATACCTGGTACCCTCATGATGACTCAATGTATACTGGACATATATATCTAGAATCAGATAGATAGTAGACTGGGTGAATCTGTTCCAAGCCCACAACCAAACAAGGAACAGGAAATGAAGCGGAAAGCACACATCCTATTACCCGTCGGATCCTATTGATATATATATGTATCCTTTGATGTATACATTAGGGAATCATAAGGTTAGCATTATGGTCCTTTCTACTAAACGTAGCCTTCTACCAAGGCATCAAATGTTATGGGTGTTCTTTCCTTGTATTAGTAGGTATTTTCCCAAGTGAGACTATCTTTAACTAAATATAGTTTATACATTAATGAATATGTGAGAAGGTCACAAGTAAATGTAATAGGGAAAATAATGTTTTACCCCAGCAATGACACCGCTGGTTATAAGGTAATAAAATACAGACTCCAGGTAGTATTAAATGAACGATACACCTCGGGGAGTCTAAAGTAGTAAAATACAGACTCCAGGTAGTATTAAGTGAACGATACACCTCGGGGAGTCTAAAGTAGCCTTTAGTCCCAAGTCGGTTAATTAAAGGTTTAAATGTGAACTAGTATATAACTAGGAAGATATATTATGATAGTTTTATCACCTCGTGCCTGCTAGTCCTGGTACGTGAAATCGTGCCAGTGTCAGTGCAAACCCGACAAGATATATTATTAGGTTTATCACCTCGTGCCTGCTAGTCCTGGTACGTGAAATCGTACCAGTGTCAATGCAAACCCGACAAGATATATTGTTAGGTTTATCATCTCGCGTCTGCTAGTCCTGGTACGTGAAATCGTACCAGTGTCAATGCAAACCAGGCAAGATGTATTAACGTGATTTTTCCCGGTACTTAGTATGGTGTATTCCTCCCTGTTACTCTTTATAGTGGGTTCTCTTTATATTATCGTGTATTGTATCTAGCATGAACTGGATTTCTAAACTATACCTATTATAGTTTACTTTTAATGTACTTGACCTGACTCCTTGCATGCTTTATTGTATTAGAAGGAAATAAATAGTGTTTTTCCTAAACTATACATATTATAGTTTACTAATGTTTTCGTTGAACTGATATTGAAAAGACTCTTTTATCTACCAAGTTATGCCAATACTTTAAAAATGGAGTTTTGTGAAACTATAAAGTAACATAACTTTAAAAGAGTTTTTGAAATGTTTTGATCACTTATAAAAGGCATAAACAATATTTTGAAAGATGTTTGAAACAAACAATTACACAATTATCATTGTGTTCAACTTGTATTCCCCCCTTAAAACATTGAAAACAGTTAAAAGATTCATTACGGGATATGAACTCACCTGATGTGGGTGATTCAAACGAATACGCGTGTAAGGATGAGAAGTTCCACGAATGAAGTCCCGAGACTTAACGAGTCCTAATGACATATAATGAAATATATTGACATAAATATAGTGTTTAGAAGCAACCAAATGCAAGGAAACACCTTACGGGACTAGGAAACACTTTGTCCAAGTGTTGGAATCACATGTGATTCACTAAAAGGGAGTGTACGACCACTTTGAGGAGTGTGCGGCCATGGGTGCGCGGCCAGGGGAGTGTGCAGCCGCACACTCGTGGTAAAAAGTGCACAAAACGTTTTCCAAATGGTAGGGAGGCTTATAGGACTGATGCTCATCGAGTGTTCAAGCTAAAAAGGCACTTTGGAGGCCCTTAAGCACTAAACAAAGGGGTGTACGACCACATGGAGTGTGTGCGGCCGCACACTCCTTGATGAACATGGCTTGGACGTTGTCTAAGGCTCATATCTAGTAGGTAACAAGCTTAGGGGATGGTACTTACAATATGGAAGCCTTTAGGGGTGTTTGAAGGGTGTTTTGAGGGTTTTTGAGGGGTGTACGGCCACATGAGTGTGTGCGGCCGCACACACCATAAGGTCACGAGTTCTGGGCATTTCTAAGGACTTAAATAAGTGTTCTTAACAAGATTCAAGCATTGGGAAGAAGTACTTACGATCCGGAAGCTCGAGAAGGCTCAAAATCACCAAGAACAAGTATGTGTTCTTGGTGTAACTTGAAGATCTAGAAAAAACATGATTTCAAACGGATGAAATCAAAGGATGTATCTAGCTTATGAAGATTAACAACAAATCGGGAGAAGAACACTTACCAACTCAAAGATCTAAGCTCAAAATCGGATGGTGGTTGAGAGAAAAATCGAGTTCTAGGCTTGGGAGGGTGAAAAGAGATGAAAGAAGGCTAAGTCCCTCCTATATACACGAGAGTGTGCTGCCAGGAGAGGGGTGTGCGGCCGCACACCCAGTGTTCGGCCGTACACTCCTGATGTTAGAGTGTAAGGCGCGGATTTGATGCTAAAAGTGTACGCGATCCATTTCTATGCTCAATGCTTGAATGTACTGACCTTTGGATCTTTAAACGGACTCCAAACGAGGCTAAATGATAGCAGAAATGAGTCTAACATCCAGTTGACGTGATTGGCTGAGCTTTCCAAGGCAAAAATTTTTAAAAAAATTTCGGGTTGTCACATCATCCCCCCGTTAGATGGAATTTCGTCCCGAAATTAGCTTTCTTAGCCGTACTACTAGGGTTGCGCTTCTCTGTTTGGCAGAATACTCACTCGTAGACATGACAACTTTGCCCTACTGTTCATGATAGGATTCATACTTAGTCCATCTATCGTTATCTCATGTATACGAGTCGTATATAATTAAAATTAGTTAGACGGCCGGATGTGTGACTCTGCCCCAGGTCCACAACCAGACAAGGAATAGGAGATAGGGCGGAAACACACATACTAGATCTGCATGATCATAATTATATACCACCCTCGCGTATACACTGAATAGTGATAGGTGGGTTGTATTCGTCCTTAGCCTTTGTGCTTGAACTTGGTCTGCTGGACGGGTGGTATTTCGAAAAGGTCTGTGGAACATACGACGGCAAGGTTTCGGAAGACAAAGTACTCTTCGCACGAGTACTTCGAGGTTTAAAATACGAAAGACAAAACTAAGGTTTAGGTCGGACTGTTGATACGAATGACGGGAGTTTCGAGGGCTTGACGATCGAGGCGATTAGAAACATATAAACTTAGTATGGTGAGGACCATGCCAACTCATGACGAAAGATAGTAGCGGACTCTTTACCGAACAAAGTCTTGCCGATTGGAAAGAAATGTATGTTATACGATGATGTATCCCGAGCGTGCTCGAAAATGTACTCTTAGTGCGCTCGCAATGTACTTCTAGGGTGTTCGAAAAATGTACTCTTTATAAATGTTCTAGTGCTTTCTGTTTTCCCTTTGATGTTAATACTCCTACGTATCGTACCGCGATGAGCGAGTACATACAAATGAAAGTGTTTTGTTATATAGAATCCATACTTAAACTACGATCCTCCTTGGTACCACTACGATCGCCTGGAATATACAAGTTATGAATTATTAAGATGAATTGGACGGTCGACTGAGTAAATCTACCTCAAATCCACAACCAAACAAGGAACAGGAATTAAGGCGAAATTACTCACTCCAAGTCTGCAACATCTTAGTTATGCACAACCCTGATGTATATGTTCAGCCATCATAGCTTCTCTAAACGGATCCTTTAGTTCTTTTGAATGATGTGACTTATTTCAATAAGCGAGTTATTATAATTACTTTTAAATGTTATCCTCATGTTTTAATCTTATATATAAATATAAATTAATTTTCAAAACAATTACTAGGTCGAAAACGTACCGCTGCTCGTCGACGATTCCGGGGTTGATTCTCCTGCGGTGATCATTAGAATTCTTCCATCCGCGCCTGAGTTCTTGGTTATCGGGCAGTCCTCCTGGTAGTGTCCAGTCTCACCACAGCCATAGCAGGCTTGGTTTTCTTCAACTCCGGGGACTTGGGATATCGGTTGAGCCGGTGCCCTGCAGAAACGGACTGTGTGTCCCATTCTGTGGCAGTTCAGACACTGCATTTTCCGGCATACTCCGGTGTGGTGATAGTTGCACTTCCCACACTTCGGAAGAGTTCCAGCATATCGACTGGCAGGTGCTGGAGTAGCAGGTTTTGTGGCGGTGTACATAGTACTCGTTCGTTCCTCCCGCGGGGTGTTCTGTGTTGTTCGCTTCTTCTTCCCCTTGTTCCCCGACTTCTGTCCATAGTCCTCTTCCCTCGATGGCTCGGGAATCGGGACTTCTACGCCTTGCTGGACTTCATAGTCGATGAGTTGCCGAGCCAGGTGTTTTGCACTATCGAATGTGGCTGGGTTAGAGGACAACACGTTTCATCGGGTCGGGGCAGTCAGACCCCAGATGTATCTTTCTATCTTCTTGCTCTCCGGGGTAACCATCCCGGGACACAGTGCTGCCAGGTCGCTGAACCTGTTAGTGTAGGCCACTATGTCTGAGCCGACCATTTTGAGCTCCCATAGCTCTTGTTCCAGCTTTTGTACTTCGCCCCTTGGGTAGTACTCTCTCATCATCATCTCCTTCAAGTTTTCCTAGCCCATAGAGTTTGCCACTGTTATAGTCAGTGACTTAACATGGCCATTCCACCATGTTAGAGCTCTTCCAAAGAAGGTGCAGGCAGCAAACTTCTCTTTGCTCCCTTCGGGGCACGAACAGATCTCGAAAATCGACTCCGTTCTCTCGAACCATTGCATCAGAGCGATGATTCCACCATTTCCATCAAAGGAATTGGGTTTGCATTTCATGAAGTCTTTATACGAACATTCCCTTGGGTGTTCGTGGGTATCTTCGTGGTCGGTTAGGTGAGCACCGCTACCAGATCCACTGATACCCCTTGCGCGAATTTGGGTTAGGGCGGCTGTCGTGGCTGCTGTTACCGCTGCCTGAAAAGCAGCTAGGTCAAACTGTGGCGGGGGTAGTGGCGGTTGAGTTGGAGTTATCGGAACAGTGCGTCTGTTCGATTTGCGAGGATGCATCTTTGCTAAAAGGATACAAAGATGAGATGGAATAAGTCTATAGCAGCGGACACAAACCAAAAGCTGAAAAGACAAGGTTATCCCAGTTCTGAGTGTATCGGGTCCTGACTTCCACAGGGTTCTAGAAACAATTCATAAAAGAGTCTATGCCTAATAAACTCTATGAATTTGAAATGACTATCCTCGAATGAATATCTGTTACCTGAATAACTGATACCAGTTGCATGTAAGAAAATAATCCTAACACATAATGTGAGCAGTGTTTCCACTCGCTCATTAAGTTAACAAGATTATTATTTATTAGTGTGACACATAAGACGTTTCGGTTACTTCGGTTGATCCTTCTTTGAAAACTTCTCCTGAACTCGCTCTTGTTCCTCCTGGATTCTTCTGTTGTCTACTATGAGGAAGTGGTTACATCTATCTAGGCTCGTCGTGCGAGAATGGAAGTGACTAAAGAATCTATGAGATTTAAGGTAACTTTACAGGGTGATCCTCACAGAGTCCTCCTATAATTGGACAATGTATACAAGTTGTATATAACTTAAGATTAAATAGACCTTCGAATAAGTGATCCTACTCCAAAACCACAACCAAACAAGGAACAGGTAGTGGAGCGTAGATCACAAATTCTAAGTCTATAAATTCTCCATTATATATAACCTTGGAAGTATACATTGCAATATTATAGACCAATCCGTAAGGGTCTTTTAAGTTATCACAAAAGTTATTTGTATAGTGCCTAAAATACTCCTATAGTATTTTAATGTAATCTTCCTGGTATGTTTTAAACTTGTTATCGCGTTATAGAATCATAGAATACTCCCATAGTATTCTAACTCAAATGTACTTGATCTAGTATTTTCTCGACTGGTGTCTAGGTAAGTCTTAAGACTGTTGCAACACCACATCACTCCCAAACACATGTCGGTCACGTCTCGAATGAATATAGTTGATCAGGCTATATTGATCCTAGCTATGATTACATAACTGTTTAGGTTTGACGACAGTGTTCAACCTTTAAATACTTTAGTTCTGTTCTTCTTGTGATACTCGGTCTAGTATGTACATGTATAAGCAAGTAGGTATATTTTTATAACTTATCGTTATACTTTTAAACTATACCATTATCCAGAGCACTTAAGCCCCATTGTATTTATAGTTGTGTATCTTTTATCGGTTGATATACTTAGTTCACTATAAACAATGCTCTGATACTAATCTGTCACACCCCAAAACCGGAACGGCGGAAACGTTCTAGGGTGGAGGACGTCATGTTTAGTATCACAAGACATGCATTATAGTAAGCAAAGTAATGAACAACCTTTTCATTAGAAAGAAGGTGTTTACAAAGTGTGTTCACAAAACATAGAATACATAAGCAAATAACAATCAATACGTGAAGCTATAATGCTCCATCTTCTGAGTTCCCAGCACGAGTACCTGTCTACTAGGCTCCTGAGAATACAAGTTATTTGAAAGAGTTTATCAGCAATTAAGCTGGTGAGTTCATAAGATTTTAGTGATATAAATAAATCGTAAATTCTGTTTAGAAAAGTTCGCCAGTTCCTCTTAGAAAATCCTATATTTTCTATTTTGGTGAAGGATACGTAAACTGATTCTACAATCCTTTCTATGAGTACTAAATGTATACAAGTGATATACAACTCAGAGTAAACAAACAATCGATTGAGCGCATCTGCTCTAAGGCGGAAATCACACATCCCATTGTTTGTTTGATCATTATAGTATATAACTCCGGTGTATTCACTTGTTACTCATGGAGTTAATTGTAATGGTTCCTTTATATTTAATGAAAAGATTCTTTAAGGAAAACTCTAATTTCCTATAATAAAATGGTGACCACAGTGATTACTCCTATAATCACTTAGTTTATACTGGCTATATATAATCTAATATCGAATAGAGAGTTAGTTGGGTGAATGTGCCCTAAGCCCACAACCAAACAAGGAACAGGAAGTAAGGCGGAAAGCACACATTCAACTACCTATTGGATATTAATGATATATATATCTGTGATGTATAAACTAAAGTATTATAGAGTTAATCACATAAGGTCCTTTAAGTTTATACTGGTTTAATAAAATGGATTAAACCTTTAACTGGTAAGTTTCTAGCTTTGCATACCCAAAGTTCTGATTTGGAAAGTATATTCCGAACTAGAAAGTTGTGCATTGACTCTGTGTCCTATGACTTGACCCATACCTGGTACCCTCATCATGACTCAATGTATACTGGACATATATATCTAGAATCAGATAGATAGTAGACTGGGTGAATCTGTTCCAAGCCCACAACCAAACAAGGAACAGGAAATGAAGCGGAAAGCACACATCCTATTACCCGTCGGATCCTATTGATATATATGTATCCTTTGATGTATACATTAGGGAATCATAAGGTTAGCATTATGGTCCTTTCTACTAAACATAGCCTTCTACCAAGGCATCAAATGTTATGGGTGTTCTTTCCTTGTATTAGTAGGTATTTTCCAAAGTGAGACTATCTTTAACTAAATATAGTTTATACATTAATGAATATGTGAGAAGGTCACAAGTAAATGTAATAGGGAAAATAGTGTTTTACCTCAGCAATGACACCGCTGGTTATAAGGTAATAAAATACAGACTCCAGGTAGTATTAAATGAACGATACACCTCGGGGAGTCTAAAGTAGTAAAATACAGACTCCAGGTAGTATTAAATGAACGATACACCTCGGGGAGTCTAAAGTAGCCTTTAGTCCTAAGTCGGTTAATTAAAGGTTTAAATGTGAACTAGTATATAACTAGGAAGATATATTATGATAGTTTTATCACCTCGTGCCTGCTAGTCCTGGTACGTGAAATCGTGCCAGTGTCAGTGCAAACCCGGCAAGATATATTATTAGGTTTATCACCTCGTGCCTGCTAGTCCTGGTACGTGAAATCGTACCAGTGTCAATGCAAACCCGGCAAGATATATTGTTAGGTTTATCATCTCGCGTCTGCTAGTCCTGGTACGTGAAATCGTACCAGTGTCAATGCAAACCCGGCAAGATGTATTAACGTGATTTTTCACGGTACTTAGTATGGTGTATTCCTCCCTGTTACTCTTTATAGTGGGTTCTCTTTATATTATCGTGTATTGTATCTAGCATGAACTGGATTTCTAAACTATACCTATTATAGTTTACTTTTAATGTACTTGAACTGACTCCTTGCATGCTTTATTGTATTAGAAGGAAATGAATAGTGTTTTTCCTAAACTATACCTATTATAGTTTACTAATGTTTTCGTTGAACTGATATTGAAAAGACTCTTTTATCTACCAAGTTATGCCAGTACTTTAAAAACGGAGTTTTGTGAAACTATAAGGTAACATAACTTTAAAAGAGTTTTTGAAATGTTTTGATCACTTATAAAAGGCATAAACAATATTTTGAAAGATGTTTGAAACAAACAATTACACAATTATCATTGTGTTCAACTTGTATTCCCCCCTTAAAACATTGAAAACAGTTAAAAGATTCATTACGGGGTATGAACTCACCTGATGTGGGTGATTCAAACGAATACGCGCGTAAGGATGAGAAGTTCCACGAATAAAGTCCCGAGACTTAACGAGTCCTAATGACATATAATGAAATATATTGACATAAATATAGTGTTTAGAAGCAACCAAATGCAAGGAAACACCTTACGGGACTAGGAAACACTTTGTCCAAGTGTTGGAATCGCATGTGATTCACTAAAAGGGAGTGTACGGCCACTTTGAGGAGTGTGCGGCCATGGGTGCACGGCCAGGGGAGTGTGCAGCCGCACACTCATGGTAAAAAGTGCACAAAACGTTTTCCAAATGGTAGGGAGGCTTGTAGGACTGATGCTCATCGAGTGTCGAAGCTAAAAAGGCACTTTGGAGGCCCTTAAGCACTAAACAAAGGGGTGTATGACCACATGGAGTGTGTGCGGCCGCACACTCCTTGATGAACATGGCTTGGACGTTTTGTAAGGCTCATATCTAGTAGGTAACAAGCTTAGGGGATGGTACTTACATAATGGAAGCCTTTAGGGGTGTTTGAAGGGTGTTTTGAGTGTTTTTAAGGGGTGTACGGCCACATGAGTGTGTGCGGCCGCACACACCATAAGGTCACGAGTTCTGGGCATTTCTAAGGACTTAAACAAGTGTTGTTAACAAGATTCAAGCATTGGGAAGAAGTACTTACGATCCGGAAGCTCGAGAAGGCTCAAAATCATAAAGAACAAGTGTGTGTTCTTGGTGTTCTTAGTGTAACTTGAAGATCTAGACAAAACATGATTTCAAACGGATGAAATCAAAGGATGTATCTAGCTTATGAAGATTAACAACAAATCGGGAGAAGAACACTTACCAACTCAAAGATCTAAGCTCAAAATCGGATGGCAGTTGAGAGAAAAATCGAGTTCTAGGCTTGGGAGGGTGAAAAGAGATGAAAGAAGGCTAAGTCCCTCCTATATACACGAGAGTGTGCTGCCAGGAGAGGGGTGTGCGGCCGCACACCCAGTGTTCGGCCGTACACTCCTGATGTTAGAGTGTAAGGCGCAGATTTGATGCTAAACGTGTACGCGATCCATTTCTATGCTCAATGCTTGAATGTACTGACCTTTGGACCTTTAAACGGACTCCAAACGAGGCTAAATGATAGCAGAAATGAGTCTGACATCCAGTTGACGTGACTGGCTGAGCTTTCCAAGGCAAAAGTTTTAAAAAAAATTTCGGGTTGTCACACGAAGTGCTGCACAAATTACTATTTTAACCCCCGATTAATTCACGGTGAGTTCAATATATAGGAACAATTGTATGTTATGTGTTATATGTTCTATGTGCTTTTCCGTTGTTATTATTTCTGCTATTTATGATAGCAAAGCTATACCTTTGACCATGATCACAGTGAAAGGACTTAGATTCACGGTGGTACTGGTATGTAGCCTCTGGCCATGTAGAGCATGTCTTGTAAGAGAATGAATTCTATTCTATGGCATTGGTAGAAGGTTAGAAAGGACTGAAAGCCTGAAATCTACCAAAATGTTTAATCAGAAAGTGTATGTCTTCTGTGCCATTTGGGCCGAAGCTTTATTGATGTATATCAAGTATGGAAATTGTTATGTCTCATTGATTGTATATCTTTGAATCAAATCATTGATTGATATGGAAAGTTTGTCACATGATTCACATATGCATTTGTTGTTCCTTGTTCCTCTTTGCTTCTGCCATATTGAAGTATATATATGGCATAACGTTATATTGTATCTATTATTGAACTCACTAAGCGAACCGCTTACCCCTCTCAATGTTTAGCAAATTGCAGGAGATAAGTAACCAATATAATCGTATATCGTTGGAAGATTTTGAATAGTTTGAAACTATTGTATTTTGTACTCATGTATAGATAAATTATAGTATCCTGGGAAGTTATGTAATATATAACACTTTGTAATAGTCGGTTTCTATCTAGTCTTATGTAAACAAGTTATCAATGTAAAATATTATTTATGAATATGCAAGTAGCATGTTTTGGAGTAACAATTGTCAAATATGAAAGTGTGGGTCTTTCAATCATGGTATCAGAGCGGTGGTTTAAGTGAACTAAATTCCATGGATTGGTATCAATCGTGTCCCTTTTGTCTGAGAGCCACCTGCCTTCCCCGTGTCAGCCTGCTAACCGAGCCACCTGCCCCACCTCGCATGCGAAGCTGCCACGTGCTTCTTTCTCCTTGCTTCGGATCCGAGGCTCGCACCTATATAAAGGGTGTCAGACCTCCCGAATAATTTTTAGAAATTGGCACTTTTTCACCCCTAAAGTTATATTCTTACTATTTCAACTTCCCCCGAAGCCTCGGGATCATTTCCAACACCCGAAACACGCCTCGAAGTGCCCGAAGAGCCCGGGAAATTTATCTTTTCGGTTTGAATCCCAACCCTCGCAGGGCCCTGTTTTCAAGAAAACTCATGGTTTTCATCGAAGAAAGCTAATTATAGTAACAAAGTGCTGCACAAATTACTATTTTAACCCCCGATTAATTCACGGTGAGTTCAATATATAGGAAAAATTGTATGTTATGTGTTATATGTTCTATGTGCTTTTCCGTTGTTATTATTCTGCTATTTATGATAGCAAAGCTATACCTTTGACCATGATCACAGTGAAAGGACTTAGATTTCTGGCCATATAGAGCATGTCTTGTAAGAGAATGAATTATATTCTATGGCATTGGCAGAAGGTTAGATAGGACTGGAAGCCTGAAATCTACCAAAATGTTTAATCAGAAATTGTATGTCTTCTATGCCATTTAGGCCGAAGCTTTATTAATGTATATCAAGTATGGAAATTGTTATGTCTCATTGATTGTATATCTTTGAATCAAATCATTGATTGATATGGAAAGTTTGTCACATGATTCACATATGCATTTGTTGTTCCTTGTTCCTCTTTGCTTCTGCCATATTGAAGTATATATATGGCATAACGTTATATTGTATCTATTATCGAACTCACTAAGCGTCACCGCTTACCCCTCTCAATGTTTAACAAATTGTAGGAGATAAGTAACCAGTATAATCGTATACTGTTGGAAGATTTTGAATAGTTTGAAACTATTGTATTTTGTACTCATGTATGAATAAATTATAGTATCCTGGGAAGTTATGTAATATATAACACTTTGTAATAGTTGGTTTGTATCCAGTCTTATGTAAAGAAGTTATCAATGTAAAATATTATTTATGAATATGCAAGTAGCATGTTTTGGAGTAACAATTGTCAAATATGAAGGTGTGGGTCTTTCAATCATGGTATCAGAGCGGTGGTTTAAGTGAACTAAATTCCACGGATTGGTATTTAGACTTAAACCGTCAGAAGTTCAATATATGAATGGATTCATTAGGAGTATATAGATACAAACCCTAGGAAAGACTTAAGTAAAGTATTAGGTAATAATAAATCCTAATATTTTAAAATACTATATTGCTCCAAATTTTCAGAAGAATGGCTGAACAGGAAGGTAGCCATACACCAGAAGTGGGTGGAGATCCTAAACCTGGTGAAGTAAATACTCCAGTATCCCCTCGTGAGGAGCGACTCTTGGGTAAACTTACTTGTATTATTCGGCAGACTCTCGAAGAGCACAAGAAAGATAATGATAAAGGCAAAAAGAAAGCCACTGGAGAATCATCAAAAGGAGAGGTGAAGCGTCCCTCGTTCAAATATTTCAAGAGTAGTGGTGCTACGGAGTTTTGAGGTGCCATTAATCCTATTGTTGTTCTAACTTGGATTCAGAACACAGAGAAAGTATATCATGTTTCTCATGTGGATAATGAGGACAAGGTAAATTATGCTTCTACAATGTTCACCGGAGAGGCCCTAGTCTGGTAGGAAGCAACATTTGAAGCTCTTAAAGAGTATGATCAGGAGAATTTGTCTTGGGGAATGTTCAAAACTCACTTACTAGAAAAGTATTGTCCTATAGATATGAGAAGAAGATTGGAGAAAGAGTTTCTTGAGCTTAAGCAAGAAGGAATGACCGTGAATGAGTATGAAACTCAATTCAATCAAAGAGCTCGGTTTGCTGCAAAGTATATCCCAACTGAAGACGATAAAATTCAGTTATTCTTGGATGGACTACGGTATGAAATCCACGATTTCGTAGCTAATCAGGATGTTCTTTCCTTTGACAAAGCTGTTGAGTATGCTCGAAAGCATGAGCATGACTTAGAGATACGTTGTGCCACTCTTTCTGTTCCAAAGCATCCACATATCGATCAATCTGTTCCTGTTTCCTCTATTCCATCAGCTCTATCTATTCGATCTGATTCTAATACAAGAGAGCAATCTCAGAGCGCCCTTCGTGGTCGCGATAGATCAGAATCTTTTTCTATTCAATCTCTATCATGACGTATTTGTGGAAAGAATCATCCGGGCCAATGCAGAATAGAAAAGGAATCTATGGTCTGTTATGGATGTGGAGAAGTGGGTCACATAAAGCCAGCTTGTCCAAGGAAGGATGTTACTTGCTAAGCATGTGGTATTACTGGCCACAAGAAGCGTTTTTTCCCTACTCTTACTAGTCAAATGGCGGCGAGTCAAGCTTCCGTTCAACAACCAAAGAATACTCCAAAGGAGGAGGTGCCAAAACCTAAGGGTCGTGCATTCCAGATTACCACAGAAGAGGCACGCGAGGACCCGAATGTTGTAACGGGTACATTTCTTGTCAACTCTAGACCTACTCACATCTTATTTGATTCTGGTGCCTCAAATTCTTTTGTGTCTTGTGAATTTGCGCATTCTTTCCAAATTGCTTGTTATTCATTTGCCCAATCATTTCACGTAGATACTACGGGAAGTATATCATTATTCGCTGATAAAATCTATAGAGATTGTGTCATAGAAATTGAAGGCTATAATTTTCTTGCCAATATGATTCCTATCTCCTTACGCAACTTTGATATTATTTTCGGCATGGAATGGTTGTTAAAGAACACACTCAGGCGTGAAAAGTTTCTTTGTGAAAACTTATGAATGGTGACTTGGGAACTGCGAGACAATACTTGGGACGAGTATGAGTAGGTGTGAATAGTAGTAGAGGCCTATACTACTGGAAGCACATGACTCACACTTGGATCAGGGAAAGTCACAAGGTTACCAAGAAGCTAGTAATCGATTCCGTTTTTTTGTTCGAGTATGTCATTACCTTCGTTTCGGTGATGACTAAGAAGATGGTTTTCGTTCAGACCTAAATGGTTGTAAAGAATCGAGTCCGACTAGTATAGATCTGTGAAGTGAATTGATTGGTTTAGAGAGCCATGTCTCGTGTAGTGACGAAATTTCAGTCAGAGAATTGAAGAAGGAGATGGTCAGACGGAGAGAACAATCCAAACAGTAGAAAATATGCTTTGTACATATGTCTTGGAGTTGGTGCGCGTCAAGTGGAAACACCATCGAGGCCCAAGTTAAATTAGGAATATATATATATATATATATATATATATATATATATATATATATATATATATATATATATATATATATATATATATATATATAAGAATGAGATAAGAGCGAAATATTCCCAGTGATTTATATCGTTATGATTTCGGGGATGAAATCCTCAAAAGGAGGATGTATTTGTAACATACACGTTCAGTTATCATGTTATGTAATTTTAAAAGTGAATAATATTATGAAATATTATGTGATATTGAGTATTGAGTTCTAACTGATAGTTTTTACTAGAATTAAAGTAAAACTATGTTTAGGATCATTCAGAATGTTTTGGAAGTCTTATGAGATTCCGAACAAAAGGCAAATATCGAAATTTAACGAAAATATAAAATTTGAAATAAGTAAAATTTTATTATTGAAAGTTGTAGATAATTTCGTTAAAAACATTTAGGCGAAAACCTCATCGAAATCCGAGTTATAACGAAGAAGTTATGACCAATCGAAGATTCGCGACATAACCGGCACGACACCGAATGACATAAAAAGTGAGTTTTCGATAAACTAATTTTTAGCCTTGGAGATCTAAATGAAAGTCGTAGTATTTGTTAAACCGAGAATTTTCATAAAAAGAACGTCCAAATCTGACTTCGTATGAGGAAGTTATGATTTTTCTAAGTTTCGGAATAGCAGTAGACAGCTAAAAATTCGAAATAAAGATCGAATGATTTTTAGCCGATGCAACCTAAACCAGAATCGAAGGTCTCGTCTATATTAGTACAACGGTAAAAAGACTGACGAAAACGGACGTCGGATGAAGAAGTTATGAATTTTTAACGGATTTTCCTGTCCCGGTCTGTTAAAAATAATAATATTAAAAATAAGTTCAAAATTAGCCGACGAAGTCTAAACGAAAGTTGTAGAGTATATTCTCGCCTACGCGTGCATATAAATAACGTCAAAAACGGAGCCAGTATGCGAAAGTTATGGATTTTAGAAAATTTGGCACAAAATCCGAGGAATTTCGCATGCATGGCTCAGAATTGGCCACGTATGAGCCTCGCATGTATGCCACGTGTCTGATTGTGATACGTACGAAGGGAGGTCCAACCGAAGCCTGCCGCGTGTCCTATTCGTGGCGCGTCCGGAGACCCTCACTGATGACTCGCCCTCGCACCGACGCGTGTCCCTCCCTTGCACCCGCCTCGTGTCCCTATCGTCTGCGAGCCACCTGCCTTCCCCATGTCAGCCTGCGAACCGAGCCACCTGCCCCACCTCGCATGCGAAGCTGCCACGTGCTTCTTTCTTCTTGCTTCGGATCCGAGGCTCGCACCTATATAAAGGGTGCGAGACCTCCCGGCTAATTTTTAGAAATTGGCACTTTTTCACCCCTAAAGTTATATTTTTACTATTTCAACTTCCACCGAAGCCTCGGGATCATTTCCAACTCCCGAAACACGCCCCGAAGTGCCCGAAGAGCCCAAGAAATTTATCTTTTTGGTTTGAATCCCAACCCTCGTAGGGCCCGATTTTCATCGAAGAAAGCTAATTATAGTAACAAAGTGCTGCACAAATTACTATTTTAACCCCCGATTAATTCACGGTGAGTTCAATATATAGGAACAATTGTATGTTATGTGTTATATGTGCTATGTGCTTTTTTGTTGTTATTATTTATGCTATTTATGATAGCAAAGCTATACCTTTGACCATATGATCAGTGAAAGGACTTAGATTCACGGTGGTACTGGTATGTAGTCTCTGGCCATGTAGATCATGTCTCGTAAGAGAATGACTTCTATTCTATGGCATTGGCAGAAGGTTAGACAGGACTGAAAGCCTGAAATCTACCAAAATGTTTAATTAGAAAGTGTATGTCTTCTGTGCCATTTGGGCCGAAGCTTTATTGATGTATATCAAGTATGGAAATTGTTATGTCTCATTGATTGTATATCTTTGAATCAAATCATTGATTGATATGGAAAGTTTGTCACATGATTCACATATGCATTTGTTGTTCCTTGTTCCTCTTTGCTTTTGCCATATTGAAGTATATATATGACATAACGTTATATTGTATCCATTATTGAACTCACTAAGCGTCACCGCTTACCCCTCTCAATGTTTAACAAATTGCAGGAGATAAGTAACCAGTATAATCATATACTGTTGGAAGATTTTGAATAGTTTGAAACTATTGTACTTTGTACTCATGTATGTATAAATTATAGTATCGTGGGAAGTTATGTAATATATAACACTTTGTAATAGTCGGTTTGTATCCAGTCTTATGTAAACAAGTTATCAATGTAAAATATTATTTATGAATATGCAAGTAGCATGTTTTGGAGTAACAGTTGTCAAATATGAAAGTGTGGGTCTTTCATGAAACCACACATTTCACTGCCTATCGGATATTCTTCATACATAACCTTGATGTATAAACTAGGGAATTATAGAATTAACAATGATTGTTCGTTAGTTGCACGATAAACCGTTTCCTTGTAAAATACTGATGTTTGTCCTGGAAAATCCTATATTTTCCATAAAAGTGAGTTGTTGTCTTAAATGTTCCAAAACTGAGAAGCTCAAGTATTTTCCCATACTTTTGTTGTTAAAGTGTAGCTTTATTATTAAATAAAACTAGTCGAAAACGTGTTTGTTCTGTAAACTGGAAGTAATGTTAATACCCTCCTGTGATCACTTAGTACATACGAGTTATAGAAAATCTAGATCGAACAGACAGTCAATTGGGTGATTCTGCCCTAAGCCCACAACCAAACAAGGAACAGGAAATGAAGAGGAAGTCACACATCCCAATGTTTGTCGGATGTTAATTTCATATCACCCTGATGTATATACTAAGTAATCACATAGTTACTAACCGTGATGACTGTTTGTTAAGTATATTATTACGTGAACGAGTCGTTGTTTTATCATGTGAGTTCTTATAACCATACTGATGGACGTTAAACCCTACGACGTACTTCGGACGTCATAAACGTTAATGACGTTTGTCACCCAGAACGACTATAGCTAATAGTCAGGGCGCGAGATTGTCAGTCTCGTATAGATCTATACACAAACTCACGCTCTCCCTCCAGGAGACTCTGGTTAATAATACTAGACTTCCCTTGGCACCTAGGTAAGTACTCGAAGACGTGTCTCACAAATTTGATCCCTCAATGAATTCACGAATAATACAATGAAAACCATTTTTGTAAACAACGTGTAACCTTTTAAGAGTAGTTTGTTCGTTCCATAAACTATAATTAATATAGTTTATAAGTTTGTTTCCATGTTAAAATATGTGCTTGTAAAATATTTGTGTCATAACATGTTTTGTAAATTGTTTGTAAGTCTAGTAGTCTCAATGTTTCCCGTATTCATTAAGTTTCACGTTCAAATGCATGTTAACGGTAAGAAAATATAATAAGCAAAATTATATTTTTAAACACAAGATTACTTGTGTTTTACTTGTATTCCCCCCCCCCCCCTAAAAACATTGAAAAAGTTTGGAAAAATATGGGGGTATGAACTCACTGTTGGATTAGATGTCTAAGCCCATAACTATTATTGGTATGTATTCGACCCGAGAGTAGCATGGTCTATTTGGGTTGCATGACACCAGGACAATTTGTTAGGATGGACTCTTGAGAGAAAGTTATATATGATTTGTTAATATATTATAAGTTATAATATATTAATATGAAATCATATGTTTTAATTAGTATTGATCAAGAATTAATTTGGAATTAATTTAGTGATCAAAAGAGACTAATTAAATCTATGGGGACTAATTATGGTAATTAGTTATATTTATATGTGTTGGGCTTATGATCCATGTTGGACCAAGTTCATGTATGGATACATAAAGAGTTGGGCCACATGAACCATGGATCATAATACTCATGGGTATGGATTTGGGTTATACCCATGACCCTTGAAATGCCACATATAAATACATACTCCATTGCCCAAAATCGCCACTTGAACGTGCTTCATTTTCTTAGAGAAATATGGAGGTGTTTTGGTGCATGTAATTCTCTCTCAAGAGTCACCTTTATCCTAGGTGAGTTGTGATTCCATTTGAGGTGCAACACTTAGGGCACTAAGTTCTTAAAGGCCAAAGTCTTTCTAGCAACACCAAATACATCAAGACTTCAAGCCACATAAAAGGTATGTTACTCTAACTAGTATCTTGTATTGTTTATGTCAAATTGCATGCTAGTTATAGGTATAATGCCTTGGAAACTCCTTTGTATGTATAATTAGTGAAAACATAGATCCAAGGTATTTAGGGTTGTATGTGCACCATAGGATGTTGTAGTATACTAAAACCCATCAGTGGTATCAGAGCCATGGGTTGTTTTCAATTATACTTGATGCAAATTGCTGAAAAAAGCTGAAAAAATCGAATTTTTTGCTGTCTGGACAGGGGACTCGACGAGTCCATTAAGGGACTCGACGAGTCCATGTACAAACTCATCCAACTCGTCGAGTTTGTTCTTGCACTCGGCGAGTTGGATCCCCTGACAACATATTTTCGAGTTTTTCGGCTGGAATTGGACTAGGAACATTACCCAAAGATGTTTTTGAACTTATAAACCTGTTTTTGATGTGGTAATGTTCATGCTAATCCAATTTCCAAGATAATTGTCATAATTTCAAGATTTGTATTAGTTCATATGTTCATGCTAATTTCTTGAAGATTGATGATATGAATTATCTTGTTCTTATGAGTTGATTTAGATTAATAGAAAAATTATGTGATAATGTATTTTCGATCCAAGTTATGGAACTTGAAGAGTTTTTCATTAAAACTACTTTAAACTCATAAGTTATGGAAACCAAAAGTTTTTGAATTGTTCAAAACTTGTCCTCAAGTTTTGGAATTTTTAAATTTTCCCCTCATAAATACTTTAATTCCAAGTAAACCCTTAGAATTTTAAAAGTTAAAATTCAACCCTTATACTATTATAATATTAATAGTTAATAGTTATATATATGTATAAGAACAAAGTCAGTTTTACCGTTAGTAGGCCTCATTCATGAAGCCGGTCTATAAGGGGGGGGGGGGGGTATAAGGTTACTGCCTATAAAATAGCAGTTTAATGTGTAACACCATAAATTTTCAAATAAAATTTTCATTTAAAATCGCATAATTCTCATAACACATATCACAAAAATCTCATGTATTTAATTTATAAAAACACAACTCCAAAATTGATTGATTAATAATCCAGGATCCTTAAAACATAACTCTTTCTCTGGTGTGTACAATCTAGCCGATGCCCTCCCGCGACCCTGAGAAAAACCTGAAACACATAACATGGTAAGCACGAAGCTTAGTGAGTTCCCCAAAATACCACATTCAATACATTAGCCACTCGAGGCTATAACTCTGTAAGACCCTCTGGTCAATGTGTCTCAGTGGGACCCTCCAGTCCCACTACTCTGATGGACCCTCCGGTCCTAACTCTGTGGACACTCCGGTCCTAACTCTGTAAGCTCTGAGTAATACACAACATAAATCACAAAGAAGTAGTGCAGGATATCACAATACACAGATAAGCACATAAGACATCTCAGTCAGACACAAATACCACTCATGCTAAAGTATAGTGAGAAGAGTCACCTCGAGGCACGCAAGCAATTATCCCTGTACTCGAATTTCGAACTAGCCACCGCCTAACACATAGGGTAAATATTCTCTAATTAATACTGGATTCTCAACTCTAAGTAAACCAAAGGTTACTCTTTTTCTCTCTAACTCCGGAAGTGGGTAAAAGACCATTTTACCCTTCAATGGTCTCCATTACTCAGGTTTGACCAAGTAGAAGTCAAACTCGAGTCAACAGTACCCGACTCGTTGAGTGCACTCATGCGACTCGTCGAGTCCCCTCTTTTCCTCAGAAGTCTCAAGAAAGTTCAACTCAGCTCGTCGAGTTGACCCCCAACTCGCCGAGCTATCGCATGATCAAACTCATCGGGACAAACCCTAACCGACTCGTTGAGTCAGGCCATGGACTCGGCGAGTCCCTTCAGTCTGTTTTCTCATTCAAACATTTTAAGGCAGATCTACTACACTAAACTCTAGATCTCGCCTCCCAAGGCTCGACTGTCACGTAAAGCTTCGATCTTTACGTTCAGGCATAGCATACTTGCTCCATAATGCCAATACAAGTTCTAACAAGGTTACATGCTCAAGGTCTTGTCTGTAACTCAATAAATTTCGGGCCTTTGGGCTCGCAAAGGCTCCTACAACTCAGATCTGAGGTTTCAACCTCAATCATGCTCAAAGATCACAATGACACCAAAAAGAATGGGAGAAACCCTAGAAACTCCCTAAACCAAAATCTTCATAAGGAAATGACCAAGTTAGCATCTTTTTACCTCCAATTGAAGCAAAACTCTGAAAAACCTGTAGATCCAAAGCCTCCTCTTGAACCAAGCTTTGATGCTCTCCACTTCTCCTTCAACAATGTATTAAAATCCACAAGATTAGCCTCTTTCTCACTCTCTAGCTCAAATGGACGATTAGGGTTTCTCTCAAGGAAATAGGGTGACTGGTGAGGCGCAAATGGGGCTATAAGTTCCCTTTTATAGGCCCCAACCCCGAGAAATTAGGGTTTCTCTGCCCAACACCTACTCGGCGAATCGGCTCTCTGCCTTGTCGAGTCCATTCATTAATCCTACGTGGACACTCGACTCTACTCGACGAGTTGGACTCCCAACTTGCCGAGTCACTCCATAAATCTCAGATTAATCACACAATAATATACCTGAAAGTCCGGATGTTACAATTCTCCCCCATTTGAATTAGATTTCACCCTCGAAATCGCTCCTCAACAACACATAGATCGAACCCAATAACCAAAAAGCACCACCGAAAGGATCTCATACCACACAACTATCTCCCTCCATGGACACCTAAATCCAAACCGGAACTCCCAAACCCAGAAGAGGACATACCCTTCTGCCGCTACGATACCCCTTCTAACTCTTCAGAATCTGGAAGCTCTAGTGGCATGTCTCACTGCCAGACCGCCTTCTCAAGATATCACCATGTTACCCGCTCCTCGAATAACAAACCCTGACAACTCACTACCCCTCTGATTCTCTCGTTGCGACTGATAAAACAAGTCAACGCCCAAAAATTGACTACCGATCACTCATACCAGACATGTTAAACAATTCAGAACATACTCCAAAGAATGACAAGATCACATCACACCAGGGACCCATCCACTGTATTGCAATCAAAACCCATCTGAACAATGAACTCTCCACACCCTGTCCTCAGACACAAGACAATGATCATGTTTATTCAGAATTATCCTCTGACATCTAACAATCATAAACCCCAGCTCCCTTCTCCAATATCCCTTTCAACACTGAGCACCAGGTCATCTCCCGACCTAGCAGTTGAACCTCCAAAGGTTACCCATTGCAGACCTCAACATGTCTCACTGACTTCCTTCCCATACTAACTATCTTGGCCTAGTGTGACACACAAGTCACGAAGTCCGCTTTAACCCGAGTGATTACTACAATCCCAACTGAAGATCGTCTCACCCGACCTCTGTGGTCTACTACTCATTTGTTCCATGCGTCTCGCGATACCTCCCGTACCAACGAACTGACCCACTCAAGCCTAAGTCATCAGATGACAAACAATGCCCCTCAAAATGGAACCCCCTTCTCTGGATCCGGAATCTCATTTCACCTACTCAATACATCACTAGAGTCAAACTCTAACTCGAGAGTCTGGTCCGACTCATAATTGGAACCACTCGTCTCAATGAAGCACTCAACTTACGACACATGACCCACAATTCACGCATACATCACTTGTCCAATTCCTTCTGATTGCAATAATCACACCTTAACTCTGAATAAAACGATTCCCGATCAATTAGGAGACCCCAGTCTCCCCCCTGGTCTGGGAACCAGGTTTCCGAAGACTCAAGCGGTAAGGCTACCGAAGCCTAAGAATTCCTCTGTGTCATACTCTGATTAGTGAATACTACAGCTTCCCGAAGATTCACAATGCTCTCCCCCTGACCAGTGAAAGCTATGGCTCCCCGTAGTTTCACAACGTTCTCCCTCTGACTGGTGAAAGCTACGGCTCCCCGCAGTTTCACAACACTCTCCCTCTGACTGGTGAAAGCTACGGCTTCCCACAGTTTCACAACACTCTCCCTCTGACCGGTGAAAGCTACGGCTTCCCACAATTTCACAACACTCTCCCTCTGACTGGTGAAAGCTACAACTCCCCGCAGTTTCACAATACTCGCTCGACGATTGGTGAATACTACAGCTCTCCGCAGCATCACCACACTCTCTCGTTGACTGATGAATACTACGGCTTCCCGCAGTACCACCACACTTCCTCGCACTAACTCATGGATGTTGCAGCTCCTCGCAGTCTTACAACAGTTTCTCTTACCATCCTACTATCTTATTCTCAAGTCGACGCCACACTGCGTTCACTAACTCATGCTCTGCGACTCAGCATAGATAGGTGCACATACCCATCCAAAGTAAGCATCACTACGCCTGACAGCAACTGTCATGACAACTCCTTTTCTCGCCGCAATTCACATTCTTAGATACTCTCGCTTGATGTCAATTAGCCAAAGGGGCTCCCACTGGAACCATATATACTTGATACACTACTTGCCATCTCTTAACTAAAGACTCAAAATAATCTGAAATTTAGGACATCATACTCGGACACCTCGGTACACCATCACATATCCTTACATTGTCTTGCCTCAACCACTGATCCCTTACTCACGACATCATACTCAGATACCGCATTCCACTTTCAGAATCTCACAACCGATCTTCCCCTCGCACCACTTGCAACCTCGGAATATCTCAATCTCACAATTGCAACATGGGGATTCGACAATGACTGAAAACACGTTGACGAAAATCTGAAGCTCCACCCTCTACTGATCACCACCCATACAAAACTACTCATACCGGCGCTGTAATTGGTTGACAATTCAACTGCTGCTCCTCCTGCAGTATACATTACA
Source organism: Lactuca virosa (assembly GCF_052849685.1). Classification (NCBI taxonomy): domain Eukaryota; kingdom Viridiplantae; phylum Streptophyta; class Magnoliopsida; order Asterales; family Asteraceae; genus Lactuca; species Lactuca virosa. Next base: position 325,795,784 of record NC_136429.1, read on the forward strand.
ATCTAAATCAATACCCGCAATTCTCAGCTAATACACCCTAAACTCAGCGACCCAACCGTCTCGAACTCCACATTTGAAAACCCCAGAAATCCCTAGCCACATTAAATACTCCGACACAATAGCCACAAGTCGTGGATTCACTCATCCTTGATTAAGCACATACTCATACATCATCTCGTCAATAACCCAGGTCTCATGTGTCCACACCGTAGATCTTCATAACCATCTCTCTAACCGCACTTGAACGGATTGCTGATCCTCTCAATAGGATACCCAGTTCTCCCCCACTCAAGGTTCGAACTATCACCAATTGGCATACCAACAATCTACTCCATAGACTGTTTCTCCAGGTACATCACACTTGACTCTTGAAACGTACCACACAATCACTCAATGATCTCCCCGATGGAAACCAAGCAACTCCAAAAATCCCGTATCTCCGACAAAAACCTCAGAATCCTCCCAACGCAACTGCCTCTAGTCATCTTGAATGCCTATGACCGACACACCGCCAGATACCCCGACTGTTCCGAAACAGTCCTGACTCTCAAATCTGGAAATAATGCACTATCACACACCTTGTCTCTGATTCCTCGACCAGCCTCCCATCGCGGGAAATTATAAAATCAAGAGACCTCATTCTCACAGTCGATACCCAATGTAGACAATGAGAGCCACCACCCCGATGTACTCCTCTTAATCACCAGGAACTGCTGCTAAAAGTATTCGTCACCCATCAAGGCATCTTCCTTAGTCTCTCCCATCTCAGTCTTACTAATGACTCTCTCATGGCATAAGAATACCTCGCAGCAGCATACTGCCCAAATACTCTGGTAGAAAGGTTGCAATCATATGCTACCCACAGGGTTTGCCTCCAAACTCTGAAACTGGAAGCTCGCTATCTCTTTTGCTCCTCCCACGGAACGGGAACAACGCAACCCTTGTCACAGAAGGTGACGTCTCATCTATCGGTCGATTGCTCAACTCAGACCACGATCCTCCGATTAGCATCAGCTCTACTCATCCCTGAGTCTTGAAGCTCTAACTGGCATCTCACCAAAAATCTCTCGGAAACTAACTCGATTTCCCTTTCAAGGTATGCTCTATTTAAACTCATTCGTCATGGCCCTCTGGCCCCACACTCTATCATATTTGCTCTCAGTCTGATCAATCACAACGGGATAACTGATAAACTGTTAAGCACTAATCACCACTAACCATGGTACTCGAACCATGTGATCACCTCTCAATCTGCCACGAATCATGGTACCCGAACCATGTTATCACCTCTCAATTCGCTATGAATCATGGTACCCGAACCATGTCATCACCTCTCAATTCGCTACGAATCATGGTACCCGAACCATGTTATCACCTCTCAATTCGCAACTTAGAACCTCTGGAACTCTCTCTGTTTCGAGTACGGGTCCTCTGCTTTCAGTAGTACGGGCCCATACTACCTGCCACATCTACCCATACTTTCCACACGGATCGCCCCAGATTTCCTAAGTAGCTGCTCAACCATTCCCGATCACCAATCCCGATATACTTGGTCGCTACCCAGCGAATACTCTCCTCTATCAGCATAATCTTCTGACCACAGACACCCCCCCTGGGCTCTTCCTAGGCTCTCACACTTCTCTGCAATCAGCTGCTGAAGAACTCCTTATGATGCCAGCCATCTACCTCCTGAATATCGTCATATTCACTTAGTAGCTGACTCCCATCATGAAGAGTTCCACAAAGCACAAAGCAAGCAGCATTTATGCATCGAATGATCTCCACCAACACGTAAAACCACTCTAGGTTACAACTCTATTTGCTCTACTTGCTCTCAAAAGGCATCACAGAACTCAGGCTATCTCACCTCTCATGGTATCTAATTACTCTTCTCAGCAGACTCCTCAAGGCTCATCTAGGTATCTCTCCTAGATTACTCCTCTACTCAAAGCTCTCTCTAAAAGATTTTTGCTATATACTCTTACTCAACACATACTCAAGACACATAACATATATCAACAACCCCCTAGGCTAAGGCATCACAAATCAGGCAACTCTAGCCCTAATATATGAAATATCTAGCCTATCTTCTAGCATGCATCACTAATATCTCAATAAGAACTCATAACACAAACAAATAAATAAGGGTATTTTAGGAAATCACCATTCGGGCTCTGGCTGATTGTACACACTGCTCCAACTCGTTTTCTCTTGAACTCTTGCTCGTTTTAGAAAAATTCATTTCTTTTGAAAAATCTTCTCAAATCCTCAGTTTGAGTCCAGATATACCCGAGGGTGCATCCGAATCTCTCAAACCAAGGCTCTGATACCAACTTGTAACACCGTAAATTTTCAAATAAAATTTTCATTTAAAATCGCATAATTCTCATAACACATATCACAAAAATCTCATGTATTTATTTTATAAAAACACAACTCCATAATTGATTGATTAATAATCCAGGATCCTCAAAACATAACTCTTTCTCTGGTGTGTACAATCTAGCCGATGCCCTCCCGCGATCCTGATAAAAACCTGAAACACATAACACATAACACGGTAAGCACGAAGCTTAGTGAGTTCCCCAAAATACCACATTCAATACACTAGCCAGTCGAGGCTATAACTCTGTAAGACCCTCCGGTCAATGTGTCTTAGTGGGACCCTCCAGTCCCACTACTCTGATGGACCCTCCGGTCCTAACTCTGTGGACCCTCCGGTCCGAACTCTGTAAGCTCTGAGTAATAGACAACATAAATCACAAAGAAATAGTGCAGGATATCACAATATACAGATAAGCACATAAAACATCTCACTCACACACAAATACCACTGATGGTAAAGTATAGTGAGAAGACTCACCTCGAGGCACACAAGCAATTATCCCTGTACTCGAATATCGAACTAGCCACCACCTAACACATAGGGTAAATATTCTCTAATTAATACTTGATTCTCAACTCTAAGTAAACCAAAGGTTACTCTTTCTCTCTCTAACTCCGGAAGTGGGTAAAAGTCCATTTTACCCTTCAATGGTCTCCATTACTCAGGTTCGACCAACTAGAAGTCAAACTCGAGTCAACAGTCCTTGTTTGACCTGACTCGTCGAGTGCACTCATGCGACTCGTCGAGTCCCCTCTTTTCCTCAGAAGTCTCAAGAAAGTCCAGCTCAGCTCGTCGAGTTGACCCCCAACTCGTCGAGCTATCGCATGATCAAACTCATCGGGACAAACCCTAACCGACTCGTCGAGTTAGGCCATGGACTCGGCGGGTCCCTTCAGTCTGTTTTCTCATTCAGACGTTTTAAGGCAGATCTACAACCCTAAACTCTAGATCTAGCCTCCCAAGGCTCGACTGTCACGTAAAGATTCGATCTTTACGTTCATGCATGACATACTTGCTCCATAATGCCAATACAAGTTCTAACAAGGTTACATGCTCAAGGTCTTGTCTCTAACTCAATAAAGTTCGGGCCTTTGGGCTCGCAAAGCCTCCTACAACTCAGATCTAAGGTTTCAACCTCAATCATGCTCAAAGATAACAATGACACCAAAAAGAATGGGAGAAACCCTAGAAACTCCCTAAACCAAAATCTTCATAAGGAAATGACCAAGTTAGCATCTTTTTACCTCCAACTGAAGCAAAACTCTGAAAAAACTGTAGATCCAAAGCCTCCTCTTGAACCAAGACTTGATGCTCTCCACTTCTCCTTCAACAATGCACTAAAATCCACAAGATTAGCCTCTTTCTCACTCTCTAGCTCAAACGGACGATTAGGGTTTCTTTCAAGGAAGTAGGGTGACTGGTGAGGCGCAAATGGGGCTATAAGTTCCCTTATATAGGCCCCCAACCCCGGGAAATTAGGGTTTCTCTGCCCAGCACCTACTCGGCGAGTCGGCCCTCTGACTCGTCGAGTCCATTCATTAATCCCATGTGGACACTCGACTCTACTTGAGGAGTTGGACTCACAACTCACCGAGTCACTCCATAAATCTCAGATTAATCACACAATAATATACCTGAAAGTCCGAATGTTACATAATGGGTGTCCACTCTCACACACCGCTTCCTTAACTGGTGGAGGGTCGTTAGCCAAACGGGTTTGACAGGACATTAATTCTCCCTTCATTAAAAGTATAATGATAAATACTAAGTAACTAAACACTTATAAATTCCCAATCTTAGTTACTTAGGAAAAAGTGAATTTGGTGCTAACCCATGAAATTACACTTTGTACCTTACCAAGTCGTTGGTGGAGCGTGTATGGGTAACTGGCACATTAACATGGACTAGTAAGAGTGGCAAAGGGTGACTTAATGTTTATCATAGATCGGTGGAGCGCGTGTGGGTAACCGACACATCGATTAGTTGATAAAGATTAAGGGTACCAAGTTAATTTGCATGGTTATTCACACCTTGTTTGTGATCCTCGGCATCCCAGTCACAAACTTGAGAGGGCACAATCGAGATTTAAACATGCCATTGAAGATTTCAATGAATCTCAAAAGATCTAGGAGTTTCAAACCAATTAAAACCTAATACCTATTTCGTTTTTCATGGTGGAAATTGGTGAATCATCATTCGCCTACCTTCAAATATTTTATAGCTTGGATTACGGCATCCCTCTTCCAAGTTATAAAATGTTGTGTTGGGTCCTAGCCTTAGTATTTCATATTGGGTGTTATATTAAGGACTTAAATCAACTAACTTGAATATCTCCCATTTTAGATGTTTGGTTCAGACAACTATGATCATCCCAAATCCCTTGGAACAAGCTTTCCTAATGAAGATGATGCCCCGTGGTTGGATCATGGAAATCATAATTCAATTCCTCCACTTCCTCCAATTATTCTCCCTAACCAACAAGTTCTTGAATAGTTCAAGGTCACTCAAGCCCTATTGGCAAGCAAAGGCTATGTGTGCTCACCTCTTGGAGATGAAGTCACATATTGACAAGCCGGGAGAGTTGCGTGTCAAACTATTGAGGAAGTTAGTTATTGACTAGGTTCTTCAATCACTTTCTAAGTCACATATGAGTTCCTTTAGGACTACTATATGACAGACCATGACACGACCCTTAATGATATTACCTATTTGCTTGATGCTGCTGAATCAGCAATAATTTGGAGCACTGGTAAAGCAAATTTGATTGGAAGATCGACTTCCCAAACTTCCATGGACATTGACAATGATAACAATGGAAATCCAGAAAAGCTTTCTCTTCCCAATGGAAAGGGATCGACCATAGTCAACTTGGTTGACCAAATAGTAAAGAGAAAGGCTAAGTCTGAGATAGTCCCGTGTACCATTCCCAAAGAGTCCATACGTTTCTATTGCCAAAGGAAGGGGCATTGGTTGCGAAGCTGCCCTATTTACCTGAAAGATCATAAGGTTGGTAAAGTCAAAAAGTTTGACTCTACTTCGGGTAAAGTCCACTATCTAACTCTATTAAGTTCCTATTTGGAGATTCTTATTACATGATGTGACTAGGTCGCATGTTGATGTTTTAAGAATCAAAGACAAGAGGAGGCTTAAAGGAAGAATATGCTGATTCTGATCGCGAAGATGGATTTCAATCGCATAATGTAAAGATCAGAATTTTGAGCTGTTGATTAAGAGTTGTGATAGATTGCCTAGGAATAAATAACAACATTGTTTTCATATGCATTTGCATTGTAAGGATAAGTTTTTTTCCGCAAAGTTTTAAAATAAAAGGAAAAAGTTTTAATTTTATTTATTTTAAATATCCTTACAATGGCATTTGTGAAAAATTGTTGTTTATATGATTCCACTGATAGCAATATTGGAAAATGGATTTGATTCTTTCGTTTGTGGTAGTGTCATAATTTACCAAATAAGGAAAGATTCTCATCACCCAAGTTTCAGTTGGATAGAAACTTGGAATCATGCAACTTGTATTGTCTGATGAATGAGATTTTTCATCTTTGGGAAATTAAGACTAATTCCTTGTTCACATGTATATGTGAGTCAAGTGAAGAACTAGGAGACCGGGTACACTAGGTTGTGCGCTGGTCAGGTCCACCACAAAGAACGATAAGGATATTCATCATGATTTACTAAAGTTTAGTAAATATGGTTGTGCTTACAAGTTTAAGTATAATTCTGAAACATTGGAAAGGTTTCAATGTAAGGTAAAATGGATCAGAAGAATCAAAGTAGGCAGAAAGATAAAAGTATCCTCAGTCTGAAAAGATGGGAGAGTACTCGAGTATCCTGTTTTATGATTATCTTAGTGATTAAGATACCATATCACAATTGATCCTCTAAGGACATCTTAGTGCATTTGTTTGGCTAAGAAGAGGAATTGTGGATTGTTGAAATGGTTAAAATCAAAAAGATGAATCGTACTTCGTTCCAAAACAAGTCTTAGAGTCATACTCCAAGATTGTAACTTGAGTGACATAATCTTTAGAATGTTTATAACACTTGTCAACTGTAGAATAAGATGTTTCTTATTGTTGTACATTTGAAATTGGCAAGTTGTGATGTTTTGGATAAGACAGAGACCAATTGTGTGAAGTGTTATCCTGATAAGAATCCGCACTAACTCTTGAATATTTGCTTTGTCAAGGAATGGTTCTTGACAAGAGAATCTTATATGTCAAGAGGTCAGTGGGAGTCCTAAAGATCTTGAAAAGTTTCAAGAACTAATCAAGGGTATTGTTTATCACTAGCACACGACTTGATTTTTGTAACATATCGTGTTGACATATTCTTGTTTCTATGCCCATTCTAGTTAGAGTTGACTATGCATGTAAGTTCTATGAGTTCTCAGATGTTTGCATAACTACTTGGAAGCAATGGTAGGCCTTTATGCTGCCAGGTGGCAAGAAGTTAAGATTGCACAAGTTCAGTCCATATGAGTTTGGATTTGTCACTAACCTTTTCTTGTGATTATGGTTTTGACAAATTTACATGGATAGCAACACATACACCATAAAATCTAAGTGTCATAAGGTTTCTCTCCGATTCATGAAAATGATGGTGAGGAAACGATTTCACTAAGTAGATTTTAAGTAGATATCAATTGTGATATCTGTATTCTCAAAGTCGTTAGTGAAGCGTGTGTGGGTAACCGGCACACTAACATGGACTTGTGAGAAATAGCAAAGGTCTAAACAATTGAGACTATGATTACGGCATCCCTTTTCATAGTTCTAAAAATTGTTTAGACACTCGTATGAGCTGTCTAAGGAAAGGTGTATGATTTTGATAAAGTTTTATCAAAGCATCGTGTATGAGAAATCTGAACTTTGGTAAGAAAGTCAATAAAGTATTGATTTCTAGAAGTCCAGCTGATTTCTGAATACATGTCAATGCTAGTGGGAGCATAAGTGTTATGCTAATAATTATCATGTTAGTGGGAGCATGATTATTATGTTAAGTGTTAAATATAGAAAACAAAAGTCTCAATTCATGACTTTGCAGGGTTTGAAAAGTTGTTTTGCTATAATTAAGGGAGAGAAAATTATACATCATTTCAATTCTAAAAGCTTAGATTGAGTTTTAATCATCTTTAGTCAAGGATATATATATATATATATATATATATATATATATATATATATATATATATATATATATATATATATATATATATATATATATATATATATGAATTTTATGTTGGAATGGTTCAACATAAGGAAATTCTATATATATTGCGTTCTCAAAATTCGATTATGATTACGGCATCCCTCTTCATAGTTGAATTATGAAAACATGGCAAATAAAAAATATTGTAGCAAAAGACTGGTCTAGGATCATGTCTTTATGTGAGACATCATGAATCGTGTCCCATATGCTTCAGATATAGGATCAATTACATGTGCTATAATATTTATCCTTTCTAAATTTTCCAAATGCCTAGGGCATTAAGAGGGGAAAAGGTCTAGAATTGGATATGACTAAAATGATTAAGAAATTGTCGAGGACAATATGAGGTTTACCAAAGATTGGTTGCTCATGGACAGTTGGAAGTATGGTGTAAAGTTTTGGAAAGGACCATATTGACATATTCTGAAAGGAGGCAACTCTTGTTCAGAAGTAATAGTCAAAATGGGAATATGGAAATGTTTCCATAAGTGGAAGTTATTCATTAAATCTGTGTAAGATTAAAAGACTTAATGCAAGAAGGATGTTCAAAGCAATGTACTTTGAATTTGAGACTTCGTTTCCACTGAAATACTCTGAAATGTCTGTTGACAAGTCTTTGCGACTTTGTGCATAGTCATTACAAGAGGATCAATGCATATAAGTTTAGAATCTAACAGATTTCGGTAAATGATAGGAATTTGGAATTCTTACATTTACGATTTGGTTTGGGGATTGTGAAATGAGAATCATTGGAAGCATGTTCAATTGGTCTATTTCACAAAGTAAGGATCATAGACAAACATAGTGTGTATACTTGGAGTATGGCATAACTATTGTTTGGACAAACATAGTGTGCATGCTTGGAGCATGGCATGACTATTGTTTTGATTCAAGTATAAAGTTGATTATTTGAAACATTATACAATGAATAATGAGTAATCAATATGGTGTTTAAATAAAAGGTGTTTTATTTACTCTCAAAGGTGCTTGGGGCCATATAGGATTAGTATTATTCTTGTGTTTCACTTTGCATATTTTGACTTCCCGAATAACTAGGTTATTCAAACTCTCCACAGTCAATCATACTTTGGAAGTAGGTATGAGGCAAGACTGTCATGAATGGGTATGTAGTTTGTCTAGGTGGCCTAGACATAGCTGCAGTATTCATGAGTGCTCCTGGAAGAAGATTCGAGTATTGGATTAAACTCACGCTCATTTGACTCACTTCTTGGATTTTATCACGAGTGATCATGAGACGATAACATCTTATATTCTTCAAACGGAGACGTGTGAGTTGTAGTTGTGCATCGGTTGCACATTGACATATGTAAACGCAACTAGTAACTTGGTTGTTATAAAACATATCGTTGTGTATAATTTGATGAGTAAGTACAAGCGAACATTTGGGTTGAAGTTTATCCATTCCTTTTACCCTTAGAGGGACAAAAGCGATATCTGTGGGCCCCTCGATGATTTGGTGACGACAAACGTAAGTGCTCGGCCGGGCATAGAGAATTATTTGTTTAATTAGTCGATCGTCACAAATTGGAAATCGGGAAACAACAAATGGACATAGAGAATGATTATAATCCATGTCTCAGTCCATATGATATCTAGAATGGAGGAATATATGATCCCTTATCTAATGGACATGTCATTGACTAGGTCAGAGTTCGACAACGACTTTTAAGAGCTACGATTGCTAGTCGGGATCTTGGAGTCATATGCAATACTAGTTTTAGACTTATCCAAGTGGGAGATTGTTGGATTAGATGTCTAAGCCCATAACTATTATTGGTATGTATTTGACCCGAGAGTAACATGGTCCATTTGGGTTGCATAACACCAGGACAATTTGTTAGGATGGACTCTTGAGAGAAAGTTATATATGATTCGTTAATATATTATAAGTTATAATATATTAATATAAAATCATATGTTTTAATTAGTATTGATCAAGAATTAATTTGGAATTAATTTAGTGATCAAAAGAGACTAATTAAATCTATGGGGACTAAATATGGTGATTAGTTATATTTATATGTGTTGGGCTTATGATCCATGTTGGACCAAGTTTATGTATGGATACATAAAGAGTTGGGCCACATGAACCATGGATCATAATACTCATGGGTATGGATTTAGGTTATACCCATGACCCTTGAAATGCCACATATAAATACATACTCCATTGCCTAAAATCACCACTTGAAAGTGCTTCATTTTCTTAGAGAAATATGGAGGTGTTTTTGTGCATGGAATTCTCTCTCAAGTGTCACCTTTGTCCTAGGTGAGTTGTGATTCCATTTGAGGTGCAACACTTGGAGCACTAAGTTCTTAAAGGCCAAAGTCTTTCTAGCAACACCAAATACATCAAGACTTCAAGCCACATAAAAGGTATGTTACTCTAACTAGTATCTTGTATTGTTTATGTCAAATTGCATGCTAGTTATAGGTCTAATGCCTTGGAAACTCCTTTGTATGTATAATTAGTGAAAACATAGATCCAAGGTATTTAGGGTTGTATGTGCACCATAGTATGTTGTAGTATACTAAAACCCATCACTCACCTCTAGTATGTGCTTATGTACGGATGATGGCGTTGTAGAGATGATCCTCGGGTTGACGTACGCGGAATTAACGATATCCTAATAATATTTAAACACATAATTACATTTAAATTAGCGAAACCATTTAATAAAGTGTTAGACAATATTTGATTTACATGAGGAATTTCTTTTTAGTATTACCGAAAATGGAATGAAGTGTTGAGGAGGGTTTTCGGTTCTAAGGGGTTTTCGGCCGAAAACGGTTCTTAGTCGAAAACAGTTTGCGGTCCTGAGCTGTTTTCGGTCACTTGAAGATTTGAAGGCTGTTCTTGGTGTTCTTGGTGAAAAATATGAAGATTCAAAGGATTGTTCTTGAAGATATGAGTGTTCTTGGATGATACTTGAGAAAGATTTGAGAGCGTTTTCGAGTGAAAAAGTGAGAAAATGACTAAGTTTTCGAATGAAACAAATATATCCGGTTGGGTTTTCGGCAGGAAAGAGGGTTTTCGGCCGAAAATGGTTTGTTGTCCGAGGGTTTTCGGCCGAAAATGGGTTTTCGGCCGCAAACCAATTGCTGTTACGAGGTTTTGCGGTTTTCGAGGGAAAATCTTGGTTTTTCGAGTGTTTTTGATCCCGAAAACTTATATAAACATTATTTTAATTTAAATTATTTTCTAACCCTGCGGACTTACGAAATAGTTAAAACTCGAAATTTTATCTATCGGATTTTGACTTTTGTTGACTCGGAAAGTAACGGGTTGTCACATTATCCCCCCGTTAGAGGGAATTTCGTCCTGAAATTCGAATGTTGAGTGGTTATATAGGAACTAGGAAAAGAGGTGGGTAGTTTGGTTCTATCTGACCCTCTCGATCTTAAGTGAATTCAGATCCTCGCTTGAGGTTCCAGCGGATCTTCACTATTGGGTCTGCTGTTCTGATCGGTGGATAGTGTGTGGGGTTGGCCTACTTATCTATGTTCATTCGAATGGTAGCATGTACACTCGTAATCCTGGACAACCTTTTGTCCTGAAGTTCCTGGTAGGACTCATACCTGGTTCATCTATCATCGTCTCATGTATACAAGTCGTATATAATTAAGATTGACAAGATGGTCAGATGGGTGACTCTGCCCCAAGTCCACAACGATACAGAACATGAGATAGGGCGGAAACACACATCCTAAGTCCGTAGAATCTTAATTATATACCACCCTCGCGTATACACTTGACAGTGATATATTAACCGTATTTGTCCCAAGCCTCTGTGCTTGAACTTGACTTGTTGCACACGTGGTATTCCCGAAAAGTCTATTGGGGATACTTCGGGAATGTTACAGAAGGATATAATACCCCTCGCATGAGTACTTCGGAGGTTTGAAACGAGAGACGATTCTAAGTTTAGTGTCGGGTTTGTCGTTAAGAGTGACGAGAGTCTCGTTGGTCGGTCAATTAGGGCGAAGGGTCGTTCAGTAGTACGCGTGATTGGTATGGTATGAATCAAGCCAATCCAGGTCGGATGACGTCGTCAGGACTTCTTGTTGACACACATGTTAAGTTGGTTCGGAAGAAGTGTTTGTTAGAACGATAGTGCATCCTATGTGTACGTTTCTAGTGCTTTCTGTTTTATCTTTGTTATTACTACTGCGAGCATTTTGTACTGCATTAAGTGAGTATTAACAGTAGAAGTGTTCCGATGGACGGTATTGATGCTTAATATTATGATCCCCACCAGGTCCACCTATAATCGCTTGTTGTCTACAAGTCATATATAATTAAAGCCGAGAAGACAGTAGACTGAGTGACTCTGCCCTAAATCCACAACCAGACAAGGAACATGAAATAAGGCAGAATCACACACTCCAAGTCTATAGGTTCTTAGTTATATATGACCCTAATGTTTACACTAAGCCATTATATCTTACTAGTAAGGATACTAAATTTTATATGAATGATGCGCTTTGTTTGGACGAGGAAATAGCTTATGGTAAAGATTTAGTTGGTAACGGTTTTCGTAAGAATTCAATGTTTTAAACCTATTTTCATTTGGAAAACGTACCACTGTTTTCAGGTGGTTTCCGGGATAGCCTCTCCTGCGGTAATCATCAGCACTCTTCCATCTTCTCCGGAGTTCCTTTCCATTGGACAATCTCTTTTGTAGTGTCCCGTTTCGCCACACTCGAAACAGGCCTAGCTTACTTCGCCGCATGGGACCTGAGAGATTGGTCGTGTCGGTGCCCTGCAGAAACGGATAGTATGTCCCTTCCTGAGGCAGTTCTTTCAATACATATCGACTGTCGGGTGGCACACTTCGGTATGATGGACATTGCATTTATTACATTTCGGGAGGGTTCCAACATATCGATTGTAGGGTGTTGGAGTGGCGGGTGTTGTGGCAGCATGAACTACAATCATCTGTTGTCCATTTGATTTCTCTTGTGTTGACAGTCTTTTCTTCTTGCTCCCGGATTTTTGTTTATCGTCACACCCTTCGGTTGACTCAGGAACAGGGGTCATTATGCCTTGGCGGACTCCATGGTCCACCAGTGTTCGACCCAGACGCTTGGCACTGTCGAACGTAAGGGGTTTCGCCGCTATCACGTTTCCTTGGATTGGAGGAGGTAGTCGCCAAATGTATCTCTCTACCTTCCTGCTCTCCGGGAGCACGGCTAAATCACTGAATCTATCGGTGTAGTCTACTATGTCCGATCCTGTCATGGTATGGTTCCACAGCTCTTGCTCTAGCTTTTGTATCTCGCCCCCTCGGCCAATACTCTTTTATCATCATCTCTTTTAGATTCTCCCAGCCTATCGCGTTTGCCACTGGTTGGGTCAGTGACTTGACATGGCTATTCCACCATGTCAGGCCTCTGTCAGAGAGGGTGCAGGCAGCAAACTTCACTTTGCTCCCTTCTAGGCACGCGCATATCTCAAAAATCGACTCCGTTTTCTCGAACCATCGCGTTAAGGCGATGACTCCCCCACTTCCATTGAAGGATTTGGGTCCACAATTCATGAAGTCTTTGTACGAACACTCTCTTGTGTGTCCGTGGCTTTCTCCGTGGTTAGAGTTGTTAGTACCAATACCCGATCCACCGGTTCCACTTGCGTGGATTTGAGTCATGACAGCTGTCACTGCGGCTGTTACTGCCGCCTGAGAGACAACCGGATCATACTGTAGAGGTGGTGGCGGAGGTGTGTTGTTTTTGTTTCTGTTCGACTTCTTCAGTGGCATCTTTCTGTCATAAGGTTTAAAAGATGAAACTGTGGTAAGCCTTTAGTAGTGGTTACCAGTCGAGTGTTATTTGAATCTAAGTTATCTTAGTTTTGAGTGTATCATGTTCTGACTTTTGAAAGCAATTCATAACATAGGTCTATGTATAATAGACTTATGAATTTTTAGTAGTATTCACCTTTTAAGTGAAATCATGTGATCTGGTTTACTGTTACTAGTTGTTACTGAAGTGGCGATAATCCTAACACATAGTGTGAGTAGTGTAATCACTGACTCACTAAGTTATGTTAATTGGTTAATTATTAGTGTGACGCATAAGGTGTTCTACCACCTCGCACACCTCGTGAGTGATTTCCTCTGTTCTCTGTCCTAGTTATGATTGCCCTGGTTTCAGCTGTGGGAATCTGTTGTCTCTGGACTTTCCTATGGTGTTCTTGTTCTCCGTAGGTGTGTCGGATCCTTACTCTGTAATGCTTCGGGTTTTATCATTGATCTCCATCACTTCATGATGGAAAGTCTAACTCCGAATATCCCAGTGGACCTAGCATGTCTGCTTCTGATAGGGTAGGGTCCCCAGTGATATCTCTAGTTCTTCACTCCTCGTCTGATCCCTTCTCAGAATCCACTTTATGAATCCTCTCTTGTTCTCCCTTGACTCCTCTGTTGGTTGTTGTAGTAGAGTGGCTATATCTATCTAGGTTGTTCGTGCAAGAATGGGAATGTCTAAAGAATCTTATGATATTAAGTAAAACATTTCTTCTGAAGTTTTTGGTGATCCAAAATGGGTCCTCCTATAACTACGCAGTGCATGCAAGTTGTATATAACCAAGATCAAATAGACCTTCGAATAAGTGATCCTACTCTAAAACCACACCCAAACAAGGAACAGGTAGTAGACCGAAGATCACAAATTTAAGTCTATAAGATCCCAATTATATATAACTCTGGAAGCATACACTTCGCAATTATAGACCTTCCAGTAAGGGTCTTTTAGTTTTCACATAAGTTAGTTATAGTGCCTAAAATACTCCTATTGTATTTTAATTGTATGATTGTTTCTAAAGTTTCTTGGTATATGGACTTGGTAAGTTTTCAGACTTCTTGTTATCTTACAGTACCATAAAATACTCCTATAGTATTTTAACTTTATGTTTTGTTCTAGAGATCCTTTGTATATAGGGTTGGTAAGTTTTAGACTAGTTGCAACACCACTATCACTCCCAAACACATGTTGGTCGTATCTCAAATAAATATAGTAGATCAGGCTATATTTATCCCATATATGATTACATAACTGCCAAGGTTTTACTGTAGTGTCCAACATCTAAATACTTTTGTTTTGTTCTTCTTGTGATACTTGTTCAAGTATGTATGCTTGTTTTTATACTTATCATAAAATACTTATATTTTAAAAGTATACTTTTAGTCAGAGCACTTCGGCCCCATTGTATTTATAGTTGTATATCTTTTATGGGTTGATATACTGAGTTCACTATAAAAAATGCTCTGATACCAATCTGTCACACCCGCAAACCAGAACGGCGGAAACGTTCGGGGGCGGAGGACGTCATGTACAGTATCACAACACTTGAATAATAGTAATCAAAGCAACAACAACCATTGTATTGATATTAAAATGTTTACATTGTATTCGAATCACATATGATTGACTCCAAAAGTAAATAGCAAAGTAAGACTTGAAACTACTATGCTCCATTTTCTAGGAACCCGGTGTGTGTACCTGTCTACTAGTGTCCTGAGAATACAAGTGGTTTTTGAAAGAGTTTCAACATTAAAGTTGGTGAGTTCATAAGCGTTTTGTGTTGAAAACGGGTTCTTTGTTCTTTGTAAAACATAATGTGTTTCCCCAGAAAATCCTATATTTTCTGATGTGATGAAAGACAAGTAAAATGATCCATACCAGCTCTTTTACGAGTACTTAGTGTATACAAGTTATATATAATTCAGATCGAACAGACAGTCGATTGGGTGATTCTGCCCTAAGCCCACAACCAAACAAGGAACATGAAATGAGGCGGAAGTCACACATCCCACTGTTTGTCGGATCCTCATTGTATATAACCTTGATGTATTCACTAGGTACTTACAGAGTTAACTGTAATAGTTCTTTGAGAAATGATGAAAGTGTTCCTTAAGAAAATCCTATATTTTCTTAATAAGAATATGATTATACCAGTTCCTTCTATAACCACTTAATTTATACTAGTTATATATAACTAATATCGAACGGACAGTTAATTGTGTGGATCTACCCTAAGCCCACAACCAAACAAGGAAAAGGAAATGAGGCGAAAACCACACATTCCACTGCCTATCAAATATTCTTCATACATAACCTTGATGTATAAACTAGGTAATTATAGAATTAACAATGATTGTTCATTAGTTGCACGATAAACCGTTTGCTTGTAAAATACTGATGTTTGTCCTGGAAAATCCTATATTTTCCATAAAAGTGAGTTGTTGTCTTAGATGTTCCAAAACTGAGAAGCTCAAGTATTTTCCCATACTTATGTTGTTAAAGTGTAGCTTTATTATTAAATAAAACTAGTCGAAAACGTGTTTGTTCTGTAAACTGGAAGTGATGTTAATACCCTCCTGTGATCACTTACTACATATGAGTTATAGAAATCTAGATCGAACAAACAGTCGATTGGGTGATTCTGCCCTAAGCCCACAACCAAACAAGGAACAGGAAATGAGGCGGAAGTCACACATCCCACTGTTTGTCGGATGTTAATTTCATATCACCCTGATGTATATACTAAGTAATCACATAGTTACTAACCCTGATGACTGTTTGTTAAGTATATTATTGAAGGGTTTTGAGCATTCTAACACTCCTATGGTGTACATGCAACCCTAGAAACCTTGGATCTATGTTTTCTCTAAGATACATGCAAGTAATAATTTTCCAAGGTTTACTTCCTAACTAGCATGTTATGGGATACTTGAATCATAAAACACTAGTAGAATTACATACCTTTTAGTAGTGGTTGATTGCTTGGAGTTTGAGAGCCTAGCACCAATAATGTGGATGCCTCAAATGGAAGTCACAAATCACCACAAACTTTGGAAACCTTTAGAGAGAGTATGAACACTTGTAGAAATCGGCCACCTTTGCTCACACACACACACTAGTGCCATTTGAAGTGTCAAGGACTCCTTTATATAGTGTGGTGGATTAGGGTTACATCCATGTAAACCCTAATACCCATGACCTTTCATTTCCATGAGATCCATGGGTTAAAGCTCCATGGACTATCCATGGACTTTCCATGCAAGCCTAGCCCATTCTAAATAAGCAACAACCCACACTATATAAATACGAGAGTCCATATTTAATTAGTCACCTTTTTTATCACCAAATTAATTCTAAATTAATTCTAGATCAATACTAATTAAATAATATGATTTCATATTAATATATTAGAACTTATAATATATTAATAAATCATAACTTATACTATTCTCAAAAGATTATCCATATAAATTGTTCGGGTGAAGTGCAACCCAAATGGACCATGCCGGGTCGGATCAAGTATATGTCAAATATAGTTATGGACTTAGACACCTTATCCAATAGTCTCCCACTTGGATAAGTCTAATAACTATAATTGCAAGCATGACTTCAGGAACCGACCGGCAATCGTAGCTCTTAAAACTCTGTTGAACTATGAAGCACGATTTTATATAAGTGATCATATAATCCTCTGTTCTAGATATCAGACGGACAAATACATGGAATAATGTCGTACTTATTGTCCAACAGTTTGTTTCCCGATTTCCGATTTGTTTGACATAGAACTTAATTGAACACATCAATTTAGTTCTGACCGGGCCCGGTACATAGGTCAAAACAAAATCATCGAGGGGCCCAGATATCGCTTCTAATCGAAGAAGGAACAATAAAAAATTCGACTCATATGCTTGTTTTACTACTTGTTGAATTATACACAAAGGTTCGTTTTATGACATCAAGTTATTGATGCGTTTTCGTACAATCACTTGAGATAAATTCCATGAAGTGATACAAGTGAGCATGGGTTGAATCCAATACTAAGAACTTATGAGCACTCATGAATGTTGTAGCAACTCCTGCTATGTCCAGCATCTTAGACATCTACAAACCAACTTCATGACAGTCTTGATTCATATCTACTTCCAACATATGACCGACTGTGGAGATTTGAATAATATGAAATACCATAACATAATTATTCTGGAAGTCAAAACATGCAATATGAAATGATAGTAAACGATTGACAAAACATAGCAACACTTTACTCATAAATAAACGACAACTTTTATTCATCATCAAATGTCAATTACACTTTACAAATTTTAAAACTATCTAATCTGTGAAACTAATATCGTCCTTTAGCCCGATGCGCCTCGCACGCTGCAAAAGCCTAACCCTAGTCAGTCCCTTCGTGAGGGGATCTACTGGGTTCTCCTCTGACGATATCATCTTTGCTACGAGGAGTCCTTCTTCTATCTTATGTCTTATGAAGTGATATTTTCTGTCAATATGTCTGGATCTCCCATGATCTCTCAGTTCCTTGGCGAAGGCAACCGCACTATTGTTGTCACAGAAAATCTCCACAGGCTCTTTTATCTCTGGTACAACTCCAAGGTCTCCAATGAAGTTCTTTAGCCATATAGCCTCCTTTGCTGCCTCGCTTGCCGCTATATACTCTGATTCGCAAGTTGAACCAGCCATTGTTTCATGCTTGGAACTTTTCCAAGTAATTGCTCCTCCGTTTAAGGTAAAGGCCCAGCCCGACTGAGAGCAGAAATTATCCCTATCAGTCTGAAAGCTAGCATCGCTATACCCTACTTCTCACAAGTCATCACTCCCACCGAGTGTAAGGACCCAATCCTTAGTCCTCCGCAGGTACTTGAGAATGTTCTTTACCGCAGTCTAATGAGCCTTGCCAGGGTTCCCCTGATATCTGCTGACCATGCTCAACGCAAAAGCCACATCAGGACGAGTACAGGTCATAGAATACATGATCGATCCAACAACAGAAGCATATGGAAATCAACTCATCTCAGCTATCCCATCCTCTGTACTCGGGCTCTGAGCCTTGCTCAGTTTGGCATTATGCTGGATCGGTAAGTCACCTTTCTTGGAATTCTGCATGTTGAAACTTTTCAACACTTTGTCCACATAGGTGCTTTGACTAAGTCCAATTAGTCTTTTACTCATGTCTCTCAAAATCCTTATCCCTAGGATATAGGCAGCTTCTCCAATGTCCTTCATAGCGAAACACATCCCAAGCCAGGATTTCACTTCCTGCAGAGTTGGGATGTCATTTCCTATGAGTAGTATGTCATCCACATACAATACCAAAAAGCTAACTATACTCCCACTAGCCTCGACATATACACAAGATTCATCTTCGCTCCTCGAAAAGCCAAACTCTTGGACTTTCTCATCGAAGCAAAGATTCCATCTACGAGGTGCTTGTTTCAATCCATAGATGGATTTCTCAAGCTTACACACTCTATTAGGGTACCTGCGTTGACAAAAACCTCTGGCTGACTCATATAAACATCCTCAGCCAACTTCCTATTAAGGAATGCGGTTTTGACATCCATTTGCCATATTTCATACTCATGGAATGCAGTAATTGCTAGCATAACCCTAATAGACTTAATCTTCGCTACTGGTGAAAAGGTCTCATCATAATCAACTCCCGGAGTTTGAGAAAAGCCCTTTGCAACCAGTCACGCCTTATAAGTGTGTACATTACAATCCATGTCGGTCTCCTTCTTGAAGATCCATTTGCACCCGAAGGTTTTGCGACCTGGTACATTGTCAACCAAGTTCCAAACTTGATTGTCATACATGGACTGTATCTCACTGTCCATAGCCTCTTTCCATTTAGCAGCCTCAGGGCCTGCCATGGCTTCCGTGTAGCTGTTAGGTTCATCCAGACTTACTAGTGTGCTATCACTGATAAGTGTATCACCTTCCGCAGTAATATGGAAACCATAGTAATGCTCAGGTGCATTCCTAACTCTCATGGAACGCCTCAGAGGTACAGACTCGTCTGTCGGATCAACAGGAGTTTCCTCCTTAGGTTGATTGCTAGGGTTTGAGGTTCCTTCACTTAACTCTTGAATTTCTTCAATGACAATTTTCCTCCCACTGTTTCCTTGGCTTATCAACTCTCTCTCGCGAAAGACTCCTCTCCTTGCTACAAAGACCACATTGTCACTGGGTCTGTAGAAGAGGTAACCAAAGGATTTATGTGGGTAGCCGATGAAAATTCACCTCTCACTTCGAGGTTCGAGCTTATCGTGAGTCTCGCGCCTCATAAAAGCCTCGCAACCCCAAATCTTGATGTGATCTAGATTGGGAACTTTTCCAGTCCACATATCGTGAGGTGTTTTGGCAACCTTTTTTTGTAGGGACTAGATTAAGGATATGGGCAGCAGTCTATTAGGAATACCCCCAAAATGAGATTGGTAGTGAAGCTCGACTCATCATGGAATGAACCATATCCAACAAGGTTCGATTACGCCTCTCAGCCACACCATTAAGTTGTGGTGTCCTGGGAGGTGTCAATTGTGAGACAATACCACATTCCTTAAGATAGTCAAGGAACTTTGTACTAAGATACTCACCACCTCGATCGGATCGAAGCATCTTAATGTTCCTGCCCAACTGATTCTCCACTTCCTGTTTAAAATCCTTGAACTTTTCAAAGGTTTTTGACTTATGCTTGATTAAGTAGACATATCCATATCTACTATAATCATCAGTAAAAGTCACATAGAAGCGGTTAGCATCCCTTGTGGCGGTTCTGAAAGGTCCACACACATCAGTATGTATGAGATCCAACAAACCCTCACCCCTAGCACAAGTACCAGTGAAGGGTGACTTTGTCATTTTCCCAAGCAAACAAGACTCACAACTATCATCTGACTTTAGGTCAAATGACTCCAAGACTCCATCCTTTTGGAGTTGGCCTATGCGTTTCTTGCTTACATGTCCAAGACGATAATGCCATAATGATGCTTTATCCAAGCTAGTGGAAGAATCGATACACAACACATTATTTCCTAGGTTATCTACAACCGACACAGTTTCATACACGCAATCACAAGGTAATGCTTTAAAATAAAGAACATTATTAAAGAAAGCATTAATACCACCACATTCATTATCAAACGAAAAGGTAAAACCTTGTTTATACAAACCATGAAAGGAAATAATATTTCTCGCCATTTCAGACGAGTAACAACATTTATTCAAATCTAATGTTAACCCACTACTTAGCAACAAAGAATAAACTCTAATCTTGGTGACAGGTGTAACTTTCCTATTCCCCATGATCAAGTTTACCTTTCCATGCTCCACATTCTCACTTCTTCTTACTGCCTGCAAATCAGAACATATGTGAATACCACAACCTGTATCAAGGACCCAAGAATTAGAATAGGGTGATTTATTAGACAATATAGTGTAAATAATTGCATGGTTGGGTTTCACTTTCCCATCCTTAACATATTGCAAGTACTTTGGGCAGTTTCGCTTCCCGTATGCCTTTTCATGGCAATAGAAGCATTCAGCCTCATTAGGGTTGGTAGAAGGAGTGACAGAACCTTTCTTGGTTCCACTTGAAGAGGAGCCATCAAGGGACTTTCCCTTGGTACCCTTCGAAGGGCTCTTCCTCTTCTTCCCTTTACCTTTCCCGATAGCTAGAACATGGGCGTTGGTAGGAGTAGAAGTAGTAACAACCGATTTACCTTTAAGACCACTTTCGGCGGTCTTCAGAAGTCCTTGAAGTTTGCTGAGTGTAACTTCCTCCTTGTTCATGTTGTATGTCATTCAGAATTGATCATAACACGAAGGTAAGGAGTGCAAAATGATGTCAATTGCTAACTCCTCGAGGAAGTTCACATTCAATTTCAGCAAACGGTCCACGAATCTTTGCATTTTCTGCATGTGGCCCGTGATGGGTTCACCATCCTTCATCCGTTTTGTTATCATGGAGGAGATGATTTCATACCGCTCTTGACGAGCACTCTGATGGTACCTGTCCATCAAGTCCTGGTGCATTTCAAAAGGGTAAAAGTCCTCATAGGAATTTTGGAGCTCAGTTGTCATCGTGGCCAACATGATACATGTCACCTTAGTAGCATCTCTCTCATGTGCTCGGAATTCAGCGATCTCCTCTGGAGTAGCAGATGACTCATCAAGTTCCTTAAGCTCCTTGTCGAGGACATATTCCTTGTCCTCGTAATGAGTGACCATCCTGATGTTCCGGATCCAATCCATAAAGTTGGAA
Organism: Lactuca virosa; assembly: GCF_052849685.1. Taxonomy (NCBI): domain Eukaryota; kingdom Viridiplantae; phylum Streptophyta; class Magnoliopsida; order Asterales; family Asteraceae; genus Lactuca; species Lactuca virosa. Next base: position 325,817,506 of record NC_136429.1, read on the forward strand.
CCATCGAAGATGACTCTCCCACAAAGGTTCATGAGAGAGAAGGAGCCGGTAGGGTTTGAGCCAGAAGCAACATTGTTGGAAGACATCTAAAAAGGAAGAAAGACAAGTTTAGATTAGATATAAAGATAGTCCTTAATAAGACACCCAAATGTAATATTAAGGCTAGGACCTAACACAATATTTTATAACTTAGAAGAGGGATGTCGTAATCTAAGCTATAAAATATTTGAAGGTAGGTGAATGACGATTCACCAATTTCCACCATGAAAAATGAAATAAATTATTAGGTTTTAATTGGTTTTGAAACTCCTAGATTCTTTGAGATTCATTGAACTTTTCAATGGCATGTTTCAATCTCGAGCGTGCCCTTCAAGTTTTGTGACTGGGAGGCCGAGTATCACAAAACAAGGTGTGAAGTAACCATGCAAATTACTTGGTACTCTTAATGTTTATCACTCAACCGATGTGCCGGTTAACCACACGCGCTCCACCGATCTATGATAAACCTTAAGCCACCCTTTGCCTACCTTGTTAAGTCAAGGTTAGTGTGCCGGTTAACCACACACGCTCCACTAACGACTTAAGCAAAGTGCAAAGTGTAATTTCATGGGTTAGCACCTTATTCACATTTTCCTAAAGTAACTAAGATTGAGAATTTATAAAAACATTTAGTTACTTTACATTCATCATACTTTTAATGAGGATTAAAGTCATTGTCCTACCCGTTCGGCTAACGACCCTCCACCAGTCAAGGAAGCGGTGGGTGAGAGTGGACACCCATTAAGCTGCCATTTTATAGGCAACAACCTTATACCCCCCTTATAGACCGGCTTCGTGAATGAGGCCGACTAACGGTAAAACGACTTGTTCTTATATATATATATATATATACATATATATATATATATATATATATATATATATATATATATATATATATATATATATATATATATATATATTAACTTGTAATATTATAAAGTATAAGGGTTGAATTTTAACTTTTAAAATTCTATGGGTTGGAACTAAAGTTTTTTAAAGTGACTTTACATGTTCCAAAACTTGAGGGCAAGTTTTGTAACTTTCAAAACTTTTCATCTTTCATAACTTATGAGTTAATGATTTATTAAAATGAAGTCTCTTCATTTTCATGTAACTTATGTGTTTCTTTAATGGACTTTAAAAGAGTGACTTTTGTTAATCCATAACTTGAGGACAAATTATGGATTTCATTAAACATATCAAGATCAAGAATTAAACTAACAAACTATTTGAAAATAATTCCTATGATCTTCTAATATGAATATACATATCAACAATTTCAAGAATCATAAATAAACCATACAAAACTTGAAATTTTGATATTAGCCATTGAAAATGGATTAGCATAACCATTACACCATCTAAAACAAGTTTTATAAGACCAAAACAGTTTAGGGTAATGTTTCTAGTCCATTTTCAGCAGCAAAACTTGAAAAACTGCAAACTGGAAGACAAACTCGTCGAGTTCATGTATTAACTCATGAACTCGGCGAGTTTTTGGCCAGAACTCGTCAAGTTTTCCAGTCTGGGCAGATTTTGGTTTTGAAAAACAAGTTTGCATCAAGTATCAAGAAAACAAGCCTTGGCTCTGATACCACTGAAGGGTTTTGAGCATTCTAACACTCCTATGGTGTACATGCAACCCTAGAAACCTTGGATCTATTTTTTCTCTAAGATACATGCAAATAATAATTTTCCAATGTTTAATTCCTAACTAGCATGTTATGGGATACTTGAATCATAAAACACTAGTAAAATTTTATACCTTTTAGTAGTGGTTGATTGCTTGGATTTTGAGAGCCTAGCACCAATAATGTGGATGCCTCAAATGGAAGTCACAAATCACCACAAACTTTGGAAACCTTTAGAGAGAGTATGAACACTTGTAGAAATCGGCCACCTTTGCTCACACACACACTAGTGCCATTTCAAGTGCCAAGGACTCCTTTATATAGTGTGGTGGATTAGGGTTACATCCATGTAAACCCTAATACCCATGACCTTTCATTTCCATAAGATCCATGGGTTAAAGCTCCATGGACTATCCATGGACTTTCCATGCAAGCCTAGCCCATTCTAAATAAGCAATAGCCCACACTATATAAATACAAGAGTCCATATTTAATTAGTCACCTTTTTGATCACCAAATTAATTCTAAATTAATTCTAGATCAATACTAATTAAATAATATGATTTCATATTAATATATTAGAACTTATAATATATTAATAAATCATAACTTATACTATTCTCAAAAGATTATCCATATAAATTGTTCGGGTGAAGTGCAACCCAAATGGACCATGCCGGGTCGGGTCAAGTACATATCAAATATAGTTATGGACTTAGACACCTTATCCAACAATTATTACGTGAACGAGTCGTTGTTTTATCATGTGAGTTCTTATAACCATACTGATGGACGTTAAACCCTACGACGTACTTCGGACGTCGTAAACGTTAATAACGTTTGTCACCCAGAACGACTGTAGCTAATAGTCAGGGCGCGGGATTGTCAGTCTCATATAGATCTATACACAAACTCACGCTCTCCCTCCAGGAGACTCTGGTTCATAAGACTAGACTTCCCTTGGCACCTAGGTAAGTACTCGAAGACGTGTCTCACAAATTTGAAGTCATCCACCCCCGGACGTTTCCGCCGTCTGGTTTGAGGTCTGGACCAGTGAGAGGACTGTCTGGAACTTGACCTCTAGTTAGTTGTGTGTCACCTACTTTAGTCCAGTGCATAGAGGATCTGCACTTATGACTTCAGAGGGTTTCGAATGGATCAACTTTAAATGCTAGTATGGTAAGGAACTTGATTAGTCAGTAAATGGGTATTCCATGCTTTACCAAGGTCGACTAGCAAATCTCTCGAACAAACTTAATAGTTATCTTCTCTATCTTTTGTGTTTCCTTTAATGGCACGAAGCGTACGGTTTTGACTTATTTGTCTAAGTTCTTATCCATCCTTCTCAAGGTTTCACCTGCCACATTTTCAGTTTTCAAGGCTTCCTGTTGAGCCTCCTTAGTTTGTGTGGACAGATGTGAATGGATTATCATAGTCAATGATTGACTCTATGACCTAAGTACTCTTTCCGACTAAGGGTGTCAGCTACTATATTGGCTTTATCGGGATGATAACGAATTTCGAATTCGTAGTCATTTAGTAGCTCGACCCACTGACGTGGTCTCACATTGAATTCTTCCTAGTAGAATATATGATGAAGGCTTTTGCTCTGAAGTTCATGATAAGACTCATACTAGGCTCATCCACCATCAACTCGTGTATATGAGTCGTATATAATTTAGATTGACAAGACGTTCGGATGGGTGGCTCTGCCCCAAGTCCACAACCAGACAAGGAACATGAGATAGGGCGGAATCACACATCCTAAATCTTGTTGAGTCTAAATTATATACTACTCTTGCGTATACACTTATCAGCGATAGATTAACCTCATGAGTTTCTTAGTATCTATTGTTGTACTTGACCGACGGTACAAATGATCTTCCTATGAGATCTATTGAGGATACTTCGGTGGTTACTGACTTCTAAGACTTCTTTGGAGCATTTCGTTTCAAGTTTCCTATCTACTGAGTAGGCTAGAAGGGTGTGGTACCCCTCGCATGGGTACTTCTGAAGTTGTGAAGTGAAATATGATATAAAGGTTCGCATTTATCGAATGGAAGAATTTCATCTGACGGCTGATTAAGGAAAAAGTTCTTTTACACAGCATAAGAATTTTGCATGGTAAGGACCAAGCCAAACCATGTCGGATGAGGATGTCAAAACTTATCGATGAAATAAATATTAAGTTGATCTGGAAGAAATGATTACTAGGATGATGAAATATTCTATGTACACAAGTTTTCAGCGCTTCTGGTTTTATTCTGTTATTATCGCTACGAACCCCTTTTTGATTCAAAATGGAGGGTATTAACAATACGAGGGTTCTGATAATTTGAAAAAATGAACTTTCACGGAATGATTCCTACTAGTTATCTCTACAATCGCTTGGTGTACACGAGTCATGTATAATTAAGATTGGTAAGACATTTGGCTGAACAACCCTGCCCTAAATCCACAACCAAAAAAGGAACAGGAAATGAGGCGGGATCACTCACTCTAAATCTACAATTCTTAATTATAAATGAACCTAATGTATACACTAAGCCATCATAGCTTACCTGTTAGGGTTCCGAGTTTTATACGAGTGCTGTGATTTGGTTCGAACGAAAGAGTAATCATAATTATAATTATTTATTGGGGTTTGGAATCGTACCAAAATATAGCAGGGTTCTTTGATGTTTCCCATCCTCTAGGCTCAAAGTCCTCCTGCTCCCCCGTAATTCTTCTCTGTTGGACAATTTCTCTTGAGATGCCCTATTTCACCACATGCATGACATATTTCACTCGTACTAGCATCGGTGGTTGAAGTGATGTGTTGGGCTGGAGTTCTACAAAAGTAAGTTCCTTCGTCATTCCTTGTCTTTGGACAGTCTCTTTTGAAATGTCCAAATTCGCCGCACTTATAACATGCCTGGGTTGTTTCAGCACCGGGAACTTGGGTGATTGGCTGAGGTGGGGATTTACAAAATCGGACAGTGTGATCTTTTCTGTTGCAGTTACAGCACTACATTTCATGGCAATTTCCATTGTGGTGCAAATTACACTCGTTTCATTTTGGGAGGTTTCCATCATATCGTTTTACTGGAGTAGTAGTTACAGCATGAAATGTCGCTTCTTGTCGCTTTTTGGAATGTCCTTGTGAAGACTGACCCTTCCTTTTGTTCCCTAACTTTCGTTTCTTGCTCACTGACTTGTCGTCTTGGGTGCCCTTGAAGACTGGCAGTTGTTGGTTTCCTTGATCGTTATTACAGTTTAAAGTGTCGATTTTGTTTCCATTTTCGATTATGTTGTTGATGTTGAATCATGCCATGACAGCTGTCATAGCAGCCGTTACAGCGGCTTGGAATGTAGCGGAGTCTATGTGTAGAATCGGGGTTTCGTCGGTTGATCGATCATTTCCATGTGAAGACATGATTCTGATACATGAAGGGAAACGAGTTCGTAAATACTAGTGTTGTTGATAATTGTAGACTATCTAATTATATAAACATATAACTTTCTCTTTTCTCTGTAAATTTCTCAATGTTTCGACCAACGTCTCTGCTACGTTTCTATAGTACTGTAAAAGCATTTAAGTTATCAAGACAAAATATTGATGTTAACATCTTAAGTTGGTTCGGGTTTTATGCGGAGGCATCTTTCACTTTAAGAAATAAAAGAAAAAATGATTTAAGATATCAATAATGAATATGAATTTGATATCTCTGAACTAAAACACTTAGTTCAATATGAATTTTGTAGGGAATTGGAAATAGAAGTCTACTACAAGTACAACTTGTAACTGGATAATATGAAATTGAGTGGTTATTTCTCAAAGAGTATGAGAATGTGTGTCGATTGTAGTGGTATACTAAGTACATATAGTTTGGAAAACTTGACCTTAAACAGGTCTACAATATACAACAATACTGGGAAAACATCGACATTAAACCGATCTACCGAAAATGAAATTTTCGCGGTCGAATTGGAAAACATGAAAAATAACTCTAGGACATATCCGAAGACTTAGACCATAACCCAAAAGAGTAAACAGAGGACGAGTAGAGTATGATCTACTTCCTACTAGATCCTACCCTGGATTTGGCTAACTGACGTTCTATTTCGAATATACGTCTATCTTGTACAGCATGATGTTCTCGTATTCGTTACACTTCGGCTTGCGATGCTGCCATTTCTCTCTGAAAGAAATTAATACGATCCCTAGTTGCATTGTGATTATCTTCTAAGTTGTGAATGCGAACGGTATTGACTCCAGAAGCAGCATCACTTGGTCGATAACAGCTCTACCTTGTTCCTCGTTACGCGCTACACGATGAACTAACACTGGGAAGGCTCTGTCTGCTAAGTCTCTTGCGTCCAGATTGTAGAAGCTTCGGTCTCCCTGATAAGGATGGTTCTGACCCTGCTCGTTACTCCACCTATCTAGGTTTACGGCCCACAGAGGCGACGGGCCTTGGAAGTTCAGATGAGGATTGTGATTCTGAGCAACTTGCGGTGGATTGTAGGTTTCTGATCCTGAATCAGCATCTTCAGGAAAATCTTCTGCAAAATCACCGTCTAAGGGAATTTCAGTATTCTCTTCTGGCTCTGCATTGATTCATCCTCCATTTCCCTGATTGGGAAAGTACGGATCTCCGGGGAGATGGAATCCAGTCATTGTTATCTAAGCGAGAATAGGGATATAAGAATTATCTAATATAATTAGTAACGATAATAAGCAAATAAAAGTTTCTACGAGGGAAATTTATAGTTAACAGATAATGAATTTTGCATGGTATAACTCCTACTGAGTCCTTCTATAAACACATAGTGTATACTACTTATATATAACTTGGGTCGAATAGACCTTCGAAAAAATGATCCTACTCTAAGTCCGCATCCAAACAAGGAAAAGGAAATAAAGCTTAGATCACTCATTCTGAGTCTATACAACTTTCATCATATATAACCATAATGCATGCACTTAGTACTTATAGAACTATCAGCAAAGGTCCTCTCTTTTAAGGTAGTTTGTTCTTAGTATATAGTGCCTAAAATACTTCTATAGTATTTTAAATTTTATGTTCTGTTCTAGAGTTCTTCTGCATAAGTTGTTGGTAAGTTTTAGACTTGCTGCAACACTACTATCACTCCCAAGCACATGTTGGTCGTATCTCAAACCAATATAGTTGATCAGGCTATGTTAATCCCAGATATGATTACATAACTGCTCAGGTTTGACTGTAATGTCCAACACCCCAATACTTCTAAGTTGTTATGATTGTGATAATGTTCTTGTGTGTATAAGTGGTAGTATACTTTTTTTGTAAAAATACTTAAATTTTAAAAGTATACTTGTAGTCAGAGCTATTAGCCCCAATGTATTTATAGTTTGTATATCTTTTATGGATTGATATACTGAGTTCACTATAAACAATGCTCTGATACCAATCTGTCACACCCCCAAACCAGACGGCGGAAACGTCCGGGGTGGATGACTTCATTTGTAGTATCACAACACATGCATTATAGTAATCGAAGTACAAACAATCATTTCATTAATATGTAAAAGTTTATACATGTGTTCAATCATTGTACATTGACACCAAAATAGTTGATACAAAAGATAGAAGACATGACTCAAAATAGATTCGTCTTCTCAAAAGCTCGGGAGTACCTGTCTATTGATTCCCTGAGAATACAAGTAATTTGAAAAGAGAGTATCAACATAAAGTTGAGTGAGTGCATAAGTATTTATGTTTGAATGATTGTTTTCTGTTCTTTGAATATGTAAAACTGTTCCAGAAAATCCTATATTTTCTTCTGTATATGGAAAGTAGTTTTAATCTACTAAAACCGTTCTGTATTTGAATTCCTTTGTAAACATGTAAAAGCGATCGTGCCTGGCTCCACCAGCTGTTATTGTAAACTGTAATGTAATACTATAAATTGTATCTTTGTAAAATTAGTACTTTGAAATGTACTCAAGTTTAATTGATTATACACTAATCGTATTGTTAATATCTTTTTCATGAGTTTATTATAACCATACTATGACTAAATGGCCTGATACGACACTTTGGAGGCGTCGGAATTGTTGATAACAATTGTCACTCATAAGCATGTCAGCCTAACTGTAGCTAACAGTCAGAGTGTGGGATTGTCAATCCCACATAGATCTATACACATTTGTTTCGATCCCTATGATGGGGATTCTGGTTATAATATCAGGACATTAAATATGTTGTTTAAATGAATAAACAACCTGAACATATTGACTCCTAGAAAAGCATATAGACGTTACGTGTATAATAACAATGAAAACTCAATCATTCTGAAATAAATGATTGCTAGTAAGTTTCATGTTTAGTATTCTTGAAATGTATTTGTAAATTGTTCACATTTGTGTGGTTTTGAATCCAATCCTTGTTATTGTAAAACAATGTACTAGTGTATACTTGACTCGTGTATTAGTGTTCTTGAATCATGAATTATACCTATTATAATTTATACAAAGGGTAATGAAACTGAATGAAATAACTTTTATATTTATATACATATACAAATATATATAAGTAAAATTTAAATGACATTTGGACAAATAACCGTTACTTATAATCCCACATCCAAACAAGGAAAAAGAACCAAAGTGAGCTTTCAGTTCTAAGCCTTTTAAACTTTATTTATATATATATATATATATATATATATATATATATATATATATATATATATATATATATATATATATATATATATGATTTCTGGGGAAAAATATAAGTTTATAAACCATTTAAAAGAAGTTTAATATTTTGAACTACTTTAAATCCATTAATTTGTAACACAAAATCTTTGTGTTAGACTTGTATTCCCCCCCCCCTTTAAAACAGTAATAATTATGAAAATACGGGGGTATGAACTCACCTGATAAATGGTGATTTGGGCAGCGTTTCGTTTCTATAAATGATTTTTCTCGAAGAAACCGCAAGTTTCTGATGAAAAACCGGGTTCTATGCGGGCAAAGTTTCGATAGGAAAATATTATTTTCTCGAGGACTTCGGGGCTCAGAGCTTCCTTCAGATGTTCGATATGTAACCGGGGCGTCGGGATAGTGTAGAGGGGCTTAAAGATGAGAAAAAGTAGGAGAGAGGTTAGAAAATGGCAACCAAACCCGGAGGTCTCGGTTACTATTTATAGTAGGCTGAGTTCTTGCCGTACGCTGGGCGTAGCGTACGTGTCAACCCTACTGATACGCGTTGAAGCTACTCCGCGTACGTTGGGCGTACTAGCCTGTACGCCGCGCGTACGTGATACGTGTCCGTTAATTGATTTTCGAGCGCCGCTGGAGTCAAGGCTATGAACCTAGTCCGAGTACGATGGGCGTACTCATTCTGGTACGCGGGGCGTACTCTTTTATTAAAACTTCAAAATTTCGTATCTTCTGCATACGATCTCCGTTTTTAACGTTCTTTATATCCACGCGTAGGTGAGATTATGTTCTACAACTTTCGTTTAGACTATGTCGGCTAATTTTGACTTTATTTTTAATGTTATATTTTTAACAGGTTGGGACAGGAAAAGTCCGTTACAAATTCATAACTTCTTCATCCGACGTTTGTTTTCGTCTGTCCTTTTACCGTTGAACTACAAATAACGAGATCTTTGATTCTCGTTTAGGTTGTGTCGGATAAAAATCGCTCGATCTTTAATTCGAGTTTCGGGTTGTATACTGCTGTGCCGAATCTTAGAAAAACCATAACTTCCTCATATGAAGTCAGATTTGGACGTTCTTTTTATGTAAACTCTCGGTTTAACGTAATCTACGACTTTCATTTTGATTGTTAAGGCTAAAAAGCATTTTCTTGAAAATTCATGTTTTACGATAAACAGTGATTTGTCGGTTTTGACGCAGATCTTTGATTGGTCATAACTTCTTCGTTATAACTCGGATTTTAGTGTTCTTTATATTTTTGGAAATCTTGTTACAATATTTACTACTTTATTTATCCCAAACAAGAATATTAAACAATTTTTTTACGCTATTTTTAAGTTGACTTTTATTGGACATGAATGACCTTTGGTTGACTTTTGTTAACTTCAAATGCTAGAAAATAATGGGTTGTTACATTTGATCCCTCAACGAATTCACGAATAATACAATGAAAACCTTTTTTGTAAACAACGTGTAACCTTGTAAAAGTATTTTGTTCGTTCCATAAACTATAATTAATATAGTTTATAAGTTTATTTCCGTGTTAAAATATGTGCTTGTAAAATAGTTGTGTCATAACATGTTTTGTAAATTGTTTGTAAGTCTAGTAGTCTCAATTTTTGCCGTATTCAATAAGTTTCACGTTCAAATGCATGTTAACGGTAAGAAAATATAATAAGCAAAATTATATTTTTAAACACAAGATTACTTGTGTGTTGCTTGTATTCCCCCCCCCCCCCCTAAAAACATTGAAAAAGCTTGGAAAATATGGGGGTACGAACTTACCTCTAGTATGTGCTTATGTATGGGTGATGGCATTGTAGAGATGATCCTCGGGTTGAAGTACGCGGAATTAATGGTATCCTAATAATATTTAAACACATAATTGCATTTAAATTAGCGAAACCATTAAATAAAGTGTTAGACAACACTTGATTTATATGAGGAAATTCTTGTAAGTAATACCGAATACGGAATGAAGTGTTGAGGAGGGTTTTCGGTTCTCAGGGGTTTTCGGCCGAAAACGGTTCTCGGCCGAAAACAGTTTGCGGTCCTGAGCTGTTTTCGGTCACTTGAAGATTTGAAGCTTGTTCTTGGTGTTCTTGGTGTTATTGGTGTTCTTGGTGAAAAATATGAAGATTCAAAGGATTGTTCTTGAAGATATGAGTGTTCTTAGATGATACTTGAGAAAGATTTGAGAGCGTTTTTTAGTGAAAAAAGTGAGAAAATGACTAAGTTTTCGGGTGAAACAAATATATGCGGTTGGGTTTTCGTCCGGAAAGAGGGTTTTCGGCCGAAAATGTTTTGTTGTCCGATGGTTTTCGGTCGAAAATGGGTTTCCGGCCGCAAACCGTTTGCTGTTACGAGGTTTTGCGGTTTTCGAGGGAAAATCTTGGTTTTTCGATTGTTTTTTATCCCGAAAACTTATATAAACATTATTTATATAATTTAAATTATTTTCTAACCCTCGCGGACTTACGAAATAGTTAAAACTCGAAATTTTATCTATCGGACTTTGACTTTTGTTGACTCGGAAAGTAATGGGTTGTCACACCATCATCTTCGTTCCCATCGTTTCCTCGATTATTTTGGGATTGAAAAAACGAATAAAGCTCATCCCTACATGCGGGGTCGTTGAGCATTGCACGAAGATTTTCCAACTACATAATTAATAACAACATATATAAACTTATAAGTTAAATTATCAAACATAAACAAAAACTATCAAAGTACATTGCTATTTTTAAATTAAGACAAAAAGCCAAAATACATTGTTATTTCTTATACATGGGACAAAAACCCAATTACCAAAAATTTTAGCAAATAGTCACCACAAACCAAAATTACCAAATCAACATGCATTTTATGATGCTAAAGTAGATTGCTATTTTTAAACTAAGACAGAAAACCAAAGTACATTGCTATTTCTTGCACTTAGGACAAAAACCCAATTACCAATGCTTTTAGCAAATAATCACCACAAAACCAAAATTACCAAATCAACATGCATTTTATGATGCTAAAGTAGATTGTTATTTTTAAACTAAGACAAAAAAAACCAAAGTACGTTGTTATTTTTTGCACTTGGGACAAAAACCTAATTACTAATGTTTTTAGCAAATAATCACCACAAAACCAAAATTACCAAATCAACATGCATTTTATGATGCTAAAGTAGATTGTTATTTTTAAACTAAGACAAAAAACCAAAGTACGTTGTTATTTTTTGCACTTGGGACAAAAACCTAATTACCAAAGTTTTTAGCAAATAATCACCACAAAACCAAAATTACCAAATCAACATGCATTTTATGATGCCAAAGTAGACTGCTATTTTTAAACTAAGACAAAAAACCAAAGTACATTGCTATTTCTTGCACTTAGGACAAAAACTCATTTATCAATGCTTTTAGCAAATAATCCCCACAAAACCAAAATTACCAAATTAACATGCATTTTATGATGCAAAAGTAGATTGCTATTTTTAAACTAAGACAAAAAACCAAAGTACATCGCTATTTCTTGCATTTGAGACAAAATCCTAATTACCAAAGCTTTTTGCAAATAATCACCACAAAAAACCACAGTAGATTGTTTTACATGTGATGGTTGTGGTGATGGTTGCGATGGCTGTGAAATCGGCGGGAGAGCAGAAGGTTTACGGCCGATACCTCTGATATGGCCACGTCGCTCTCTTAATACGTTCTCAAAAGCAGCTCTTTCTTGAGCGGGTGTTAACTCACTTTCACCTAGGGTTTGTTCTAAGAGCTCTTCAACTAACCGATTCTGTAACTCCCAAAAGTAAGTAACAATTAAGTATAAATGAACGTTTAATTATATGATAAAATTATAATTAAATACTTACATATTGTTGTTCTACCTCAGCAGTAACAAATACACCATCCTTATCGGTATGAACTTTTCGAAACGTTTCCACTCTCTTAAGGTTCTGTTTAACTTTAAAAATTAGATTATATTTTAAATAAATAATTACATGTATCGTATGTTACCTTATTATATCAAGTACTGCTATACGAGCTCGACCCCCCATGATTTACATTTGTTTGCATTTCACGGACTTTTTTGTTCCTGTCTAAGCAATTTTGTGTTCGTCCGTTTGGAAATACTCAACTGCTTTCTTCCAGTTATCAACTTCCATACCCTCTGGAGGGTTGGCTAATGCTCTCAGGATATCTTCATGTAACGACGTAATTTTTCAAAACAATTTTTCATTTTTAAATCATACTTTCAATCACACGATAATCATAAAACATAATGTATTCACTGTGTCATAACAAAACATGTCCCAGAATCTCAATAACATAAACTCCATAAGTGTGTACGAATCATGTCGGCGCCTTCCCGCGATCCTCGCTAGTACCTGAAACACATATCATAACAACTGTAAGCATAAATGCTTAGTGAGTTCCCCAAAATACCACATACCACACATACGCCTTTCCAGGCCATAACCCTGTAGGATCTTCCGATCCATGTGTCTCAGGGACTTCAGTCCCAAATGCCGGTAGACCTTCCGGTCCTACCCGTATCGACCTTCCGGTCCATATCATCTTGACCTTCCGGTCCATACCATACATAACATTCATAGCACATACATATCACATAACCGCATATAGCACATACATCTCATAGCATACAAGACCTTCCGGTCACACATAAGTACCCTTCCAGGTACAGTATAGTGAGAAGACTCACCTCGGGTAACTCGGTAATCTCGAACTCGGTAAAATCTGCTCTAGCCTCCGCCTAATCACATGGAATAAGCACTCTAATCAATACAACTCTCAAGGCTAGACTGTTCCCTCTCTTAGCACTCTCAGAAGGGTAAAAGACCATTTTACCCCTCTCATGGCTCAAAGACCCAAATGTTGACCAAACCCTAAAAGTCAACAAAAGTCAACTCTCCGGGTTACGCTGCGCATACCGAACCTGTACACTGGGCGTACCCGGCGACCTCACAGAAACGGGGTGCGCGACCCCTTACGCCGCGCGTACTGGGATTACGCCCCGCGTAACTCCCAGTTTCAGACTCTAAGCTCTTGAGGTCTTAAACAGTTAAGTCCCACGTCTAACTTCTAGATCTGACCATTTCTAAACCTCTTAATCCATAAAGTTGGTGACTTTAAGCCTGTGCAAGGCTGGACAAGTCACTAACACCCATAACATTCCATTTCCCAACTCTAGAAAGCTCATAATTCAAGCATGACCTCATAACAACGACCAAGATGGAATTTTTATGGATCTATAACACAAATATCACTGAAATGGGACAGATCTAGGTCCATGGAGTACATTACACTCATAAAGTCTCCACCTTTGGGACTTTTAACCCTAGAAATGGTCCATGCAACATTAAACCAAATAAAGAGGAAAGTTTTGAACTTTATACCTCTAGATGAAGCTCCTTTCTCTGAAGATCTCAGATCCAAACTTGCACTTCAAGCCCTAGCCTCCACAAGCTCTTCTCCTTCTTCTTCACTAACACACCAAGACACTTTTAGCTCCAAAATACACACACTCAAGCTAAGGACGATGGAAGGCTCTCTCTTAGGGTTTCACTCTCTGATATGGAGGCTGAGAAATGAGCCTTAGCATCCTTTAAATAGTGCACAAGCCAAACATTTAGAGTTTGCATCTGGACCCGTTACACCCAGCGTAACCCTGGGTACGCCCAGCGTAACCCTGGGTATGCCCAGCGTACCCAGGCGAGTCCGCGTCCAAATTCAGCGCATGAGTACGCGCAGCATACTCCACAGTACGCCCAGCGTACTCATTTGCTACAAGAACTCTCTCAAGGTACCAATCTTGACAACTTGACAAAATGGAAGGGTTAAATAGCTTTACCTGAATTTCGGGATGTTACACTTCATACCCTCCGACTAACATAAAATATTCTTTTGCGTCAGCTTTACGTTCTCGATAACCTTTTAACAAAGCTGCTTGAAAACTCTCTGTCAACATATTAGCTTGTACATCCTGGCACATCTGAACCAAATCAAACTTTGTCTACAAAAAAAAAAGTTAACCGAGTAAAAACAAGTTATAGTTAACCATATAAAATATTTTTAAATAAATAATTACCCCTAAATGTTGTAATACGGTGTCCTTTATTGCAGGGGAAACTTTTTTCCAATTCCATTTATCAAAAGGGACCATTTGCCACATTGTTTTTCCAACTTCTCATGAAAAATGTCTTTTGGCTCTCCTACGGGATCAAATGTTATATACCTATCATATTCCATGCTAATCGGTTTTGCCTGATTCCGTAAGATCGCTATTTCAAGCTTTATATTTTTGGCTTTGCCTCGAACTTTCCTTCGTGTACGTTGCTCAACTACAAATGTAATTAAAAATTATTAGAAACGGTATTTAATTTATAATAACTGAATAAAAATAGTAAATAAAAATTTATAATAAGACTTACGGTCCTGCTCGTGATGACCAGCACCTCTACCACCTGGGAGAGGTGGGTCCTCAGCTCCATCACCCCCGTGTCCACGACCCATAACAGCAGCCATGGTATACACAAACAAAAGCCATATTGACATCATTTCCTGAAAAATTATAAGATATACAAATACAATATTTATTACAAATACACATTACATAGAAATAAACGTTTACATAGGAATAAACATTTCTATTTAAACTAGAAATCCAAATAAAGTTCATATTACAAACACGTATTACATAAGATCTATTCTAATCAGAATCTTCCTCATATCCTTCAGTGTCTTCTTCGGTATCATAATCAGAATCGGTCTCATCGTAATCAGTCTTGCAATCAGAAACATCATTGACTCTACCAGTTGGCGTAGGAACTTCAGTTGCACTTTCTACATCAACAATGACTCTAGGAATGTTTTGAAAGTACATGCTGAAATCGATAAAAAGTGGAGCATCGAATTAAGAGGTATTTTGAAGTACATCGACATTGTCTACATTTTCGTGTGAGCCATTGTCAACATTTTGGACACGATCATCGTTCGATGGTAGATCCCAAATACTTCGATGATTAACATGTTCGGCAACACACCGATGGTTATTGTTTGTCTCTCTGATGTAGAACATTTGTTTGGCTTGTGAAGCATATATGAGTTGATCATCTTTGTATGCTTCGCGTCGTGTATCGATACTGGTGAAATTATCACTAAAATAACTCATGTTCGAGTATCAAACCACTTGCAACGAAATAGTACAGTTGAATAATCATGTGTATACCTCAACTCTATAATCTCTTCTAAGTGGCCATAATATTTCTCGCATTTCTCACCCACCGCTAAAACCCCAGAGTTTTGTGTTGTGTGTTGTGCGTCACGACTAAGTACCATAAACCTAACAACGTTGACTATACATGCGGTGTAAAAATAAGCATTCATTTGCGGACCCATTGCAAGAGCCGACAACTCTTTGTGGAATTCTGGAGAGTTTTCTATTTTCATTTGATGAACCTAGCAATTATAAAGTAATATGTATTATGTATTCGTTAGATCAATGAAACAAATTTGTTGATTAATTTATATGACCTTTTCACGAAACCAATTACGAAATTCTCTCTTTTCATCACTTTAGGGATGTTCAGATTTGAATTTCCTATGTTGATGACCAAAAGATATAAATTTAAAAAGATAAAAAAAAATTAAGGATGAAAGTTAGAGATAAGATTAGTTACTTGATATACTGTGTGACTTCTTCACAGCTATTCAATACAAACCATTCCATGTTACGCATTTCCGTTAAATTAAGAGTTTTGATTTGAGTTGTGCTGGTCGGTCGACATTTAGACTCAAACATCCAAAACTTTGTTTTTTCAATAAAACATCTTCATTTCTTTCCGGACGATTCAATTGATTCTTTACATCTCGAAGGTACATCGAACAAAATGATAAAGCTTCTTCAGCAACATAACCCTCAGCTATAGAACCTTCCGGCCTCGCCTTGTTTCTGACATAGTTTTTTAGTTTTTTCATATACCTTTCGAAGGGATACATCCATCTCATACATATCGGGCCTCCGGCAATCGCTTCATCAGGTAAATGCAAAAGTAAATGAACCATAATGTCAAAAAAACACTGGAGGATAAATCAATTCTAACTTGCACATGATTGCAATAATGACTACTTTTGCTTTCCTCATATCCTCCACCTTCAATGTTCTGGAACAAAGTTGCTTGAAAAACATACAAAGGTCTACAATAGGTGTATAAGTGTCTTTGTCTAACAACCCTCTTACTCCAATCGGTATCAAACGTTGCATACGAATGTGGTGGTCATGCGCTTTCAACCCAATAATGTTAGTATTGGTATCGTTCACTTTCTTACTAATGTTAGAACCAAACCCATCCGACAGTTTAACATCTTTTATAAATCGACAAAAGAGTTGTCGACTAGATTTCGTGAAAGAGTATCTTGCATGGGGTCTATGAAACTTGTCACCATTTTTTTGCAACCATTCATTTCTCCGAATCTTTAGAATTCTCAAGTCCTCTTGTGCATTTGATGTGTCTTTACTTTTATCGTTCATTAGAAGAGTACCTAACAAACTCTCGTCCACATTTTTCTGGACATGCATGAGATCTATGTTGTGTTTCAACTGTAGAGAAGACCAATACTCGAGTTCGAATAAAATGCTTCGTTTTCGACCAGTTCAACTCGTAATCTTGTTGCTTTGCCTCCCCACCTCCATGCTCAGGATGTTTACCCGGTTTACGAGTTAGTAGACGACTTAGTTGCTCTTGTATGTCGTCATTACTAAAGTGCCTCGGAGCGGGTCTTGTCTCTTCCATCCCGTTAAAGTCCAACCTCTTTCTTAATGGATCATTAGCATCTAGGAAACAACGATGACCGATATATACGACTTTGTTTGTTGCACGGTACGAAGGAGTGTCTTCATTGCAAGTAGCACATGCTCTATACCCTTGCCCACTCCTACCTGATAGACTACTACGAGCTGGCCAGTCGTTTATTGTCCACAACAACATAGCTCTCATCGTGAAGAATGTGTTTGTCGCCGCATCTTTAATACGTACGCTTGAGTTCCACAAATGCTTAAGCTTTTCCACCAACGGCCTAAGGAAAACATCCATATCCTTACCAGGAGCTTTCGGGCCGGGAATCAACAAAGTCAACATGAATGATTACTCTTTCATACAAATCCATGATGGCAGATTGTATGTGGTGAGTATGACCGGCCATGTGCTATGTGGATTACACATGTTTCCAAATGGATTGAAACCGTCAGCTGAAAGACCTAGGCGTAGGTTACGGGGTTCACTCGAGAAGTCGGGGTATTTTTTTATCAAAATCTTGCCAATGTTCCCCATCAACAGGATGTCGCATCACACCATCTTCTGAACGTCCGATACTATGCCAAATCATATTTTTGGCAGTTTGCCTCGAACAATATAAACGTCGTAGTCTAGGGGTCACAGGAAAGTACTGTAACACCTTATGAGCTACTTTCTTACCATTGGTGTTTTTTATCGATCCATCGTCTCTCTTTACAAACGGGACAAACTTGCAATGAATCGTGTTCTTTCCAAAAGAGACAACAATCGTTTTTGCACACATGTATCGACTCATACCCCAGACCAATAGACTTCAGTTTCTTTTTGGCTTGATAATGTGAAAGGGGAACCTTGTTGCCTTTGGGAAATGCTAGTTGCAACAACTCAAGGAGTTGATCAAATGAACTATCAGACCATTTGTTGTTCACCTTGATACGCATTAACTTTGCTAGAAACTCAAGGGAAGAAAAGATGCAACCAAGATATAATTTAGTTTCCACTTCTTCCAACAACTGTGCAAAATCATCATCCACACCGCTACCCCTTGTATTCGAGGTTCCTTCATCAAGGTTGGTATCATTTTCTCTCAACTCCCACATCACATCGTCGATTAAATCGGCCATTTCGTTAATTGGCAAGACGACTGGAGGAATAAAAGATTCACCATGATAGATCCAAATTTTGTACGACTTACTGAAACCATTTATATATATATGGCGTTCCATTGCAGTCGGGTACTTGAAGTAACGACTATCACATTTTTCACACGCACATCTGATTTTACCATTACTATCAAGGTGTGACTTGGACTTCTCGATAAAAGCCTTGAGTCCTACTTGGAACTCGGGATGGTTTCGATATGGATTAGTAGTCCAACTTTTATCAATAGACATGATGTTGCTGAAACATAATTTTGGGTTTAGAGTTTAGTATACAGAATTCGCATTGTTTTTATTACAATCCACATTTTTTTTACAATTAAAAAAATAAAAAATTAAAAAATTAAAAAATTAAAAAATTAAAAAAATTAAAATTAAATTTTTTTATTTATGCCTTTTTTTAATTAATTTTAATTACAATTACTTGTAATTTATATAGGAAAAAGTTGTAAGTATTAAATAAAATGGTCAAAGATCCAACGAATTAATTTTTTCCACACGTTTGTTTTATTTATAGTAGATGTACAAATATACACATGATTATTGAAAAAAAAATTGTTTGTTTCTTTTAATATGTTTAGCAATTAGTTTTTAATGAATAAAATATTAAATAAAGAAAAATTAATAATTTGGTATATCCATAAAAAAACATTTCTTACTATTGTACATTTTTATATTTTTTTTATTTATAACTTTTTTTTCAATTATAACATTGTACTTTAAACAATTATATTATGTTGTTGTGTTGTTCTTTTTTACCATCGAGATTAAAATATATATATTTTTTATTTATAACATTTTATAAATATGTTGCAAATAAAAAATTTAAAAACTAAAAAAGACATGAAAATATAAATATGAAACTACAGAAATATAACATTATAAGTTAATTTGAAGATTATAAGTTAACTAAAGAAGTTATTGGTTAATTTGGGGTTAGCTTGGGAACAAACTAGAAACTTTCTAGTATCCGTATATAAGTTTTTAAACAATTTTATAACATTTTTTGTGTTTTTTTTTTCAATTATAACAATAATTTATTTTTATTTTTTTCAATTATAGCATCCTACTTATACCAAAATCACATACTTTCACATAATACAAAAGAGCATGAAATTCACATACTTTCACATACATATACCACATATACATCAAACACAAATACATTCACTAGCACACATAATAACATCCTACTTAAACCAAATACACATACTTTCACATATATAGATAATAACATCCTATTTATACCAAATACACAAATTTCACATTCATATACCACATTTACAACAAACATACATACATTCACATACACACAATAACATCCATTTATAACAAACACATATAATTTCATATATATAGATAATAACATCATATATACTTCTACCAAATACTTATATACCACATATACATCAAACACACATACATTGGCATATATACACCAAATTCACATAGATTCATACAAATATCAAATATACATACATATGATAATTTTCACATAATTGATACAACTACATTTAGCTTGCAATTAAACTCAAATTTCACAATAAATTGAAATAATAGAACCTGTAGTGGCGGAAATCAACGAATATGTCGCCGGAAAAATTGGTTTTCACCCGAAAATACCCTCACCCGTAAACCCAAAGACAACACTACCAAAAACACTGAAATTGAAAAATAATTTGCAATTAATCATCAAATGCAGCTAGAAATCGAAGTTAACATACAAAGACAAAGAGATATAAGAACTTCAACTTACCTTTCTTCTCGAGATGGAGCTAAAAATCGCGACTTAACCCGTTTAATTGAAGCCCTAACCACCCTTGATCCCTATTCTCACAATGTGGGGAGATATCTTTGTTGGAATCAAGGAATCGATAGAAAAATGGGGCACCGATTGGAAGAGCAGCAGCGTCACAGGAAGCAAAACAGATGGAAAACAGGAAGCAAAAGAGCAGAATACATCCGTTTTTCTTTTTTTATCTGCGATAGCCTTTAGCGGCGACGCTTTTAGCGGCGACAATTTAGGCTTTACCGGCAACACGAATCAACAGCGGCAACTATCTGGAGGGAAGGGTACCACGTATTTTTTTAGACCACTATTAGCGGCGACTTTTTAGACTTTTAGTGGTGACACGAATGTCGCCGGTATTAGGTTTGTGCGGATAAGAGGCCCCAACTGTTGGATTAGATACTCGATCGAACGGCTGAGATCTATCGGAAGGGGAAAACGCGGATTCGGGTGAGAAGCCTTTAGGGGCGACACAATTACCGGCGACGAAGGCTTTTAGCGGCGACAAATGGTAGAGTCGCCGCTAAAAGCCTTCGTCGCCGGTAATTGTGTCGCCGCTAAAGGCAGAGTTTCTTGTAGTGGTTGAACGAGGCTTTCTGTTCAAAACAGAGTGTTTTGTCAAACGCTAAAAGCTAGAAGCTTTCAAACGCTCCCAAACGCTCGGTGCCGATCACGCCCATAATAAAAAGTGGAAAAAAAACTTGCAATTTTACCTCAAACTATTCTATTTTTTAGAAAAATTATGTGAATCTTTAAGTTAAAAATATATTTTGAAATTTAATTACTACCTTTCACATTGAAATTTCCATTCTAATTTCCCTAGTCCTCCATTCATCAGCATCTTGATCATCATGCTCACAGTGCACACATTCCCTCTAAACATACACCTAGAAACACCCACAAACACACACACATAAATAGAGTAATTTGTGACATGTATCCTCTATTTTTACAACCTACATAACATAGAAAAGCATCTTGTATGCATATTTCACGTAAAGATAACAGAGAAATTATATAAAGTAATGAAATCAAACCTCATATTTGTGTAAGTACTCTGCGGTGATACAAAATTCGCCAACATTGGGTGCATACATGATTTCTTTCCATTTCCTCTAAATAACAAATGAGGTAACCATATAAGAATAATAACAACTAAAATTGTGCTTTGTTGAAAAAAAAGCAATAACTTACACATGCCTTCATATTTCTCTTCCAATAATGATCTGGATTCAATAATTTGAAATCAGTAACATTGTTTCTTGAAAATTTTTAGGGTTTGATGTTGCATGTCCGTGCATAGGGCTTTGTGAATCGAGTGAGAAAGAAGACGGAATGAAAAAAAAGTAGCTTGAATCGCTCCCAAACTTGCGCGCACTTTGAAAGTCCCTTGCACACTAGACATAACTTTGTTTCTCATTACCTGTTTTCGAAGTTCCATTGCATAATTTGGTGGCAGAGTAACCAAGCTCGATACGAAGTTAATTGCCACCACGCATGTCTCCTTTGGCCTTTGACTGAATGGCCGGATTGATTGAGTCGCTATCACACTGTCTTTTAATAACAATTCCATAACAGACTGCTCGAACTTCACCTCCAGTTTCCTGTTGGGGTTTGAGAAGTTTGCCATCAAAAGTGAAATCTCCATTGAAATTGCCAGGTGCGTCGAAGTAGATGACGTCGAGGTTTGCACAGTTGGTGTCGGGAACAGGCGTTATTGGCTTGACGACGAGGAAAACGATCAAACTGGCGATTCCGAAGAAGATGACAAGGAGGCTGAAGATCAAACATATAATTGCGCTGCACCAGATAGCCGGATTGGTGTGGCGGTGTCTTCTTAGCAAGAGCCTATCGTGTGCTTTTGATGTGATATGCTCGTAAGGGAACTCCATGAAGCGCTATGCACGGACATGCAACATCAAACCCTAGAAATTTTCGTTCCGTCTTCTTTCTCACTTGATTCACCAAGCCCTATGCACGGACATGCAACATCAAACCCTATAAATTTTCAAGAAACAATGTTACCTATTTCAAATTATTGAATCCAGACGGCCTTTGAGCGCGATCTTGGGTGACGGTTGCTTAGTTCCGGGTTGCTTACATAATACCCCTCTGAGTGGGGGCCTTGGCAGGGAAATCAGTAACATTGTTTCTTGAAAATTTAGACAAAATTGCAAGAATGGTCCTTGTGGTATGTCCAAAAATGCTACTTTGGGCCAAACTGGTTTGGACAAGCACTAATAGTCCCAAAGTTTGCATTTTGCTGCAGTTTTGGTCCAAAACAGTTTAAAAAATCTAAAAATGACGGATTTGCCCTTTTCCACTTGTTTTTTGCTTTTCTTTTTGTTATCTAATTATTTTATAACTAAAAAATATAAAAAAAATAAAAGAAAATATTTCTCTTTCTCTCTGTATCTTCCCTCTCTCTCTCTCTCTCTCTCTCTCTCTCTCTCTCTCTCGTTTCTTGCTTACCACCGGCCAAAGAAGAATAAATCGGCGGCTGTCGCCGGCCTAAACAACCCCTCCGCCTCCCACCGGTCAGGTAGCACCACCCCAAACACCCGCTTCGATCGTTGCTGCCCTTCATTTGAACCTCTACAGCCGACGAAGAGAAAAAGGAGATCGAGATCTGAAAGTTAGGGTTTCTTGGCGGCTAACAGCTAGAAATCGAGGGGAGGACACCTGGGGTCGATTTTTCGGAGTAGGGGGGTGAAGGGATGTGTGTTTGGTGGTGCTACATCACCGGATGGAGGCTATGGGGGGCTGTGAAGGTGGTCGGTAGCCTCCAATGGTTTATATATAGGAGCTAGGGTGGTGGTTGTTTTGGTAGAGGAAGACGAAGTCGGTGGATGGACCCACATTGATTCGTCTTCTCCGACGAGAAGAATGCGTCACTGTAACCCAACATCGATTCCGAAAACGACACCACCCCCTGGAAACCCTAGCAATGTCGATTTGGGTTCATCGTAACTATAAGCTAGATCATATTGTGTTCTCTATTGTAATCTGCAAGAAATGAAGAGCTGAAGAAGCTTAATCCTTTTTCGATTGTCTGAAACACATTTTTGCCCTTCTGTTGGGTTTGATTTTAGAGTAGGTAGTCAATTTTGGGTCTTCAGAATAATTATACCTCTCTCTTCATCCCTAAATTTCAGATCTTCAGAATAATCAGTTTTGGGTTTGATTGAGTTTGATTGTAGAGGAGGTAGTCGGATATCAGTGCTTAATTGGAAACCTCTTTTTGGATTCAGTCGTTTTTTGTGTGTTTGGATGTAATTTGCAGGTTTTTCTTGACAAAAACAAATCTCTTATCAAATGGGTTTCTGAATTTGATTTGGTTCTGAAAAGATAATGCGTTTGCAAGGTTAAGGTTTTATTATTTAATGGGTTTCATGATTTTTGTTTCTACGACATAGAAGGATAGAAGGATGATGGATTTATGTTTCTTGACAAAAATTAAAACACCGTAAACATGCTTTTTAGATATAGGTTTCTTTGGAATTGAAACAAAAATGATGATGGAAGGTGGGGAGAGAGAGAGAGAGAGGGAGAGAGAGAGAGAGAGAGAGAGAGAGAGAGATTTTCTTTTATTTTTTTTATATTTTTTTAGTTAGAAAATAATTAAATAACAAAAAGAAAAAGCAAAAAATAAAAAATAAATGGAAAAGGGCAAATCCGTCATTTTTAGATTTTTTAAACTGTTTTGGACCAAAATCGCAGCAAAATGAAAACTTTTGGACTATTGGTGCTAGTCCAAACCTGTTTGGCCCAAAGTAGCATTTTTGGACATACCACAGGGACCATTCTTGCAACTTTGTCGAAAATTTATAGGGTTTGATGTTGCATGTCGGTGTATAGGGCTTCATGAATCGAGTGAGAAAGAAGATGGAACAAAAAAAAAAAAAAAAAAAAAAAAAAAAAAAAAACTACCTTGGAAATATTAAGAGGGGGGGGGTGGGGAAGTTTTTGGCGAAATTGAGTTATTTTTCTGCACTTGTGGGATATTGAAGATGGTAAACGTGGGGAGAAGAACTGTCCTATACTAATCGCATCCACCATCTCCATCGTTATCCCGCCACCTTTGCCTCCATCTACGATCACCGTCTTTGAACACCACTTTATACTTGCCGCCACCATAGTATACCCATCATCGATCACTACTTCTATTGAGCACCACCATTTTACCTGCATCCTTATACCAACAACCACCGAAAAAATAAAGTAAAAGAAAATAGTTTCGTTCTTTTTCTGTGCCTCTACAACCAAGAAAGGGAAAACATATGCAAGATTTTGGTTTGTTTGTTTGTGTGCCTGCACAAGTATAAAGGAAACGAAAGAAACAAAGAGGGCACAAATTGATATGGGCTTTGTTATATATATGGGCTAGATCAATTGGGTTCATTCCTACTTAATACTCTCTTATGTCTCCTACTAATGAGAAAGTTGAAGAAAATTGGGTTAGCAGCCACTTTAACAGAAAATAAGGCTTTCAAACTTATTATGACAAGAATAAGTGACTACCTTAATTGTGACCTATATCAATCTTTAATCAAACTAAGGCATGTTACAGATTATAACAAGTATTATCAATAAAAGATGATATGAAATACTAAAATCAAATTATAATATAACTTGCTCTTTCCAATTGGTAAACTTTAAAAACTTACCTAAATATTAAATGACTCAAACGTGTCATTGAAAGTGTAATTTATAATTACCTTAATAATATTCTTTTGGTAATAATATAACATACAGCATGCCTGAGGCATGACATAAGGATCTTGAACATTTCAAGAAGGATCAAAGCGGAGTAAAAATGATGACCGCCATAAACATAACCATTAAGATACATGATATAAAGGATGATATGATAAGATAAAAAAAAATTTAAGCCAAGATAAACAGAACTAGAACAAAAACAACTTTTTATTTATCTAGATTTGAAAGAAATGTAGTATTAGCTATAAAGCTTCAATATTACCCCAAGCATAGCGTAAGTCACAAGTTGATCTCTCTATAGAGAATAAGATGCATGATAAAACCATAAATTAACGGGATAATGACTTAAAAGGGTAATATATTTTTTGATTTGGTCACTGAGTTTTTATTTCGTCCACATTTACCCCTTCAACTTGTTAAACCGTACATATTCAGTCCTTATGACCGGCTACTCCAGGTTAGCCGATAAAAATGACTTAATAGGGTAATATATTTCCCACTTTGTACACATTTAGTCCTTAATATTTTTGTATAAATTTAGTCCTTAATAGTTTTTTTTTGTTGTAAAATAAGTCATTTTTTTCGTACTCATTCGGTACTTATAAATGATTTCTTTTGGGTTTTTCTCATTACATCTTACCTGAGACAATCATTAATGAGGTGTTTGGGGCTTTTGATGCTTATGTCCGTCACGATCTCGACTACTTGGTTGCTTAAGTCATGTATTCTGAACGTCATAACTTCTTCATAAGATCTCAGATTTTAACGATCTTTATATCCATGTGTTCGTATTTTAGTCTACTACAACATTCGTTTAGATTACTCCCGTTAAAAAATAATATATTTTTACTTACGATCTTTATATCCATACATTTTTTTATGAATGCATGTATGAATGTTTTTTATAAAATCGCAAATAAAAATATATTACATTTTAACGAGAGTAATTTTAACGAAAGTTGTAGTAGACTCAAAAAACAAACACATGAATATAAAGATCGTTAAAATCTGATATCATATGCAAAAGTTAGAAAGTTCAGAACACAAGACCTAAGCCAAACCACAAGACTTGCGCAACCAAGCAGTCGAGATCGTGATGGACATAAACATCAACAACCTAAAGAAATCATTCATAAGTACTAAATGAGTTCAAAAACAAAAAGGACTTATTTTGAAACAAAAAAATATTAAGGACTAAATGTGTACAAAAATATTAAGGACTAAATGTGTACAAAAATATAAATATATTACCCTATTAAGTCATTTTTTCGGGCTAACTTGGAGTAACCGGTCATATGGACTGAATGTGGACGAAAAAAACCCAGTGACCAAATATGTACAAATCCAAAAATATATTACATTTTTAAGTCATTATCCCTAAATTAGCAGGATAAGTTGTACTATGTGTTCTGAGTTTTTGACTATTGTAAGTCATTGCTATTGAATAGAAATAAAAACAAAGATATATGACACACTGGACTGTCATACTTTCATCATTGTCACTGAAATTTTTTTGTCCTACTTCCTTATCATTACACCGATTTTCCCAATTTTATTTCTTTTCTGTTGGATCAGATCTTGGACATTGTCTTATCAAGAACACAATAGAAAAGTAGCACAAACTGATATTCATGGTCCATTCCCAAGAAACATTTGTTTCCATTATTGTGCTAAACGGATGATAAAATAATATACTTTTTAGCACCCTATTTTCATGTCCATTTCGTTATGGTAAGTGTTTGAAACTCAGACATTATATTTTTGTTTTCCTTTGTTCTTATATTAGGTGATATGTTATTGTCTAATTACCCATCATGTGTTGTTGTATGTTTACAACTCATTTCTATGACAAGCTAAATGACAACTAATTTAAATGACATTTTCAACTTAAATTTTAAAAAAGAAAAAACATCATAAATGGTATCTGCGTGTAACACCCGTTCCAGGAATGGTTTAATGGATGCAAGTTTCTAGGGCTTGAGATTCATGGAATCGGCGAGTTGGGTGTCCACCTCGTCGAGTGGAGTCATTTAATCGCGGTCAAGGATCGGGACCGACTCGGCGAGTCGGAGCTGTAAAGAGAAAACCCTAATTTCGGGGTTTGCTACATATATAAGGATCATTAACTGTCTCTAAGGCCTCCCATTTTCACCTTAGAGACTGTTCACGGCCGCAAACCCTCTTGTGAAGAGAAGTGAGAGCTTTAGTGAGTTAATCTTGGAATTTTGGTGAAGGATTTCAAGTTGGAAGAAGGAGGATCAAAGGAGAGGCATTAGATCAAGCATCCACTTCGTTTTGGGCACCTTACTGAGGTATTAATTCGTCATCTTAAGCCTTGAAGTCTAAGATCTCCATTTGGATGATTATGGTCATTATTGAGGGAAAATGGAATCAAGCTAGGATCTGGACCTATCACAGTGATATGGTTCCAGATCTAGACCTTCTTAGGTCCCAAATAGCATAAAGTTGCATCTTTTTATAAGCCTATCCCCTCTCATGCATGAAAACCTTATTTGAAGGTTAGTTTTGGTGTTATGGCCATGTGAGGCCATGCATGCACCTAAAGTTTGCAACTTTACGTGACATCTACCCTAGAAGAAGATAGATCTGAAGTTTGGAACCTTAAGTCCCACTGGAAAGGACCGTAAACATGGTGGACTAGGGGAACTCGGCGAGTCGGGAAGGATTTTCTCATTCATTGTCAAGGGTTCACGGTCAAGGGTTCACAGGCAAGGGTTCACGGTCATGGGTTTCCAGTTGGGAGTTCACGACCGTGAACATCAAGGAACTCGACGAGTCACTGGGGTGACTCGGCGAGTTGGTGAATTAAACAAGGAACTCGACGAGTGTTAGGTTACACTCGACGAGTCAGGGTCAGCATGGATTATAGACCTTGACTTTGACCAGGGTTGACCCTGGGGGTATTTATGGGTTTATGTTGAGTTATTTACTCATCGATTATAGGCAGTTTGGGAGGAGCAGTGTGGGATATATCTGACTTCAGTTTGCCAGTTCAGCCTTTGAGATGTGAGTCTTCTCACCATACCAATGGGTCTAAGGCACCAAGGTTGCCCTATCTTATGATAGTTGGTATATTTGTTGTGTAGAGTTATGTGGCATATTTATGCAGTGATACGTGGTAGAGATAGCCTTTGTGGCTAGCGGTAGAGATAGCCATTGTGGCTAATGGTAGAGATAGCACTTGTGGCTAACGGTAGAGATAGCCTTTGTGGCTAATCGTAGAGATAGCTTGATAGCTAATTGATCTCTATAATGCGGTAGAGGTAGCCTTTATAGCTAATTGATATGTGGTATGCGGTAGAGATAGCTTTTATAGCTAACATGATCTGTGTTATGTGGATTGTGTGTGTGGGTATGCTCTAGGGGACTCACTAAGCTTCGTGCTTACGGTTTACAGTTTTGGTTTCAGGTATCATCGATTTGGAAATAAAGAGCTCGGATTGATCGCAGTGCACACACCTGTGATTTCCGCAATGATTGATTTTGGGATAAACTCTGATAAATGATTTACTTAACGATGATTTGGAATGTTTGAAATAAATGGTATCAATGTTTTAGCTATATTAAAAACGAAATTTTTACCCTTGATTTTTTAGGTCGTTACAAGTTGGTATTAGAGCCTTGGTTTGAGGGATTCGAGGATACTTTCAGGTGTGTCTGAACTCAAACCGAGGATCTGTAAAGTTTTCAAAAATTTTCAAAAGAAAATGTTTCAAGGAAAAGGTTTTCTAAGACAAGAAAGAGTGTGGTGCATACAATCAACCGAGCTCAAGTAAGTTTCCCCAGAATACCCACCTTTGTTATCTGTTATGATTTGATTATGAATCTTTGAATCGCATGCTAGTTAGGGCTAGAGAAGATGCATGTATATGTTATATGAGTTGGTAGACTGGCATGCTAGTGCTGAGTAGTTAGCAATAGGTTGGCCTGATATGTGGTGCTTGTAGCCATGAGGATATTGGATGTCATGCTGGAATGAGAATGATAATTGGTATTTGTAACTGCAACGTGTATGTTTTGAAAATTGTATACGGTTAGGATATTATAACCTTAGAATAGCTGATTTGACCTTATTTCTTGTGGTCTTAGGGTAAATTCTATTATTCGACAGTCTATTAGATCCTGTTCTGTGTATAATTTGCATG
Source organism: Lactuca virosa (assembly GCF_052849685.1). Classification (NCBI taxonomy): domain Eukaryota; kingdom Viridiplantae; phylum Streptophyta; class Magnoliopsida; order Asterales; family Asteraceae; genus Lactuca; species Lactuca virosa. Next base: position 325,846,513 of record NC_136429.1, read on the forward strand.
CATAAGGCAGCCGACATCGAAGGTGGATGTGGTCAGCATGGGTTATGGTATATGGGCCAAATGTTCTATGATAGTGTAGGTCGGAGATTACCCTAGGGTAAGCTTAGGATGAGGTTAGCGACAGGTGTTACCTGCTTGCGGGATGTATGTGTGGATAGACTTATTTGCCTAGTGTATGTTGGTTAGTTTTCCGTTGTTTGAATGCTGTTTGCTTTGTGCTTTGTGGGACTCTTGGTGATGTGAGTTAGCTACTAAGTGAATATGCTAAGTCACATGGGACACAGGCCGGATAATCTCAGAGTGATGGACTTGACCCTATTGCGTAGCTCTTGTATGAGTCCAACCGTTCTAGGGATGAGTCTTTTACTTGCAGGATTATCCGATCTCTGCTACATGTGGCTATACTCATGAGGTAGCTAGTTGACATTAATGGGAATCTTTCAGCAACTGAGGGCACGGTGAGGTTGGGAACCTAGGAAAGCCTAGGATATGCTCCAGTGAGCTCAGTGGGGCGGTTCGATGAAGTTGGGAACCTAGGGGGAGCCTAGGAGGTGCTACGGTAGAGATCGTCTTGCTGTTTAGCAAACATTTAGTATACCGATGGAGTAAGTGACTTAGAGGATTCGGGAGGATTACTGAGGAAAGTATGGATAGGTGTGGAAGGTAGTATTGGGCCCGTACTACTGAAAGCACAGGATCCATACTCGAGTCGGTGAGAGTCTTGGAGAATCTAAGAAGCTTACGGGAAGGAGAATTCTTGATTATGCCTTGATTGTGGGAATGGCTGCTTTGCAGAAAGAGGATGAGCAGGCATGGGTAGGACCAGGGTTTGGTCCCAACTCCGGTGGTGAGCCAGTTAGTGGAAGGACTGCCAGGAATTTGAGTTCGCCTTGGATCAGGCAGCAAGGATTGTGCGATCTAGTGCACATTCGGTATCGGAAACCAAGTCTCAGGAATAGTTTATAGCAGGTTTAGAGCAGAGGTTGCTCCAGCTACTGTAGTTTAGCTGTTGGCGATTGAGCTGATGAGTGTGTCAAGGTGCGAGACCTTGAATGATATGGATCTCAGAACCGAGGAAGGAAGATTGATTTGGAGTACCTCAATGAGAGAGGTTCAGTTTAGGTGAATTTATTGGAGGGTCTCGGACGGAGACCCAAGAGTTGGATCAACTTTTGAGAGGCCAGAAGAGTCGGATCCAGTGTAATGCTTGCAGAAACTGCACAACGAAGTTTCGTTCCAAGGGTTTGGATTGTCTTTGGGATTGGAATGAGGTGTTTCACCATGTTCTCAGGGTGGTCGAGGTAATCCAGGAGGAGGTGGTCAGGATTCCTCCAGATGCTTGCGGATATGATATCTTCGGACATTTCTGGTGGATATCGGTATTTGTATTGCTTGGGAATTGTGATAAGTTAGATCTTGGGTCGGTTTTCTGCTATTGTATGGGTTAGCAAGGGTTGTCAGATGCCATTCAGCATGTCAAGGAATCTTTGAGAGATCTTCAGACGGATGTACCTCGCGGAGTGGAATCCGCGTGTACTGTGATTGCTCCGAGTCGTTGTCGGACTCTGTTTAGTGATCTGGGTTGCTACGGGTGTAGCAGGTTTGGTCACGTTTTCGGTGATTGCCCACTGGGAGCAAGCCCGTTATATTTTTTGCGATAAGAAGGGTGACAAGGAGTTCGACCGTTTGAGAATCAGAGAGGAGCGGTGAGTGCATCCGCTCCGGCTATTTTGAGGATCACCATTGGACGAGAGGGTAGAGTCGGAGCCCAGCAGGGAGGGGCCCCACTTGCAAGGTCAGATTGGGGAGATCAGAACTCCAGCAGACAAGGGTGCGAGCATGGATAGGCGTATCGTTGGTTGTTATCTCTGGTGGTGGTTGAGTTATACGCACCTTCAAGAAGAGCTATATGCCATCCGCATACCGTGAATTTGGGTGGAGTAGTACGGGGTCATCTCCTGATATATCGCGGATTTTCCAGCATTCGAGTGTCATTTTGAGTATGGTCGGGGTTGATTCAAAGGTTTGTGTGAGGGAATTATGATTAGGTTCCAGTAACCTTAGTTATTATATTTGGAAAGGATTTCGGGGTTGACAAAGGAAGAAAGAGTTGTCGTTGAAGTATTGTGGAAGCATCCGACCTTTGGACTCCGAGATCTGAATGTGATATCAGTGTGAGCAGCTAGAGTCATTGGCATTGTTGGGACACAAGATGTGTAGTTGGTTTTCGGGAATCGTGTGGTTTTGGAAGGGTTATCTATGGTGTTCTAGATTTGGTAAGCACCGGTCGTCAGCAAGGTGAACATTGGAACGTAATAAGGATTGGGAATCCTTCAATTTTTGTGTGTAGAGCGGGCATAGTTGAATCTAAGTGGGGGAGAACCGCCCAGGTATCCAGGTCAGAAGCAAGGGGTGAAAGTGATGTAAGACTACGGGGGAGCTGTAGCATTCACTAATGGTTAGTTAGGGTATAGTGTTGTATGACTACGGGGGAGCTGTAGCATTCACTAGCGGTAGAGAGTGTTGTAAGACTACGGGGGAGCCGTAGCATTCACTAGCGGTAAAGAGTGTTGTAAGACTTTGGGGGTGCCGTAGCGTTTACGGATTCTTTCAGGTGATTTGGACTAGGGTAAGCTAGTTCGCAGGGTTGTGGGAGAGCGACAGCTTAGTTAGGATCAGGACCAGAGGTGATTGATCGATCAGTTATCTGGGGGCGATCCTAGATGAGTATGGGAATTCAGGTTGGAACCGGTAGAGACTGCTGAGCTAAGAGTTGGACCTTGTGATACAGGATCATGTGGATGGGTAGTGAAAGTTACAGTAGGGCTACGGCTGGGTAGCCCTGATATTAGACCTCATAAGAACCTGGTGGTTGGACCGGGTGCAAGACTGGAAGTCTCAGGGAATCAGCTAAGGGTATTTATTAATTGGTCGAGTAAAGGATGACGGGAAGTCATGGGGCATTATGCAAATGTCGATTCGAGGATCTCTGGATAGGAGCGGAGTAACAATTCGGATTTGGATAGGAACCCGAATCGGAATTTGTGCAGGATTTTGTTTCTGTGAGATGTGATGTGGGGCATCTATATGTAATGGGCATCGAGGGAAGAATCCCTGGGTGGTGAACGGGTTGGTTTGATGGTGGTGTAAGCCATTATGATGTGTCTCGGGTGGCTATATTTGTAATAAAGCCACGACTTGTCGGAATCAGGAAACATTAGGTCGAAGGAGATCGAGTACGATGTAAGACTACAACCATTCTGGTAGTATTCGTTTTCTTTGCGTCGGATTCAGTGGCGACAGGTGGTCAGCCTATCACGATAGGATGGATCAGTCGGATGGAAGGAGATAGGGCAGTTATGGTTAGACGAGGTATCCTTCGGAGGTCGCAGGGGACTGCTGAGTGTGGTTTGGCTCAGCAATCAGGTAGGTGTACGGTGTTCCGAACAGTTGGTAGACAGGTTAGGGCCAGGGAGGTCCCCGAGTGTTCTTTAGGAAAGTAGTTACATGGCAGCAAGAGGAGTAGAAGCGACTTCAGGGATTTGGGGTCTATGTGTGAAATGCTTGTTATTCGTTAGCCGCAGTTGATCGGTGACTTTGTTCATTAGGAAGCCTTAAGGTATTGCGAGTGGGAAGTATTCTATTTAGACTGGTTTTCTTGTGGAACCAGTTCGATGATGATTCGATGTGGGCAGTCTGTCAGGGAGACAGACCAACTCGAGACTTCAGATTTCAGATGGAGCAGATGTGAGCAGGTTGCAAGGAATTTGTTCGTTTTTTGGAATTCATGTTGCTGAAGGTGTCGCCCTGGAAAGGGATTATCGGGTTTCGGAAGTGTGGCACGGACGAGTCCGCAGTCGTGTCATTGGGCGACATTCAGATGGATGATAGATAGATAGAGAGAGAGAGATTGAAAGAGAGTTGAGTTCTTTTGAGAACTTAAAAATCAGCTAGAACTCGAGAACTCCCAATCCGCTCATAATTTTTTATAATCAAAACCACCAATATGCATCAAATGTTGTGTCTAAGAGGGATCAATGCTACAAAAAAAGATTTGACCATTTTTTTTGGAAATATACATATATTTATGCATGCATATTTTTGGATCGCTAATCAAAATATGATTATCCATAGTAATATTGATAATTAATAGTTATATGGCTTGCACACACATGATTATTCGTAGTAATATTGATAATCAACAGTTACATAGACTGTAGTTACAAATATACATGAATGTATATATATGAATATTCAAATGTGCATACATGCACAAAAGATAACATATAACTAAAAATCTTCTAACAAAATGTATTTCGGTAATTAACTTCTTACAATATTTTTAAGAGAATATGAAAATGATAAATATCCGATCACACTTGCGAACATCAAAAAAATATTTTTGGTCCGTCCTTCGAACTACTCCATATATTTATGTTTGTGTTAATTTACGTTTTTCTCATTTTTATATAAGCGTGTGAGAACAAGTAATTAAAAAACACATTTTTTTGGCGATTATTGTGATAGAAATGTATATTCTAGGTTTATCTAAACTTAATGAAACACAAATACGTGTTTAAGAAAAGGTGTTATGTTTTGTGAAAGTTACATGTTATGTTACGAGTTACGACTTGGTTAACAAAATGTTTAATAAAATATTTTTTTAACGTTATAGATTCAATCTCAATATATACGATCGCTGTTTTAAAAAAAAAATGTTACATCTAATTTGAAGAAAATATTTTTTTATCCGCTATTAATGTAAGGTCCTTCATATAAACATAATAGAAATATTTGAACATTCAAATCGGTATCAATGTTTTCTTTATAACAATAATAATGATTAGACAAATTAATTAAGCATTATTATAATATTTATATGACTCTTTAATTTGAGGGGACCTAATACCACATATTAAAAAGGAAATTAAACTCTTCCTATTTAATCCTTCTACTACATCCTCCTATAAATTCAAGGATTACTATCTATAAAATATTAATTTTTTTTTTCATTTCAACTTTGATACTTGTAATAGTTTTGTAATTTTGATATTTGTAATAGGTTGCAAAAAATCAATTACATATTGTTTAAAGGAATAATTACTATTTCTTTTACAAAACCAAAGAAAACAAAATTCTCTAATCAAGTAAAAAATAACACAATTCGTCATCTTTTCTCCAAAACATTTATGTATTTCCATAAATACAAAATTGTGGTACACGACATAGCATCAACAAACACCTTTTTCTTACCACTACAAGGAAGAGCATTGATTGCGTCAGAAGACCATTAATCGAGTCATGCAAAGCCGGTCTAAGATCAACCCATTTAAAGACCACATCACATGTCCTAGCCGCAACCTCACATCTAATGAAAAGGTGATTCAACTGTTCTGAATTCAAATTGAAAATATGACATAAAATATAAGGAACATCAATTCCTTTTGTGATCTAAATTACTCCTAGTTGGAATGCTACCTATACGCACACACAAAATTAGGATATTAACCTTTCTTAGAACAAAACGATTCCACGTAGGTTGAATGGAAGTATTTGGTGAAATTTTAGCATCAATCCATCTCCTCGTATCCGGCATCGTGAAAACCCCCGAATTGCCAATATACCAACACCATTTATCACCATCCTCCAAAAGGTGAATATGTTAAATGACATCCAACATATCCAGTAATTGAGCACTTTCTTCCCTCCAACATATCCAGTAATTGAGCACTTTCTTCCCCCTGATCGGTCAACGTCATTGCGATATCTAACCCTTCTTTCGGTGATATTGCAATCTTTATTTGTTTCCAACACAAAAAGTCAAGGAAACAAAGTCAAAAGCGGCTATTCACGCACCCACCCATCCCTCTAAAACTTAGTAGACATAACATTTCCATGTATCTTTTTAAGAATTGACGGATGTATTATACCATTTTGTTCCAAGCGAGAAATAGATGCAATAACCCGAGCCCACGACTAGGACCCTCTACCTTGAGAATGGACATCATCGAGCCCTTCTTGATCACAATATAAGGCTTTAAAAACCCTCACTCAAAGCATATTATCAAAGTGTCAAAAATGCCACCATTATTTTTGATGTAAAGCAAGGTTAAAAGCATTCAAACTTCCAATGTCTATAGCACCTTTCTCTTTATCTACTAGAATTAGATCCCATTTGACCCAATGCATTTTACGACTATCTTCATCACCACTCCAAAAAAACAAACTTAGCTCTACTAGCTTCCAAATCTTTACTAACTGTTTCCAGAAAATGAAATAAGAACGTGTAATATATACCAATCGAACCCAAAATAGCTCATACCAACATAGATTATGCATCAATAGATAACATATTAACCTTCCATTTAGACTTCTTTTTTGAAACCTATCCTTCACTGGTTTCCACCCCACAATTATAGACATGTTTTGGCCTAAAGGTAAACCAAGATAAAAAAAATGGAATTTTATTAGGTTTACATCCTACCAACCTAGAAAACTCCATAACTTCCTCCCACCTTACTGGGATACTATATAAATTTGATTTTCTAATATTCATTTTCAAACGTGAAACCAAATAAAAATAGTTAAGGATACTAACCATGCTAACCATATTGCTTCTATCCCATTATCAAGAAAATGATCATCGACATAGAAAAGATGATACAAAGTTAGATTGGCCTACTAGTTGTAACTCCTTCAAAATTATTGTTAGCCATCACATCTTCAATAGCAGTATGAAAAACCTTCATTACCAAAATGAATAAAAAAGGAGAAAGATGATCTTCTTCTCTAAGCCCTCTTTGTAACTAGAATTCCATCATAGAACTCCAATGAATTAGAACAAAAGGTCTAGCCAACATCAAGGAAGCATGTATCCAAGCTCTTCAATCTAAATATTCCTAGCTTACTGAATCATAAGTCTTTTCAAAGTCTATCTTTAGCATCATCATTTTTTTTTATTATTTTTGTATACCATTAAACAATTTTGTTAACCATCATAGGTGTAACGACTTATATTTTTTAACATCTAATCTAAGTGATACAAGTCTAATAGGCGAAGCGTCAAATTCCAATCCGTGTGTATTTGGTTCCGACTAGATGTGAATGATCGCAACGAATTGGAGTCATTGTTGAACGGTTGCGACTAGATGCGGACGATTGCCAGTCGTGGCAGTCGCAAGGGATCGGTCCGGTTGGCTGCGAATCTCGGAAGGCGTTGCGATGCGAATCTCAGAACGTATTGTGATGCGATTTGCGAAATACTATTGGATGCGAACAGCCTTGTCAGACAACAAACTATTATGCATGCTATTACGAACGAAGCATACTTATTGTTGTGTACGAAGTCATTTGTTGGGATCGATAGCACGTGGGGTTTGCATGATAACTTACGTGGGTTAAGGTCGGGAGTTTCCATTTACTGGGAACATCTTTTTTCGCCATTATTTTAGCTTCCAATAAGCCTCTAGAGGCAGTTTCTTCTACTAGTCGGTTACTGTTAGTGGGTAGTTTATTTTCTTTGTAACTGTTGTTTGCGCCAGGCTGTAAATAGTCATTTTACCCGTCTTTGTAATTAGTTTTTTTTCGAGAATCAATAAAAAAAACTTTTGTTCATCGAGTTGTTACTGCACTCAAACCTTGTTAATTGAAGGAGGCTTTCCTGATTTTGATAGAATTCAAACCAATAGGTCTTGGTTTGTCTTCACCGATATTCAATCTATAGGTATAGATTGTTTATCAATTCTATACTTTAATTCTTGTTTTCGTTGTAATCATACAAAACCCAAAGCAATCACCCTGTACATGGGTCATAAGTGGTATTAGAGCTCAGTTTTTATGGATTGGGAAGACCTTGATTTTCTACATAACCTCCATCAAGCGCTCAGAAACATTGCTGAAGACCCAAATCAAAGGCATCCCAGACGTGAATTGCACCGGGGGGAAGCCATCATGATTACCACATTGCTAGAGTTATTAGGTCGAACCGATCCAGAGATATATTTGGATTAGGAAAGGAAAATTGAAAGAATGTTCGAATTCAAGGAGCTAGATGTTGAGAAGTGTTGCAAATATTCAATTCTGAACTTGAGTTGTGGAGCTTCACTCTGGTTTGAAGGGTTGAAGGCCAAGAGAACCCGTGAAGGAAAAGAGAAGATCTCTTCTTGGGAGTCCTTTAAGTGTAAACTACAGAAAAGGTATGTTCCAGCCAACTATAGGATCATCACCTATAGGAGGATTGTTGAATTGAAGCAAGGAAAGATGATTGTGGGAGAATACATCGACAATTTTAATAAACTGTCGTTGTTGGGTGATATAGAGGAGATAGAAGAACAGAATATGGCATGATTTCTATGTGGCATGAATTACAACATATCCAACACAGTAGAACTTTATCCCTACTATGATTTCGAAACATTGTGTAGTATTTGTTTGAATTTGGAAGTCTAAGCGAAGACAAGGTTTGGAGGGAACTCTTGTGGGGAATCTACCAAACCCAAGCCTTGGGTTAAGTCCGAAACCAGCATGAAGGCAATCATAACAACTGCTCCCACTGTTGCAAGTGGTTCCACTGCATCCCCAAAGGTGTCCAGTGCGAACAAGGAAAACAGTTTGTCCAAGGTTCGTTGTTTCAAATGTCAAGGGTTTGGGCATTATCAAAAATGCTTGTCCAAATAGGAGGGTGGTGACATTAAAGGAAGCTATTGAGATCCGTGATGAGTTGTTGGAGGAAGAAGAGAGGTTGGCAGATACATTTGTGACTGGAGAAGTTTGTGAAGGTAAGGATGAAGAGAAGACATATGAACCACCAACTTATGACACCTCTTTTATGCTTCGCACTTTGCAAACCCAAGCCGTACATGTTTATCCCGATCAATGCAAGCAGATCTTCCATATGAAGTGTCTGTGGGAAATAAAGGTTGTACCGTGAGAATCGATGGGGGAAGTTGTACCACTGTGGCGTGTAGTGAAATGGTGTCGAAATTAGGTTTATCAATAACAACCCATCCAAAACCGTATGCCTTGCATTGGCTTGATGAAGATAAGAAGGTGAATGTGTCTGAATAATTCAAGATGTGTTTGATAATGGGATCCTATGAAGACGAAGTTCTTTGTGATGTAGTTCCAATGGATGCATGTCACATTCTGTTGGGACGACCATGACAGTACGACATGGATGTAACACATTGAGGGAGAAGGAATGAGTACGAACTGGGACATAATGGGAAGAAGATCTCGTTGAAACCGATGACTACGACTGAGGTGAGGTCGATGCGAAACCAACAAGTGAGGAAGCTAAGTCTCACGATAATGGCTACTGAGAAAGAAGTGGAGTAGATGTTGGACCAAGTGGAAACAATGTACATGCTTGTTGCGAAAGACGATGCAAAAGTAGAACAAGGTTCGCAATAAAAGGGTCCAATCACAGATTTACTTGGGGAATTCCGAGATGTTTTTCCAACTAAATTGCCACCGGGATTACCTCAAATCCGTGGTATTGAACACCATATCGATCTTATCCCAGGAGCGTCTTTGCCTAACAAGGCTAATTATCGTTTCAATCCGGAGGAAACCAAGGATTTGCAAAGGCAAGTTGAAAAACTTATGAGCAAAGGCTATGTTCTTGAAAGCCTAAGTCACTGTGTTGTTCCTGTTTTGCTAGTACCCAAGAAGGATGGGATGTGGCGAATATCTATTGATAGTAGTGCCGTGAACAACATTACCATCAAATACCACTTTCCAATCCCAAGGTTGGATGATATGTTGAATGAACTTCATGGATCAGTAGTGTTCTCAAAAATTGATTTCCAAAGTGGCTATCATCAAATCAAAATGCGATAAGGTGATGAATGGAAGACAACTTTCAAGACTAAGCATGGATTGTATGAGTGAACCGTAATGCCTTTCAGACTTACAAATGTTCCTAGCACGTTTATGAGGCTGATGAATGAAGTGCTAAAGTCGTTTCTTGGAAGGTTCATTGTGGTCTATTTGGACGATATCCTGGTGTACAACAAAGGCGATGAAGAAGATTTGTTGCATTTGAAGAAAGTGCTTGAGACCCTTAGAGCTCAAAAACTCTATGGGAAACTAGAAAAGTGTTTGTTTATAGTGGATAAGGTGGTATTCGTGGGATATGTTGTGTGGAGGGACGGTGTGTCGATTGATCAGACAAAGATTGAAGCAATTAGGTCTTTTCCTACTCCTACCAACATTTCTGAAGTGAGATTGTTCTATGATCTTGCTTCATTTTATAGGATGTTCATCCGTGACTTCAATACCATCATGATTCCAATCACAAGCTATTTAAAGAAAGGAGCTTTCGTATGGGGGGAAGATGCCCAAAAGGCGTTTGAGAAGATCAAGGAATTTTTGTGTGCTGCTCCCATTTTGGCTCTCCCATAATTTTCATAACCATTTAAAGTGGAGTGTAATGCGAGTAGGGTTGGTATTGGTACTATTTTAATTCAAGCCAAACGTCTGATCACTTACTTTTCTGAAATCTTGGGAGGTCCTCATTTAAACTACTATACTTATGACAAGGAATTCTATGCCATTGTTTAAGCATTGGACCAGTAGAGTCATTATCTACGTACGAATAACTTCATATTGCACTCATATAATGAATCCTTAAAATACATCAATTGGCAACAGAAGTGAAGCACGAGACATGAAAATTGGGTGGGATTCTTACAATCCTTTCAATTTTCTTCCAAGTACAATGAAGGAAAGAGTAATGTCGTAGATGATGCTTTATCGACACGTTACACTTTGTTTTCAACCGTGGATGTTTGTTTGTTGGGGTTCAAAACTTTGAAGGATTATTATGGAGATGATGTCAATTTTGGAGAAATTTTTTAAAATTGTTCAGGTGGCCCCAATGGCGAGTTCATGTTTCAAGATGGGTTCCTTTTCAAAGGCAACTACTTTTTTGTTCCAAGACATGCAATACGTGAGCTACTAGTTTGTGAGGCTCATGGTGGAGGATTGGCTAGGCGTTTCGGAGTCACAAAGACTTTGGAGGTGTTAAAGGAGCATTTCTTTTGGCCTAAGATGTTAGAGGATATAAATAACATTGTGGGCAAGTGTGTGACATGTCAGTTGGAAAAAAGCTCATTCAATCTCGGGTTGTACTCACCATTGCTAGTGCCTGTTAGTCCTTGAGGTAAAGATGTTATCATGGTGGCGATGAACAGGTTTTCCTAAATGGCTCATTTTATTACTTTGCCACAAGACCGATGATGCTAGCAATGTTGCTGACTTGTACTTCAAGGAGATTGTACGGTTGCATGGGATCCCCAAAACCATCGTTTCAGATCAGGACTCTAAGTTTTTGAGTTACTTTTGGAACACACTTTGGAGGAAGGTGGTGACAAAATTATTGTTTAGCACATCGCATCACCCACAAACCGATGGCCAAACTCAGGTTACCAACAGGACCTTAGGTACACTGTTACGAGGGTTGGTGATCAAAGCGCAAAAGGATTAGGTTGTTAAGCTTGTACATGTTAAATCTGTGTATAATCGTACTCCTACTTTCGCTACTGGTCATTCTACATTTGAAGTTCTTTATGGTTTTAATGCATACCTACCAGTATACTTAATCACATTGCCAAAGGAAGACTTGGATGCTGAAGCAAAACTCAAGTTTATGATAAAGTTGCACCAACAAGTTCGTGATTGCATCGAAGCTGTTAATGCAACTTACAAAAATAAGTCCAACAAAAACAAGAAGCGTCGATTATTTGCTGAAGGAGATTTGGTGTAGGTACACTTTAGAAAAGAACGATGCCCAAGCAAACATAAAAACAAATAGATGCCAAGATCAAAAGGCCCTTACAAAGTGGTGGAACGTGTGAATGATAATTCTTATAAGGTTGAACTTCCAGGAGAATATGGCGTCCATGCTAAGTTCAAGGTTAAAGATCTTTCACCCTATTTTGACGATGATGGCCTTGCTGAATTGAGGTCAATTACTTTCATAGGGGGAGGGGATGATACAAGTCTAAAAGGTAAAGCATCAAATTCCAATTCGGGTGGATTTGGTTTCGACGAGTTCCGACTGGATGTAAACAGTCGCAACGAATTGGAGTCATCGTTGACTCGTTGCGGCTGGATGCGAACAATCGAAAGTCGTCGCATTTTCAAGGGATCGATCCAGTTGGTTGCAAATCTTGGAAGGCGTTGCGATGCGAATCTTGGAGTGTATTGCGATGCGACTCTCGGAATACTATCGGATGCGAACAACCTTGTCAGATAGAAAATTCTTATGCATCCGATTATGAACGAAACACACTTACTATTGGGTATGAAAGTCATTTGTTGGGATCGATAGCACATGGGGTTTGCATGATAAATTTTGTGGGTTAATGGCGGGAATTTCCATTTACTGAGTGCGCCTTTTTCGCCGTTATTTTAGCTTCCAATAAGCCTCTAGAGGTAGTTTCTTCTAGTAGTCGGTTACGGTTAGTGGGTAGTTTATTTTCTTTGTAAACGTTGTTTGCGTCAGGCTATAAATAGCCATTTTAGCTGTCTTTGTAATCAGTTTTTTTCGAGAATCAATCAAATAAATTTTGTTCATCAAGTTTCTGCTGCACTCAAACCTTGTCAATTGAAAGAGGCTTTCCTGATTTTCATAGAATTCAAACCAATAGGTCTTGGCTTGTCTTCACCGATATTCAATCTATAGGTCTAGATTGTCTATCAATTCTATCCTTTAACTGGTCTACAATAAAAAGCTACTACATAAAATGAAAAACAAGAAAAAGAAACCTAATCTAGGTCCTTATGCTCTTGTCTTCTCTTTGGGTACCACGACTACTGCTACCTGAACCTGCAAAACATAAGTATCTATGCAACATCAGGCACAACGTGTCTAATGAGTTATTCTTTCTACTTTATTATATTCATACTCTATCCTCTAACTTTTTTTTTCATAGCATACACTACTATTATTTCTCTTCTTATCTGTCTCTTCTCTTCTAATCTCGTCTTCCCATCTCTTACTCATTCTTAGCCTCTTCTCAGGCTCATCTCTGGGAAAAAGCAGAATGTAAAGGTCCTTTCATTAATCCAAAAGTGATATTCATTTTTTATAGGTTCAAAAATGAATTTCTTTTGGAAGAACAACTTTCCAAGAAGGTTTTGGAAGAACGGTTTTCCAAGATTCATTTGGAATGAAATTTTCCTTGACTTTCCATTCATATTTCAGAATAGAACTTTTTGAAGGATTTTTGACATACGAATTTTGAATATCCTTTCCTAATCCACATATTTCTTGGAAACATTTGATTTTGGAAATTGTTTTTGTTTGAAAATCTTTCCTTCAAAGGTAACTGTGAATACCGTAGAGAGCATTTTTCGACGTGAGTTACTTTTCTTTGGAGAGGTTTCAACAACAGGTTTTTTGCCTTTTTGAACAATGTCACTTTTTTTAACAGACGTAACATGAATATTCGAGCTAACATGAATAGATGAATGTTTAATAATTTTAATAGAAGCAAACTTATTATGACTCCTAGTAACCGGACTAACAGGTGTTTGTGATACTCTCTTGTTGGATTTTAAAAGGAACCTAGAGCATTGTCTAGACCTAGTCTCTTTCTATAATGCTTTTTTGGCTTTTACCCCCAGATGAACAATATCCTTCTTGTTCAACCATGGTTTCTTCTTAGGGTCAGATGTTGACTTGGAAGATTGTCCGAAAGATGGATTGTTGAAATTGGGTTTAATCGGAACTAGGGTAGACTTGGAAACTACTTTGGATTTTGGAATAGATGAATCGAATGATGAGTCGTCATAACATCTGATTTCTTCATCAACGTCACTGTCTAATGATGCCCAAAATGAACCATTATTTTTGGTCGATTTGTCAGAGTCATGTCCGGATATCTCAGGAATAATTTCCTCAAAAACACACTTATTCAAAGGATCTGAGTTTGGAAAATAAACTCCAGTAACTCATTTTCCATGCGGAATTTCTTGAGATTGATTCAGGTCCAAGGATATCAAGGATATCATAGGCAAGAGTTGTATGGAATCAGTACATGTGACAATGATAGGTTTGAATTCAGGAATCAGGGATTGATATCCTCTTGTTGGTTCTTGAAGGGACGACAATGAAGGGACAGGAGTATCGAATAAGTTTGGTTCAGAATGTCATCCATACAATTCAGATTTTGAATTTCCTTCAAGGGAATAACAACTGGTTTTGGAAAATCGTTTTCGAGATCACGATCTTTGGACCAAGGATGATGAAAATTGTGAGTCATCCTTTCATTCGACTCAATCATGTCAATGGAATTATGATACTTATCAATCTTAGCATTAAGACAAATATTATCATTAACCAAAAGATGTCTATCACTAGCATAAATTGCATATTTTTCATTTAGGATAATACGTTCATCCTTAGGTATTACAAGTTCTCTGTCTAAGGACACTATCTTAAGCTTGCGGTCTTCAGAACATAATTTAAGTTTGGTTAATTCACTGTCCAACTTCTCACTCACATCTATGGAAGACTCATAGGCTTTTAGGGTAACTGTCATATCTGATTTGATTTGAGTTATATAAGGTTCGCAAACAGATGAACCAAAATTGTTTTAGAGATCATGGATTTTAACTGCTGGATGATCCTGTTGGGTTCTGAGCATTATAACACTCCTAAGGTGTACATGCAACCCTAAATACCTTGGATCTATGTTTTCTCTATTATACATACAAACTTGAACTTTCCAAGGTATTACCCTAACTAGCATACAAAACATTGATACTTGGGTAATAAAACAAGTTAGAAGACATACCTTTTGTTGTAGTTGGAAGCCTTGGACCTTTAAGAACTTAGTGCCCCAAGTGTTGCACCTCAAATGGAATCACACAACACCACCAACAATTGGAATAACTTGAGAGAAGGATACTTCCACTCACAAATCGGCTAGCCCTCTTATCACTATCACTAGCGCCAATTTCATGAGCCTTGGGGTTTCTTATATAGTGTGCACATTAGGGTTACACCATATAACTCATGGCTTTACACATTCCTCATGATCCATGGGTTTTAACCTCCATGGAGTATCCATGGGTCACCACATGGGTTTAGCCCAACATGAAGAACTATGGATCATAAACCCACTTTATAAGAATTAATGATTTACAAAATCAATCCCCATTTATTTAATTAGTCTCTTTTGATCACAAAATTAATTTCAAACTAATTCTTGATCAATACTAATTAAATAATATGATTTCATATTAATATATTAGAACTTATAATATATTAATAAATCATAAATATCATCTTCTCACAAAAGTCTATCCAAATTGTTCCGATGCCATGCAACCCAAATGGACCATGCTACTCTCGGGTCAAGTAAATACCAATAATAGTTATGGGCTTAGACACCTAATCCAAAAGTCTCCCACTTGGATCAGTCTAATAACTATTATTGCAAGCATGGCTCCAACCTGACTAGCAATCGTAGCTCTTAAAAGCCGCTGTCGAACTCTGACCTGGTCAATGACGTGTCCATTAGATTAGGGATCATATATTCCTCCATTCTTGATATCATATGGACTGATACATGGATTAAAATCATTCTCTCTGTCCATCTGTTGTTTTACGATTTCCGATTTATGAAGACTGACTAATTGAACAAATCAAATCTGTCCAGGCCTGATGTCATCGCTAAATCATCGAGGGGCCCACAGATATCGCTTTTATCCACATGGGGTAAAAGGAACGGATAGACTTCGACCCAAATGATTGCTTATACTTACTCATCGAATTACACACAACGATATGTTTTATAACAACCAAGTTACTGGTACGTTTACATATGTCAATGTGCAACCTACTCGCAACTACAACTCACACGTCTCCGTTTGAAGAATATAAGATATTATCGTCTCATGATCACTCGTGATAAAATCCATGAAGTGATTCAAATGAGCGTGGGTTGACTCCAATACTCGAATCTTATTCCAGGAGTACTTATGAACACTGCAGCCACTTTGACCAAGACAAACTACAGACCCATTCATGACAGTCTTGCCTCAATACCTACTTCCAAAGTATGATCGACCGTGGATGGTTTGAATAACCTATTTATTCGGGAAGTCAAAACATGGAAAGTGAAACACAAGAATAATACTAATCCTATATGGTCCAAAAACTTTTGAGCCATATTGATGACTCATCATTCATTGTACAATGTTTCGAATAATCAACTTAATACTTAAAATAAAACAATAGTTATGCCATGCTCAAGCATGCACACTATGTTTGTCTAAACAATAGTTATTCCATGCACCAAGCATGCACACTATGTTTGTCCATGGACCTTACCTTGTGAAATAGATCAATTGAAAAAACATTTCAATGATGCTCATTTCAAAATTCCAAATCCTTATTGCAAGTGTATGAATTCCAAATTCTTGCCACTGCTAGAAAGTGTTAGATTCTAAACTATCATGCAATGATTCTTTTGTAATGTCTAGGTGCCAAAAGTCACATAGACTTGACCAATGATATTACAAAATATTCCTTTGGGGATTGTTACAGGACAATTCCATGGAAATGAAGTCTCAAATTCAAAGTATATTCCTTTGAACATCCTTCTTGCATAAAAGTTTCTAACTTTCTCATCTATTCTTCAACTCCCAATATGGAAACATTCCATATTCCCATTTTGACTATCACTTCTGAACAAGAGTTGCCTCTCTTCAGAATATGTCAATATGGTCCATTCATTTTTATACTACCAGTTGTACTTAAGCGACCAATCTTTGGCGAACCTTAGATTGTCCTTAACAATTGTTTAATCACTTTAGTCATATCTAGTTCTATTCCTTTTTCCCTCTTAATGCGCTAGGCATTTGGAAAATTTAGAACACGAGAATATTATAGCATATGTAATCGATCCTATACCCGAAGCATATGGGACACGATTCATAATGTATAACATAAAGACATGATACTTGATCAGTCTTTTGCTACAATATTTTTTATTTGCCATGTTCTCATAATTTTGATTATGAAGAGGGATGCCATAATCATAATCAAAATTTGAGAACGCAATTAACATTTCCATATATAGAATTTCCTTATGTTGAACCATTCCAACATAACATTCATATATATATTTGACTAAATTTGATTAAAATCTCAATCTAAGCTTTTAGAATTGAAATGAAGCATAGATTCCTCTCCCTTAATTATAGCAAAACAACTTTTCAAACCCTGCAACTTTGCGAATTGAAACCTTTGTTTTCTATAATTAACATTGCTAACTTGCAACACTTACCATAATAATTATGCTCCCACTAGCACAATAATTATTATCTTACTAGCATAACACTTATGCTCCCACTAGCCTTGACATGTATTCAGAAATCAGTTGGACTTCTAGAAATCAATACTTATTGACTTTCATTACCAAAGTTCAAACTTCTGATATGAGATGCTTCGAGAAGACTTTATCTAGGCTTCTCAAACTCATACACCTTTCCTTAGACAGCTCACATGTGTGTCTTCACAATTTAAGAACTTACAGCAATAAGTCTCAAATGTTTAGACTTTTTACCATTCCTCACAATTCGAATTATGAAAAGGGATGCCGTAATCATAATCAAATTTGAGAATGCAAATATCACAATTGCTATCTCCTTAAAATCTACTCAGTGAAAGCATTTCCTCACAATCATTTTCATGAATTGGAGAGAAACCTTATGACACTTAGATTTTATGGTGTATGTGTTCCTATCCATATGAATTTGTCATAACCATAATCACAAGACAAGGTTAGTGACAAATCCAAACTCGTATGGATTGAACTTGTTCAATCTTAATTTCTTGCCATCTGGCAGCACAAGGGCCTGCCATTGCTTCCAAGTAGTTGTGCAACAACTGAGAACTCATAGAACCACATGCATAGTCAACTTTAACTGGAATGGGCACAGAAACAAGAATATGTCAACACGATAGGTTATAAACCCTAAGTCGTGTGCTAGTGATAAACAATAGGTTTTATTCTTGATTAGTTCTTGAAACTTGTCAAGATCTTTAAGACTCCTACTGACCTCTTGACATATAAGACTCTCTTGTCAAGAACCATTCCTTGACAAACAATTATTCAAGAGTTAGTGCAGATTCTTATCAAGACAAACACTTCACACAATTGGCCTTAGTTGGTAATTTGTTTTATCCAAAACATCACAACTTACCAATTTCAAATGTACAAAAGTAGAAAACATTTTACTCTACATTTGATAAGTGTTTTAAACCTTTCTTAATATTATGTCACTCAAGGTTACAATCTTGGAGTATCATTCTAAGACTTGTTTTGGAACGAAGTATGACTCATCTTCTTGATTTAACCATTTCAAACAATTCACGATTCCTCTTCTTAGCCATAGAAATGCACTAAGATGTCCTTAGAGGATCAATTGTGATATGGTTTTCCATAACCATTAAGATGATCATAAAACATGATATTAAAGTACTCTCCCATCTTTTCAGATTGGAGAAACTTTTATCTTTCTGCCTAATTTGATTTTTCTTATTCGTTCTGCCATACATTGAACCCTTTCCAATGTTTCAGAATTATACTTAAACTTGTAAGCATAACCATGTTTACTAAACTTTAGTAAATCATGACGAATAATCTTATCGATCTTTGTGGTGGATCTTGACCAGCACACACCCAGTGTACCCGATCCCCTAGTCCTTCACTTGATTCACTTATACATGTGAACAAGGAATTAGTCTTAATTTACCAAAGATGAAAATTCTCATTCATCATGCAATACAACTTGCATGATTCCAAGTTTCTGTCCAATTGAAACTTGGGTGATAAGAATCTTTCCTTGTTTGGTAAATTTTGACACTACCACAAACGAAAGAATCAAATCCATATTGCTAACATAGAAACATAAAAACATCAATTTTCACAAATGCCATTGCGAGGAGATATAATAAAACAAAATTTTATTTATTTATAAAATGCGGAAAAAACCTTTCCTTACAATGCAATTACAAATGAAAACTATGTTATTACATATTTCCTAGCAATCTATCATAACTCCTAAGCAGTAGCTCAAAAATCCAATCTTCAAACCATGCGATTGAAATCCATCTTCGCGATCAGATTCAACATACTCTTCCTTTAAGCTTCCTTCCCTTTACATGATCCTTCAAAACATCAAAATGTAACCATGTCACATCATGTATTAAGAATCAACAATTAGGAACTTAATAGAGTTAGATGGTAGATTTACCTGAGGTAGAGACAAACTTTTTGATTCTACCTTTTCAAATAGTCAGGGCAGCTTCGCAACCAATGCCCCTTCTCTCGGCAACAGAAACATATGGACTCTTTGGGAATGGTACACATTACAATCTCAGACTTAGCCTTTCTCTTTGCCTTGGAAAGAGAAATCTTTTCTCTACTTCCAATCTTTCCATTGTCAATGTCCATGGAAGTTTGGGGAGTAGATCTTCCAATCAAATTTGCTTTTCCAGTGCGCCACATCATTTTTGATTCAGCAGCAACAAGCAAATAGTTAAGATCAATAAGGGTCATGTCGTGGTCTGTCATATGACTCGGGAAGTGACTGAAGAACCCAGTCAACAGCCAACTTCCTCGAGACTTCGACACCCAATACTCTCATCCTGTCAATATGTGACTTCATCTCCAAGACGTGAGTACACACAGGCCTTCCATCTTGATGTTTCATTGCAAGTAAGGCTTGAGTGACCTTGAATCTTTCAAGTCTTTGAACTTGTGGGTTAGGGAGAATTATTGGAGGAGTTGGAGGAAGTGAAGTATGACTTCCACGATCCAACCGCAGGACATCATCTTCCAGAGGAAAGCTTGTTCCAAAAGATTTGGGAAGACCATAGTTGTTTGAACTAGACATCTACAATGGGAGAAATTCAAGTTAGTTGATTTAAGTCCTTAATATAACACCCAAATGAAATATTAAGGCTAGGACCCAACACAATATTTTACAATTTGGAAGAGGGATGCCGTAATCCAAACCACAAAATATTTGAAGGTAGGTAAATGACGATTTACCAATTTCCACCATGAAAAACGGAAAAAACGTTTTAGGTTTTAAGTGAATTGAAACTCCTAGATCCTTTGAGATTCATTGAACAATTCAATGACATGTTTAAATCTCGATTGTGCCCTTAAAATTTGTGACTGGGATGTCGAGGATCACAAACAAGGTGTGAATAACCATGCAAATTAGCTTGGTACACCCAATGTTACAGCCACCTAATCAATGTGTGCCGGTTAACCACACACACTCCATTGATCTATGATTAACATCAAGCTACCCTTTGCCACGCACTGTTAGTCCCGTTTAGTGTGCCCGTTAACCACACACGCTCCACTAACGGCTTAACAAGGTGCAAAGTGCAATTCCATGGGTTAGCACCATATTCACATTTTCCTAAGTAACTAAGATTGGGAATTTATAAGTGTTTACTTACTTGATATTTATCATGTTGGGTTTTGAGCATTCTAACACTCCTATGGTGTACATGCAACCCTATAAACCTTGGATCTATGTTTTCTCTATTATACATGCAAATATTAACTATTCCAAGGTTTCATCCTAACTAGCATATTATGAAGCACCTATACTACAAAGTTCTAGTTAGATGACATACCTTTTGATGTAGTTTGATGTCTTCAAGCTTTAAGAGCTTAGCCCCAATATTATGGAAGCCTCAAATGGAATCACAAATCACCAAAACACCTTGGAAGAACTTGAGAGAATATGTATGCACACTAAAATCGGCCCACTCTTATTTTCACACACTTGTGCCAATTTTGTGAGCCAAGGACCCCTTTATATATTATGGAGGATTAAGGTTACATCCATGTAAACCCTAATACCCATGACCTTTCATTTACATAGGATCCATGGGTTAAAAGCTCCATGGACCATCCATGAAAGCTTAGCCCAACCTAAATGAACTTGGCCCATTCCATATATATAAGAGTCCATATTTAATTAGTTCTTTTTGATCACTTAATTAATTCTAAATTAATTCTTGATCAATACTAATTAAATAATATGATTCCATATTAATATATTAGAACTTATAATATATTAATATAAATCATAAATATACTATTCTCAAAAGACTATCCATATAAATTGTGCCGGTGAAGTGCAACCCAAATGGACCATGCCGGGTCGGGTCAAGTACATACCAAATATAGTTATGGACTTAGACATTAATCCAACAGTCTCCCACTTGGATAAGTCTAAAACTATTATTGAGTATGACTTCAAAACCTAACTGGCAATCATAGCTCTTAAAGCCGCTGTCGAACTTTGACCTTGTCAATGACTTGTCCATTAGATAAGGGATCATATATTCCTCCATTCTAGATATAATATGGACTGAGACATGGATTATAATCATTCTCTCTGTCCATTTGTTGTTTCCTGATTTTCGATATGATGACTGACTAATTGAACAAATCAAATCAGTCCTGGCTTGGCCAAGCACTCACATGTGTCATCGCTAAATCATCGAGGGGCCCACAGATATCGCTTTTATCCCGAAGGTAAAAGGAATGGATAAACTTCGACTCATATGGCTTGTTCTACTACTTGTTGAATCATACACAAAGGCACGTTTTATAACATCGAGTTACCAAATGCGTTTTTGTGCAATCAATGTATAACCAACTCATAGTAACAACTCATATCTCTAGGTTTGAAGAATATAAGATATTATCGTCTCATGATCACTCGTGATAAAATCCATGAAGTGATTCAAATGAGCGAGGGTTGAATCCAATACTCAGAACTTATGAGCACTCATGAGTGTTGTAGCACCACTTTGTCCACCAACTTGGACCTCTACAAACCAACCCATGACAGTCTTGATTCATATCTACTTCCAACATATGACCAACTGTGGATGGTTTCAATAACTTAATCATTCAGGAAGATCGACTTAGTTATTCTGGAAGTCAAAACATGCAAAGTGAAACACAAGAATAAAGGAATCAAATATGGTATCAAACCCTATGAATATAAATAAACACTTTTATTTATCACCATACTGATTACTCATTATTCATTGTTTCGGTTTTATCAACTTTATACTTGAATTAAAAACACTAGTTGTCCCATGCTCCAAGCATGTACACTATGTTTTTCTTAAACAATAGCTTTGCCATATACCAAGTATGCACTCTATGTTTGTCTATGATCCTTACTTTGTGAAATAAACCAATTGAACATAATTTCAATGATTCTAATTTCACACTCCCAAATCCTTATCGAAAAATGTGAGAATTTCAAATTCCTATCATTTATCGAAATCTGTTTAGATTTTAAACTTATATGCACTGACCCTCCTGTAATGAATATGTACAAAGTCACAAAGACTTGTCAAAAGTCATTATAAGGTATTCCAATGGAGATCAACTCCATGGAAACTAAGTCTCATATTCAAAGTACATTGCTTTGGACATGCTTCTTGCATTAAGTTTTCTAATCTTACACAGATAACTTCCACTTATGGGGACAACTCCATATTCTCATTTTGACTATCACTTCTGAATAAGAGATGCCTCTTTTCAGAATATGTCAATATGGTCCTTCCAAAATTAGCACTATACTTCCAACTGTCCCTGAGCAACCAATCTTTGGTAAACCTCAGATTGTCCTCGACAATTGCTTAATCATTTTAGTCATATCCAATTCTAGACCTTTTCCCTTCTTAATGCCTTTGGGCATTTGGAAAAATTTAGAAATGACAAATATTATAGCACATGCAATCGATCCTATACCCAAAGCAAATGGTACACGATTCATGATGTCTCACATAAAGACATGATTCTAGACCAGTCTTTTGCTACAATATTTTTATTTGCCATGTTTTCAAAATTTGACTATGAAGAGGGATGCCGTAATCGTAATCGAATTTTGAGAACGCAATATATAGAATTTCCTTAAGTTGAACCAATCCAACATGAAATTCATATATATATTCTTGACTAAAGATGATTAAGGTCTCAATCTAAGCCTTTAGAACTGAAATGAAGTATATCCTCTCCCTTAATTATAGCAAAACAAGTTTTTCAATCCCTACAGCCTCACGAATTGAAACTTTTGTTTTCTATAATTAACATTGCTAACTTGCAACACTAACAATAATTATCATGCTCCCACTAACATGATGATTATTAGCATAACGCTTATGCTCCCACTAGCTTTGACATGTACTCAGAAATCAGCTGGACTTCTAGAAATCAATACTTTATTGACTTTCTTACCAAAGTTCAGATTTCTGATAGGAGATGCTTTGATAAAACTTTTTCAAAATCATACACCTTTCCTTAGATAGCATGCATGTGTGTCTAAACAATTTCAGAACTATGAAAAGGGATGCCGTAATCATAGTCTCAATTGTTTAGACCTTTTGCCATCTGCTTCAAATCTACTTGGTAGAAGTGTTTCCTCACCATCATTTTCATGAATCAGAGAGAAACCTTATGACCCTTAGATTTTATGGTGTATGTGTTCTTATCCATGTGAATCGTCAAAACCATAGTCACAAGACAAGGATAATGACAAATCCAAACTCATATGGACTGAACTTATGCAATCTTAACTTCTTGCCACCTGGCAATATAGGGCCTGCCATTGCTTCCAAGTTGTTATGCAACCAATTGAGAACTTTCAGAACTCCTATGAAAAGCCAACTTTAACTGGAATGGGCACAGAATATGTCAACACGATAGGTTATAAACCTCAAGTTGTGTGCTAGTGAAGAACCTCGGGTTTTATTCTTGATCAGTTCTTGAAATTCTTTTTAGGATCTTTAAGACTCCCACTATCCTCTTGACATATAAGACTATCTTGCCAAATATTCAAGAGATAGTGCGGATTCTTTATCAAGACAAACACTTCACACAATTGGCCTTAGTTGGTCTTTGTTTTATCCAAAACATCACAACTTACCAATTTCAAATGTACAAGAGTAGGACACTTTTACTCTTACATTTGACAAGTGTTTTAAACCTTTCTTTAAGATATGTCACTCAAGTTACAATCTTGGAGTATGACTCTAAGAATTGTTTTGGAACGAAGTATGACTCATCTTCCTGATCTAACCATTTCAACAATTCATGACTCCTCTTCTTAGTCATAAGAATGCACTAAGATGACCTTTAGAGGACTAATTGTGATATGATTTCTAAATCATTAAGATGATCACAAACATGATACTAAAGTACTCTCCCATCTTTTCAGATTTGAGAAACTTTTATCTTTCTGCCTAATTTGATTCTTCCCATTCGTTCTGCCATACATTGAGACTTTTCCAATGTTTCAGAATTATACTTAAACTTGTAAGTATAACCATATTTACTAAACTTTAGTAAATCAAATAGTCTTAACGAGCTTTGTGGTGGACATGACCAGTGCACAAGAATGTGTACTCGATCCCTTTAGTCCTTCACTTGACTCACACATCCATGTGAACAAGTAATTAGTCTTGATTTTCCAATGCTTGAAAGTTCTCATTCATCATACTATTCAACTTGCATGATTCCAAGTTTCGGTCCAATTGAAACTTGGGTGATGAGGAACTTTCCTGATTTGGTAAATTTAGACACTACCACAAATGAAAGAATCAAATCCATTTTCCAATATTGCTGTCAGTGGAATCATATAAGCAACAATTTTCCACAAATGCCATTGTAAGGATACTTCAAATAAATAAAATTAAACAATTTTCTTTTATTTTAAAACTTTGCGGAAAAACTTATCCTTACAATCCACATGGAAAATTGTTGTTATCTATTCCTTAGCAATATATCATAACTTCTTAAGCAACTGCTCAAAATTCTGATGCGATCGAAATCCACCTTCGCGATCAGAATCAACATATACTTCCTTTAAGATTTCTCTCTATTCTTTGATTCTTAAAACATCAACATGTGACCCAGTCACATCATGTAATGAGGATCTCAGAATAGAACTTAACAGAGTTAGATAATGGGCTCTACCTGATGTAGAGTCAAACTTATTGACTTTAACATCCTTAGGTAAATTTGGCAGCTTTGCAATCAACGCCCCTTCCTTTGGCAAAATAAACATATGGACCCTTTGGTAATGAGACTATCTCAGACTTAGCCTTTCTCTTTACCATTTGGTCAACCGGGTTGACTATGGCCAATCCCTTTCCATTGGGAAGAGAATGTTTTTTCTGGATTTCTAGTGTCACCATTGTCACTGTCCATAAAGTTTTTGGGAAGTTGATCTTCTAATCAAATTTGCTTTACTATCGTTCCAAATCATTGCTGATTCAGCAGCACCAAGCAAATAGATATGATCATTAAGGTTCATGTCATAGTCTGTTTCATAGTAGTCCCAAAGGAACTCACTATGTGACTTGGAAAGTGATTGAACATCCAACTTTCTCAAGACTTTGACACCCAACTCTCCCGGCTTGTCAATATGTGACTTCATCTCTAAGATGTGATCACACATAGACCTTGCTTCCCATTAGGGCTTAAGTGACCTTGAACTTGTGGGTTAGGGAGAATAATTGGAGGAGGTAGAGGAAGAGAAGTATGACTTCCATGAGCCAAACTCGGGAAGTCATATTCATTAGGAAAGCTTGGTTTGGGAAGATCATTGTTGTCTAAACCAGACATCAACAATGGGAGAAATTCACGTAAAGTTGATTTAAGTCCTTAATATAACACCCAATATGATATATTAAGGCTAGGACCTAACAAACTATTTTATAACTTGGAAGAGGGATGCCATAATCTAAGCTATAAAATATTTGAAGGTAGGTGAATGACGATTCACCAATTTCCACCAAGATAAACGAAATGTATTATTAGGTTTTAATTGGTTTTGAAACTCCTAGATTCTTTTGAGATTCATTGAACTTTTCAATGGCATGTTTCAATCTCGAGTGTGCCCTTCAGGTTTTGTGACTGGGATGCCGAGGATCACAAAACAAGGTGTGAAGTAACCATGCAAATATACTTGGTACCCTTAATATTTACCCCTCAATCGATGTGTCGGTTAAACACACACGCTCCAACGATACTATGATAAACATTAAGTTACCCTTTGCCTACCTTGTTAAGTCCAGGTTACTGTGCCGGTTAACCACACATGCTCCACTAACAGCTTAAACAAAGTGCAAAGTGTAATTTCATGGATTAGCACCTTATTCACATTTTCCTAAGTAACTAAGATTGGGAATTTATAAGTGTTTAGTTGCTTAGTATTTATCATTATACTTATAATGAAGGGAGAATTATAGTCCTTGTCCTACCTGTTCGGCTAACGACCCTCCACCGGTCAAGGAAGCGGTGAGTGAGAGTGGACACCCATTAAACTGCCATTTTATAGGCAGTAACCTTATACCCCCCTTATAGACCGGCTTTGTGAATGAGGCCTACTAATGGTAAGACGACTTGCTCTTATACATATAATATATTAAACTTTTAATATTATAATAGTATAAGGGTGTATTTTAGACTTTTAAAATACTTGGTGGTTTAATCTATTAATTAAACTAGACTTTTAATTTAATTAAACTCAACCCATATATTTATGGATTAATAATACTCTTTTAATTAAACGCTTTAATTAACTATTAATAAAGTCCATAAGAGTTAATTTGAACTATTCAACAAAACATCATAATTCCAATTATTAAACTCAAAATTAAAACCATTTAATTAATTGTTTAAGTTATGAACCCAAGAGTTTTAGAATTCAATTCTTTTTTTCATAAAAAACTTTTCTCAAATTCCAAAACTTGAGGGCAAGTTTTGTAATTCTTGAAAACCTTTGGATTCCATAACTTATGGAATTAATTGTGTTTTATGATGAAACTTTCCATGTTCCATAACTTAAGAACAAGTTATGGAATTCTTTAAAACATTAAAACCAAATTTTGTAACTCCATAAAAACTTTGAATCAAAAAAAAAAAATTTTAAAAAACTTTCATATCCATAACTTATGGAAGTTTCAAAAACCCTTAAGATCACAACTTTAAAAAAAACTTTTGAGCTCCAAAATTTTATGACAAAATATGTAACTCCTTAAAACATTTAGATCAAACTTTTAAAACTAATAAAATAATCATATCATTTTATCTTTTACTAAATTTGACATAATTCAACTCATATAACAAATGATTCAAATTTTACAAATAATTCGTTTTTCACAAAACAAGTAATTATCTTAAAATTTGACAAACGTCATGTTTTTTTTCCTTTTTTTTCAACTTGAAAATAAAACATTTGCATCAATATAACAGAAAACAACCAATGGCTCTGATACCACTGTTGGGTTTTGAGCATTCTAACACTCCTATGGTGTACATGCAACCCTATAAACCTTGGATCTATGTTTTCTCTATTATACATGCAAATATTAACTATTCCAAGGTTTCATCCTATCTAGCATATTATGAAGCACCTATACTACAAAGTTCTAGTTAGATGACATACCTTTTGATGTAGCTTGATGTCTTCAAGCTTTAAGAGCTTAGCCCCAATAGTGTGGAAGCCTCAAATGGAATCACAAATCACCAAAACACCTTCGAAGAACTTGAAAGAATATGTATGCACACTAAAATCGGCCCACTCTTATTTTCACACACTTGTGCCAATTTTGTGAGCCAAGGACCCCTTTATATATTATGGAGGATTAGGGTTACATCCATGTAAACCCTAATACCCATGACCTTTCATTTACATAGGATCCATGGGTTAAAAGCTCCATGGACCATCCATGAAAGCTTAGCCCAACGTAAATGAACTTGGCCCATTCCATATATATAAGAGTCCATATTTAATTAGTTCTTTTTGATCACTTAATTAATTCTAAATTAATTCTTGATCAATACTAATTAAATAATATGATTCCATATTAATATATTAGAACTTATAATATATTAATATAAATCATAAATATACTATTCTCAAAAGACTATCCATATAAATTGTGCCGGTGAAGTGCAAACCAAATGGACCATGCCGGGTCGGGTCAAGTACATACCAAATATAGTTATGGACTTACACATTAATCCAACATATCATTATACTTTTAATGAAGGGAGAATTAGAGTTCTATCCTACCTGTTCGGCTAACGACCCTCCACCAGTCAAGGAAGCGGTAGGTGAGAGTGGACACCCATTAAACTGCCATTTTATAGGCAGTAACCTTATATTCCCCTTATAGACTGACTTCTTGAATGAGGCATACTAACGTTAAGACTGACTTTATTCTTATATGTATATATAAATATTAAACCTATAATATTATAATAGTATAAGGGTAGAATTTTAAACTTTTAAAATTCTAGGGTTTGGAATTAAATGTTTCAAAAGTTAGAATTTTACATTTACAAATTCCAAAACTTGAGGGCAAGTTTTGTAACTTTCAAAACTTTTTGGAATCCATAACTTATGAGTTTAATATAGATTTTAATGAAAAACTTTTGACAATCCATAACTTGACGACAAGTTATGGAGTTCATAAAACCATTTATGGGAAAAAGACTCTTCAAGTTCATAACCAATGATTTTAATGATCACTTTAAAAGAAAACTTTTCATTTTTCCATAACATCCACAACTTGAGGACAAGTTATGGAATTCATCAAAATCCATTTAGATCAAATATTATAACTTACAAAAATAATCAATTTGTCTATGAACTAAATTAAACTCATAAGAACAAGACAATTCATATCAAACATATTTCATGTAATTAATCATATAAAGAATTACAAAACATGAAACTTTGACAATTATCTTTTAATTGGACAAGCAATAACATTACTCTCTTGAAAAACAGGTTTCTAGGTTCAAAAAACAGTTTAGAGTAATGATCCTCATCCAATAGCAAGCCAAAACACGAAATTTTGCTCACATGTGCATCACCACGTCGTGGTAAAAGCTGCCACGTCGTGATGAGCAGTCAGATGCGAACATGGCACATTTTCAACTTTGGAAAAACAAGAAGCATCAAGTATATAAGAAAGCAAGCCTAGTCTCTGATACCACTGTTGGGTTTTGAGCATTCCAACACTCCTAAGGTGTACATGCAACCCTAAATACCTTGGATCTATGTTTTCTCTATTATACATGCAAACTTGAACTTTCCAAGGTATTACCCTAACTAGCATACAAAAGATTGATACTTGGGTAATAAAACAAGTTAGAAGACATAACTTTTGTTGTAGTTGGAAGCCTTAGACCTTTAAGAACTTAGTGCCCCCAAGTATTGCACCTCAAATGGAATCACACAACACCACCAACAATTGGAATAACTTGAGAGAATGATACTTCCACTCACAAATCGGCTAGCCCTCTTATCACTATCACTAGTGCCAATTTCATGAGCCTTGGGGTTTCTTATATAGTGTGCACATTAGGGTTACACCATGTAACTCATGACTTTCTACATTCCTCATGATCCATGGATTTTAACATCCATGGAGTATCCATGGGTCACCACATGGGTTTAGCCCAACATGAACAACTATGGATCATAAGCCCACTTTATAAGAATGAATGATTTACAAAATCAATCCCCATTTATTTAATTAGTCTCTTTTGATCACAAAATTAATTCCAAACTAATTTTTGATCAATACTAATTAAATAATATGATTTCATATTAATATATTAGAACTTATAATATATTAATAAATCATAAATATCCTCTTATCACAAAAGTCTATCCAAATCGTTCTGATGCCATGCAACCCAAATGAACCATGCTACTCTCGGGTCAAATACATACCAATAATAATTATGAGCTTAGACACCTAATCCAACATATGCTTCTGCCACGTGGGTCATTTGTAGCAATGTAGCAAAAGTTGGGCTCTGCATCTCCATGTTCATCTTTTGAACCAGATGACCAATACCCTTAATCACACTCAATAGTTTGTCTTGCCATAAGACACATATTTTTCCCTGAGGTTCCATCATTTTCATCACTCGATGACCAGTAACCATCTACATTCCTAGAAACAGTTGTAACAAAAGCCTTCTTAGATTTTGCTAACTCGTGTGCACGACGTGCATAGTAAGCAAAATCTTTAACTTTCGGTTTCTAAGATTCTTCAACATGATAGTAACTTGCATAGTGGTTATCGATACCATATTTATGACATGTGATTTTGGGTTTAACCGACGTGGGAGTGACCTCTGGTTCCGAAGCTAAATTCAGAAGGTTTAGTTGGTAAGATGTTGGATATTCAGTAGGTTTGGGATAAGGTTTAGGTTTGTTTTGCTAAGGAGTTTGGTATGGTGTTTGAAATATGTTCCGAGGTGGTTTATGATTGTTGTTCCATGGTTTCCTATAACTCAAGGAGAGTAGAGCCAACTCTTGTTGGAAGCAAAGTTTGACATCTGCAGCTTCTGGATTGAAGTAGTCGTCAAGCGAAGGATTCATAACATACGATACCAATGGAATAGGTGGAACAGGTGGAACAAATTTGAAAGGGTCTGAAACAACGGGATTCATAATCACTGGGTTTACTGAACAAACAAGAGCAAGAGGACCGCCAGAGAGCTCTCTTAATATTTGAGCAACATTGTACTCATGATCTTGTAGTTCGTCGAAGAGTTGATAAAGCTTCAACTTGTTTAGAGATCCATTACTCACAAGATAGAACTTGATGTTTCCCCATCCCTTTCCAAGGCTATTAATTAACTTCAAGTTGTATTCAATAGGAGTTTAAACAACACCATGCGCCGACATGTTGTTTACCACGATTTTGTATCAATTTGAGGCAGAAGCTATAGATTCTCCAGGAGTTCTAGTGAATGTGTCAAAATCATTCACCACTGAGGTCAGACACTTATCATTCATGTTTTTAAATGTTCAAACCAATCTTGAAGAGTCTCCCATATCTCCTTGGCTGATTTGCACACCTTGATATGCTCGAAGAGAGATGGTGGAACACCAAACTCCATTTTAGAGAAGGTGATTTGATTAGCATGGAGCTTCTCAGTTTCATTGGCTATTAGAGGCGCCATATGGAGTTCATCTTGACCCATGAGTGTAGCAGCAACGTCTCTAATCATTTTCCTGACTGGGAAGTGAGGACCTTCAATCACAAATCTCCATATTTCTTGACATTTTTCTTTTCCAACCAAGAATCTCTCCATTCTAACTTTCAAATGATCATACTCTTCCACAACCAGCAATGCAACTCTAGAGGGACAACCCATGCTATTTAGAATTTGCATTAAATACATTTGTTGTTGAGATTGATTAGGAGAAGCCATTGTCGTTTGATATTTGAGCAAAAGTGGACTATAGAAGAACTTTTATCCTGAAATAGAAATGATTGAGACACCAAGGTAATCTCAACCAAGTATAATATGATCTTGTGGATTCAAATGACAACCACATTGGCTCTGATACCAATCATGAGTTCTGGGGATATCCAATATATCGAGTACAAGGTTGAAAAACTCAAACCATGAAATAAACACAACAATGTAGGTTGATAATATTTCCATTCAAGTCTGGAATAACCACTCAAGCCTTGAAGATATTAAACAACAAAGTATTCAAGATAATAATAAAGAGTGATAAAAGTATGAACATGAATAAGAGCAAA
The DNA here is from genome assembly GCF_052849685.1 of Lactuca virosa. Taxonomy (NCBI): domain Eukaryota; kingdom Viridiplantae; phylum Streptophyta; class Magnoliopsida; order Asterales; family Asteraceae; genus Lactuca; species Lactuca virosa. Next base: position 325,878,170 of record NC_136429.1, read on the forward strand.
TAGAATGAGAGAAAATGATTGCCTCAATGATTCTTGATTAATACTTAGAAAGTTTAAAAAGTGGTAAGGAATTATGTGCGGTGATGGTCCTATTTATACTAAGGACCAATCACATAAAGGGGACATATGTAGTAAAAGCGAACTATAGATCAACCACTTAACATATCTATGTGGTTGACCTTTGTATCTTACATTTAAATAAGAAAAAATACAAGCAGACAAAACTGTACTAGTCTACAAATTATCCAGTATTCTTCAATCTTGGAATTCTTCACAGCTCGGAAGTCCTTCATTTCAGATCTACAATCATATTGGAATCTTGATACTTCGGATTGCCTAAGGATTACTTTTCATGTTCTAACAAACTCGTAGGACACTTCAAGATAATTCCCACAAACCTTCTCATTGGGGTTCCTGAGACCAATCGGAACCTAGCCAACGCCTCCACATCAATTCCACCCATATATAAGTATTCAATCACAAAACTTCATTTTCCACCCCATACCTACCCATAAACTTCATAAAAAGTCCCCCAAAACTAAAAACTTGGTAATATAATCTTTTGGAACTGACATTCTAGAACAGATGATAACTTCCTGATGTAAGAAGCTAATTAACTCCTTCGACGAGGAACACTACCAACCCATTATGAAGCAAGTACCTAGAACAATCCATCCATAGCATCCCAAGGGAATCCACATTACAGATTATGCCCAAAAAGGGTTTCTGGTACACCATACTGAATCTTTGTCAAGACAACAACTTTCCAAGGCATACCCCTAATGACTCCAAATTTCACATCATAATAGGCCTCTCTAATTAGTTTAGGCACTCAACAACCTGAAAATAAACCAAGGTACAACAACAAACATATCGATGTGAAAACCCTTGAACCGGTACTTCAACACTCGCTACTGAATCATGATAAAGGTTCTTATTTCTCAACATGAGCACTAATGACCAATAAGAAACTTTTGGAGCACGTCCATTTCCTTTCTAAAAAATCAATAATTTCTCAAAACACCAGACCATAACCTGCCGAACACTAGGTCACCAATAGCCTTCCCGTAAGACTCTAACTACCCAAACTGCATTCAAAATTCTTTCTAACTTCGGTCAAGTCGTATACATGCAGATTCACTATATGTAATTACATAATCTAACTACTAAACTATGGACTTACTTCGCATCACCATTCTTGTCATCATCCCCCATCGGGACTAAAGACTAACAAACAACACCTTGGTGGACCTGTAGGCTCTCACCCGTCTTCCCACTGACCTAAAGGATCCCATTCATCATCAGCCCTTAATAACTACTAATCACCACATACCAAGAGACGTACTATACTAAACAAGTAGTCTTCCCCCAAGTCTAAGATAATACTGACACATCACTAGATGAATACATTATAACATATATTTAGGAAATAAGATAGAAAGTAGAAGGCTTCTTCCTACTCGAAAGGAATATATCAGACATGAACCACGCAATAAATTCGGGACAAGAGTTCTCAGGCTATCTAATTTAGATTATGTGCAACCCCTATGAAGATCACTCGACGATATACGATTCTAACATAATTGTTAACTAAACAAACATGCCTAGGAAAACTTACAATAGTTGCCTACGATCCAGTGCACTTTTTGTCACACAAACTGAAACAATACACCCAAAAACCTTGAAAAACTTGAACAGATCTCTGAAAATACCTTGCTAACCTACTATAACTTTTAATTCCATAGGGAGTCTTTCGAACCCTTTATTATACTGTAAACATATACCTAGCTGGAATAACCATGATACCAAACCAGTTGGCAAGGAGTCCCAAAACTATGTCTCCCACAAACAAGGCAACACTCAAAACATTTGGCGAAGATTTTCTCCCTTATCAGAAATTTTACGACTCCAAAGTAGAGAAACTAGAATAAGCTCATCTGTTGACGATAATATCATGACTGACTGATCAACATGGATCAATGTCTCGACGCCTCAATCCTATGTATACCATTGATACATTAGTATAATCCAAAAGGCAATACCACAAATTTTTAATGGACATAATGCATCCTAAATATCATTTTTTGGGCATCCCCTAATATGCCCATATACGCATATGCTGATAACTCAAAAAGGTCATACGAAGAAAAACATGCTCTCCTATGACATCGATCCTACAACTGTTAATCCTTGGCATAAGATAACGGTATCCTTACTTCCAGCTAACCAAGGTCTCTAAAAATGATGGATGTCCTGATTGGTCTATCATTGTTTTGCACGAAAGCACTCGCTGCTCCCTTTGGCGAATTACTTGACTTTGTGAATTCACCTGAAACATCCCAAAAATACGGTCCAAACATTTCGTTTTAAATCATTAATAAAACCATAGTTGTCTAAATCATCCATTCAATCGAGCCCCACTCGGTATACATATCTGTTTCTCTTAGGCCCCGCCTGTCTCTGGTCCCCGCCCGCTATACACATGCAACAATATCATATAACCATACTAGCACATAAAGAAAACATACTGTAAATGTATTTCCTGTCCTAAGGCCTCGCCTAACTTAGGCCCTGCCCCTGTCCTGCTACTGATGAGTCATGAAACCCCGTCCACACTCCTGCTGGTACTGATAATATGGCCCCCGCCCACACTCACTTCTCTCCTATCACGGGCCCCGCCCTTACTCTGCTAATGATGAGATATTGTAACGCCCGTAGATCCGGGCTAATCAATTTAGAGACAATGAGCATCAAAAAATGAGTTTTGATGGAAGATTATTTAGAAGAATTAATCTTAACCATTTTATAGTATATGTTACAAGGGTTCCGTACATATAAAGAACGCCGAAATCTGAGTTATAACGAAGAAGTTATGGCCCGTCGAAGTTTTACGGCAAAACCGGTACGACACGACGCGACGTAAATAGTGAATATACGATACAAGACTTTTTGGCCTTAGTGATCTAAACAAAAGTCGTAGTATACGTTAAACCGAGAGCGTGCATAAAAAGAACGCCCAAATCTGACTTCGTATTAGGAAGTTATAATTTTTCTAAGATTTGGCATAGTAGTGCACAGCCCAGAATTCGAATTTTAGATCGAGCGGTTTTTGGTCAACGCAACCTAAATGAGAATTGAAGATCTCATTAATAGGAACTCAACGACAAAAAGACAGACGAAAACGGAGTCCGTATGTAAAAGTTATGAATTTTACACGGATATTTAACAGTGTAATCACCTCTTGCTGTTAAATTTAAGATCGGTCGAGAATTAGCCGACGGAGTAAAAAGGAAAGTTGTAGATTTTATTTTTACCTACGCGTGGATATAAATAACGTCAAAAACGAAGATCGTATGCGAAAGTTATGGACGAAGCTTAGTCTCTACTTTTCAAGCGCGGCGAATTCGATATAGTTTTGTAAATCCGAGATAGAATTAGAATTAGCCAACGGGGTCTAAATGAAAGTTGTAGTACTCGTAAATACCAACGCGTGGATATAAATAACGTTGGAAATGGAGCTCGTATGCGAAAGATATGGACGAATCTTAGTCGCTACTCTTCGTGCGCGATAAATACGATACAGTTTTTGTAAATCTGAGATAGAAGGAAAATTAGCCGACGGGGTCTAAATGAAAGTTGTAGTACTCGTAAATACCAATGTGTGGATTTAAAGAACGTAGAAAACGGAGCTCGTACGCGGAAGATACGGACGAAACTTAGGGGCTACTTTACTATAAAATCCCTATAAATAAAGGGTGAACTCTTCATATTTTCCTCACACCATAAACCTTTCTTTCTCTCTCTAACTTCTCTCTAGCCTCCCTAAACCCCTCCCAAGTCTAGGGAACTTCCCTAGCACGAGAAGGAAGCCACGGAGCGCCCGCCGGCTCCGAGAAGAAAAGCTTTCGGCTCGGAAACGCTGCTCCAGCGAAGTCCGATTTTTAATAAAAACCCGCTGTAAGTGAGCTACGTCTATACTATATTTAATATAGCTTTTATTTAAATATAGTAATGTTATTAGGACCCTATAATAATTATTTGGGCTATTATTATGAGTTATATAAGTGTCGTTATAATATCTTTTTAACCACTCGCGGTACGGGGAATCTAGTTTGGAGGGCCGCTTGGGTTGCTGGATTCAGAAGTGCTATATGCCAAAATGATCCTGCCCTCCGGTGTTCCATGTCTGGCCCCTGTCTGTACATAGTGGGTGAAGATTATTGTTTAATGCTTATATAATAGTAATAATAGTTAGACTATTAATTAGTCTCGGTGAATATTAGACTAAACTCTAGTGGTAATGATACTAGGTTTTGTCAAAGGAAAATTGTTTTAAGAGTAACGAAGCGCTGTATGAGTACCGAGTCACCACCTTATCAGGTGAGTGCATAGTTACTTTCATCTTCCACATAGATATGAAGTATTTTATATAAATTACGTGCTATGTGTGTATACTTTCTGAATACTTGATGTCTATGCTGGATGAAACGTTTTATACATTTTTTAAATGATCTAAACTATATATGTATTTTATATCTACAAAATGTGTTGGGTAAAACATGGGTAGATTAGAGGTGAGATAAATGATGAGCGATGAAAGATGAGATAAATGATGAGCGATTAAAGATGAGATGAATGATGAGCGATGATATATGAGTGATAAAATATGGTGCGAAGCGATGACCTAAGCGATGAGCCAAAACGATGAGCCAAAGCGATGAACCAAAACGATGAGCCAAACGATGACCCAAGCGATGGCCCCGTCATCTAGCAGAGTATGGATGACAACCACGGACTATTCTAGATAGTCTAGTGGAACACTAGCAGGCTCGCAACCTGTAGGTGTTGTGAACGATGTGTTCACCGGTGTACTCTAAACCCCGACGACTACACAGACTTAGTGCCTAAACCCTGGCGATCATCCAGACTTGGTGCCTAAACCCTGGCGACTATGCAGACTTAGTGCCTAAACCCTGGTGATCATGCAGACTTGGTGCCTAAACCCTGGCGACTATGCAGACTTAGCGCCTGTTGCATAAATCCTGGCGACTATGCAAACTTAGTGCCTAAACCCCAGTGACGATGGACTTCGTGCCGATTCCTTAGGATGATCCTTAGGAATGAATGAACAAGGAATAGTTGATTCTTAGGGTAGATCCTTAAGAGTAAAGAAGATAATGTGGATGGGTAATTGGGTAGATTGTTTGATGTTTAAACATAATAATTATATTATTGTGGGTTGAAAACCCTATGTACTCACCAGGTTTCCCAACCTGACCCACTCAAGCTTATTTGTATCACAGGTGTCGATATGAAGCTACTTTACACTGAGGGATTTAAAAGAGATGTAGATCACTAGTGTAAATGAATGTAAGTTCTGTTTATGCTTATGTTTCTGTATTGACGATGACATCCCAAATGTTTTAAAATTAATAAAAATACATTTCTTCGGAAATGCTTTGATAACATATTTGTCATATTTTTCTGGGAACAAATTCCGCAACATTTTTATTAAAAGAAGTACTCTGATTTTTATAAAGCATAAACAAAATTGGTCTTTTCTGGCCGTGAAAATGGGGATGTCACAGATATGGAGCCCCGTCCATACTCAGCTAGTGATGAGATACGAGACCTCGCCCACACTCACCTCCCTACCAGGCACATATAAGTATCACACAGACAACAAGTATAATCTAACATGCAAACATTCCTCGGGCTTGCCCCAACATCAAACCTTAGTCCGGAATAACTTACATATAAACCTTCCTCGGGCTTACCCTGGCATCGAACCAAAGTCCGGAAGCATATAAACATTCCTCAGGCTTACCCCGGCATCGGACCAAAGTCCGGAGACATACAAACAGACACATGCATGAATCACAAAGTCACCAAGCATACAAACATTCCTCAGGCTTGCCACAACATTGGATCGTAGTCCGGAACAAATAATATAACTAATGCCAAGGGCTAACCCCCAAGTCTTCCTACCATTCATAAACTAAATGGGCCGGCATTGTGGCCGCAGACCCATACAAACAAGAGGAAACTCACTTCGCACTGCTGAAGTCCCGCGGATAATCCTCTGGCTGATAACTGGCAATTCCCCGAACTGCTGATCCTTCGGCTCCCCGAGCTATCAGTACCAAAATATCACTTAGTCAAAACCTAATAATCCTTACTTGGGGTGAAATAACCGTTTCACCCCTAGCCCAACAAGATTCATAACCAAGGCCAAAAACTATCAAATCCATAAAACTCAATCAATGGGGCAATTTTCCAAATTGGGCCCAAACCCTTACATGGGCCTTTCCCCAAAGGCCATTTACTTTTCTGAACCAATGATTTTTCGATGGCCCAAAAGTCCAAGCCCATTAGGCCCAATCAAGGCCTAACTACATTGGGCCCACTAAATCCTAATTCGTCATCCAAGGCCCATTAGGGCAAGCCCATCAAGGCAATCCCAACCAGAAGTCCATTACTCTAAAATCCTTAGTCCATTATGAGTCCAAACCAAAAGATAAGTCCAATACCAAGCTAGCCCACAATCAAAGAGCCCAAAACTTGTGCATGTGATGCTCACGTCGTGAGCACCTTATGCTCACGTCGTGAGGTCGGGACTTTGGCCCATAAACTTCCTCAAATACGTTCTCACGTCGTGAGGCTTCTTTGCTCACGTCGTGAGTCCAGATCCGACAAAAAATGAGCATAAAACTCCTAATCCATTAAGCCTTAACATGGAACAATCTAGACGGTCCTCCTTGACCCCAAGGGCCATAAAAATTGAACATTTTCAGTCACATATGTCCAATACATGACTTAAACACTAACTTGGGTCAAAATGAAGTAAAAAGGTCCAAGATTCAAACTTGGAGTCCAAAACTTGCACCAACATCCAGATCCAAGGGTTCTAACACAGCAAATGACTCAATGGTCCATAAAGTTGCTAACTTTATGGAATTCATGCATGACAATCCAAGCTCCCATGCAAAGAAGGCAACCATAGCCTAGATCTAGCAACCTTAAATGAAAAAGATAGGATCTTTATACCTTATAGAAGCTTACAAGTTCAGCTAGTCCACAGAGATGAGCTTATCTCGCCAAAATGAGTCATCACAAGAGCTTCTTCTTCTTCTTCAACGAAATCAAACCAACATCAACACCAAAACCACCAACAATGGCTTAAGGGCTCAAAAGGGTCGCATTTAGGGTTTTCAATGACTTGGGAGTGAAAGAGGCTTAGGAGAAGCAACCCTAATCAACTCATACCTTTAAATAACCGAAAATTAGGGTTTTAGTGCATCAGACGCTCCTTACAAAACCGAAAATCCATAAAAGGCCGAATTATCAAATTACGATTATACCTTTAGCCTCCGAAGTCACAATCTAACACTTGGATTATTTGTGCCATAACACCCACATCCGAAATGGGCCAAATCCTACCTTTCTTAAGGCCCTAAACCTTATGATAACTGATGATTGGGCCGCAGCCCCGAGCAGCGAAGCACTTTCAAAACCAGGTGGTACAACTATCCCCCACTTAAATTGGATTTCGTCCTCGAAATCGCTCCTTACTAACGCCCATATCCAAACTAATGATCTGAGGTACGCAACCGATTATTCTGCGCTTAAAACAACCTTCTCCAGACAACCGAACCTAAAACAAACTTTCGTCCCAAAGAAAACTTTAAACCCTTGCAAAACCACTTCTTCCTACCCGAAGTATGAAATCCATAATGGTCTGTCTCCCTGACAGACGGCCCACGCATAACTATATGCAGAACAATTATACTTGACAGAAGGCTCAGATAATCCTTCGAGTAGAAGATTCATCCCTGCAACGGTTAGACTCAGACTAGCTCTGCGCAACAGGGTCAAATCTATTACTCTGAGATTATTCAACCCAACTGTAAGTGACTTATACTTCTCACACGGGAATTCTCACATCACCACTTCTGCCTGAACATCATGTTGTCTCTTATCCGCTTTACGGATGAACCAAGACCACCCTGTCTCAACTGATCATCCATTATCTGGAATACCGGACTCCCACTCAGTCGCTGAACTAAAGAACACTCTCTCAGTCGCTCCCAGCGACTTCTGAAGAACTTCGGCTACCGAAAACTACTCTATCCATATTGCCACTTCGGGTACTATAACTAGGAGATACGGGCCTCGCCCACACTCTGCTATCTAGGAGATACGGGCCCCCGCCCGCACTCTGCTGACTAGGAGATACGGGCCCCCGCCCACACTCCACTATCGAGGACTATATTGGTCCAACTCCACCTTGAATCCCATCGAACTATCCTTTCCTGATTCCGATCACGCTAACTAGGAGATACGGGCCTCGCCCACACTCCGCTGACTAGGAGATACGGGCCTCTGCCCACACTCTGCTAACAGACTACTAATTAATGTTACGACTATCCCGCAGTCTTACAACACTTCCACACTATCTGACTGCTGGTGAATGCTACGACTATCCCGCAGTCTTACAACACTTTCCACACTGTCTCAACCGCTGACTACCAACCCGAAAACATCCAATGTCGAGTGCTCATGCAGTCTAACATCCAGACTAACTCGCGTCCTGCTGAGATTTCTCCGACCTGGTTTCCCAACACCAGCTATCAACTACTGTGAATACACGAACTCAACGTTGGGAAGTTTCCCAAACTCCCAACTCACACACTCCTCTATCCAAACAACCACTTGGGCCGCTTTCCTCCCCAATGAGAATGCGAACTCATCCTAGTTTCGCACCTACTTCTGGTCTTAAATACCTGAACGATTCTCCCCCACTTTGGTTCAACTAAGATCTTATAGCACACAGCTTGGAAAGGATTCCTAATCCTTCTTACCATCCAATGATCAATCTGCCGGCAACCAACACTTACCACTGTTAGTGCTCCAAAACTAATCAATGCTAAGATAGTATAACTCTTGAAGGCTAACGGAACACTTCTCGAGTTCCAATCACACTTGCTATAATTACCGCATCCTGAGAACCCGCTCTAAAAAGGGATGTCCTCGAACTACTATTCTAGAATTCATGGTATGCAGGTGACATATAACTCAATCATGAGCAGGAAATATAACTCCAAGATATATCTGATCATACTGAGGCGAGATAATAGAAATAGAATCATGAATAATAGCTAATAGGAAAGTAAAAGATACGTACCTGCAACATCGGAAGCTGCTCGCGCCTCCTCTGTGGTCAGACGAAAAGCCCTGCTCCTCGCCGTAGGCGCCTCTGCCCAGCCCTGACGGACGTCGGTGATCCTCAAATTTGTAAGGGCAGGTGCTATCACCTGTCCCGCTGTAACCGAACTCGGACATTGGGACTTCTTGTGGCCCCATTGAGTGCAATGGAAGCAGATTAGGTCTGATCCCTGGGTGGTGGTAGCAGTGCAGTCCCTGCTGAAATGACCGGTCCGACCACACTTGAAGCAGCCTGAATCACCACCACTGCTACTCCTACATGCACCCTCTTGGGTCCTACCACAGTTTCCACAGGGGTTGCGGCCCTAGTGGTCTCTCGATCTCAAATTTCATACCTTGGGCCTCTTGCCCGAACCCACAAATATCAACACCTCATCCGACTTCCTCTTTCTCACTGCCTCCAAGTCGATCTCTCTCTCCCTAGCTTGAGCGATCATATCCTCCAGCGTCTTCCAGCTGGACCGGCTCACAAAATGTCTAATATCGCTCCTCAGCATCTCATGATATCAGGCCTTCTTCATCTCCTCATCTGCTACATACTACGGAACAAGAAGGGCCCTCTCCTTGAACTTAGCGGTGATCTTCGCCACCGTCTCTGTAGTCTGTTGGAGGTCCTGAAACTCCCGCACTAACTGTTGCACCTTAATCACTAGCGCAAACTCGGCCCTGAATCTGGCCGAGAAGTCACTCCATATCATCGCGTCCAACGCGACATCATCCCCAATAGCATGTCTAACCTCCTCCCACCAATCATGTGCCCTTTCCTTCAGAAGACACAAGGCGAGTCGGACCTTGTCCCCCACGGGACACCGGCTAGAACGAAATGTGTTGGCGACATCAGCCAACCATCTGCCGCTAGCAATGGGGTCCTTAGCCCCATGGTAATCTGGATCTTTACAAGCTCTAAACTCCCTGAACGTCAACGTGTGTGCCCCCATCATGGCCGCCATCTCAGTACGGAAGGCTCCCAACCTCTCTTCCAGAATCTCCAAAATTCCTTCCTTGACCGTATCGAAGATCATAGGAGTCTCGTCAATAATACTGCGCATAATCTCAGTTGATATAAAATCTCTCATCTGCTTCTCGAGCTGCCCGACTCTAGATCCCGAACATATCACTCACCGGCGCCAGAAACGCCCACTGTTCTAGTACGTAACGTCACCATGCTGCAACACATCATAATAACCATCAGTATACTCATCATTATCGAGGGATCACACATACATACTAGAAGTTTCCTGGTTTAATGTTAGCCATTCTTGAATCGAGTACGGATCCTCTGGTTTCAATAGTATGGGCACATACTACCTTCCACATCTATCCATACTTTCCTCAAGAATTTCCTCGACTCCACCAAGTCCCTTTCACTACTACTATTGCTCCCAGCACTAAACTCATCCTAGGCTTGCCCTAGGGTATCCTCCATCTGACTCTCTGCCATCAGCTGCATAAGAAGTCCCTGCTATCTCCCCCTAACTAGCTCGCAAATACCGTTACATATTACTAAGACCAGATAATTCTTCGAATGAGAGGTCCTACCCTACAACGGTTAGACTCCGACGAGAGCTGCGAAATAAGGCTAGACCTAACCTTCTGAAATTACTTAGTCCTCGTAATATGTAACTTAACATATTCGTTTACTAGTTAGTTAAATATAACTAGAACTCCTAAAAAGCACAAAGCAAGCAGCATTCGGGCATTGGGTAAACAAAACCAAGCATATCCTAATCAGGCCATCATATCACTGACTAATCGGTACTAGCATGCAGTTCATAAAGCTCATACACATATAACAGGTACTTAAGGCATCCTCCTAGATCCTTAGCCTTAATCTAGCATGCAGTTCTCATAAGCATATCATAACTAAACAAACATGTATGGGTAATTTGGGAGAACTTATTTGAGCTCGACTGATTTCATGCACCACACCCTTTTCTCTTTCCAAAATCCTTTATAAAAAAATGTTTTTCTTTTTGAAAACTTTCATACCAAGTCCTCAGTTTGAGTTCAGACACACCCGAGAGTGTGCCCGAATCCCTCAAACCAAGGCTCTGATACCAACTTGAAACATCCCAACAATACGGTCCAAAAATTTCGTTTTAAATCATTAATAAAACCATAGTTATCAAAATCATTCATTGAAAATCATAAGTCATCGTATCAAATCAGAGTATCATATTGAACACATATAAACATATCAGAGTAAAATATCCCAGGCTGAAAACATCTTGGTGTGTGCAACGCAGTCATCCCGAGCTCTTCTCTTTGCAACTGGAAGTACCTGAAACCAAAACTGAAAACCGTAAGCACGAAGCTTAGTGAGTTCCCCAACCAACCACATAAGCACATATACTGGGCCCCCGACCCTACATCGGGCCACGCCTGCCATCAGGCCCCACCGAGCATCGAGCCCCGCTCGGTATAAAAATTTGTTTCTCTTAGACCCCGCCTGTCTTTGGGCCCCGCCCGCTATACACATGCAACAATATCATATAATCATACTAGCACATAAAGAAAACATACTCTAAATGTATTTCCTGTCCTAAGGCCTCGCCTAACTTGGGCCCCGCCCCTGTCCTACTACTGATGAGTCACAGAACCCCGTCAGCACTCCTGTTGGTAGTGAGTGATGGGTTTTGAGCATTCTAACACTCCTAAGTGTACATGCAACCCTAGAAAACCTTGGATCTATGTTTGTCTAAAATACATGCAAAATACTTTTTCCAAGGTTCATAATCCTATCTAGCATACATGGGGAACTTTAATCATAAAAGATGGCTAGGATTACATACCTTGTAGTTGTTTTGATTCCTTGAAAACCTTGAGAGCCTAGCACCCCAAGTGTGATGCCCAAATGCTCTTGGAATAAACTTTGAGAGAAATGTATAACACTTGAAATTGGCCTTGACCTCTTGTCTCACTAGTGTAGCAGATTTTGGTTGCTAGAAGCATGCTTATATAGTATGTTGCATTAGGGTTACACCATGTAAACCCTAATGTAACATGGCTCTTCATTTCTATGACCCATGGGTTTGTAACTCCCATGGAGCATCCATGGAGCATCCTATGGACCTTAGCCCAACTAGATAATCCATGGAGCATCTAGCCCACTATACAAGTATGGATGATTTACACAATCAACCCATATATTTAATTAGTCTCCTTTTTGATCACTTAGTTAATTCTAGATTAATTCTTGATCAATACTAATTAAATAATATTATTAATATATTAGAACTTATAATATATTAATAAACCACAAGTGTTATTTCTCTCATTTAGTCTATCCAAATGCATGATGCCATGCAACCCAAATGGACCATGTCGGGTCGGGTCAAGTACATACCAGAAATAGTTATGGACTTAGACACCTTATCGAACAGTCTCCCACTTGGATAAGTCTAATAACTATAACTGCAAGTATGGCTTTAGGAATCGATCAGCAATCGTAGCTCTTTTCAAGGTCTCTCGGAATTGAGAAGATGATGATACGCCATTTAAGATAAGTGATCATATAATCCTCTGTTCTAGATATCAGCCGGACAAATACATGGAACAATGTCTTACTTATTGTCCAGCAGTTTGTTTCTCGATTTCCGATTTGTTTGACATAGAACTTAATTGAACACATCAACTTAGTTCTGACCAGGCCCGGTACATAGGTCAAAACAAAATCATCGAGGGGCCCATATATCGCTTCTAATCCAAGAAGGAACAGATAAACTTCGACGCATATGCTTGTTCTACTACTTGTTGAATCACACACAAACGCACGTTTTATAACATCAAGTTACCAATGCGTTTTGGCACGATCAATGTATAACCAACTCATAGAAAACAAGACATATCTCTAGGTTTGAAGACTTATATGATATTACCGTCTCGCTATCACTCGAGATAAATTCCATGAAGTGATACCAGCGAGCGTGGGTTGAATCCAATACTCAGAACTTATGAGCACTCATGAGTGTTGAGGCCATGTCCAACATCTTAGACCTCTACAACCAACTCATGCCAATCTTAATTCATATCTACTTCCAACATATGACCGACTGTGGATAATTTTAATAATATGTAAAACACAACATAAATATTCTGGAAGTCAAAACATGCAAAAGAAATAATAGTAAACGATTGACAAAAGATAGCAACACTTTACTCATAAATAAAACATACCTTTTATTCATCATCAAATGTCAATTACACTTTACAAATTTCAAAATTATCTAACTACTAAAACTAATATTATCCTTCAGCCCTATGCTCCTTGCATGCTGGAGATGCTTAACCCTACCCAGTCCCTTCGTGAGGGGATCTGTCGGGTTCTCATCCGATGATACCCTATTTGCCACGAGGAGTCCTTCCTTTATTCGATGTCTGATGAAATGGTATTTTCTATCAATGTGTCTGGATCTCCCGTGATCCCTTGGTTCCTTGGCTAAGGTAACTGCACTTTCACTATCACATAAAATCTCTATGGGCTCCTTTATAGCTGGTACTACTCCAAGGTCTCAAATGAAGTTCTTCAGCCATATTGCCTCCTTTGCTGCCTCGCTTGCCGCTATATACTCTGATTCGCAAGTTGAATCAGCCACTGTCTCCTGCTTGGAACTTTTCCAAGAAATTGCTCCTCCGTTTAAGGTAAAGACCCAGCCCGACTGAGAGCGGAAATTATCCCTATCAGTCTGGAAGCTAGCATCACTATACCCTACAACTCTCAAGTCATCACTCCCACCAAGGGTAAGGACCCAGTCCTTAGTCCTCCACAGGTATTTGAGAATGTTCTTTACCGCCGTCCAGTGAGCCTTACCAGGATTCCCCTGATACCTGATAACCATGATCAAAGCAAAGGCTACATCAGGACGAGTACACGTCATATCATACATGATCGAGCCTACAGCTGAAGCATAAGGTACTCGACTCTTTTCTGCTATCTCAACCTCGGTACTCGGGCTCTGAGTCTTACTCAATCTAGCGTTACTCTGGATGGGTAACTCTCCTTTCTTGGAATCTTGCATGCTGAACCTCTTCAGCACTTTATCCAAGTATGTACTCTGACTAAGTCCAATTAGTCTTTTACTCCGGTCTCTCATAATTCTTATCCCTAGAATATAGGTAGCTTCTCCTAGGTCCTTCATAGCGAAACACATCCCAAGCCAGGACTTCACTTCTTGCACGGTTGGGATGTCATTTCCTATGAGTAGTATGTCATCCACATATAGTACCAAAAAACTGACTATACTCCCACTAGCCCTGACATATACACAAGATTCATCTTCACTCCTCGAAAAGCCAAACTCTTTGACTTTCTCATCGAAGCAAAGATTCCATCTGCGAGGTGCTTGTTTCAATCCATAGATGGATTTCTCAAGCTTACACATTTTATTAGGGTACTCTGTGCTGAAAAAACCCTCTAGCTGATTCATGTAAACATCCTCAGCCAACTTTCCATTAAGGAAAGCGGTTTTGACATCCATTTGTCATATTTCATAGTCATGAAATGCATCTATGGCTAACAATACCCTAATAGACTTAATATTGGCTACTGGTGAAAAGGTCTCATCATAATAAACTCCCGGAGTTTGAGAAAAGCCCTTTGCAACCAGTCGCGCCTTATAAGTGTGTACATTACCATCCATGTCGGTCTTCTTCTTGAAGATACATTTGCACCCAACTGTCTTACGACCTGGTACATTGTCAACCAAGTTCCAAACTTGATTGTCATACATGGACTGTATCTTGTTGTCCATTGCCTCTTTCCATTTAGCAGATTCGGGGCCTGCCATGGCTTCCGCATAGCTGTTAGGTTCATCCAGACTTACCAGTGTCTCATCACTGATAAGTGTCTCACCTTCCGCAGTAATATGGAAACCATAGTAGTGCTCAGGTGCATTCCTAACCCTTGTGGAACGCCTCAGAGGTACAGACTTGTCAATTGGATCAACAGGAGTTGCCTCCTCAAGTTGACTGCTAGGGTTTGAGGTTCCTTTACCACTTGACTCTTGAATTTCTTCAAGGTCAATTTGCCTCCCATTGTTTCCTTGGCTTATGAACTCTCTCTCTCGAAAGACACCCCTCCTTGCTACAAAGACCACATTCTCACTAGGTCTGTAGAAGAGGTAACCAAAGGATTTCTGTGGGTAGCCGATGAAAATACACCTCTCACTTCAAGGTTCAAGCTTATCGTGAGTCTCGCGTCTCACGAAAGCTTTGCAACCCCAAATCTTGATGTGGGCTAGACTAGGAACTTTTCCAGTCCACATCTTGTGAGGTGTTTTGGCAACCTTCTTTGTAGGGACCAGATTAAGGATATGGGCGGCAGTCTCTAAGGCATACCCCCAGAAAGAGATTGGTAGCGAAGCTCGACTCATCATGGAACGAACCATATCTAACAAGGTTAGATTACGCCTATCAGCTACACCATTCAACTGTGGTGTCCTAGGAGGTGTCAATTGTGAGACAACCCCACATTCCTTAAGATAGTCGAGGAACTTTGTACTAAGATACTCACCACCACAATCAGATCGAAGAATCTTAATGTTCCTGCCCAATTGATTCTCTACTTCCTGTTTAAACTCTTTAAACCTATCGAAAGTCTCTGACTTATGCTTGATTAAGTAGATATATCCATATCTACTATAATCATCTGTAAAAGTCACATAATAACGATTAGCATCCCTTGTGGCAGTTTTGAAGTGTCCACACACATCTGTGTGTACTAGATCCAACAAACCTTCACCCTTAGCACAAGAACCTGTGAAGGGTGACTTTGTCATTTTTCCAAGTAAGCATGATTCACAACTATCATCTGACTTTAGGTCAAATGACTCCAAGACTCCATCCTTTTGGAGTTGGACTATGCGTTTCTTGCTTACATGTCCAAGACGACAATGCCATAATGATGCTTTATCCAAGTTATTATCACTAGAAGAATCAATACACAACACATTATTTCCTAAATTATCTACAACAGACACAGCTTCATACACACCATCACAAGGTAATGCTTTAAAATAAAACACATTATTAAAGAAAGAATTTATTCCACCAACTTCATTATCAAAAGAAAAAGTAAACCCTTGTTTGTACAAAGCATGAAAGGAAATAACATTTCTTGCCATTTCAGGCGAATAACAATATTTATTCAAATCTAAAGTAAACCCACTACTTAGCAACAAAGTATAAACTCCAATCTTGGTGACAGGTGAAACTTTCCTATTCCCCATGATCAGGTTTATCTTTCCATGCTCCACATTCTCACTTCTTCTTAGTCCCTACAAATCAGAACAAATATGAATACCACAGTCGGAATCAAGGACCCAAGAGTTAGAATAGGGTGAGTTATTAGATAATATAGTGTTAATACCTGCATGGTTGGGTTTCACTTTCCCATCCTTCAAATCTTGTTGGTACTTTCGGCAGTTCCACTTCCAGTACGCCTTTTCATGGCAATAGAAGCATTCAGCCTCTTTTGGATCAAAAGAAGGAGTGACGAAACCTTTCTTGGTTCCGCTTGAAGAGGAGCCATCAAGATTCTTACCCTTGGTACCATTCGAAGGGTTCTTCCTCTTTTTCCCTCTACCTTTCCCGATTTCCAGGACAGGTGCAGAGTTTGGAGTAGGAGTAGGAGTGGTAACAACCGACTTACCTTTAAGACCTGATTCTGCGGTCTTTAGGAGTCCTTGAAGTTTGCTGAGGGTGACTTCTTCCTTGTTCATGTGGTATGTCATGCGGAATTGATCATAACACGATGGTAAGGAGTGAAAAATAATATCTATTGCTAACTCCTCGGGGAAGTTCACATTAAGTTTCAGCAAGCGGTCCACATACCTTTGCATTTTCTGCATGTGGCCCGTGATGGGTTCACCATCCTTCATCCTGGTTGTTATCATAGAG
Organism: Lactuca virosa; assembly: GCF_052849685.1. Classification (NCBI taxonomy): domain Eukaryota; kingdom Viridiplantae; phylum Streptophyta; class Magnoliopsida; order Asterales; family Asteraceae; genus Lactuca; species Lactuca virosa. The sequence goes on from NC_136429.1 coordinate 325,895,291, forward strand.
GAGATGATTTCATATCGCTCTTGACGAGCACTCTGATGGTAGCGGTCCATCAAATCCTGGTGCATCTCAAAAGGATAGTAGTCCTCATAGGACTTTTGAAGCTCGGCTGTCATAGTGGCCATCATGATGCATGCCACTTTGGTAGCATCTCTTTCATGAGCCTCATATTCAGCAAGCTCCTCAGGAGTAGCAGTTGGCTCGGGTACCTTAAGCTCCTTGTCGAGAACATATTCTTTGTTCTCATACCGAGTGACCATCCTGATGTTCCTGATCCAATCTGTAAAGTTGGATCCATCAAAGATGACTCTCCCACAAAGGTTCATGAGAGAGAAGGAGCCGGTAGGGTTTGAGCCAGAAGCAACATTGTTGGAAGACATCTAAAAAGAAGAAAAGACAAGTTTAGTTTAGATATAAAGATAGTCCTTAATAAAACACCCAAATGTAATATTAAGGCTAGGATCCAATCACAATATATTATAACTTAGAAGAGGGATGTTGTAATCTAAGCTAAAACATATTTGAAAGGTAGGTGAATGACAATTCACCAATTTCCACCATGAAAAACGAAATATATAAATTATTAGGTTTTTATTTGATTTTTAGAAACTCGTAGATTCTTTTGAGATTCATTAAACTTTTCAATGGCATATTTCAATCTCGAGTGTGCCCTTCATGTTTTGTGACTGGGATACAGAGGATCACAAAACAAGGTGTGAAGTAACCATGCAAATTAGTTGGTACCCTTAATGTTTTTCACTTAATCGATGTGTCGGTTAACCACACGCGCTCCACCGACCTATGAAAAACCTTAAGTCACCCTTTGCCTACCTTGTTAAGTCCAAGTTAGTGTGCCGGTTAACCACACACGCTCCACTAACGACTTAATCAAAGTGCAAAGTGTAATTTCATGGGTTAGCACCTTATTCACATTTTCCTAAAGTAACTAAGATTGGGAATTTATAAAACATTTAGTTACTTTATAATAATCATTATGCTTTTAATGAGAATTTTAAGTCATTGTCCTACCCGTTTGGCTAATGACCCTCCACCAGTCAAGGAAGCGGTGGGTGAGAGTGGACACCCATTAAGCTGCCATTTAATAGGCAACAACCTTATACCCCCCTTATAGATCGGCTTCGTGAATGAGGCCTACTAACGGTAAAACGACTATATATATATATATATATTATTAAACTTATAATATTATAAAGTATAAGGGTTGAATTTTAACTTTTTAAAATTCTAGGGGTTGGAACTAAAGTTTATTAGATGACTTTACATGTTCAAAAACTTGAGGGCAAGTTTTGTAACTTTACAAAACCTTTCAATTCATAACTTATGAGTTATTAAAATGAAAACTCTTCATTTTTGTAACTTATGTGTTCTTTTAATGGAATTAATACAAAGTGACTTTTGGTTATCCATAACTTGAGAACAAGTTATGGACTCCATTAAAACACATGAAGATCATGAATTCAGCATTAAACAAGTAATTCCTATGATCTATCAAGAACTCATAAGAACATGAATAATCATATCAAAATTTCAAGAACATATGAACACATATAATCATGTAATTTTGATATTAGCCATTGTAAATGGATTAGAACAATCATTACACCATCTAAAACAAGTTTTAAAACACCAAAACAGTTTAGGGTAATGTTTCTAGTCCATTTCCAGCAGCAAAACTTGAAAAACTGCACTCAGGGGCTCCTACTCGTCGAGTGCAAGAACCTACTCGACGAGTAGGATGAGTTTACTCATGGACTCGTTGAGTCCCCCCCCCCCCTATGGACTCGGCAAGTTCATGCTACAGAATGCATAAAAAACAAGTTTTTTTTTCACAATTTTGCATCAAGTATCAAACAAACAAGCCTAGGCTCTAATACCACTGATGGGTTTTGAGCATTCTAACACTCCTAAGTATACATGCAACCCTAGAAAACCTTGGATCTATGTTTGTCTAAAATACATGCAAAATACTTTTTCCAAGGTTCATAATCCTATCTAGCATACATGTGGAAGTTTAATCATAAAAGATGGCTAGGATTACATACCATGTAGTTGTTTTGATTCCTTGAAAACCTTGAGATCCTAGCACCCCAAGTGTGATGCCTCAAATGTTTCACACAACACCAAATGCTCTTGGAATAAACTTTGAGAGAAATGTATAACACTTGAAATTGGCCTTGCCCTCTTGTCTCACTAGTGTAGCCGATTTTGGTTGCTAGAAGCATGCTTATATAGTATGTTGCATTAGGGTTACACCATGTAAACCCTAATGTAACATGGCTCTTCATTTCTATGACCCATGGGTTTGTAACTCCCATGGAGCATCCTATGGACCTTAGCCCAACTAGATAATCCATGGAGCATCTAGCCCACTATACAAGTATGGATGATTTACACAATCAACCAATATATTTAATTAGTCTCCTTTTTGATCACTTAATTAATTATAGATTAATTCTTGATCAATACTAATTAAATAATATTATTAATATATTAGAACTTATAATATATTAATAAACCACAATTGTTATTTCTCTCATTTAGTCTATCCAAATGCATGATGCCATGCAACCCAAATGGACCATGCCGGGTTGGGGCAAGTACATACCAGAAATAGTTATGAACTTAGACACCTTATCCAACAGTGAGATACGGCCCCCCACCCACACTCACTTCTCTCCTATCACGGCCCGCCCCTACTCTGCTAATGATGAGATATGGAACCCCGTCCATACTTAGCTAGTAATGAGATACGGGACCTCGCCCACACTCACCTCCCTACTAGGAACATACAAGTATCACACAGACAACAAGTCTAATCTAACATGCAAACATTCCTCGGGTTTTCCCCGACATCGAACCTTAGTCCGGAATTACATACATATAAACCTTCCTCGGGCTTACCCTGGCATTGGACTGAAGTACGAAAGCATATAAACATTCCTCAGGCTTACCCCGACATCGGACCAAAGTCCGGAGACATACAAATAGACACATGCAAGAATCATAAAGACACCAAGCATACAAACATTCCTCGGGCTTGCCACAACATCGGATCGTAATCCGGAACATATAACATAACTAATGCCATGGGCTAACCCCCAGGTCTTCCTACCATAAATAAACTAAATGGGGCGGCATTGTGGCCGTAGACCCATACAAACAAGATGAAACTCACCTCGCACTGCTGAAGTCCCGCGGATAATCCTCTGGCTGCTAACTGGCAATTCCCCGAACTGCTGATCCTTCGGCTCCCCGAGCTATCAGTAACAAAATAACACTTATTCAAAACCCAATAATCCTTACTTGGGGTGAAATGACCGTTTCACCCCTGGCCCAACAAGATTCATAACCAAGGCCCAAAACTATCAAATCCATAAAAATCCATCAATGGCCCAATTTTCCAAATTGGGCCTAAACCCTTACATGGGTCTTTCCCCAAAGGCCAATTACTTTTCTGAACCAATGATTTTCCGATGGCCCAAAAGTCCAAGCCCATTGGGCCCAATCAAGGCCTAACTACATTGGGCCCACTAAGGCCAATTCATCATACAAGGTCCATTAGGGCAAGCCCAACAAGGCAGGCCCAACCAGAAGTTCATTACTATAAAATCCTTAGTCCATTATGAGCCCAAACCAAAACATAAGTCCAATACCAAGCTTGCCTAGAATCAAAGAGCCTAAAACTTGCACAGGTGATGCTCACGTCGTGAACACCTTATGCTCACGTCGTGAGGTCGGGATTTTGGCCCAGAAACTTCCTCGAATACGTTCTCACGTCGTGAGTCCAGATCTGACCAAAAATGAGCATTAAGCTCCTAATCCATTAAGCCTTAACATGAGACAGTCTAGAGGGTCCTCTTTGACCCCAAGGGCCATAAAATTCGAACCTTTTCAGTCACATATGTCCTGTACATGACTTAAACACCAACTTGGGTCAAAATCAAGTAAAAATGTCCAAGACTCAAACTTGGAGTCCAAAACTTGCACCAAAATCCCGATCCAAGGGTTTTAACACAACAAATGACTCAATGGTCCATAAAGTTGCTAAATTTATAGACTTCATGCATGACAATCCAAGCTCCCATGCAAAGAAGGCAACCATAGCCTAAATCTAGCTACCTTAAATGAAAAAAGATAGGATCTTTATACCTTATAGAAGCTCACAAGTTCTGCTAGTCCATAATGATGAGCTTATCTCGCCAAAATGAGTCATCACAAGAGCTTTTTCTTCTTCTTCTTCTACTTCTTCTTCTTCTTCTTCAAAGAAATCAAAACACCATCAACACCAAAACCACCAACAATGGCTCAAGGGCTCAAAAGGGTCAAATTTAGGGTTTTTTGAGTGACTTGGGAGTGAAAGAGGCTGAGGAGAAGCAACTCAAATCATCTCATACCTTTAAATACCTGAAAATTAGGGTTTTAGTGCATCAGACGCTCCTCACGTCGTGAGCCTTAAACGAGCGTGGTCAACAAGTCAATGATCACTCACCCGAACCACTCCAACTTCAAATGGCCATAAGTTCTTCGTTTCAACTCTGTTTTTGACGTTCTTTATATCCACGGAAAGGTGGCGTGAAGCCCTACACTCCTAACAACTCACCATGGCCTTCAAACTTCCCGAACAAAACCCAAAATCCATAAAAGGCCAAATTATCAAATTACGATTATACCCTTAGCCTCCGAAGTCACAATCTAACACTTGGATTACTTATACCATAACACCCACGTCCTAAATGGGCCAAATCCTTCCTTTCCCAATGCCCGAAACCTTATGACAACTGATGATTGGGCTGCAGTCCCGAGCAGCGAAGCACTTTCAAAACCAGGTGTTACATCACCTATATGGTTCTTTGGCTATCCGAGTCGCACCTGTGAACATGATCTATTCCTAAATCCTACCTAATTCTTTGAAGGAAAATACAACAAATCATGAAGAAGCACATCAGGAAATTTATAATCGATGGATATTCCGATAGAAGACTTTTTTTCTCTTATTATCCACATAACAATATGTTAGGGTTTTTGTAACAAACCAATTTTTCCAAAGAAAATTTTCATTTTGAAATAATCAAAACATTTCCAATAAACCACAACATCTCAAGAACAATTGTTTTCAACTTCATAACATCAACATTTTATTTCATATATCACAGTGTCCCATAAAAACGCCTGAGAGAGAGTGCATGCCGCGCCATCAAGCCTTACCCTTGACCTTAGGCTCAGAAGTACCTGAAAAAAATCAACAAACTATAAGCTAATGCTTAGTGAGTGCATGCCGCGCCATCAAGCCTTACCCTTGACCTTAGGCTCAGAAGTACCTGAAAAAATCAACAAACTATAAGCTAATGCTTAGTGAGTTCCCCAGAGCATACCCCACGCAATCCACATAATCACATAATCCATATTAGCTATAACAGCTACATAAACCACATAAGCCATGCATACAAACATATAAGTATGTTATGGGCTCCCCCTAGGGTCTTACTCTAGCATGTCATGGGCTCCCTCACATGGTCTAACACCTAAGTGCCATGGGCTCCCCCATGGTCTTTAGCTGGAAAGCCATGGGCTGCCCCACATGGTCTTACATCCAAGCACCATGGGCTCCCCCCATGGTCTTCGTTGCAAGTATCACATATATAACTAGCATACCACTTAGCATATAACCAACTAACATACCACATATAACTACATCAACTAGTGTACCACATATCACAAAATGGGCCGGTCTTTGTGCCTTAGACCCATCGGTATGGTGAGGAGACTCACCTCAATGCAAATTGTAGCTGAATAGGTCCAAGCTCCGTGTAACGACCTAATTTTCAAAAGAAAATTTTCATTTTTAATCAACCAAAACACTTTCCATAAAACATAAAATCTCAATACAGTTGTTTTCAAATTTATAACCGTAGCAATGTTATTTCAAATCATCAGAGTGTCCCATAAAAACGCTCATGAAAGAGTGCACGCCGCGCCATCAAGCCTGGCCCTTGACCTTGGGCTCAGATGTACCTGAAACAAATCCAAAAACTGTAAGCTAATGCTTAGTGAGTTCCCCAGAGCATACCCCACACATAATCCGCATAACACATATCATATTAGCTATAAAAGCTACATATATCACATAATCCATGCATACAAACGTATAAGGATGTCATGGGCTCCCCCGCATGGTCTTATACCTAAGTGCCATGGGCTCCCCTCCATGGTCTTTAACTGACAAGCCATGGGCTCCCCAACATGCTCTTTCATCTGACTATCATGGTCTTCCCCATGGTCTTTAACTAACAAGCCATGTGCTCCCCCACATGGTCTTATCCAAGTGTCATGGGCTCCCCCATGGTCTTCCCTACAAGTATCATATAATCACTAGCCTACCACTTAGCATATAGCTTACTATCATACCACATATCTCTACTACAGCTAGTGTACCACATACTACAAAATGGGTCAGCCTTGGTGCCTTATACCCATTGCTATGGTGAGGAGACTCACCTATCGAATGTTGAACCGACAAGCTAAGATAAGATAAATCCCACGTACTGGTCCAACTCCACTGCCTATAATCATCATGTGATTAACTTGTCACAATCCTGAAATACCATAAATACCCTCAAAGTCAACCCTGGTCAAATTCAAGGTCAACAGTTCATGTTGACCTCAACTCGTCGAGTGCATCCAGCAACTCGTCGAGTTAATTGAATAGCTCGTCAACTCGCCGAGTTACCTATGTAACTCGTCAAGTTCCTCCCGAGTCCATTCCACTGAAACCCAAGTCAACTCGTCGAGTCACCTAAGTGACTCGTCGAGTTCATCAAATGTCCAGAAGACCAAAAGTTAATGCAGGACAACACTCTAATCATTCATTGCACTCATTCAGAATCTCGAAAACGGGTAAACCCTACCCGACTCGTCGAGTCAACTAAGGGACTCGACGAGTTCCTTCAGTCCTTCATGTGATCTGACGTTTTTAAGCTACCCCAACGCTCCAGATTGCATATCTAGCCTCATAAGGCATGGTTTCCACGTAAAGTTGCAAACTTTTCGTGCATGCAAGCTATTAATGCCAATACAAAGCTAAGGGAGGGGTTTAAACCAAAGAGAAGAGCCAAAGCTTGATGCTTTCTGTAACTTTATTACTCTAAGGGCTTAGAGGAATCTAGATCTGAAGTTGCAACTCCAGATCTTACCCAACACCCAAAATGCTACACCAATACACAAGAAATGGCCCAAAAGTTCAAGAAAAGGGGATCTAATGCTAGAATGATAAAGGTAACAACTTGTTACCTTCAAATGGGTGTCCAAACGTTGTAGGTGTTGGATCTACAGTCTCCTTCCTGCTCCAAGCTTCTCAATCTTCAAACTCCTTCAACTAAGTGCACCAAAAACTCTCTCTTAGCCTCTCAATCTCAAGGAAATAGCAAGGAACGGCTAGGGTTTCTTCTCTGGGTAATGAAGTGGTAAAGGAGGCCATAAGAGGCGGATTAAGTCCATTATATAGGCTGCAAACCCTAAAAATTAGGGTTTTCCTTTACAGCGGCTACTCGTCGAGTCGGGGCCTTCCGACTCGTCGAGTAGGATTTTAAATTTGCGTCCTCATAACTATCTCTACTCGACGAGTTGGAGCTCCCCAACTCGCCGAGTCCCAGTACAAAACCCTAAAACTTATATAATTACATAATACCTGGAACAGGTGTTACACTCCTAGTGTCAGCTCTGCCAACTACCTAATCATAAACAACTCCTTACTATACAACTCAACCCTTCAAACCCTTAAAAGTCCAACTTGGTCAACCATGGTCAAAGTCAATGTCAACGGCCAAGGTCAATAGTCCATGTTGACCCAACTCGTCGAGTGCATCTAGCAAGTCATCGAAGTCCTGCAGTGTTCAGAAAACCGGGGAAAAACCTAGCCAACTCGTCGAGTTATCTCATCAACTCGCCGAGTTACTTAGCATCCAGAAACAGGGAAACCCGTCCCAACTCGTCGAGTTGTCAAGGCAACTCGTCAAGTTTTCCCTGTCTTCATGCATTCCGTCCTTTCTAGTCGAATCTAAAGCTCCATACAACAGATCCTTAACCATAGATATGTCTAGAAGGGTAAAGTTTCCAACTTTACCCCCAAAGACCATCTAATATGCCTTAGACTCAAACCCTAGCTCCTTTGAGGAAGGTCTTGACTCATTAAGCCTTTAAACTCTCATCCCATCGACGCAAAACACAGATATGATGACCAAGGGTGGACAAATCACGTAAAGTTTCTAACTTTACGTCCATGCATGCGTGAAATACTCTCCAAGATCCATTTTAACCTTCACTGTGGACATAATGCATGAATGGGACATGGAGGCTATTAAAGTTTGCAACTTTAATCCTCTAGAGGTCTTAGAGAGGACCAATCTACACTCTTAACCTCCGGAAACTCTTATCTTGGGACATCCAACCCAAAGTCCCAAAACAAGTCCTAAACTACCAAAAGATGAGATCTAAAACACTACATGTCAAGGTTATGGCTTTATACCTTCAAAATACAGCCCTTGATGTAGATTTTCTGGATCCAAGATCACTCCTCCAAGATTGCTAATTCTTTCTTCAAGGCTTCCTTCAAAAATCACACCACAACACTCAAAACTTCAATGAACAAGAGGGGAGGCGGTTCTAGGGTTTCTCTGTGTAAGGAGGCTGGTAAGGAGGCCATCCCTAATGGTTAAGCTCTTTAAATAGGGTACTAAACCCAGAAAATTAGGGTTTTCCTTTACAGTGTCTACTCGTCGAGTTGGGGCCTTCCAACTCGTCGAGTAGAGCCTAAGTCCCGCGTCCAATATCGATCTCTACTCGTTGAGTTAGGCTCCCCAACTCGTCGATTCCATGTGCAAAACCCTAAAAACTTAAAAAAATAAATGATACCTAGAACAAGCGTTACAAATCTCCCCTACTTGAACTAGACTTCATCCTCAAAGTCCGTTGACGCAAACAAATCCTGGTAGTGATCTCGCATCTCGTCTTCCGGCTCCCATGTCCATTCGGAGCCTCTTCAGTGCTGCCATTGAACCTTCACTAACTTCATTTCTTTGTTACGAAGGACCTTGGTCTTCTTATCCAGAATCGCAATGGGCCTCTCAATCTAGTTCAGGCTCTCATCCACCTGAATGTCGTCCAGAGAAACAACTACGACCTCGTCTGTGACACACTTTCGAAGCTGGGAAACGTGGAAGGTGTTGTGTATCTGGCTAAGCTCGTCCGACAGATCCAAGCGATAGGCCACCTTGCCCACCCGGGCAGTAATCCTGAACGGTCCGATATATCGGGGCCCTAGCTTGCCCCTCTTCCGAAACCTAATGACACCCTTCCATGGTGACACTTTCAGCAAGACAAAATCCCCCACCTGAAACTCAAGATCCGATCGGCGCCGGTCAGCATAGCTTTTCTAACGGCTCTGTGCAACTCGCAGCCCATCACGAACCTGCTGAATCAACTCATTAGTCTTCAGCACCACCTCGGTGCTCCCCATGACTCGGTGCCCTACCTCAACCTAACAAACAGGGGTCCTACACCTCCAACCATACAACATCTCAAACGGTGGTCGGTCGATACAAGCATGATAACTATTGTTATATGAAAATTCTGCTAGTGGGAGGTATGTATCCCAACTCCCTCCGAAATCCAATACACATGCCCGAAGCATATCCTCCAGTGTCTGGATCGTCCTCTTACTCTGGCCATCTGTCTGGGGGTGGTAAGTCGTGCTGAAATGTAATTGAGTTCCCAGTTCCTCGTGGAATTTTCTCCAGAATCTAGATGTAAATCGTACATCCCGGTTAGAAACCACCGACACTGGCACCCCGTGCCTCGCCACCACCTCTCGCACATAAATATCCGCTAATTTCTCAGCGGAGATGCTCTCAGAGATCGGAATAAACTGGGCACTCTTCGTCAAGCTATCCATAATAACCTATATGGAATCCACACACCTCGCCATCCTCTGTAACTTCGTGATGAAGTTCATGGTGATCTCTTCCCATTTCCACATAGGAATAGGTAACGGTTGAACCTTGCCGTGATGCCTCTAATGTTCGGCATTTTTGAAAAATCTTTTACCCGGTTTTTGAAAAATCTTGCAACTTTCATCCAAAAAGTCAAAAATTTTCATAAATTGGAAATTTTTTGTGGCTTTTTTGTGATTGTTTTTCCGTGCAAGATTTTTGGTGATTCATTTTTGGTACACATCAAGGGGGAGTATTGTATTGTTCATTCCTCGAGCGCTTCTCACCCTTAATGGGTTTTATAATCATTTTTTGATTATAAAAAGGGGGAGAATGATGGGTATTCGAAGCGGGTTTCTCGGATATTCGTTTGCGGATTTTGAAGACCGGTGTTACTTTGAGGGGGAGTTTGGTCTTGATCGCACTAGCTCGTTGGAGACTGAAGCCGGGACATCCAATCTTAACTTTGAGGTGGAGAATGTTCGGGTGCAAAGTCACTCTTGGATGTAGTGTTTTAGGCTTTCCCCTTTGTATGTGTAAATGGGTTGAGTCTTTCCTATAAATAGGAAGTGAGTGACTCCCATTATGTAAGGAACCATTTTGGAGTGTTAGACTAGATAGAGAAATTGTGTACAAATCCCATTTGTATATCCTTTCTAGATCTAATATGAGCTTACAAAGATTTATTTACTCCTTGTGTTCTTAAATTTGTATGATGATTCACTAGATCTTTTCTAATTCCGCACATGCCATCATAATTAACACCACCACAATTGGTATCAGAGCGGGTCTTCAAGATCAAGGTGATTTTTGAAGAACGATTCTCGGTTTGGCAAAATTTGTCACAATTGAAGCATTTTTTGGTGAGTCTCTCTCTCTATGATCTCTCTTAATTTCATTGAAATCGTGCGTTGCGTTTTTGATTTGTGATCATTTGACTCGTTGGATCAACTTTTTCTTGAAAAACCCATTTGATGATCCAATAATATTTTTTTTTTATCAAGCCTAAAACCAAATCTCATTACTATTCATTAAACCAAAATTCAAGCCTAAATTGTTTTTCGTTTACTGTTCTTTAATTCAACTCATTTGGAAATTTTTTTTCATTTGATTCATTTCGAAACCCATATTGAGTCCGATACTGTTCATTGAGCCCAATCTAATTTGTTTTGATCTAATTTCTTTGATCTGGATCCACACATGCGAATCGATATTGATTGAGCCCAAACAAAGTTTATTATTTGTTACGATACATATGAATTCGAAGCCCATTCATATTTGTTTTGACCCGATATCATTTGCTTGTTGGTCAGTCGATTTGTATGCATGCTTTACTTAGTCGTACGATCAGTTCCAGATATCTTAGTTCTTCATCGTTTGATCTTTAATCGTTTGATCATTAATCATTTGTTCTTGAGTTCCTGATTTCATCCCTTCGTTTCTACTAATCTTTTATAGTTGATTGATAGTGACTAAAGGTATGTATTTTGGGATCGTGACTTTGAGAATCGAAATGAATAGCTCAAGTATAGTAAATGGTGTGGTCGATTGATTTCAAAGAGATGGCTTGATGAGAACGAAGATTGTGAAGTCGTTTTGGGAACTCGATTGATGACTTTGATTTTCCATTTCAAATGGTTGGAGTCGATTATTCACGGTCGATAGATGGGTGAATGGATTTTGGAGTCGACGGATTTTGAAAGTTCAATTTTCGAAGCCTGGTTGTGTTGAGTCGTTGTTGATATAAGCAAAGGCCGACAAGATTTAGAGTTAATCTTCAAAGACATGACTTGAATTCATTGATCGATTTTAAGTTCTGTCTATGGGTTTGATGTGCGAAAGCTTGTTGTTTGATGATTAGTAAAATGGGAAACGGAATTGTGGAAGAAAAATTTGATTTTGGGATGAATATACGAACTGTAAGAACGAAATGTCGATTCAGAGGTATTCAGAGGTTACTGTTCATTAAGAGGCTTCGAATGCCTTCGAATTCGTGTGTTTGGGTTGTGATTTCGTGTGAATTGAGGAAAAAGAAAGAAATGTTTCGAAAATGGTCCTTGAAGATTCGCATGTTTGTCACCTGATAATTTCGTACGAAGCGTTGCAAAATTTCGTATGTTTGGAATGAAAAAGCAAAATTTTCGAATGTAGTCCCTCAAGTTTCGAATGGTTGACAAATGGAAAAAGGCTTCGTATGAATTGATCAAAATTTCAAATGTTTTGATCAAAAAGCAGAATTTTCGAATTCAGCCCCTAAACTTTCGAATATTTGGCAACCTCAACAATTAATTGAAGTTTCGAATGTTTGACACTTTTCACCCAAATTCGAAAATTTTCTGAAATTTCGAATGTTTGGACAACTCTTCGTATGTTTGGAGCACAATTGGCAGAATTTTCGAAAATAGTCCCTGAGGCTTCGAATGTTTGGCGGTTCATACCCACATTCGAAAAAGGTATGTTTTTGCTGAAAATTGAAGAAAATGCATTTCAGGCCCCTGCAGTTTGTGCAAATTGACGTTTTCTACCCAGCTTTGGAAAAGGGGGAGAGTTTTGCATTTTTGGCTGTTTTGGGCACACCGGGTCACTACGGAATTTTGAAATTGACAATTTCTACCCAATTTTGAGAAATTTTGTCAAAGGCGATCCGTGAACGAAGCTAAAAATTCAATATTTTTTGGATTTTCCGAATTGAAGCACAAAGTTTCTGCCACATGTTGAGGGGGAGTTTTGACACGAAAAATTCTGAATAGAGCACGTTCTCTTTCCTTGAAGGTTTTATAATCAAATTTCGATTATAAAAAGGGGGAGAAATTTATATGGAAATTCGAACTTGAATTTTTCATATTACGTGGATTTGACGACCGAAGTGATCTTTAATTTTTGAAGCTTACGAAATGATGAAATTGGAAGTTCGGAACTAATGTATTCGAAATGGGTTTAGTTTTATTGAAGATTTTTTTGGGTGTGCTTTATGCTCAACTTTTGGTGATCAATTTGGAGTTTGAGAAGCTCGTGATCATTCGTTGATGCTCGGTTTGTATGGTCTCACATCCTAGAGCCCAAATTGAAGAATCATGGAAGAACTGAAGATTGAAGTTCGTTTCGACATGTGTCACCCTTGAGGCTCAGATCGCGTAGTTGCTCAATTTTGGAAGATTTGAAGTGGGTCATTCATTCCTAACTTTGAGGGGGAGAATGTTGGGGTGCAAAGTTATTCATGATTGACTTTGTAATGTTTGACTTTTGTAAAACCCACTTGCATGTGGAGTATTAACCTTGTGACACATGAGAGATAGAGAGTGAGAGAGAGACATGTAAACACCTCTATATAAGGTGGGTTTAGTCCACTTGTAGAGGTGTGCTTGAGAGATGTAAAAGTGAGTGTGTAAGTGTGTGTTATTTATGTAGTCTAGATCTAGATCTTTTTGTGTAACACCATATACAATCAATACATCTCTTGAACACCCAAATCACCATGTTTATTGTGCAATCTTTAATTCCGCATGCCAAACCATGTTCTTATGTCACTACACCTTGACCTTCCTGTAGGTCAAGCACCACTCCACGAACCACGCAATCTCCCGCTTCATGCAAGGCCACCAGTAACTCAACCTCAGATCTCAATACATCTTCATGGCCCCCAGGTGAACAGAGAACTTGGATCTGTGTGCCTCCTCCAGGATCTTCTGCCTCACACCTCCAGTTACCGGTACCCACACCCGGACACACTGTGCCAGAAGACCTCGACTATCATGAACAAACAAGGGAAATTGACCCCGAATCTGCTCTATCTTTTAATTCACTTTCGTCACACCCTCTAGCTGAGCTTTCTTGATCATATCCAACAATGGAGAGATCACCGTCATCCTCAAACAAACATTCCCGATCGGAGCACTTGCTGGTTTACGGCTCAAAGCATCGGCCACCAAATTGGCCTCCCCTAGGTGGTACAAGATCTCGCAATCATAATATTTTAGTACATCCAACCACCTCCTCTGTCGCATATTCAGGTTCTACTGATCAATCAAATACTTCAAACTCTTGTGATCAGCAAATATGGTGCATCGAACCCCATCCAAGTAATGCTTCCAAATCTTGAGGGCAAACAAAACCGCCCCCAATTCCAGGACGTGAGAGGGATAGTTCGCCTCATGAGGCTTCAACTGCCTCAAGGCGTATGTGTTTACATGTCCTCTCTGCATCAGTACAGTGCCTAACCCCGTGATAGACGCATCACAGTACACTACCAAATCATCCAACCCATCGGGTAGTGCTAAAATCGGGGCCTCACATAACCTGTGTCTCAAGGTCTCGAAAGCCAACTGCTGGTCCGGGCCCCACTAAAAAGTCACATTCTTCTTGGTCAAATGGGTCAAAGGTACAACGATCTTGGAGAAATCATGTATGAATCTCCGATAATACCCCGCTAAACCCAAGAAGCTACGAATCTCGGATGCATTCTTCGGTACTTCCCACCGCATCACCGCCTCAATCTTGGCAGGATCAACCAAAATACCCTCTTAGTTGATGATGTGTCCCAAAAACTGCACCTCTCTCAACCAGAAATCACACTTTGAGAAATTGGCGTAAAGCCTTTCCATCCTCAATGTCTCCAATACCTCCCTCAGATGTTGCTCGTGCTGCTCCTTGGTCTCAGAATAGACCAAGATATCATTGATAAACATGATCACCGACCGGTCCAACATCGGCCTACACACTTTGTTCATGAGATCCATGAATGTTGTTGGGGCATTGGTGAGCCCGAATGGCATCACCACAAACTCATAGTGCCCGTAACGAGACCTGAAAGTTGTCTCCGGTATATCCTCATCCCTAATCCTCATCTGATGGTACCCCGACCGAAGATCAATCTTGGAAAACCAAGATGCACCCTGCAGCTGATCGAACAAATCATCGATCCTTGCAAGCGGATAATGGTTTTTCACCGTTAGCTTGTTGAGATCTCGATAATCAATACACATCCTGTATGACCCGTCCTTCTTTTTCACAAACAGGATCGGTGCTCCCCACGGGGAACTACTCGGATGAATATACCCTCGGTCTAGTAGCTCCTGAAGCTGCGTAGATAGCTCCTGCATCTCGGGTGGAGCTATCCGGTACGGTGCCTTGGCTATCGGAGCGGCACCCGACACCAAATCAATGCGAAACTCCACTTGCCTCTCCGAAGGCACTTCAGGCAACTCCTCGGCAAAGACATCCCGAAACTCCTGTACAAACGGTACACTGCCCAAATCCATCGAGATCTCAACCCTCGTACTCGAGATATATGCCAAAAACCCCGAACAACCCTGCTGAAGAAGTCTCCTAGCCCTCGCAGCTGAACAGAGGGTTGACCCCTGTGAGGCCCTCTCTCCATGAATAACCAGTTTTCCCCCCACTTGGGGTTCGAACCCTCACCAGTTGGCGCTCGCAATCTATCATGTCCCTATTGGCCCCCAACCAGTTCATCCCGACGATCACCTTCAGCCCTCACAACGGTATCAGGCCTGATCAACACGAAACCTCTCCCCAAGCACATTCAGGACACAGTCCCGATACACCCTCACAACACTAATGGTGCGGTCATCCGTAATCTCAACCTCAAGCAGGGAATCCAAAGTCCCTGGCACATCCCAGAACTTCTTGCTAACTCACCGAGTTGTCTCATCAACTCGACGAGTTTCTTAGCATCCAAAAACAAGGAAACCCATCCCAACTCCTCGAGTTATCAGGGCAACTAGTCGAGTTTCCCCTGTCTTCACGCATTCAGTCCTTTCCAGTTGAATCAAAAGCTCCATACAACAGATCCTTAACCATAGAGACATCTAGAAGGGTAAAGTTTCCAACTATACCTCTAAAGACCATCTAATATGCCTTAGACTCAAACCCTAGCTCCTTTGAGGAAGGTCTTGACTCATTAATCCTTTAAACTCTCATCCCATCGACCCAAAACACATATCTGATGTCCAAGGGTGGACAATCACGTAAAGTTTCTAACTTTACGTCCATGCATGCATGAAATACTCTCCAAGATCCATTTTAGCCTTCATTGTGGACATAATGCATGAATGGGACATGGAGGCTATTAAAGTTTGCAACTTTAATCCTCTAGAGGTCTTATAGAGGCCAGATCTACACTCCTAACCTCGGAAACCTCTTATATTGGGACATCCAACCCAAAGTCCCAAAACAAGCCCTAAACTACGAAAAGATGATATCTAAAACACTACATGTCAAGGTTATGACTTTATACCTTCAAAATGCAGCCCTTGATGTAGAGTTTCTGGATCCAAGATCACTCCTCCAAGATTGCTACTTCTTTCTTCAAGGCTTCTTTCAAAAATCACACCACAACCCTCAAAACTTCAATGAACAAGAGGGGGAGGCGGTTCTAGGGTTTCTCTGAGTAAGGAGGCCGGTAAGGAGGCCATCCCTAATAGTTAAGTTCTTTAAATAGGGTAGTAAACTGGAAAATTAGGATTTTCCTTTATAGTGTCTACTCGTCGACTTGGGGCTTTCCAACTCGTCGAGTAGACCCTAAGTCCCGCGTCCAATATAGATCTCTACTCATCGAGTTTGGCACCCCAACTCGTCGAGTCCCAGTGCAAAACCCTAAAAACTTAAAAAAATAAGTGATACCTTGAACAAGCATTATAGTTTTTATTCAAAACAATGGTTTTTAAACACTAGAATACCAAACCAACTCGTTTGACAATGAAAGATTTAAAAGTTTTAATAAATTTAAAACCATTTAAACCCATCAAGGATCATTTTGAAATGCAACCATAGTAGGAAAAAGAACTACAACCTTTGAAGACTTTGATTCCTCTCGGGAGATTAGAAGTTGATGAAGATGGAAAAAATTCCAAAGTAGAAGCTCTTTATATGTATCCACCAACAAGTTTGATAACACCTTGAATGCTATTTCTTTATCTAGTATAACACAACTTCTTCAGTTTGAGGATCAAATCCAAATTTAACATCAAGAGAAGTATATGTTCTAACTCCTTTTTCACAAACTATTCAAAAGCTAGATAGAGTATGTATTTATATAACCTACGTTTAAAAAAAGATTTATAAATGAGAAGTCGTACTTATTATTTTATATAACCAATTTTTTACCCACCCACTTACTAGTTGTCCTTTTCAATCATAAATAGAACATGCATCAGGAGTTGTTAAAGATTAAACAATCCACACTTGAGTGGTTGAATACATAGGAAGCAAAAGAATGGGACATGGTGTCCTACACTTGAGTGGTTGAATACATAGGAAGCAAAAGAATGGGACATGGTGTCCTACACCTATGTTACTTTACATGTACCTCTTTCATTTATATTTTATAAACTTAGTTTTTTATAAATTATAAATGATATAAACTCTTATATATATATATATATATATATATATATATATATATATATATATATATATATATATATATATATATATATATATATATATATACTAATACATGAATTATTTATTTAACTTAACCCTTAAATTAAATAAATAAGTGATACCTAATTATCAAATCATTTAACCATTTTAATTAGATAAGTAACACATTTATATTAATTCATACTTTATTATTAATATCTTAATATTATAAATATTATTATTTTCGAAAAAAATAATAATTTCGATAATAAATACAAGATACATACTTTTAACATGAATAAAATTCAACAATGAAATGTAGAATTGGTGTCTACTTGTTGTTAGTGTGACCCTATATGATCATATGTCATTATCAAATATCATTATATAATGACTCTTGGGCATATAGTCTTTCAATTTCCTACTTGTATAAGACTCATTATAGATTGATATAGACCGTGGTGAACATCTTGCAATATTTTATTGCCCCTAATAACACTTGATGAAAATGAGATTCAACAACATCTAATTTAAAAAAAAAATCAATGCTACAATTTATGTATAAGGAAAGTTTATCAGTTATCCTCTTGTTACAGACATCCGGTTAAACATGAGACTTGGATCATAATCAATATCATTTGGTGTTCAACTTTGGGTAATGCGCATTGGATGCCTAGTTCTTATCACAAAAGAGGAACAAATCACATCTGGACTAAATGCTCCTCTTATATAGTTCACATCACACCTGACAATGGCCTTTATAAGCGCCTGGTCAAAGAACATCATTTAGCCATGTCAAAGAATAGTGCTCCCCACACTTAAGTTACCATCCGCTTCTCATGTATTAAGGATACAAATATTGTACCTTTTATGAAGTATCACTCATGATAACGATACATGAGGTGATCTTGATACGGGTCATGTCCAATACTTGTTTTCTGACTAGTACCTATGAATCTTGGTTACAACCTTTTTCCTTCTTACAACTTTTGAAGGTCAATCAATACGATGTACATTAGTCTTAGTTCATAAATTCTCTCATAATTATGATCGACTATGAACCTTTAGAATAATTAGATTATTCATGGATTAAACATGTTAATTCATAACACAACAAACATTGATGTGATGATCATATCCTAATATATCAAAACAATATTATAGTTGTTTTCACAATGCTCCAACATCCAAATACTAAATCCAAATCCAATCCCATTTCTAAAATAATAAAGTCTTATAATTCAAGTGTGACCATTCATGATTATCTTAAAGGAAAGACTTTATTAAATGGTTTTACTAAATTGAATTTGTGAGAATTCCACGAATATAACCATCTCCATATTTGAATTTAGTGTAAGTATAGTTAAATATGTCGAAGAATATGATTGGTGTTCTGATATGATTTAGAATCTATTGATTAAGTATACTCTTTTAGTTACAAAATATTTCTAAATTATCCATCAATGAAAGGACTTAAGTTAGTTTCTCAAGTAACTCAATCATCCAAAAATATTTGATTGCATCTTTTGAAGTTCTTATTTTGTAGTAAACTATGCTATTATGTTTTTCTTGGACCTCATTCCAACAAAACTCATTCTTCATCCATGAAGTCATAATTTAACTATATTTTATAACTATATATATATATATATATATATATATATATATATATATATATATATATATACATGTTTTACTAGAAAGAAAGAAAGAGTTACAACATATGATACTAAGAACTCTCTTTGGATGGGGTGAGACCCTATCCACTCTCTCTAAATAGAAAGACTATACTTTGGTGCGCTCTAAATAATTGGGGTTCCCTCTCTATTTATAGAGATAAAAAAGGGAATCCTATAAACATAACATGAATATTTTAACCTAGCTATCACTCATAATTTGTAAAGCATTTCCATGCTCCAACAAAGCCATATAATTGTCTCTACTCGAACCATGAAGAAACCAAGTAGAACCATGGACCGATGTGCCCATCAGAGGATATGGAAACATTTACAGTGAGCCATTGGTATTACCGAAATTAACAATGATATCATAAAAGAATGGACCAATGACGGGAAAGTAAAAACGTTACAAAAACGAACCAGAAACAATCACAATAAACAACACATACCCACATCAAGGAATCTGCATAGGACTTACATTTTCAATCCCATTGTGAGAAGCCCTAGATAACTTGGTAAAAGAATATGCATATGTGTTTGTTTGGCAACCAACCGACATGGTCGAAGTGCCAAGATGGGCGATCAAGCATAAATTAAATGGAAAACCATCAACAAACCCAAATGGGCAGAAAAAAGGACCAATCCAAGGAATGAAACAAAGTAATAAACGATGGAGTGGAACAACTAGTAAGTACGGGAATAGTTCGAGAGTCTCTATTCTGATCATGGGTAGCTAACCCCGATACTTGTAAAGAAGGGACATGGGGAGTGGAAAATATATGTGGATTTCACCGATTTAAATTAAGCAATCCCAAAGGATTGTTATCAACTTCTAGCGATTGATGAAAAGATACAATCCTTGGATGGACACAAATGAAAAAGCTTTTTAGATGCATATAAAGCATACAACCATATCCACATGCACAAAGGGAACGAAGAGAAAACGTCATTCCATATGGACATGGGAAGCTTTTGTTACACAAAATGCCTTTTGGGTTAAATAATGTTGGAGGAACATACCAAAGTTCGAAAAAAAAAGTATTCGAGTCACAAATAGGCAGAAACATCGAGGTATATGTAGATGACATGCTCATCAAAAGAAGATATGATAACTGTTAGGTGCATTTTATGCACCATTTTAGCATGTTTAATTTACTCTTTTTCATTTCAATTCAATAACAATCCATGCATTTCAGTTGTTTCTGGGACAAAATTTGGCACACTTCATTCCCACACTTTTTATGCCACTTCAGGTGGTTCTAGGGATTAGAGGTGACTTCGAATGGTGAAAATGGTCGGGAGAAAAGATACAGATTTTTTGGAGCTTAAATGAAGAAAACAAGAATTTCAAACAGAAGAGCGGACACAGGTCGTGTCAAAATGGGTGAAGCTTCATACGAGTCATGTTTCCCCTTACACGGGCCATGTAATTTTAGTGTAATTCCACATGGGGTCGTGTCAAACGCGGAGTTGGTCAATTTTCAACAATGCATTTTGGAAATGGGTTAAATGATATCATCATACTTTGGAGTGACACGGGGATATGTCATTTTAGCCATATTTGACACGGGGCATGTCAGACACATAACTTCCATTTGGCAGTTTTCCTATATGACCGATTTTTTGGGTTTTTGAGTCATTATACACGTCACCTCTCATTTACAGGCGACCAAGGGCGATGTTTACCAGAAGTTCTTGCTATTTATATTGAAATCATTTGGAAACAATTAATTTCATCTTTGTAAGCATTTTAGCACTTTGATTTCATTGTCAAGCCTTGTGATCTTGTTCTAGTCATGAGTGGCTAGAACCCTAGTTTCTCCAACTTCATGTCTTGACTTTTTAGTTGTGATTTCAATCATGTGACTTGACGTTTGCTTTCAATTTCTATCTAGTGAATTTGATTTGGTTTTAATTGAATTTTTATTCTAATTGTAATTCTTGTTGGCCATTTGAATTAGGGTTAAGTCATTCAAATTATCTAATTGCAAAATCCGTATTTTTTTGAATTGGAACGAGTAACAAGCACTAAACTGATTTCCACTGAATGATTCAAGTGTAAATCTTATTCACACACTCTTACGCTCCCGAAATTGTGAGGAGTATTAGGTGAATGGGAAATGTTTAGACTTAAATTAGAAGGTTAGTTTATTTTCAAAGAGCTTGCTTTGCATTTGACAACTTGGTGAATGGGAAGTGTTAGAGCGTGTTAACACTTTCAAGTACCAACTTAGGTAGAATTGAGTTGATACCATATCATCCTCAGAATCACATTGCTAAATTGTCTTGAATAGAGTTGGAGTCCTCACAAATACTGAATTTGTTTCGTTTAGTTGATCATTTACTAATTACTTTATTCACTTGTTTAAATCATTAAATATAAACCCCCCGCCATTGTTGTGACCATTTGTTGTACCTTATGCAAAAGGGTATAAACTTAGCTATGTGTCTCTATGGATCGTCCCTACTTATCTTGTATTACAGGTTTAGTGCAAAGTAGCAGTGTTTTTGGAGTCATTTTGTAACCCTTTATTTTTTGGGTTTGACACACCTAATAATAACCGTTTCTTGGAAGATATTAAAGAAACATTTGACAACTTCAGAAATTTCAGCATGAAATTAAACCAGAAAAAAAGCCTTTTCGGGGCGAAGAAGGCAAACTCTGTGGGCACATGCTCACCAAATATGGAATAAAGGTGAATCTGAAAAAGGTCAACTTGTTAGTACAATTACTGTCACCAAGAACAGTCAATGATGTGCAAGTATTGAATGCAAAACTAGTCGCACTGAGCCGCTTCCTAGAATAATTAGCCGAGAAGACACTTTCTTTCTACAAGACCCTCAAGCGGTACTTGACAAGAAAGATTTTAAACAGATAGAAAAATCGGAAACAACATTAAAGAAACTTAAGATAGCATTAGTAGGGTTACCAGCTTTAGCATCACCAACACGAGGGAAAATGTAAACAATATACATGTCCATACAAAGTCAGCAGTAAGCACCGTATTAGTAACAAATGGGGGCGAAAAACAAATACTGATATACTTCGTAAGTCGAGTCTTACAAGGACATGAAATAGGATACTTTGACATTGAGAAACTAGCTTTGTTACTCATAAATGTAGCAAGACGATTAAGATGGTGCTTTCTAGCACACTAAATTAAGGTGTTAACCAATGCACCAATAAGACAAGTGCTACTGAAACCAGAAAAATCAGGACGACTAGCTACATGGGTAGTCGAATTCTAAGAATAAAAAATTGACTTCAAACCAAGGACAAGCATAAAATCACAAGTTATGGAAGACTTCATAGTCGAGGTAACTAATAGCACAGTTGTGCCTGTGGTTGAGGAGAACAACAAGCGGGATAAACACCTAAATCAGGAGAACAAGGAGGAATGGATGTTCCATATAGATTGATCTTCAAGTGTATATGGATCACGAGCTAGCACTAACCATCCACACTGGAGAATATGTCACATATGCGTTGCACTTCGACTTTTCAGCATCAAATAACGAATCGGAGTATGAAACATTAACATCAGGGCTAAAAATATCACTTAAAATGAGGTCCAAAAACATATGAGCTTTGTAGACTCCATGGTGGTAGCCAACCAAAGAAATATACTTTATGAAATTAGAGGATGGAACTTAATGGAATATGCAGTCAAAGTGTAAACATTGGCTAAACAATTTAAAACATTCAAGCTACAACATGTACCTCGGTTAAAAAACAAAAGAGCGGACGCATTAAGCAAATTGGCATTGTTATCATTTTTACATTTGGAGAAAAGGGTATTGGTCGAAATAGTTCAAACCAAACCAATAGAAGAAGCATCACCAATTTCGACTATTGAAATGGTCGATGATTAGAGACGGGAGATAATAGAGTATATATCGGAGGGAAAGTTACTGAAAGGTGATAAACAAGCTAGAAAAGTAAGAATCAAGGTACCATTCTTTTTCATACTAAATAGGATATTGTACAAAAAGGGATATCTAGCGCCTTGACTACGGTGTGTAAACAACATCGAGGCTCAATATTTAATTAGTAAAATGCATGAAGGGATATAAGGAGCACATGAAGGAGCAAGGACAATTGTCTATAAAATAGACAGAATAAGGTACTATTCGCCGACATTGTACCAAAAACATCCCCCAATACCGAGAAGAGCATAAATACCAATGATTAGCATCACCAGTCAATGGCCATTTGTATATTGGGGAATTGACATAGCAGGTCTCTTCCCGAAAGCACCAGGAAAGGTAAAACTTTTATTCATTGTAATTGACTACTTTATGAAATGGGTAGAAGTCGATCCGTTGGCCATAATTATCGGGTAGAACATTATTATGTTCTTTTGGAAGCAAATCGTATGCTGATTCGAGATACCACAAGCACTCATATCGGATAATGGGACATACTTTTCTAACAACCCGTTCCAAGAGTGGTGTGAAGAATTCCAAATAAACCAAAGATTCTTGCCGGTAGCTCACCCCATAGAGATTGTCCAATATGAAGTCTCTAATAGAATAATAGTTCACGGGATAATAACAAGACAAAATCGTGGGGGGCGTTAGGTAGATGAGCTACTCAGTGTGTTGTGGGCATATAGAACAACACCAAAAACCACAACCAAAGAAACATTGTTTTGTTTAGTATACGACTCAAAAGCAGTAATACCACTAGAATTGATGGTTCTCACGGAAAGAACAACAAACTACGAGGAAAAAGCTAACGATGAAGGGCTTGGAACAAACTTAGAACTATCTATGGAAAGACGAGAAGTAGCAACAATCTGACAAGAACACTATAAGAAAGAAAAAAAACTCCTTATAATAAATGATTACACAACAGGTCTTTTCGATTCGGCGAACAGGTTCTAAGAAGCAATGAGGCTAGTTGACAAGAACTATAATGAGTGCTAAGGCCAATATGGGAAGGACCATATATGATACATGAAGCAAACAGAGACAGTTCATACACCCTACAAACTATGGATATGAAAGAAGTCTCAATATCGTGCACTAAAAGAACTTGCGAAAGTTTTATGTATAAGGGAATCGATAATGCATATGAAAAAAAAAATTTGAACCAAGAACACGAAGATGTTTTCACACAATTTACAAGGGGCAAACTACAACCCGGTCAGGAGGCAACAACACCTTGATCTAATCATATCAAAATATGCTCCGAAGCAATATAATCTACAAGCGGAAAGCAAAACCCTGACAAAAAGTGCAACATCATCTCGGCCATATCAAAACATGATCTGAAGCAACATGATCCACAAAGGGAAAATAACATTGCGGCAAAGACTACATTTAACAATTGTGACATTTGGCACCAATCGTTCTTTAACAAAAATAAAAAAGATTGTGTATAATAGACTATAGACTTAATACGTAATATATATCAATCTATGATAAAAATATAAAGTTTCGTATTAAGAAAAATAGAAAAAATCAACCAAATCGTGAGTAATTCGTAAAAATTAGTGCATCGAAACATATATATTATTATATATTTTGTAATTACGCATCATCTCAATCCCGAAAATATAAATTTCGTAGAAATCCGAGTTCATATGAAGGATATATGAATTTTATAAGATATAAAAGTCAGCCGCACACAATGAATGTGTAATGTAAAAATATATGAAGAGAATTGTTGACTTTTAGCTAAAGTCACCAAACGAAGAATCGTAGTACTCCTTAAGATAAGAAGTTTGAGAAAAAGAACGCTAAAATCGAAGTTCGTACGAGAGAGATGTGATTTTCGCAAAATCATTAAATCGTATAAACATAAGGGCTAAAACTAAATTCAGAATTAGCCCATGCAACCTAAATGAAAGTTGTAGTACTCATCGATGCCTACACGTAGATATAAATAATGTCAAAAATGGAGCTCGTATGAGGAAGTTACAAATTTTACAAAATTTGTGTTTTGCGTGGCGCGCGCAATGTAAACGACGTGCGGAACTTCTAGAAGGGCGACATGGACCACCAGAAAAGTGACACGTGGCAACAGCAGACTGGAGCAACATAGGAAGCATGTGACGTACAACCTAAGTGCACGGAGCGCATTCCGAGATTTTTCCCTATAAAAGGGGCAGAGGCTTCCTTCCTTCCTCACTCAATTTCCTTCTCCAACATCTTGCCTTCATCCTATGTTTCATATATACAATCAGAATCTTCAACAACTGTTTCTTTAATTTCATTTTCAGCTACGAAATTAATTTCTTCAATGACTTCTTCTTTCCCATCGACATCAACAACATCATATTTCTCCTCTTCTTCTGTTATTTCAGCATCGGGGAATGGTATCTTGCCAATGTCGTTTTCCGATTGTAGATGAAGGTGTTCTCATCTAATTCTTCATCTTCAAAAGCCTTCTCAATCACAACAGATTCTTCACTCACAACAGTCACAACAGAAGATTCGTCAATCTCAACAGCAGATCCTCCCAACGATTCATCAACATTGATCACATCCAATTTGCTTAGCCAAGATTCATAAATTTTAGGATAATTTGTGATTCAGTGATATGCAGGAACATACCTTCTTCTAAGTTCGTATCTTAGAGATTCCCATGATGAGATTTTCTTTTTCCTTCACGATCCCTCCTTCTTTTCAAGCCTTGCAACAATAGCGAAGCTCCTCCCTTCAACTCCAGGATCACATATTTGCAGCTCATCTCATCATCCAACCCTTTGAACTTTAAAAAAATTTATATCCTCTCTTCCCAATCCAAGTATTCTTCTGGATCGAATCCACCAACAAACTTAGGAAAATTGTTCACATTGACGCCTCCAACTTTCCTTGGTTGTTGTTGATGAGTTTTAGGTACAACAAATAAACTAGAAACAATTCCTAAGTTCACATGCAACCTACTTTGGATCTATGTTTTAACTATTGAACATACAACTTTGAATTGCAAAACAAGAACCCTAGAGGAGAGAGGCTAATTTCGAAATTAACAAACTAGGGTTTAGGGTTTACATACCTTTCAATTGTTATAGCAAACAATTGATAATCCCTTGATCTTGATCTTGATCTTCTTGGAAGATTGAGCACCACAAGTGTAATGACTCTAATGGAATCACACCCAAACTAGCAAGAAGGAAAGTAGAAGAGAGAGAGGAGAGAGAGTATGCAAAATCTCGGCCTTAGGGTTTCTTCAAAAGAAAGAGTGACCAAAAACATGAACCAGGAGGCTCCTTATATAGCTGAGGGATTTAGGGTTTAAGGGAAACCCTAGTTATCCTTTGCTTAGGGCCTAAGCAAACCCAAGGGCCTTATCCAAGCCCCTATGGACGAAATTATTAGGGTTTCCCCTAAAGATTTCGTCCACCCTCTTCCAAGGGGTTTCTAGAGCCTTCCACTCAACTATTAGATAATTGCAAACTAGTCCCTGCACCTTATAATTAATTCTTTTAACCCCAAAATCAATTCTGATTAATTTCTGGCTAACAATTAATTAAACATAATGATTTCTAATTAATATATTAATCCATTAACATATTAATAAATCATTATATATATATATATATATATATATATATATATATATATATATATATATATATATATATATATTAATTTATTAATCTTATAAATTAATATCTCTCCTTTCATAATTTCCTTGTCCAGTTGCTAGGTTGAGGGCAACCCAAAAGGACTGTGCTGCTATCAATTCAAGTACATACCAATTATAGTTATGCGCTTAGACACCTAATCCAACAGTCTCCCACTTGGATAAGTCTGTAACTATAATTGCTAGTATGCCTTCTAAATTTGACCAGCAAATTGTAGCTTCCAAAAAGCTGCTGCCGAACTCTGACCCAGTCAGTTATGTGTCCTAAGATAAGTGATCATATAACCCTTCGTTCTGCTTGATATCCCCAGACAAAAGACATGGAATGTAATCAATCTGTTTGTCCAGAATCTATGTTTCCCGATTCCTGATTTGTGATGATGTAGGACTTCTAATCGAACACATCAATTTAGTCCTGGCTGGGCCCAGCACATAAGTCAACACCAAATCATCGAGGGGCCCACATATATCGCTTTTCCTGTTAGGGCAAAAGGAACGAATAAACGTTGACTCATATGCTTGTATCTTTTACTCATCAAATTATGCATGACAATACGTTTTATAACACCAAGTTACTGATGCGTTTTCGTATCACCAATGCACAACCGACTTGTAAATTACAACTCATATATCTTCTTTTCAAGATTATAAGATATTATCATCTCAGTATTACTCGTGATGAATTCCATGAAGTAATACTCTGAGCGAGGGTTTATCCAATACTCAAATCTCAATTTCTGAGTACTCATGAACATTGCAGCAATTCTATTGCCATGTCTATCCTTAGACAATCTGCAATCCAATTCATGACAGTCTTAATTCACTACTTACTTCCAAGAGTACGAGCGACTGTGGAGTTTGAATAATCTCATTATTCAGGAAGTAAAACATGCAAAAATGAAACACAATAATAAACAATCGACAAAAGGTAGTAGCCAAACTTATAAATAATACTTTATTATTTAATCACCAAAAGTCAATTACATTTACTTTGTTACAAGTTTCAAAAACTAATCTAACTACTAAAACTAATATCATCTTTCAGTCCTATGCTCCGAGCATGCTGAATATGCTTAGCCCTACTCAGACCCTTTGTGAGAGGATCTGCTGGGTTATCTTCAGATGACACCCTCTTTACTATAAGATGGCCTTCTTCTACTCTATGTCTGATGAAATGGTACTTTCTGTCGATATGTCTGGTCTTACCATGATCTCTTGGTTCCTTTGTCAAGGCAACCGCTCCTTCATTATCGCAGAACAGTTCCATAGGCTCCTGGATGGTTGGAACAACTCCGAGATCCCCGATGAAGTTCCTCAACCAAGCTGCTTCTTTCGACGCTTCACTTGCTGCTATGTACTCTGATTCACAAGTAGAATCAGCCACCGTATTTTGCTTGGAACTCTTCCAAGTAACTGCTCCTCCATTCAGTAAAAACACCCGGCCTGACTGAGAACGAAAGTTATCTCTATCCGTCTGAAAGCTGGCATCACTGTAACCATCTACTCTCAAAGTATCACTGCCACCAAGCACAAGGACCCAGTCCTTTGTCCTTCGCAAATACTTGAGTATATTCTTAACTGCTACCCAATGAGCTCTACCTGGGTTTCCCTGATAGCGACTGACCATGCTCAAAGCAAATGCCACATCAGGGCGAGTACATGTCATAGCGTACATGATCGATCCGACAGCGGAAGCATAAGGTACACGACTCATGTCATTTATTTCAACATCTGTACCCGGGCATTGAGTCTTACTCAATTTGGTATTGCTCTGGATAGGTAGCTCTCCCTTCTTGGATTTTTCCATACTAAACCTCTTTAGTACCTTATCCAAGTATGTGCTCTGACTAAGTCCAATTCGTCTCTTCTTTCTATCTCTCAATATTCTAATCCCAAGAATATAGGCAGCTTCTCCAAGGTCTTTCATGGCAAAACACTTTCCAAGCCAAGACTTAACTTCTTTCAAGGTTGGAACATCGTTACCAATGAGTAATATGTCATCGACATATAACACCAGAAAAGTTACTATACTCCCACTAGCCTTGATATACACACAAAACTCATCTTCACTTCTAGAGAAACCAAACTCTTTGACTTTCTCATGGAAGCAAAGATTCCAACTGCGAGATGCTTGTTTCAATCCATAAATGGATTTCTCAAGCTTGCACACTCTATTGGGGAACTTTGCATCAACAAAACCCTCTGGCTGACTCATGTAAACATCTTCAGCCAACTTCCCATTAAGGAAAGCAGTTTTGACATCCATCTGCCAGATTTCATAATCATGGAAGGCAGCTATGGCGAGCAATATCCTAATAGATTTAATCTTAGCTACTGGTGAGAAGGTCTCATCATAGTCAACCCCTGGGGTTTGAGTGAAACCTTTTGCAACCAGTCGAGCTTTGAATGTGTGCACATTCCCATCCATGTCTGTCTTCTTCTTGAAGATCCATTTGCACCCAACTGTCTTGCGACCTGGTGCACTATCAACCAAATTCCAAACTTGGTTGTCATACATGGACTTAATCTCGCTGTCCATTGCCTCTTTCCACTTGGAAGCCTCTGGGCCTGCCATTGCTTCCTTATAAGTGACTGGTTCATCTAAGTTTACCAGTGTTCTGTCACTTATGAATGTGTCACCATCTGAAGTAATATGAAAACCATACAACTCAGGTGGCACACTCACCCTAGTGGATCTTCTAAGAGGTAATGAGTTACCAATTGGTTCAACAGGAACTGTTTCCTCTGGTTGAATGCTAGTGTCATCTAAGGTTCCTTCATTGGCTGACTCTTGAATTTCTTCAAGGTCAATAGTGCTCCCACTGTCCTCTTTGAATATGAGCTCTCTTTCAAGAAAGACTCATCTTCGTGCTACAAAGACCACGTTCTCACTAGGCCTGTAGAACAAATATCCAAAAGACTGCTTTGGGTAACCAATGAAAACGCATTTCTCACTTCTAGCTGCTAGCTTGTCGTGAGTCTCTCGTCTTATGAAAGCTTCACAACCCCAGACTTTAATATGTGCTAACGAGGGAACTTTCCCTGTCCACATTTCGTGAGGTGTTTTGGCAACCTTCTTTGTAGGGACAAGATTGAGGATGTGGGCGGCTGTCTCTAAGGCATACCCCCAGAAGTGAATAGGAAGCGAAGCCCGACTCATCATAGAACGAACCATGTCTAACAAGGTTTGATTGCGCCTCTCAGCTACACCATTTAACTGTGGTGTCCTAGGAGGAGTCAATTGTGAGACTATCCCACATTCTTTCAGATAGTCGTTGAACTCGATACTAAGATACTCCCCGCCTCTATCGGATCTAAGTATCTTTATCTTTCTGCCCAATTGATTTTCGACTTCATGCTTAAACTCTTTGAACTTTTCAAAAGTTTCTGACTTATGCTTGATCAAGTAGATATATCCATATCTGCTATAATCGTCAGTGAAAGTCACATAGAATCGATTAGCTTCTCTTGTAGTTGATCTGAAGGGCCCACACACATCTGTGTGTATGAGATCCAACAGACCTTCACCTCTTTCACAAGACCCTGTGAATGGTGATTTTGTCATCTTTCCCAAAAGACAAGATTCACACATATCATCTGACTTTAGGTCAAATGATTCCAACACTCCATCCTTTTGGAGTTGGGCTATGCGTTTCTTGTTAATGTGTCCAAGACGACAATGCCACAAGCATGCCTTGTCTACACTATTAGACAAGTCAATATTAAGTACACTATTTCCTAGGCTATCAACACAAGTCACTGTTTCATACACACCATTACAAGGCAAAGCTTCAAACATAAAAACACCATTCTTATAAACAGAAATTGAACCATTCAAATCATTAAAAGAATATGTAAAACCTTGTCTGAACAATGCATGAAATGAAATAATGTTTCTCGTCATCTCAGACGAATAGCAACAATTTATTAAATCTAATCTAACATCATTACTAAGCAGAAGCTGATAAACTCCGATCTTGGTTACTGGTGAAGACTTTATGTTTCCCATGATCAGGTTTATCCTTCCTCGCTCTATCTCCTCACTTTCCTTTAGACCCTGCCGAAGATGGCTTCACTTTGCCATCCTTGATATCTTGCAGATATTGTGGGCAAGATCTCTTCCAATGCCCCTTTTGGTTGCAGTAAAAGCAAACTGCCTCTTTTGGATCAGAAACATGGGGAGTGGAACCATTGGGCTTAGCCTTTGGGCCATTACTAGATGACCCAGCTTGAGCCTTGCTCTTCCAGTTTTGCTTGGGAGGACCTTTCCTCTTTTTCCCCTTTCCCTGTCCAATAGCCAAAACAGGGGCACTCGTAGGTGTGGAGGGTATACTTTTACCCTTCATCCCTGCCTCAGCTGTCTGCAACAAGTTGTGCAATTGGGCCAAGGTCTACTCAGTATTGTTCAAATGGTAAGTTAGAATAAACTGACCATAACATTCAGGAAGTGAGTTCAAGACCATGTCAATGGCCAATTCCTCATCAAAGTGAATATTGAGCTTGACCAAACGCTCTATGTAGCGTTGCATTCTTTGCACATGTGACACTACCGACTCCCCATCCTTCATCTTGCAAGCCATGAGTGACTTGACTACTTCGAACTTTTCTTGACGAGCTCGCTTATGATACTTTTCCATAAGGTCCTTGTTCATCTCGAAAGGCCAGTAGTCCTCATAGTACCTCTGCAGTTCTGGGGACATAGTTGCCACCATGATGCATGCCACTTTGGTAGCATCATCGTAATGTTTCTTGTAGGCAGCAAGATCTTCAGGAGTAGCTTCATTCTCATCAAGCTCTTTGAGCTCCTTTTCAAGAACATATTCTTTGTTCTCGAAACGAAGAGCCATCTTGATGTTGCGCATCCAATCGTTATAGTTTGAGCCATCCATAACAACTTTGGAGCAGATATTGAGCAAAGAGAAGTTCTGGTTGGAGGAGGATGAAGCAGAAGTGTTTCCAGGAGTAGACATCTGAAAAGAAAGAAAGTTTTAGTTAGATTTCAAGATACCTTAATAGAATAACCCAAAGATATAATATCAAGGTTAGGATCCAACTATGAAGATTCACAACTTAGAAATGGGATGCCGAGATCCAAGTGCAAATTTCATAAAGGTAGGTGAATGACGATTCACCAATTCCACCATTAG
Organism: Lactuca virosa; assembly: GCF_052849685.1. Taxonomy (NCBI): domain Eukaryota; kingdom Viridiplantae; phylum Streptophyta; class Magnoliopsida; order Asterales; family Asteraceae; genus Lactuca; species Lactuca virosa. Next base: position 325,927,095 of record NC_136429.1, read on the forward strand.
ACGAAACAAACGAAGTGAAATTCCTAATTCTTTTGAGATACATTGAAACTATTCAATGGCATGTTTTAATCTCAGATTATGCTCTTCTATTTGTGACTGGGATGCCGAGGATCACAAACAAGATGTGAATAACCATGCAAATGTGCTTGGTAACCTCATTGTCTTTATCATTAACTATTGATGTGCTGGTAAACCACACACGCTCCATCAAAATGACAATTATGAGATACCCATTACTACTCTTTATTAGTGCCTTTTAGTGTGCTGGTTAACCACACACGCTCCACTAATGACCAATAAAGCATAATGTGCAATTTCATGGATTAGCATACTTTTCACATTTTTCCTAAAGTAACTAGAGTTGGGATTTTGAAAATAATGTTCTAGTACTTTCTTTAATATCATTATACTTTTAATGAGAAGTAGTTGTCCTATCAAATCCGTTCTGCTAACGACCCTCCACTAATCAAGGAAGCGGTGGGTGAGAGTGGAAACCCATTCAACTACCATTTTATAGGCAGTTTCCTTATACCCCCCTTATAGATTAGCTTCGTGAATGAGGCATACTAGCGATTTGACTGACCATGTTCTTATACATATATAATATTAAACTTTTAATTATAATATATATATAAGGTGTGTTTTAAAACATTTTAAAACTTCAAGGGTTTATAAATTTCGAAATTTAAGCTATTAAATTTAAATTTAAATAAACCAATTAACTAGATTTAATATTTATCTTTTAATTAACTATTAATCAAATTATTAAATCTTGTAAGGATTATCTAATTAAATTAATCCATTAATTTAATCCTAATCCTTATCCCTCTAAATTTCGAAAATTAGGGTAAGGATAATTATCCAATTAATCAAATTAAGTAACAATTATCCAAAACAAGAAACCCTAGTTATCCTCTAGCATATTTCGAAATTTACAAGGGAGGAGGCTAGGGTTTTCAAAACCCTAACCCTAATTTCGATTAGGGTTCTTTGGAGGCTAGGGTTTTCGAAAAAACCCTTTGATCCAAAACCCTAGAAATCGAAAATTTGGCCTTTAGGGTTTAATAGCTATAAACCCTAATTTGCAATTCAACAATTGTAGCAATTCAATTTAAAACAATAATGGCTCTGATACCACTGATGAGTTTTAGGTACAACAAATAAACTAGAAACAATTCCTAAGTTCACATGCGACCTACTTTGGATCTATGTTTTAACTATTGAACATACAACTTTGAATTGCAAAACAAGAACCCTAGAGGAGAGAGGCTAATTTCGAAATTAACAAACTAGGGTTTAGGGTTTACATACCTTTCAATTGTTATAGCAAACAATTGATAATCCCTTGATCTTGATCTTGATCTTCTTGGAAGCTTTAGCACCACAAGTGTAATGCCTCTAATGGAATCACACCCAAACTAGCAAGAAGGAAAGTAGAAGAGAGAGAGGAGAGGGAGTATGCAAAATCTCGGCCTTAGGGTTTCTTCAAAAGAAAGAGTGACCAAAAACATGAACCAGGAGGCTCCTTATATAGCTGAGGGATTTAGGGTTTAAGGGAAACCCTAGTTATCCTTTGCTTAGGGCCTAAGCAAACCCAAGGGCCTTATCCAAGCCCCTATGGACGAAATTATTAGGGTTTCCCCTAAAGATTTCGTCCACCCTCTTCCAAGGGGTTTCTAGAGCCTTCCACTCAACTATTAGATAATTGCAAACTAGTCCCTGCACCTTATAATTAATTCTTTTAACCCCAAAATCAATTCTGATTAATTTCTGGCTAACAATTAATTAAACATAATGATTTCTAATTAATATATTAATCCATTAACATATTAATAAATCATTTACATATATATATATATATATATATATATATATATATATATATATATATATATATATATATATATTAATTTATTAATCTTATAAATTAATATCTCTCCTTTCATAATTTCCTTGTCCAGTTGCTAGGTTGAGGGCAACCCAAAAGGACTGTGCTGCTATCAATTCAAGTACATACCAATTATAGTTATGGGCTTAGACACCTAATCCAACAGTTGTCGCCTTCCTACTTCTTGCAACCCCACAAAACTTCACGCAAGGCATTCACAAAATTTGGTTTGTTCATGTTCATGACTCCTGATGCGATTTCAACCATAATCAACAGTAACAATCTGAAAAGAAAACTTGTTGAATCACAACAACAACAATCGAAACTGACCTCTAAATTATTATTATTTTTTTAAAGACATGACATCAAAAATCAAAACTTAGCTCTAACAAAAACTTGGCGGGAATTTTAGCTCTGATAAATCTCGACAGGACCTTTAGGGCTCTGATACCACATATGATACAAATACCCGGGGGTGATTTCTTTTTGGGTTTTCTGATTTTATGAAAGCATCGGAAAATAAGAATAACGATAAGAAAACAAGAACAATGATAACTTGCTCGACAATAAAACAAGAAAAGATAGTTTTGATAAACAATCTAGACATATAGATTTAGTATCGATGAAAAAAATCAAGAACTATTGATTTGAATTCGAATCAACCTATAGTACGCGTCCTAGAATTGAAAAAGGGGGCAAGTATGCAACTCAAAAGAACAAATTTCTTCAAAATTCAATTCATCCATCTATTATTTCATAATGTTCGACAAAGGGGGCTATTTATAGCCTAACAACGACTACAAAATAAAAGGAAACTAATAAATAAAAGGAACCTATTAATAAAAGGAAACTATTAAATAAAGGCTAAAAATAACTCAAAGTGTCTCTAGAATCTTCCAAATCTAACCGACATTAATAGCCATGCAATTAACCATGTAAATCCATCGTGCCATTGATCCCAATTAGCTTTCACACCCAAGATCTTGCACCATCCTACTGGAATTAACATGTGAGCACCAGCCCATCAGAACCAATGAGAGCCCAATGGGTTTTGAGATTCATATTGTAATTGGACCCATTGCGAGAATCGCATCCAAGTATCAGAATCGCAACTAGATTTATGACGTTCGCATCTGAAAGCTTTGTGAGGTTCACATCGGATCGCATTTGGAGAAGCACAACCAAAAGACTCCAGCGTACCGTTATCACAAGACTTTGACTCGTCTGACAGTTCAAAGTCAGTCGCAACATGTCGCGCCAAATTGGAATCGCACCAGAAATAGTCATCGCACTCAACCTCATTCCAAAGTGGTTCACATTTACCATTCCTATAGACTGCGATGGATTACGATCGATCACATCCGGTTACATCCAATCGCAACCATTTTCGCATCCAACAACCCTTTCACATCGATAAGCCTTTTCGCATCCATCAGCCTTTTCGAAGTTTTATCATTCATAATTAGGCTTGGAACTTAAGAGGCTGCCTTTCACAATCATATCAAATATTCACCACCAATATCTGATTGTATGGTTTTAATCTTTTTACCAAGTTGATTTTGTACTTCATTTTGGAATACCTTGAAGACATCAAATGCTTCTTGTTTGTGTTTCATGACATCAAATGGTGACTTTGAACACAACATAGGTAAAATTAGTTTCTTTAACAATTAATGGTGCTAATAGATAACCTTAAGATTGCAGGGTAAACTACAATTAACTTGCGAAGGTAATGAAATCTAACCTCTTTGAAGAATCTTGGAAAAAAGGAAGAATAAATGCTTGCACTCACTCTGGTTAGAAAATTGTGGTTTTTTTGTCCAATATATGTTCGGTTTTTGTTGTAGAAGAAGCAAGGCGTATGATTGGAGAAGATGGAAAATAGATGAGTTTTTTTGTCGAATATATGTTAAGTTTTTCTTCATATATTGGCAATAACTGCTCCCGCTTTGGAGCATCTCCATTAAGACCCTGAAAAAAAACACGTCAACGATGATATATGATGACGAAGAGAGAAAAAGTATGGCGAACTGAATAGCAATTGAAACGGACTGATGTTGAATTGAGAGAATAGGGTATATATAGACCACATTGTCTTTTCAAGAAGTGTATGAGAGGTCGTACTGATTTGATGCATCGTTTTTTTTGGAACCGGGAAGCGCATACAAGCATCGTTCCAATTTCGCGTCGTCCTTGGAAGCGTGTAAAAGCGCCTGAAGGAAAAGTTGTTTGTGTATACTTTTGAAGTCATGCGGTAAAAAGCAATGGGAAAAAGCAACAGAATGTTTAACCGTTTACTAAGAGCAAAAAAATAATGTTTAAAGCATATATAATTTTTTGACTTTTAAAAATAAGAAACTCTGAAACTTGGTATACATTTCTTATATACCTCACACCTCAAGAAATGAAAGTAGCCTTAGTTCTTGTTCAGATTACCCGGTGTGATGTTCTAGTGTTCCGGTTAGTTTGTCAGCAAAGTTTATAACCATTTTGTACCTCAACATCAGATCTCAATTATTTTTCATGATCCCCTCATTTGTAGATTAGGCTCAATGAATGCTTTCTTACATATGATATACATGCGACTAAGATTCGAGTTAAAACACTTGTAAAAAACTTTAAAATATACAATTAAACACATAATCTGAAATCTTCTTTTGGAGATTTGATTAATTAATACTTTAGCTTCTTACCTGACACGTTGAATGTCCATCAAGTAAAGTATTTCCAAGCCTTCAATTCATGTTTGTAGTTTATTCTTAACAATAAGAGGTTTGACAATTATGTCTTTATGGTAACCCTCTTTAATGATTGTAAGCAAAACATATCAGATGATTCCTATTTCAGTGCTTGTGCCAAAAACAAACTCTTAAGCACCCTAAACAAACCCTAAAACAACTTCTGCTAACAAGTCATTCATGTTACTTTAGCATTGTTTTTACATAATAAATTTTTTCACAAGATAAATAAACTTAAAATAGGACATAAATAAATTGTTAAATTAGGAATATAGTGGAACATACTTAAGTTTTTTTTAAGGGAATAACATATATACATGATTATTATCATAGATGTGTATGCATAAAAAACATGTAAACATAACATTGATTAACAGGGAATCCGACCCTACTGACATGAAATTTCTAGTTCCATATATCAATTTTCACAAATATCAAAATAACCTTGCTTTATTTAGTAGTCGGAATCCTGTTGTTGGTTCTAATTATCACATAGGCATTTCCATAAGCACTTGGCATGATATCATCGCACAGAGTTCTAAAACACCCAAATTGAAATTTTGATAGGCTTAGAAGAAGAAAAACAAGTACCTTTTCACATTCATCTTGAACTTCCTACGAGGAATACAACCACCTCAATGTCGGGTATGTGAAAATCAATCATTTATTTTCTTCTTTTCATTTAATCATTAAGGTTCTAAAGATGAAACTCCTCTAGGGCATTTTATCAAACACGTTATGAGCATAATTAAATTCTTCTTTTGCATGACATATTCCACATCTTCCTACTGTATATGTATACCCCCATAAAGAACCAATCATCCTTAAACTAACCTATGGTTCCAATTTCTGATTACATACGTCTATTAGACACAATCCAACAAAAACTTACTTACTAAAAATCAATCAATCCAAAAAGAAGGAAAGAAGTCGGGATGTTTTAAAAACCGAAGTTTTAGACAAAAGTAGGGATATCTGTGAATTATTACTTTTTTCAAATGGATGGATGAATACCTGAGTATCAGGAAAAGTGTTTCGATTCAATTTTGGCACACCAACAGAAAAGAAAATCAGTAAATAAAAAGATAGAAGCAGGTGTAGTCACAAAACTACATGGAGAATCACGGCAAGGGGTCATCGCGGTGTATTGGGAAAGGCGAATACTGAAATCCAAGTGACCCGGAGAATAGTCTTTGGTGGAAGAATGCAGTGGCGGTAACAAACATATCTCTCGGTCGATTGTTTGAGGAGGAATCCGGAGTTGCACTTAGCGGGGAAGAGGAGTCGCTAAATCGTTGGGGGCTATTTATATGGAGGATGCGAAGTTAAAACGCATGTTGCAGAAGGTTACGTCGTTATGAAGTTATGATAGGTGGCGTGAAACAAACATTGTAGATTTGATTTTGGCGGAAGGAGATAAAAAGGGTTTATATATATATATATATATATATATATATATATATATATATATATATATATATATATATATATATATATATATATATATATATATATATATATATACTAGGCGAATGTCCGCGCGTTGCACTGAATGACCGATATCGTTGAAATATGTCTTTTTAACTATAACAATAACATTGTTGTTAAATTTGATATAATAATTTGTATACTAAATTGATATAATATATTAATTATTTTGAATTATATGATAATATATACATATATTATAATTGTATAATAATAATCGTTTGAATGACTTCTGCGCGCGAGTTACTCATGAATAAAATTAAATATAATGTATGGTTTAATGTTATTTATAATTATTATTGTTAATTAATTTTTTAAAATTTATTTTTTTAACGCTTTAAATTCTATCATTATAATTATTTAAAACATCAAACACTGTTTTTTGATTTTAAAGGTAACAATATAATCATTTATATAGAGTTATTTTTAACTGTTGTTATTTTAACTTATTTTATACTACTTATTTGAAAACTTTTACCGATTATAAAAATATCTTTAGAAAATATTTTAGTTAAATTGATATTACAATTTAGTTTTTGCATTTAACACTACAATTTACCACTTTTATCTATTCACAAAACATTCATTGGGTTTTTTATGTGGAACTGAATTTATATTTAAGTTGATACTGTAATGTTATATTTAAATTAACAATTTAAGTATTTTGTCCAAACTGTTCAAAAGTTATATCTTTAAACTGATAATGGTTTACATACAACAATATATTAAATATAATAAATTAAGTATAATATGGTAAAAGTTAAAGTCATAACTTTATAAGTAGAAGTAAATATATTATTTTATTATTGAAATTTAGTTTATTTATGGTTACACTTTATCTTTGATATTTATTTAACCTCATTTACCAAATTATAATCAGTATTAGAAAGACATTACAATTTACCATTTTTAAATATTACAAAATATTCTTTGGGTTGTTTAAGTTAAACTAAAATTTATATTTAAGTTGATATTGTAATATTATATTATTTAAATTAATAATTTAAGTATTTTATACAAATTGTTCAAAAGTTGTAGCTTTAAAATGATAATGGTTTATATCCAACAATAAATTAAAATTATTAAGTTAAGTATAATATGTTAAAAGTTAAAAAACATAACTTTATATGTAGAAGTAAAGATATTTTTTTAATATTGAAATTTAGTTTGTATATGATTACACTTTAGGTATGATATTTATTTAACCTTATTAACCAACATATAATCATTATTTGAAAGAAATTGAAAATTCGTGGGAGTTTCAAATGAATGTGGTGAAAGGAATAATGCATGGGAGTTTCAAATGAATATGGTGAAAGGAAAGACCTATATAGTTGAAATCTTTATAAATATATGTTTTTTTTTAATATAACAATAACGTTGTTGTTTAAGTTAAACTAAAATTTATATTTAAGTTAACCCTATAATGTTATATTTAAATTAATAATTTAAGTATTTTATACAAATTTTTCAAAATTTGAAACTTTAAAATGATAATGGTTTACATCCAACCATATATTAAAACTAATATGTTAAAAGTTAAAAAAACATAACTTTATAAGTAGAAGTAAAGATATTTTTTTAATATTGAAATTTAGTTTAAATATGATTAGACTTTAGGTTTGATATTTTGTTTAACCTTATTAACCAACTTATAATCATTATTAGAAAGAAATTGAATTTCAAATGAATGTGGTGAAAAGAAAAATGCATGGGAGTTTCAAATGCATGAGGTGCTTGGAAAAATGCCTCCTTATACGCAAAATGTGGGTAAATATTTTTTGATTTACAAATATTTTATACTAATAAAGAATTCAAAATAATTATTCCGTTAATATAGATGTATGTAGTCTTATTAAAGGTTTCAAAATTAATACTCCACACTTAATTAATAATAGTATATTGTAATATAATGCCACACACATTTTAATACTTGTTTAATGTAATGCAACTAATGAATATTCAAACTGTTGGATTTATCTCTCGAAAATGGAATATATTTAGTCTTTGAAATATAAGCTTCATGGAGTGGCTTAAATTTTTAATGTGATTATCATTATCTCATATGAACTCTCATTGATTATGTGTGATTAATTATTTAGAAGGTGAAAAGGTGTGGGGTTTCAAATGCATGAGATGTTAGCAAATTCTTGTGGGGGTTTCAAATGCATGAGAATCAAGGGAAAATGCAAGCTTTATAAGTATAGAAGATATATATATATATATATATATATATATATATATATATATATATATATATATATATATATATATATAAGATATGTATGAGGCCCATGCTAAGCATGGCCGTGGAAGTGAACTTGGGTATTGAAAAAATTAAGGTAAAATAGTAAGAGATGTCATGAAATCAATTCATAACAGCTATAAGATGACATTAAATAGAAAGTAGGTTGCTATAAAACGACTCTATAGAAATTAGTCTCCTATGAAATGACATAAATGAAAACCTTGCTGCTATAAAATGACATTAATCGACATTTGGATGCTATAAAATGCCATAAAGCAGAATAGTTTAGTCAATTTATAGCAACATACTTTCTATTGAAAGCCACATTAGCTATAAGATGACATAAATTGAAAGTAGGTTGTTATAAAATAAATTTAATAGAATGTATGATGTTATAAGAAGTCATGTAAATTCTCTTAATGATTTAATCAGCGTATGCAAAGGAATATTTCTTTAAACATATACCAAGGATTCGACTTCTAGGTGTCGTCCATACCCCTCTCAACTATGTCTGACCTTATTCTGTGAACAAACTCCACATCATCTATTACAATTATTTGTAAACAAGTAAGGAAGTTAGACATAATGGTTTTCTTTTATTCTATTTATCTAATAATAATAATATATCTGGTAACAATTATAATTATTAATAGTATGAAATCGAGAGAATAAATAATCATGTCAATAAATATTCTCAGATTCATTAAGTCATGAAATCCCAATATAATTACATCAGATTCATTCACCTGACAAGCACACACAAAAAGTTAAAAAGATAGTCTTCAACTTAAACAATGTATGAATAACATATTTGAGCAAAAACTGCGTATTTGAATATTAGCTTAAAATAATAATATTAAATCCTTTTTCTAACTTTTATGATTAAAATTATAAATTGTTTAGAATCTTAGCTTAACAGAAATTGCAGTATTGTGTTGGAAAATGGTCATGGGTGTAAAGGGATCCACTTCTGGGAATAAAAATGTTATAGAACTTCATTTTAGTGATGGAGAATGTCATAAAAAGTTGTATGAATTAATTCTGTAATTTCCAACAAAGTACATGGATGAAAAGTTTTACTTTAACCTTATTGTAATAAAATATAAAGTGAACAAGGATGAAACGTACTCATAAGATAAGGAATGCATGAGCTCTGAAGAGATCATCTACTCATAACCCAATCCCATCATATAGAAACATGATAATGGGTAGGCATCTTTAGGATATAAGCGGAAAGTAATTAGACCAACAGAAATACCTAAGAAGCAATAAACCACTCGGAATCACGTGGAGCAAGCTAATCATTGACGGTTACCGCTGTGAGGAGGCAGTAAAAACAGATAAATAACTACAGAAAATTTAAAGTACAAATATCTATAATATTTTTTCCATGAACACCCCCAACATTTAATTGATATACAATATATTTTTCTTGGAACATAGGGTTGTTTCCTACATCTAAATCAATTGAATAATTGAAATTAGAAATTAAAACTTGTAAGAGGCAACAACAGCAACCTAACAAGTAAAGAAGTGCTACTGCTCGTACCAACTTTTCAAAAAAAAATAAAATAAATAAATAAATAAAAAAATATCCAACAATTAAGAAAAAAAAAACATACATTTTTAAGGCAACCGCATATTAGATATCTCTTCTAATCTTTCTGTATAAAATCTTTTCAAGCTTATTCATGCATAGAAACAATTAGTTGTTGTGCATGATAAATTATTGAAATTAACACAAAGAAGAATACATAAACACATTCAGATGAATCAGAAATACATATTACTCTCCCTTTTAATAATCAGTTTTCTTGACTGATACTTCAAGAATCATATAAGTAGCGTTCCCAAATTATTGGAACTTGGATACCCAAACAGTAAAACCCTAAATAACATAAATTGAGTTATAAAATAGAACAAAATTGAAAAATAGAAGAGAGGACGACCGGTGGTAGATGAAAAAGTAGGCAATTAGGGCACTAAGTGCTATGAATAAAAGGGAGATTTCGATGAAAGAAGGTTGATAACCTCTAAAATCAAAGGAAATTAATTGTAAATTTTGAGGGTAAAAATGGTGTTGTAGGAATTTCTTTACCTTTGTCGATCACCAAGAAGATATTTTTGAATGATGCTAAAGACGCAAGTCACTAAAACCCCTAGTCCTCCCAATTCCATCCCGAAGATTCAATAACGTCAATCCTGCAAAACAACTAATCCCAAAACATTAATTTCTTTGTAGAAAATAAAATAAGGGGTGTTCATTCTATTTCCACGCAACAATAAAATACACTTGTCCGTCATTTTCACTACAAATAGGAAAACGTGTATCGATATATCAAGAAAAGACATTGAGAGACGGAACAAGAGTGAAATAGAGAATAATGGATCGGCCATGCAACCGTCCCTCTCTGTAAAGGGTTGGAATGCAGCGTGAATTACCCAAACGAGAGTGGAACAAATGACCTCTTCAAAGGATGGAGATTCGAGTAGAGAAGCTAACAGACAAATTTGGTTTCTACTTCTAAAATTGAAATGTGATGTCCCGAGGCCTTTTTCTTAACACACGAAGAAGAAGAGAATGAGGGGGGAAAGGAAACGGTACTTGTGAAAGGAGTCGGTGTTGATAGCGTAGACCGGTGGCCGTGGAATTGGGAAGCGGTGGAGACAGTGTTGTATCGACGGCTCCATATGAGGATGCGACGTTCTGGATAGATTTTGATGTAGATGGTGTCGGCCAGAAATAAGCTACTTGTCATCTTTCGAAGCTGATAAAATTGGTGTAGACGCCATGAGAAAAATAGGGTTTATATATATATATATATATATATATATATATATATATATATATATATATATATATATATATATATATATATATATATATATATATATACTAGTCGAATGCTCGTACGTTGCGCAAAAACACCTATATAGTTGAAGTCTTTACAAATATATGTTTTTTTAAAATATGACAATAACGTTTTTGTTAAATTTGATATAATAATTTGTATACTAAATTGATATAAAATATTGATTATTTTGAATTATATGATAATATATACATCTATTATAACTATAAAATCTCAATCGTTTGAATGACTTCTACCCGCGAGTTACACATGAATAAAATTAAATATAATATATGGTTTAATGTTATTTATAGTTGTTTTTATTGCTAATTAATTTTATAAAATTTATTTGCTTAATGTTTTAATTTCTATCATTATAATTATTTAAAACATCAAACATTGTTTTTTGTTTTTAAAGGTAATAATATAATCATTTATATAGAGTTATTTTTAACTATTGTTATTGTAAGTTATTTTAAGCTACTTATTTGAAAACTTTTAACCATTATAAAAATATCTTAATGAAATATTTTAGTTAAATTGAGATTACAATTTAGTTTTTGCATTTATCACTACAATTTATCACTTTTAACTATTTGCAAAATATTCTTTGGTTTTTTAAGTGGAAATTAAATTTATATTTAAGTTGACACTGTAATATATTTAAATTAACAATTGAAGTATTTTGTCCAAACTGTTCAAAAGTTGTAGCTTTAAACTGATAATGGTTTACATACAACAATATTTTAAATCTAACAAATTAATTATAATATGTTAAAAGTTAAAGACATAGCTTTATAAGTAGAAGTAAACATATTATTTTAAAATTGAAATTTAGTTAATCATTATTACACTTTAGGTTTGATATGTATTTAACATTTTTAACCAACTTATAATCATTATTAGAAAGACACTATAATTTATCACTTTTAACTATTTACAAAATATTTTTTTGGGTTGTTTAAGTTAAAACTAAAATTTATATTTAAGTTGACCCTATAATGTTATATTTAAATTAATAATTTAAGTATTTTAAACAAATTGTTCCAAAATTGTATCTTTAAAATGATAATGGTTTACATCTAACAATATATTAAAACTGATAAATTAAGTATAATATGTTAAAATTTAAAAAGATAATTTTATAAGTATATGTAAAGATATTATTTTAATATTGAAATTTAGTTTATATATGATTACACTTTAGGTTTGATATTTATTTAACTTTTTTAACCAACTTATAATTATTATTAGAAAGAAACTGAAAAGTCATGGGAGTTTAAAATGAATGTGGTGAAAGGAAAAATACATGAGAGTTTCAAATTAATGTGGTGAAAGGAAAAATATTTCATTTATAGTATAGTATGATATGATATGATGATTAGGCGAATGCCCCTGTGTTGCGCAGAAACACATATATAGTTGAAGTCTTTACAAATATATGTTTTTTTTAAATATAACAGTAACTTTGTTGTTAAATTTGATATAATAATTTGGGTTTTTATCACTTTTAACTATTTACAAAATATTCTTTGGTTTTTTCAGTGGAAATTAAACTTATATTTAAGTTGACACTGTAATATATTTAAATTAACAATTGAAGTATTTTGTCCAAACTGTTCAAAAGTTGTAGCTTTAAACTGATAATGGTTTACATACAACAATATTTTAAATCTAACAAATTAATTATAATATGTTAAAAGTTAAAGACATAGCTTTATAAGTAGAAGTAAACATATTATTTTAAAATTGAAATTTAGTTAATCATTATTACACTTTAGGTTTGATATGTATTTAACATTTTTAACCAACTTATAATCATTATTAGAAAGACACTATAATTTATCACTTTTAACTATTTACAAAATATTTTTTTGGGTTGTTTAAGTTAAACTAAAATTTATATTTAAGTTGACCCTATAATGTTATATTTAAATTAATAATTTAAGTATTTTATACAAATTGTTCCAAAATTGTATCTTTAAAATGATAATGGTTTACATCCAACAATATATTAAAACTGATAAATTAAGTATAATATGTTAAAATTTAAAAAGATAACTTTATAAGTATATGTAAAGATATTATTTTAATATTGAAATTTAGTTTATATATGATTACACTTTAGGTTTGATATTTATTTAACTTTTTTAACCAACTTATAATTATTATTAGAAAGAAACTGAAAAGTCATGGGAGTTTCAAATGAATGTGGTGAAAGGAAAAATGCATGAGAGTTTCAAATTAATGTGGTGAAAGGAAAAATATTTCATTTATAGTATAGTATGATATGATATGATGATTAGGCGAATGCCCCTGTGTTGCGCAGAAACACATATATAGTTGAAGTCTTTACAAATATATATGTTTTTTTTAAATATAACAGTAACTTTGTTGTTAAATTTGATATAATAATTTGGTTTTTTATCACTTTTAACTATTTACAAAATATTCTTTGGTTTTTTAAGTGGAAATTAAATTTATATTTAAGTTGACACTGTAATATATTTAAATTAACAATTGAAGTATTTTGTCCAAACTTTTCAAAAGTTGTAGCTTTAAACTGATAATGGTTTACATACAACAATATTTTAAATCTAACCAATTAATTATAATATGTTAAAAGTTAAAGACATAGCTTTATAAGTAGAAGTAAACATATTATTTTAAAATTGAAATTTAGTTAATCATTATTACACTTTAGGTTTGATATGTATTTAACATTTTTAACCAACTTATAATCATTATTAGAAAGACACTATAATTTATCACTTTTAACTATTTACAAAATATTTTTTTGGGTTGTTTAAGTTAAACTAAAATATATATTTAAGTTGACCCTATAATGTTATATTTAAATTAATAATTTGTATTTTATACAAATTGTTCCAAAATTGTATCTTTAAAATGATAATGGTTTACATCCAACAATATATTAAAACTGATAAATTAAGTATAATATGTTAAAATTTAAAAAACATAACTTTATAAGTATATGTAAAGATATTATTTTAATATTGAAATTTAGTTTATATATGATTACACTTTAGGTTTGATATTTATTTAACTTTTTTAACCAACTTATAATTATTATTAGAAAGAAACTGAAAAGTCATGGGAGTTTCAAATGAATGTGGTGAAAGGAAAAATGCATGAGAGTTTCAAATGAATGTGCTGAAAGGAAAAATATCTCATTTATAGTATAGTATGATATGATATGATGATTAGGTGAATGCCCCTGTGTTGCGCAGAAACACATATATAGTTGAAGTCTTTAAAAATATATGTTTTTTTTAAAATATAACAGTAACTTTGTTGTTAAATTTGATATAATAATTTGTATACTAAATTGATATAATATAATGATTATTTTGAATTATATGATAATATATACATCTATTATAACTGTCTAATCTCAATCATATAAATGAATTCTACCCGCGAGTTACATATGAATAAATTAAATATAATATATGGTTTAATGTTATTTATAGTTGTTGTTATTGTTAATTAATTTTTTAAAGTTTATTTGCTTAATGTTTTAATTTCTATCATTATAATTATTTAAAACATCAAACATTGTTTTTGGATTTTAAAGGTGACAATATAATCATTTATATAGAATTATTTTTAACTATTGTTATTGTAAGTTATTTTAAGCTACTTATTTCAAAAGTTTTAACGATTATAATAATATCTTTAGGAAATATTTTAGTTAAATTGAGATTACAATTTAGTTTTTGTATTTATCACTTTTAACTATTTAAAAAAATACTCTTTGGTTTTTTAAGTAAAACTGAAATTTATATTTAAGTTGACACTGTAATGTTATATTTAAATTAACAATTTAAGTATATTGTCCATACTGTTTAAAAGTTGTAGCTTTATACTGATAATGGTTTACATACAACAACATTTTAAATCTAATAAATTAAGTATAATATGTTAAAAGTTAAAGACATAACTTTATAAGTAGAAGTAAATATATTATTTTAAAATTAAAATTTAGTTTATTTATGATTACACTTTAGGTTTGATATTTATTTAACCTTATTAACCAACTTATAATTATTATTAGAAAGAAATTGAAAAGTCATGGGAGTTTCAAATGAATATGGTGAAAAGAAAAATGCATGTGAGTTTCATTTTAATGTGGTGAAAGAAAATATGCTTCCTTTATAATATAGTATTTAAATTTTTAAAGTTTATTTGCTTAATGTTTTAATTTCTATCATTATAATTATTTAAAACATCAAACATTGTTTTTGGATTTTAAAGGTGACAATATAATCATTTATATAGAGTTATTTTTAACTATTCTTATTGTAAGTTATTTTAAGCTAATTATTTGAAAAGTTTTAACGATTATAATAATATCCTTAGGAAATATTTTAGTTAAATTGAGATTACGATTTAGTTTTTGTATTTATCACTTTTAACTATTTAAAAAAAATACTCTTTGGTTTTTTAAGTAAAACTAAAATTTATATTTAAGTTGACACTGTAATGTTATATTTAAATTAATAATTTAAGTATTTTGTCCATACTATTTAAAAGTTGTAGCTTTAAACTGATAATGGTTTACATACAACAATATTTTAAATCTAATAAATTAAGTATAATACGTTAAAAGTTAAAGACATAACTTTATAAGTAGAAGTAAATATATTATTTTAAAATTGAAATTTAGTTTATTTATGATTACACTTGAGGTTTGATATTTATTTAACCTTATTAACCAACTTATAATTATTATTAGAAAGAAATTGAAAAGTCATGAGAGTTTCAAATAAATGTGGTGAAAGGAAAAATGCATGGGAGTTTCAAATGAATGTGGTAATATATGTTTTTTTTTTAAAATATAACAATAACGTTGTTGTTAAATTTGATATAATAGTTCATATACTAAATTCATATAATATATTGATTATTTTGAATTATATGATAATATATACATCTATTATAACTGCAGAATGTCAATCGTTTGAATGACTTCTACCCGCGAATTACACATGAATAAATTTAAATATAATATATGGTTTAATGTTATTTTTAGTTGTTGTTATTGTTAATTAATTTTTTAAAATTTATTTGATTAATGTTTTAATATCTATCATTATAATTATTTAAAACATCAAACATTGTTTTTTGATTTTAAAGGTAACAATATAATCATTTATATAGAGTTATTTTTAACTATTGTTATTGTAAGTTATTTTAAGTTACTTATTTGAAAACTTTTAACCATTATAAAAATATATTAATGAAATATTTAAATTAAATTGAGATTAGAATTTAGTTTTTGCATTTGTCACTACAGTTTATCACTTCTAACTATTCACAAAATATTCTTTGGTTTTTTAAGTGGAACAGAAATTTATATTTAAGTTGACACTGTAATGTTATATTTAAATTAACAATTGAAGTATTTTGTCCAAACTGTTCAAAAGTTGTAACTTTAAACTAATAATGGTTTACATACAACAACATTTTAAATATAACAAATTAAGTATAATATGTTAAAAGTTAAAGACATAACTTTATAAGTAGAAGTAAATATATTATTTTAAAATTAAAATTTAGTTTATTTATGATTACACTTTATGTTTGATATTTATTTAACCTTATTAACCAACTTATAATTATTATTAGAAAGAAATTGAAAAGTTATGGGAGTTTCAAATGAATATGGTGAAAAGAAAAATGCATGTGAGTTTCAAATTAATGTGGTGAAAGAAAATATGCTTCCTTTATAACATAGTATTTAAATTTTTAAAGTTTATTTGCTTAATGTTTTAATTTCTATCAATATAATTATTTAAAACATCAAACATTGTTTTTGGATTTTAAAGGTGACAATATAATCATTTATATAGAGTTATTTTTAACTATTGTTATTGTAAGTTACTTTAAGCTAATTATTTGAAAAGTTTTAACGATTATAATAATATCCTTAGGAAATATTTTAGTTAAATTGAGATTACAATTTAGTTTTTGTATTTATCACTTTTAACTATTTAAAAAAACATACTCTTTGGTTTTTTAAGTAAAACTAAAATTTATATTTAAGTTGACACTGTAATGTTATATTTAAATTAATAATTTAAGTATTTTGTCCATACTATTTAAAAGTTGTAGCTTTAAACTGATAATGGTTTACATACAACAACATTTTAAATCTAATAAATTAAGTATAATACGTTAAAAGTTAAAGACATAACTTTATAAGTAGAAGTAAATATATTATTTTAAAATTGAAATTTAGTTTATTTATGATTACACTTTAGGTTTGATATTTATTTAACCTTATTAACCAACTTATAATTATTATTAGAAAGAAATTGAAAAGTCATGGGAGTTTCAAATAAATGTGGTGAAAGGAAAAATGCATGGGAGTTTCAAATGAATGTGGTAATATATGTTTTTTTTTTAAAATATAACAATAACGTTGTTGTTAAATTTGATATAATAATTCATATACTAAATTCATATAATATATTGATTATTTTGAATTATATGATAATATATACATCTATTATAACTGCAGAATGTCAATCGTTTGAATGACTTCTACCCGCGAATTACACATGAATAAATTTAAATATAATATATGGTTTAATGTTATTTTTATTTGTTGTTATTGTTAATTAATTTTTTAAAATTTATTTGATTAATGTTTTAATATCTGTCATTATAATTATTTAAAACATCAAACATTGTTTTTTGATTTTAAAGGTAACAATATAATCATTTATATAGAGTTATTTTTAACTATTGTTATTGTAAGTTATTTTAAGTTACTTATTTGAAAACTTTTAACCATTATAAAAATATATTAATGAAATATTTAAATTAAATTGAGATTAGAATTTAGTTTTTGCATTTGTCACTACAGTTTATCACTTCTAACTATTCACAAAATATTCTTTGGTTTTTTAAGTGGAACAGAAATTTATATTTAAGTTGACACTCTAATGTTATATTTAAATTAACAATTGAAGTATTTTGTCCAAACTGTTCAAAAGTTGTAACTTTAAACTAATAATGGTTTACATACAACGACATTTTAAATATAACAAATTAAGTATAATATGTTAAAAGTTAAAGACATAACTTTATAAGTAGAAGTAAAGATATTATTTTAAAATTGAAATTTAGTTTATTTATAATTACACTTTAGGTTTGATATTTATTTAACCTTATTAACCAACTTATAATCATTATTATAAAGACATTAAAATTTATCACTTTTAATTATTTACAAAATATTTTTTGGGTTGTTTAAGTTAAACTAAAATTTATATTTAAGTTGACCATGTAATATGATATTTAAATTAATAATTTAAGTATTTTATACAAATTGTTCAAAATTTATAGCTTTAAAATGATAATGGTTTACATCCGACAATATATTAAAATTAATAAATTAAGTATAATATGTTAAAAGTCAAAAAACATAACTTTATATGTAGAAGTAAAGATATTTTTTAGTATTGAAATTTAGTTTATATATGATTACACTTTTGGTTTGATATTTATTTAACCTTATTAACCAACTTAGAATCATTATTAGAAAGAAATTGAAAAGTCATGGGAGTTTCAAATGAATATGGTGAAAGGAAAAATGCTTCCTTTATAGTATAGTAAGATATTTTTTAGTATTGAAATTTAGTTTATATTTGATTACACTTTAGGTTTGATATTTATTTAACCTTATTAACCAACTTAGAATCATTATTAGAAAGAAATTGAAAAGTCATGGGAGTTTCAAATGAATGTGGTGAAAGGAAAAATGCTTCCTTTATAGTATAGTATGATATGATATATATATATATATATATATATATATATATATATATATATATATATATATATATATATATATATATATATATATATATATATATATATATATATATGAGGTGCCAACCTAGTTGACGTTGATCTTCTTAAGATCCTTTAGGTACTTTGGACAATTGTGTTTCTAGCGTCCCCTTTCATTGCAGTGAAAGCAATCAGAGCGAGTAGCAGGCTTGGGCTTAGGAGTTGGCTTGGTAGCAGGAGGCTTCCCTTGACCATTTCTTTTGCCCTTGCCTTTCTTCGTATCTTTGCCTTTCCCCTTACCGGTATTATGACCGGTTTTTTCTTGGAGATTTGACCCGCGTAGATCATCAACACTTGATTAATCCTAGATTTCTTGATGTTTTCCTTGGTATTTTTTATAATGTAATGAAGCTCATTGATGCTCCTATACCAGTCTATCATTGTGAAGTTCATCACAAATTGGTTGAATGACTTAGGGGCTAGGATCACATCGGTCGCTAGCTCATCTCCAAATGGGAATCTGAGGCGGGCAAGCTGCTTAACATAAGATTTCATTTTAATTACATGTATACTCATAGAAGATCAATCATCCATATTGCAACCAATGAAAGCATTCAAGGTCTCAAACCTCTCTTGTTTAGCCTGAACTTGAAACATGACCCTAAGTTGTTCAATCATTTGAAATGCTTCATGAAACTTTAAAGTTTTCTGAAATTCAGGAACCATATTTTTAATCATGATGCAAGCCACTTTGGTCCAATCATTTACATGTTTCGCTTGAGCATCTTTCAATGCTTTGGTAGAATTAGTCGGGAGCTCTTCCGAGAGAGGTTCATCAAGGACATAGTTATTTTTGTCAAGCTTGAGGACAATTCTTAATTGTCTGAACCAATCAAAAAAGTTGGGTCCGCTTAGTTTTTCTTTTTCGAGGATGGATCGAATGGTGAGTGATGAGGTGGTTACAGTTGGGGTAGTCATCTGCAAAATAATAAGATTCATTTTAATATATTTGATATAATATCTTTTAAAACTAATTACCCTTTGGATTAAATTTTAACAGCTAAGATCCTCATCACATAAAATAACTTGAGGCGGTGACCCACAACACAAGTGATTTTGTTGATCGGTAGGTTGCGATAACCAATTACAACTCTTATGTAATTCTTAGATTAATAGGATACAACAAAACATTACTTTGTTTTTAATGGCATGTTCATCCCATCTATGCCTCAAAACTCTTATGCTTAGGTGATCTTTATCACATAAGAAATTGATCAAATCATATATTTAAAAAACATGTGAGTTATATTTCACAAATGGTTAGGTGACCTTTATCCCATAAGTAAATATAAAACACCTTGGCCATTTTTGACAACCCAAATGAATAAGGTGACCCTAAAATCCACAAGAATTGCACAAAAATACTAAGTGATTTTTAAGTAGATTGCATAGATTTGAAGTTTTGAAAATAAGATATTTTATCAATGTTTTATTATTCTAACATTTTAAAATATTTTGTATCATGAATATTTCATGCATAAAATATTTCATGGTACATTTGAAGTGTTCCAAAATTTATATAGTTGAATTTATTTTATATACAATTTTACCGATTAAAATTTATATTCGATATTAATTCGACATTATAATGATTGGAACCGGTTTTTAACTTTTTAATAAAACAACCTTCAATTATAGAGTTATGGAGTTTAGATTAAGTTTAAAATTTATTTTAAACCTTTTTATATCTTTAAAAGTTTGGCTATTTAAGAGTTCTAAAAAATTAAAACTCATTTTAACAAAAACTCAATTTTTTACATCTTATGTTGGAAACTTTTATCTAAAATTCTAAACCCTAAGTTTGATGTTATTTTTTTGTAAAAATGTTTTTAGAATGGAAAAAATATTTACATAAATAAAACATTTTATAACAACCAAAATAAACAACACAAGCATGTATTTTAAAGTGTATAAACAAAGTCATTTTTCTAGTAATATTTATTGTGAGTCATCACAACAAATATTAAGTCATTTCCTAAAGGACTTAACATGACACTACAAGATCTTCAGATGGCTCCATCTCTTCATATCTTCATAAGATCTTCATGCTCCATCTTGTTACATTTTTATAAAATAAATACAACTAGTCTAGAACTAATTTATTATATATAAAATAACAAATGAAATAATACCTATTTATCTATTATATCATCATATGAATATAAAAATAACAACCACAAATGTCTTAATGGTTTGTTTTTACAAAACAAATATATAAAAGATATCAAAAAACAAATCTTTGTTTTTTGTAAGACAACTTTTATATAACCAAAATGCATGCAAAAATGGTTATATAAAAATAAACACTTTTAACAACAAGTTTCCAAAGAAAACAAATATGGACATTACTTTAGTCAAAAGGAAATCCATGCTTGTTTTCCAAAAACCAAAAATTATCATAACATGAAAAATCATTATAACATTAAATGATGGCTATCATAGCACTGAAGGGGTTTTTATACATAAAATGGTGAGTTTTTCATAAAAAACGGCAACGGAAGCTTTAAAAATCTATGGTAAATTTCAAGTATATAACAAAACCAAAACCATCAAGGATCTTTTTAAAGAGGTTATAATTATGTAAAACAGCCATAGGGTGCTTAAGTATAACAACCTTTGAATCCTTTGGACCCTCTTGGATTTGTGGTGTTTGTGTAGATGGTAAGAACATGTAGCTTTGTAGAATCGTAGAAGTGATTAATCGAGTATTAGAATCAAATCAGAGTAAAGATGAACACGAGAAGTAAATAAGGTATGGTTCAACTCATATTACTTCCAATGAACAAGAGTACAAAACGATAATAGAAATGGGAAAACTCTACTATCAACTCTATGTTCAGCTCCTATTTATAGGAGGCTGAAAGTACAAAAAATACTAAGGCTAGACTTTAATCTTCGATGACAAAATGCCTTAGCAAACACATAAAGGAAACATAGGAAACTGACAATTACACAGACTTCGACATATTACAATATATTTCGAGCCTACAAGCTTGAACTTCTCTATAAGTAATCCACCACCAAGAGTAAGGTACCCAAAAATGCTAGTTTTCTTCTTGTATGACTTTCTTCTTTAAGCCTTAAGTGCTTAAAGAAATAAGCATTAAAAGGAGGACAAAAAGTAAGCACCAAAAGGCAAACAAAAACTTCAAAAGGAAGTGAACTCCCACCTCTAAGCTAGTTACGGTTTTAGTGAGAAAAGAGAAGAAAAAGAAGTAGCCAAAATTCATCCAAACACTCTCCTTTTATATCCCATGCAGAGTAAAGCATTTTTATTATAATACTTTAAAGTATTATAAAGCAAAAATCGAAAAGGGATAAGGTATGGATGCAAGACATGTGAAGATACACAAGTAAGCTCCCATGCGTTGATCATTTTGGCCATGGAGAGGGAATAAGACAAAAATTGTCTTCTAGCCATTTTAACCAAGGTAGAGTAAGTCTTTAACTTAACCATGGTTAACCAATGTGTCCAAAACTTTGTACATGACTTATTTTATGATACCATATCATATAATGACTAGTTTTCTACTTCTTATAATATTGTTTTCATACAACAATAATTTTTCTCTAATTAAACACAAGAGTTGAATTTATTTATTAATAATCAACTACTTAATAAATATTCAATAACTACCAACTTGATTAAGGTGTGACCCTATAAGATCATGTGTCATTAGCAATGTCACTCAATAATGATTATTGAGCATATAGATCCAACAAAAACCTCCAAGATATTATATGGTATCTTGATATATTTTTGAATATCTTAAGATTAGTTGTCTAAATTCATTCATTTACGACTTTTACACCATTATTTTCCTAAATATTTTAAATAAACTGGTTTGTACTTTAACACGAGTTAACCCTATCAAATATGTTTATGAGTGTTATTGTTTTCTTCCCAGGATCCTGGGCATGACTAAGATCTTCAAAATATTTAAAGATCTTAAGCACTTCAATTCTAAACATTTTATTTTAAACATCACATCACACTTACTAATTTGGTTACGAAATTAGCTTTTCAATTTGTAACCAAAACAAGGGTATCCCCAATTTCCTTTGCACTTTTATATAACTTTATGTGTTCAAACATATGTGGAGGGATACAAAAAGATAATCTTATAGAAGTAAAGATCATCTACATGCATCTTTTCAATATCAAGAGCTATAAGTGGAGCATTGACATCTCTTATTATAGTTCGAGCACGAACATGGGGACCTTTTATAACAGATCCCCAGATTTCTTTTCCTTTTTATTTTGATATTAAAAAAGGTTCCATTCTTATCTTTCAGTGATCATATTCCTCGACCATTAGTAATGGGGCTCGAGTAGGGAAACAAACATTGTTGGCTATGTGCATTGAATACAGTTTGATTAGGATTAGCCATTGTTAAGTTTTAAAAGTTAAGAGCGACAATGGTATTTATGAAAAATTTGTATCTCGTAGACTCAAAAATGAAAATGAACACCAGTGTTCTTAAGCAATGATAACATGGTCAGATGGATTTAAAGGACAACCACTTAGGCTCTTGTACTACTTGTGACAGTATTATAACCAAAAAAACAATCAAACTAATAATATATGTTCCAATATAAGTTTGAAGTAATCTAGTCAAAGACTTGAATATCAACAAGTATTGTCACACCCTAAAACCGGAACGGCGGAAACGTTTAGGGGTGGAGGACGTCATGTACAGTATCACAACAACGCATAGTAGTAAACAAGCAACAACATCATCCATTGCATTAATAATATAATTTTAATACAAGTGTGTTCTGTTAAGTTTAATAGACACCAAAATATGAAACAAAATAAAAGATGAGTCTTGAACGACCTCCATCTTCTCAAAACCTGGCACCGGTACCTGTCTACTGGTGACCTGAGAATACAAGTTATTTTGAAAGAGTTTATCAGATTTAAAGCTGGTGAGTTCATAAGTATTTTAGTGTCATTGCTTATATGAAAGTGTTTGTAAGTACTTGATGTATAAGTTTGTAATTGTTTGTAATTGTTTGTAAATGTTTGAACTCTCCTAGAAAACCCTATGTTTTCTACTAAAAGTAGCCTTCTGCCAAGGCATCAAATGTTTGTGTGTCTGTTTCTTGTAAAAGTGTGTATTTTCCCAAATATGACTATCATTAACCAAAAATATAGTTTTACATTACCGTTCATTGTGTGAAGATCACAAAGTAAATGCAATGGGGAAATAATAAAGCACTGTAGTGTTGTATTAAGTAACTACTGCTGTACTAATTACCTTAAACCAATATGTTAGTTAAAGTAACATGTGATATGCCTGTACCATACTACCGACTATAAACACGACGATGAAAGACGTCGGAAGAAATGACATTTGGCACCCATACACTTGCAAGTCCCACTATAGCGAGCAGCAAGGTGTAGGATAGTCAATCCAGTATAGATCTATACACAAACTCAACGCTCTCCACTTAAGGAGATTCTGGATACAAAACGAGCCATGGCAGGTGATGCCATGCCCCGTTACATGGCTCACATAACTGTTGTAATGTTCTTGTATATGTATTGTATGTACTAGCTGTATTGTATGTTCTCTCTGTCTAGTATGTAAGTATGTTCTCTCTGTATGTTATCGTTTGTTTCTCGTTATAGTATTCTCTATCTATATGTTATGTTTGTTTCTCATCACTATATGTTATGTTTGTTTTGTCATCACTATATGTTATGTTTGTTTCTCATCACTATATGTTATGTTTGTTTCTCATCACTATATGTTATGACTCATGTATGAACTGACTCATTGTATGTTTCATTGTTCTAGTAATAGTATTGTAACTTCCTAAACTATACCTATTATAGTTTACTAGTAATGTTGTTTGTATGTATGAACATGTTTGTATACCTTTGCTACCCAAAGGTATTAAAATGAAAGAAGTAACTTTTATATCTATATACATATACATAATATATAACTAGGATTCAAACGACCTTCGGACAAATAACCGATACCCTAAGTCCACAACCAAACAAGGAACAGGAAGCAAGGCGAGCTATCAGTCCTAAGTCCTTTCAATCCTACTTATATAACTATATCTATATAGATACACATTTGACAAAGTATAAGTTTAAAAGAGTTTGAATAGAAAGTATTTAACATGTAAAAGAGTTTGTAAAACAGTTTGAAGTAGTTTGATTGATAACATAGTTTGAAAAGTAAGAAATCCACTTATTTGGTAGTTATTAATCACATGTGATTGATATAATAACTATAATAGTTCAACTTGTATTCCCCCCCCCCCCATAAAACCATTTAAAATCATTTAAAAGGTTGATTAAGGGGTATGAACTCACCTGAAATGAGTGGTTTGGAAGAACGGATGGTATAGGATGCTAAGTGTCAAGTGAAGACTTGAGCACACACACGGATCCTATTTAACATATATTGACACATATATGTATCCAATTAGTCACTTAACAACTAATTAATTAAGTAAAGACACCCTAAAACATGTATAACACTTTGATTCAAGTGCTAGGAGTACATTAGGGTTGCATCTAAGGGTTGTAAAGCCACTTAAGGGAGTTTTCGGTCCAAGTGGTATGTTTGTGGTTTTCGGTCCATATGGTTCTCGGTCCAAATGGTTCTTGGTTTTTAGGGTTTTTGGTCCCCGAGTTTAAGACCGAAAACTCATGATTTTTGGTGCATAAGGTGATTTTCAAGGGCTTTCAAGTATGTAAAGGGGTTCTAAGTTTCATCCAAAGCCTTATGTGAGTTTAAGGTCTTAAAGGCACCTTTCTTTAGGGTTTTCGGTCAAGGGAGATACACTTGACCGAAAACACCTATTGTTATTGAGAAATGGATGTTATCAAGGCCCTAAATCAACTATCCTTACTAGATAACAAGTATAGGAGATAGATACTTACAATATGGAAGCAAAGAAGGGTGTTTTCGGCCCAAAACACTAGTGTGTGTTCTTGGTGAAATGAAGAACACTTGAAGATCTAAGAAAATGGAATGATTTCATGGATGAAATCATGTAAGATCACTAGATAATGGAAGAGGTCAACTAAACAAGGAAGGAAACACTTACAATCTTGAAGATCTTGACAAAAATTCGGATGATACTTGAGAGAGAATTGTTCTTGACTTGGAAATGGGAAAAATGACTAAAAATGACTAAGTGTCATTTATATACCCTTTTGGGTTTTCGGCCCTAACACTAATTTGGGCCGAAAACTCCAAACTCTTGGAGTTTTGTGACTTAAATGTTGCACAATTAATCCTAAAGTATACTTCCTCTAATTTGTTCTCTCAAGAAAATAAATATTAAAAATACCCAACCGGACTTTAAACCGAGCTAAAAATTAGCAGAAAAGAATTTGACTTTTAATTGAAGTGCTAGACGGTAGAGTTTGTTCAAATGGAAATTTCGGGTTGTCACATCATCCCCCCGTTAGAGAGAATTTCGTCCCGAAATTAGAGTTTAAGCAAATAAGTAGTTACAAATAACTAAGTAAAAAGATGAGGATATTTCAGTTTCATCTGATCCTCTCGCTCCCAAGTGAATTCAGGTCCTCGCTTGGCGTTCCAGCGAACCTTCATTATCGGGATACGGCTTTGCTTTGTTTGCTTGACCTCTCGGTCCATGATCTCTACAGGTTCTTCCACGAAGTTGAGGCTCTCGATGATCTCGATCTCGTCAAGTGGGATCACAAGAGTCTCGTCGGACAGACACTTTTTCAAGTTCGAGACGTGGAAAGTAGAATGTACGTTACTGAGCTCGCGGGGTAAGTTAAGTTTGTAAGCTACAGGGCCGATTCTAGCGAGAATCTCAAAAGGCCCTATGTATCTTGGATTTAGCTTTCTACGTTTTCCGAAGCGTATCAAGCCCTTCCAGGGTGAGACCTTCAATAGAACACGGTCGCCCACCTGGAATTCCAACGGTTTCCTTCGTTTATCTGCATAGCTTTTCTGTCGGTCTCTAGAAGCTTTCAATCGTTCATGAATCTGAATGATCTTCTCTGTCATTTCCCGTATGATCTCCGGACCCGTGAGAGTGCTGTCAGGAACTCGTCCTTTAGCTAACTCGGTATCACCCACCTCAGCCCAGCACATAGGGGATCTGCACTTTCGGCCATAGAGGGCCTCGAATGGAGCAGCCTTTATGCTCGTGTGATAACTGTTGTTGTAGGAAAATTCGACAAGGGGTAAATGAGTATCCCATGCTTTCCCAAAGTCAATCACACAGGCTCGCAACATATCTTCCAAGGTTTAGATAGTCCTCTCACTTTGTCCGTCGGTCTGTGGATGATAGGTTGTACTCATGTCCAGCCTAGTTCCTAGGGAAATTTGTAGCGACTGCCAGAACCTCGAAGTGAATCTACTATCTCTGTCCGAGATAATGGATATGGGAACACCGTGCAGTCGTACAATCCCCTGAATGTAGGTTCTTGTAAGCTTTTCCATCTTGTCTGTCTCTTTGATAGGCAGGAAGTGTGCGGACTTGGTCAATCTGTCGACGATGACCCATATGGTATCAAGTCCACCCGTTGTCTTGGGCAGCTTGGAAAGTAGAATGTACGTTACTGAGCTCGCGGGGTAAGTTAAGTTTGTAAGCTACAGGGCCGATTCTAGCGAGAATCTCAAAAGGCCCTATGTATCTTGGATTTAGCTTTCCACGCTTTCCGAAGCGTATCAAGCCCTTCCAGGGTGAGACCTTCAATAGAACACGGTCGCCCACCTGGAATTCCAACGGTTTCCTTCGTTTATCTGCGTAGCTTTTCTGTCGGTCTCTAGAGGCTTTCAATCGTTCACGAATCTGAACGATCTTCTCTGTCATTTCCCGTATGATCTCCGGACCCGTGAGAGTGCTGTCAGGAACTCGTCCTTTAGCTAACTGGGTATCACCCACCTCAACCCAGCACAGAGGGGATCTGCACTTTCGGCCATAGAGGGCCTCGAATGGAGCAGCCTTTATGCTCGTGTGATAACTGTTGTTGTAGGAAAATTCGACAAAGGGTAAATGAGTATCCCATGCTTTCCCAAAGTCAATCACACAGGCTCGCAACATATCTTCCAAGGTTTGGATAGTCCTCTCACTTTGTCCGTCGGTCTGTGGATGATAGGCTGTACTCATGTCCAGCCTAGTTCCTAGGGAACTTTGTAGCGACTGCCAGAACCTCGAAGTGAATCTACTATCACTGTCCGAGATAATGGATATGGGAACACCGTGCAGTCGTACAATCTCCTGAATGTAGGTTCTTGTAAGCTTTTCCATCTTGTCTGTCTCTTTGATAGGCAGGAAGTGTGCGGACTTGGTCAATCTGTCGACGATGACCCATATGGTATCAAGTCCACCCGTTGTCTTGGGCAGCTTGGTTATGAAGTCCATAGTGATCTGCTCCCACTTCCATTCTGGTATCTCCGGCTGTTGTAGTAGACCTGAGGGTTTCTGGTATTCGACCTTAACCTTGGCGCAAGTAAGGCATTTACTCACGAAGGTAGCAATCTCTTCTTTCATGTTAGGCCACCAGTATAGCTTTTTAAGATCCAGATACATCTTATCTGAACCTGGGTGGACGGAATAACGAGTGTTGTGCACCTCGGTCATGACCAAGTCTCTGAAACCACCGTGTTTCGGTGTCCAGATCCGACCCATGAAATATAAGGCTCCGCCACCTTTGACTTCTAAGTTCTTATCCATCTCTCTCAGGGATTCACTCGCCACATTTTTAGGTTTCAAAGCGTCGAGCTGAGCCTCCTTAACTTGCGTGGACAAGTGTGAATGGATAGTCATAGTCAATGATTTGACTCTACGACCAGAGTATTCTTTCCGACTTAGGGCGTCAGCTACTACGTTGGCTTTACCCGGATGATAACGAATTTCGCATTCGTAATCACTGAGTAGCTCGACCCACCGTCGTTGTCTCATGTTGAGCTCCTTCTGGTCGAATATATGTTGTAGGCTTTTGTGGTCTGTAAAGATAGTGTTTTTTGTACCGTATAGGTAGTGTCTCCAGATCTTCAGAGCAAATACCACTGCTCCTAACTCAAGATCATGTGTGGTGTAATTGACTTCATGTGTCTTAAGCTGGCGCGAGGCGTAGGCGATGACCTTACCTCGTTGCATCAGAACACAGCCGAGCCCTTGATTTGACGCATCGCAATAGACAACAAAGTCTTCTATCCCTTCGGGGAGGGATAGTATTGGTGCGGTGCACAAGGCTCGCTTGAGCGTTTGGAACGCTCTCTCCTGCTTCTCTTCCCAGTCAAAGGCCACGCCCTTCTGGGTCAAAGTCGTAAGAGGTTTCGCAATACGAGAGAAGTTCTGAATGAACCTGCGATAGTAGCCAGCGAGGCCTAGAAATTGACGAAATTTTGTAGGCGTCTTCGGTGCTGACCAGCTCTCAATGGCCTTGATTTTGGAAGGGTCCACGTGTATTCCCTCTTCGCTAACCACGTGCCCTAAGAATTCGACTCTTCGGATCCAAAATTCGCATTTCGAGAACTTCGCATAGAGCTTCTCCGAACCCAGCGTTTCTAAGACTAGTCGCAGATGTTGACTATGTTCCTCCTTACTACGAGATTAGATAAGTATGTCATCGATGAAGACGATGACGAACTTATCCAAGTAAGGACGACACACCCTATTCATTAAATCCATGAATACCGCGGGCGCGTTGGTTAATCCGAACGGCATCACTACGAATTCGTAGTGCCCATAACAAGTTCGGAAGGCTGTCTTTGGGACATCCTCCCCTAGCACTCGTAGTTGGTGATATCCGGATCTTAGATCGATTTTTGAAAAGAAGTTCGCCCCTTGCAATTGATCAAACAAATCGTCTATGCGAGGCAGAGGGTAACGATTTTTGATGGTTAGCTTGTTGAGCTCCTTGTAGTCGATGCACATACGAAACGATCCGTCTTTCTTCTTGACGAACAAGACCGGAGCTCCCCATGGTGAGAAACTTGGTCTTATAAAGTCCTTGCTGAGCAGTTCGTTAAGTTGACTGGACAGTTCTTGCATCTCTGCAGGTGCTAAACGATAGGGCAATTTGGCTAACGGGGTAGCCCCTGGAACTAAGTCGATTCTGAACTCGACTTGACGTTGCGGAGGTAATCCTGGGAGTTCTTCCGGAAAGATGTTGGGAAAGTCACGTACTACTGGAATGTTCTTAATGTCCTTCGTTTCTTGGCTCACATCTACCACATGAGCAAGGAATGCACGACATTCCTTTCGCAAGAATTTCTGGGCTTGAATGCTCGAAATGATACGTAGGTTCGTGCCGGGTTTGTCGCCATAAACTACTAGAGTTTCGCCAGACGGCGGATTAAGGCGAACATCCTTTTCATAACACATGATGTCGGCACGATGAAGGCTCAACCAATCCATGTCGATAATGACGTCGAAACTTTTAATTGAAACCGGCATGAGGTCGATCGAAAATGAATGGCTATCTAGAGTTAAGGTACATCCTATGTATATACTGCTAGTGCTCTCTGTCTTCCCATTACCCATTTCTATAGTGAATGGTTCTTTAAGTGCTCGTGATTTTTGCTTAAGTAAATGAGCAAATTTTTGGTTCACGAAACTCCTCTCCGCTCCACTATCAAATAGTATGCATGCATAAGAGTTATCGAGGAGAAATGTACCAGTGGCCACTGTGGGGTCGGCAACCGCTTCCTCGTGGCCTATAGCCAAAACTCTTCCCACTCCACCGGCGTTCCCTGCCTTAGGGAAGTTCCTCTTGTAGTGGCCCACCTCGCCACAACCGTAGCAAGCTTGGCCCACTCCTGCACCGGGGACTTGGTTGATTGGCCTCGCCGGTGCTTTGCAGAAACAGGCAGTGTGCCCCTTCCTGTTGCATTTTGAAAATTGCATTTCCCGGCAGGCTCCGATGTGGTGGAAGTTGCATTTGTTGCACTTAGGCAAACTTCCCGCGTACTGCTTTACCGGAGCAACAGTGGCAGGTGCTATCGCAGCATGAACTGCCACGACCTGCTGCTTTTTGGCAGCCTTCTTCTTCTTCTTGTCATCCCAGAACTTCCGCTTGGAATCAGCGGTTTTGGAGGGTTCTGAGATGGCCAGGGTTGTTGTTGTTGACGGGGTACGGACCCCATGGTCAATAAGCCGCTGTGCCAACCGCTAGGTGAACCATGTTGGGACAGAGGGCCACCAGCTCGCTGAACCTGGCGGTATAGGAAACTATGTCGGAGCCCTTCATGTTAGGCTCCATAGTTCCTGTTCCAATTTCTGGATCTCGCCCCTCGGGCAGTATTCCTCAATCATCAGCTCTCTAAGAGCTTCCCAGCCTATAGCATTAGCCACCACTAGAGATAGTGACTTGACATGGCTATTCCACCATGTCAGGGTTTTTTCCTCGAAGGTGCAAGCAGCGAACTTGACCTTGCTCCCTTCTAGACAGGAGCAGATTTCGAAAACCGATTCGGTCTTCTCGAACCATTGCGAGAGGGCAATGACTCCGCCCGTCCCTCTAAAGGACTTGGGCTTGTAGTTGGTGAAGTCCTTATAGGAGCACTCTCTCAAGCGCACAGGGGCTTCACCATGGGTAGAATGAACAGGCATTCCTCCTCCAGTGGAACCGGAAGAATGATATTAAGCCATGGATGTAGCCACAGCCGCAGCTACAGCAGCATTTAGAGCTGCCGTATCGATTTGAGGAGCAGGTGGTGTTGCAGTTATCGGAGGATCGCGTCTCGTTGATCGGCGTGGAGGCATCTTTTAACTATTAGTTTACAAAGATGAAGATATTGATAAGAATTTAATAGGGAGAATTTGGTGAGAATGACTCATGGACTAACTCTCCATAGCCCAACAGCACAATTGAATAATATGATTGAATGTAGATCTAGTTCTCAAAGATGAAAGCATTTGGATAATAATTTCCATGAGATTAGATATTTGTCAATAACACTGGTATTACAGATGTAACAAGTTCGGGAAAAATGACCTAGAAGTAGGTCTTACATCAACTAGGATGGGAAACTTTTGACAGAACTACAACTTAATCAAGACCTAACAGGTCCAAGTTTTAACAAAGATAGGAAATTAGACTAGAGTTTTTACATAAACTAAGTTATATCCAAAAGAGAATTCGAGGAGACTCTATCTGCGACGAGAACTACTGGAGTGAGTCCTTGATTCTGATAGAAGGCGTTCTATGTCCCTCATACGCCTTTTGGATCTTACTTGCTGAGCTCGAAGTTCCCTGACTTCAGCTTGGGTTTCAACAAGTTCTCTCTGCAGAGCTGCATTCTGGTTCTGAGTCCTTTCGCGAGCATACTCCAGCTGACGAATGCGGACTGTGTTGACTCCAATGTCAGCATCAACCTGCAGAATTTGATGGATAACCGCTCTACCCTGCTCATCAGTACAAGCAACCCTGCGGACTAGAATAGGCAAGATTCTGTCCGCTGAGCCTCCCTCGCTCAAGTCATAGAAGCTTCGGTCTCCGTTGTAAGGTAACGGCTGACCTTGATCGTGACTCCACCTGTTCAAGTTTGTTGCCCACAGAGGTGTGGGGCCTTGAAATGCTAGACGAGGGTTAGGATTTGGGTTTGGGTTTTGAGCTACTAGGGGTAGGTTGTTGACTTCTGGCTCTGAGTCAGAACCATCAGAAAAGCCTTCAGCTTGGTGATCATCCAAAGGGGTTGGGTGATCATCTTCTGGCTCTTCTCCCACCCATCCTACATTGCCGTTGTTGGGATAGTACGGGTCTCCGGGAAGATGGAATCCAGCCATGATATCTACGCGAGAAAAGGGGTAAAGAAATAATTAATAGACGAACTAACTAGATAATTATAAGATGATCTTTATTAGTTACTTCAATACTTGCTTAATGCATACCAGTTATATGAAAGCAAAACAGGATAGACCTTCGAATAAGTGATCCTAACTCCAAATCCACAGCCAAACAAGGAACAGGAAGAAAAGCAAAGATCACAGATTCTAAGTCTATGACATCCTAGTCACATATAACCTTAGCGTATCCACTTAGCAATTATTGACCTACTAATAAAAACCTTTAATTCTCAGATAAGTAGTTATAGTAACACAAAATACTCCTATAGTATTTTAAGTTTATGTTTTGTTCTAATGTTTTCATTGTAGTATTGTTGGTAAGTTTTAGACTTGTTGCAACCTCACGACCACCCTTAGGCACATTCTAGTTACTCCTCAGATAATATAGTTGATCAGGCTATATCTTCCCAGGGTTGACTATATGTCTCTAAGTCTGATTGTGCTGTCCAACAATCATAATACTTTTGTTCTGTCCTAGTGACACTGATTTTAGTATGAATGCAGGTATGTATACTTGGTTAAATATTTATTATTTAAAAGTATAAACTCTTGGTCAGAGTATTTTAATCCAGTTGTGTTTATAGTTTGTATATCTTTTATGGGTTGATATACTCGATTCACTATAAACAGTGCTCTGATACCAATCTGTCACACCCCAAAACCAGAACGGCGGAAACGTTCAGGGGTGGAGGACATCATGTACAGTATCACAACAATGCATAGTAGTAAACAAGCAACAACATCATCCATTGCATTAATAATATAATTTTAATACAAGTGTGTTCTGTTAAGTTTAATAGACACCAAAATATGAAACAAAATAAAAGATGAGTCTTGAACGAGCTCCATCTTCTCAAAACCTGGCACCGGTACCTGTCTACTGGTGACCTGAGAATACAAGTTATTTTGAAAGAGTTTATCAGCTTTAAAGTTGGTGAGTTCATAAGTATTTTAGTGCCATTGCTTGTATGAAAGTGTTTGTAAGTACTTGATGTATAAGTTTGTAATTGTTTGTAATTGTTTGTAAATGTTTGTAAATGTTTGAACTCTCCTAGAAAACCCTATGTTTTCTACTAAAAGTAGCCTTCTACCAAGGAATCAAATGTTTGTATGTCTGTTTCTTGTAAAAGTGTGTATTTTCCCAAATATGACTATCATTAACTAAAAATATAGTTTTACATTACCGTTCATTGTGTGAAGATCACAAAGTGAATGCAATGGGGAAATAATAAAGCACTGTAGTGTTGTATTAAGTAACTACTGCTATACTAATTACCTTAAACCAATATGTTATTTAAAGTAACATGTGATAAGCCTGTACCATACTACCGACTATAAACACGACGATGAAAGACGTCGGAAGAAATGACATTTGGCACCCGTAGACTTGCAAGTCCCACTGTAGCGAGCAGCAAGGTGTAGGATAGTCAATCCAGTATAGATCTATACACAAACTCAACACTCTCCACTTAAGGAGATTCTGGATACAAAACGAGCCATGGCAGGTGATGCCATGCCCCGTTACATGGCTCACATAACTGTTGTAATGTTCTTGTATATGTATTGTATGTACTAGCTGTATTGTATGTTCTCTCTGTCTAGTATGTAAGTATGTTCTCTCTGTATGTTATCGTTTGTTTCTCGTTATAGTATTCTCTATCTGTATGTTATGTTTGTTTCTCATCACTATATGTTATGTTCGTTTCTCATCACTATATGTTATGTTTGTTTCTCATCACTATATGTTATGTTCGTTTCTCATCACTATATGTTATGTTTGTTTCTCATCACTATATGTTATGTTTGTTTCTCATCACTATATGTTATGACTCATGTATGAACTGACTCATTGTATGTTTCATTGTTCTAGTAATAGTATTGTAACTTCCTAAACTATACCTATTATAGTTTACTAGTAATGTTGTTTGTATGTATGAACATGTTTGTATACCTTTAATACCCAAAGGTATTGAAATGAAAGAAGTAACTTTTATATCTATATACATATACATAATATATAACTAGGATTCAAACGACCTTCGGACAAATAACCGATACCCTAAGTCCACAACCAAACAAGGAACAGGAAGCAAGGCGAGCTATCAGTCCTAAGTCCTTTCAATCCTACTTATATAACTATATCTATATAGATACACATTTGACAAAGTATAAGTTTAAAAGAGTTTGAATAGAAAGTATTTAACATGTAAAAGAGTTTGTAAAACAGTTTGAAGTAGTTTGATTGATAACATAGTTTGAAAAGTAAGAAATCCACTTGTTTGGTAGTTATTAATCACATGTGATTGATATAATAACTATAATAGTTCAACTTGTATTTCCCCCCATAAAAGCATTTAAATTCATTTAAAAGGTTGATTAAGGGGTATGAACTCACCTGAAATGAGTGGTTTGGAAGAACGGATGGTATAGGATGCTAAGTGTCAAGTGAAGACTTGAGCACACACACAGATCCTATTTAACATATATTGACACATATATGTATCCAATTAGTCACTTAACAACTAATTAATTAAGTAAAGACACCCTAAAACATGTATAACACTTTGATTCAAGTGCTAGGAGTACATTAGGGTTGCATCTAAGGGTTGTAAAGCCACTTAAGGGAGTTTTCGGTCCAAGTGGTATGTTTGTGGTTCTCGGTCCAAATGGTTCTCGGTTTTTAGGGTTTTTGGTCCCTGAGTTTAAGACCGAAAACTCATGATTTTTGGTGCATAAGGTGATTTTCAAGGGCTTTCAAGTATGTAAAGGGGTTCTAAGTTTCATCCAAAGCCTTATGTGAGTTTAAGGTCTTAAAGGCACCTTTCTTTAGGGTTTTCGGTCAAGGGAGATACACTGGACCGAAAACACCTATTGTTATTGAGAAATGGATGTTTTCAAGGCCCTAAATCACGTATCCTTACTAGATAACAAGTATAGGAGATAGATACTTACAATATGGAAGCAAAGAAGGGTGTTTTCGGCCCAAAACACTAGTGTGTGTTCTTGGTGAAATGAAGAACACTTGAAGATCTAAGAAAATGGAATGATTTCATGGATGAAATCATGTAAGATCACTAGATAATGGAATAGGTCAACTAAACAAGGAAGGAAACACTTACAATCTTGAAGATCTTGAGAAAAATTCGGATGATACTTGAGAGAGAATTGTTCTTGACTTGGAAATGGGAAAAATGACTAAAAATGACTAAGTGTCATTTATATACCCTTTAGGGTTTTCGGCCCTAACACTAATTTGGGCTGAAAACTCCAAACTCTTGGAGTTTTGTGACTTAAATGTTGCACAATTAATCCTAAAGTATACTTCCTCTAATTTGTTCTCTCAAGAAAATAAATATTAAAAATACCCAACCGGACTTTAAACCGAGCTAAAAATTAGCAGAAAAGAATTTGACTTTTAATTGAAGTGCTAGACGGTAGAGTTTGTTCAAATGGAAATTTCGGGTTGTCACAAGTATTAAATGCAAGAAATAAATGAGTGAAGTTATAAAAAAGACCAAGAAGCATTTTTTTGAGGAGAATCTGATTCATTGTATTACACGGTAAAAAAAGGTAAAAAACAATGACTAATTACAAGCCTATTTAAAGTCACATTCAAACATACTAATATCCACAAGAACAAAGAGTGGGATAGTAAAAACTTATCTAATCAGAAAGATACACTCACAAATGATCTTATAGATCGTGTTCCCTATGTATTAACATGAATAAGAAAAAACATATTCATTTCTTGGATAGACATTCATTGGATGGAGAACTTCTCAGATGACAAATTAGTTCGGATCAAAGACTAAGCTTGGATGAGCTTCACCTCATATGGATGCTCACTTCTTGTTCTATCATAATCACTATTTTTCATACATATGTAACGTCCCAATTTTCCACATAAAATTTTCATTTTTATTTATTCAAAAATATCAGAGTATAATTATATTATGCAGAAGACATGATGTGAATGTGAATGTGTACAGTCGAGCCTTGCCCTTCTCACGAATCATTGAAGTAACTGGAAAACATTTATAATCAACTTTGTAAGCACGAGGGTTAGTAAGTTCCCCAAAATAGCATATACCAAAATACATATATACAATGCATAAAAATAATGGCCTTCGGCATAAAGCTGGTCCACTCATTTGGCCTTCAACATAACATTGGTATGCCCGAGTTTATTGACCTTCAGCACGAGGTTGGATCGCCCTCAACTACCACATAATATATATATATATATATATATATATATATATATATATATATATATATATATATATATATATATATATATCAACACGTATACATCAGACAAACACTTCAACATGACGGGAAACTAACTAAGCTATTCTAGTGGTCTACTTGCATACTATAGGGCAACTATATCCTAACATGAAAAAGATACATACTGGAGTATACAATATAGTGAGAAAACTCACTTGGAAAATTACCCAGACAATTAACAGCTATCCTTTTAACTAAGGATCAGCAGGCAGGACAATTGGGAGGTAGGACCATTTCGGCATATATCTTTTTTGAAATCCAACAACAAAGCCAACATGACCATTCTAGAAACCTCTCTCGTAGATAGACCAATCAAAATATTTAACTAGAATTAATGACTAATGTGGCACTTATAGGTTCTTAATAACAACTCTAAATGTAATTATAAGTTACCCTAAAAGTCTAGTAAGCATAGCTTAACTGATAGAAAGTTCTAGCAAAAACCGGGATGATCGCAGGAAGGACTTCGATACCGAACACTTCTATTTCTCCGGGCTCTATGATACCTCAGAGTCTCACTAAATACCCCTAATAACTAGAAAAACTCGGGCTTATAATCTCATAAATGTTTACAGAGAAAGAATGTTTGGTGTGAGAAGTGAATGAGGAGTAAAAGCTATATATAGGCAGCATTCAGGTAGGGCATGTTGTGCCTACCTACCAGGTATGTCGTGCCTTTTTTTAGGTGGGAAGGTTGGCTCTCGGGTGTGACACGTGGCTGCTCCTGGGCCGCCTATGCCGGTTAAACTCACGACTCTTCAAATATTCATATCCTTCTCATATTAGCTCTGTTTTTGAAGTTCTTTATATCCACATGTAGCTATCAACGATTACTACAACTTTCATTTAGACTCTGTCGGCTAATTCTCATTTTGTTTTAAATTAATAGTCTGTGAAGATTAGGCTGCAAAAGACCGTGTAAAATTCATATCTTCTTCATATGAACTCCGTTCTCGGTGTTCTTTATATTGACGAAATCGTTTTTATGAGATATTCAACTCTCGTTTACATTGTTTTGGCTAATACTCAACCGATCTTAATTACGATTTTAGTGTCGCGCAGTACTATACTGAAACTTCGAAAAAACATAACTTTCTCATATGAAGTCAGATTTGGACATTCTCTATATGAACGTTCTCGCTTTTATTATTACTACCACTTCGATCTAGATTATTTAGGTTAATAACCAACCCATCTCTGATTCGTATTTTACGACGCACTTTGCCATATAGGGATTAACGCACAACTTCGAGCAATCATAACTTCTCCATACAAAGTCAGATTCAAGCATTCTATACATATACGGAAATCGTAATGTTGTTTCCTACATATTTATGATGATTAGTTTAGCTAAAAAGTAATATATTTCTACTTCGAAGTTTATAAACAAACGTTCATATTAAATCCTACTAAAGGGCGAAAACGGGGTGTTATAACATAACTCCTTCATAATCAGAGATCTTTTGCAGTGACATTTTGGCAATCTTCGAAAGAGATGATAATCGATCTAAAACTAAAGCCGACCATGTGGCCAGTCTATGAGTATAGAACAACTAATGTTCATTGTGCCAATGGTTTGCTTCTCAAGCCATGTAGTGGATGGATGAAGAGCGACATAAGCATTAGTGATGTCTTGGATACCAAGGTTCAACAATGGAAAGTCACTACCAGGGTAGGTTTTGATCCACTCTAATATGTCATATATTTTCCCTGAATACATATCCACATATCCTTTGGTTTGTTGAGAGTTTTAAGCTCTTCAGACGTGCAGGTGAGTGATTGAAAATGAAGATAATAGGGTGCGTGAGCTTTGGTGGTGTTTTTTTAGAGAGTGGGTGAGAGAGAAATGATGTGTCGGGTGGGGAAACCTTTTCCAATTATCCTTTTTTTTATAAATTATATATCATCTTAAAAAAAATAAATAATCCATAAAATGTATATTGGTAATTTTACATGACCATAACCCTTACTTTTTAATAGTCAAACAGACATCCAACATAGGGACCATTGATGTGCTAAGTTTTGTCGAAAGTTACCATCGGTGTGCTAGATTTTATCGAAAAGGACAATTTATGCGAAAAAGTTTCATAAAGACTGTTTTGGGGACAATATTAAAACCATAAGGAACATTTATGAAATTTTGTATAATATTTTTAATCTTTTTTATAACTATGACATATTACGTTTATAAAATAAAGACCTAATAAATATTAAATTCTTATTTTTGTTAGTTTGTGACATTCAACTTCTATAAAATATTATGTGTTTTAAAAAATTGATTAATTAAATATAGGATATTTTATAGAACATTTTAAATAGATAACGATAGATATTTATAAAAAAACTAAAATAAAATAAAATAAAAAAACTACTAGAGAAGATTAACCATTGAAGATATATTTAATTATAGGTTAAAATTAATAAAATGATAAAATGACAATAACTTTAGAAGTAATATTACAGATTAACTTTCAAAATGTTCAATATCCTTAAAAATATAAATTCGTCGGTAGCGATAAACATTTTCAAATAGATATTTTAGTGAATTACTAGCAATTTTGTATTATAAATAAAGGTTTAAAAGACATCAAAAGGAAAACAAGCAAACTAAATCTTACTTTTATTTTTGAAAACAATTATAAAATTTGTTATTTATATGGTCACATTGTGTGGATTAATATATTTAAATTGATTTATAATATGCTATAGTCACCTATGAAACTGATGGTATTCATCTAACAAATGATAAAACTATCTTCAGAAAATGTAATATTCTAATGAAAATTTAAATTGACTGTTAGAAATTTTGAACTAAAATATAGAGAGTTGGCGTAACAACACAACAATGACATTAAACAAACTTGTAGCCCAACAGTATCAGGTGATGCCCTCCCTATTTGATGTCGAGAGTCCAAGTCCTGTCGTGAACATAAGTGAAATAGGTGTTGTTAGTTTAGGAGTAGATTAGATTGCCGGTTAAAAAAAATTAAACAAAATCTAGTTTATTCTTATCTTCTAATTTTCTCTGTAAATTTTGTCGAACATGATTATTTTAAAATAATTGTAACCCCAATGACATTAAACAAACTTGTAGCCCAACAGTATCAGGTGATGCCCTCCCTATTTGATGTCGAGAGTCCAAGTCCTGTCGTGGACATAAGTGAAATAGGTGTTGTTAGTTTAGGAGTAGATTAGATTGCCGGTTAAAAAACATTAAACAAAATCTAGTTTATTCTTATCTTCTAATTTTCTCTGTAAATTTTGTCGAACATGATTATTTTAAAATAATTGTAACCCCAAACCCAATAAGAAAAGATTATTATTGAGGTGGTACAAGTCTCGATGGCGCTAACATTTTGGAAGTCCGCCAAGAACGCTTCACC
Organism: Lactuca virosa; assembly: GCF_052849685.1. Taxonomy (NCBI): domain Eukaryota; kingdom Viridiplantae; phylum Streptophyta; class Magnoliopsida; order Asterales; family Asteraceae; genus Lactuca; species Lactuca virosa. The sequence continues at coordinate 325,967,673 of NC_136429.1, forward strand.
CGATGTACAAGATTCTCGGAAGATAATATTTTCTTGTGGGTGGGTGGTACCGTAACTTTTTGTTTTGTTCGCTTTAATCCCTACTAGGCTTAAAAAGAAAATTGTGAACTTTTTTTTTATTTGTACTATCCTACTAAAAAATATATTTGATAAATAAATACACATGGATATTGTACTTCTATTTTTTATTTGTCAACATGGTCCGGTCGTTCTGTCAACATGGTTCGACCATTCGGCCAAACATGATTCAACAGTTCGGTTCGGTTTTGTCATGATGGTTCGATTTGGTAATAAAATTTGATCAATACCATGGCAAAAGGTCCAGCTTTGCGTTCATTCCCAATGCATAGTTGTTAGCTTCCTTCCCAAGCTAAAAGTACTTCCTACTATATATATGTCTCTCAACACACATAATGAAGGTAAACTTGAAATCTCTCACATACACATCACATATACATATAATTAGTTTCCATTCGCTTGAAAGACCCGACCCATATTATGTATCGGTATTAACTTGATCGTCGGAGGTCGTTCTTGGGACGCAATTCTGGAGGTGGCTCTAACTGTAACATCCCAATTTCCAAGCTCATTTTTTTTAAAAAAATTAAGTAATTCTCAACATAGTTTACCAAAACATTTCTCATGTCATATCATTTGCAAACAAAACTATAACAATGTGTCTGAAATCATAATGTCAAAGTAAAATCAATCCGAGTACAATCCCAGAAAACTCCATGCGGAAATCATGTGTGTGTGTGTGATGCGCTGCTACACTACCGACTCCTTCCCCTTAGACGAAGAGGTACCTGAAACCAAAACTAAAACTGTAAGCACAAAGCTTAGTGAGTTCCCCCATCATACCACATACCATACAGACATATCGCATTCATACTGCCGGACAATTCTGGGGTGCCCGACCTACCCAGTACGACCATCCTAGGGTGCCGACCTACCCGTGTCAAGCCATTCTAGGGTGCTGACCTACCCATGTCAAGCCATTCTGGGGTGCTGACCTACCCTTCGGTCCTATCAACCGAACATCGGGGACTATTCCACCCCCTACTGCTACTATCACATATATCATAACGTAAACATATTGTCAGACGTTTCTGGGGTGTCCAACCTACCCTCGGTCCTAACAACCGAACTTGGGGACTATTCCCTCCCTACTACCACTATCACATATAACATATCATGCCAGCATATAATCATATCATCACATATTGTCAGATATATCTGGGGTGTCTGACCTACCCTCCGGTCCTAACAATCGGACTCTAATACTGTCACATATACATATCATGCTAGCATATAACATATCAGGTAGTAGCAAACCTAGATGAATATCACAAAGACAATCATTCAACATACAACTCCTACTGGTGGGCCGACATTGTGGCCGTAGACCCACCGCTAGTGGAAGGTAACTCACCTCGAACGAGTAGCTGCTGGTAATCTGTGTGGGAAATCTCTGTCTACTGCTGCTCCGGAAATCCTCCGGCTATAACCCCCAAAAAACACTCAATAAAAGTCTGATATCTATTCTTAGGGTAAAGTGACCATTTTACCCCTGACCAAGTCCAAGTCAAAGTCAAAGTCAACTTCCAATTGACCCGACTCGCCGAGTTGGGCTGCCAACTCGCCGAGTCCCTATCTCTTCAACTGTCCTCATCCACGACTCTACTCGTCGAGTTGGGCCGCCAACTCGTCGAATCCCTATCTCTTCAACTGTCCCCATCCACGACTCTACTCGTCGAGTTTAGCAACGACTCGACGAGTTCTCCTTCTAACTCAACCTCGGATGAACCTTCATCCGACTCGCCGAGTGGTATGAACACTCGTCGAGTCCATCTTCATCCTATGAACACGTCCTGTCCTCGACTCGCCGAGTTGTATGAGCAACTCGTCGAGTTCATCTTCAAGAGTTGGGAGATTGCCTTGGACTCGCCGAGTCGACTCATGCACTCGCCGAGTCCTATGAACTCCAGGACTATGGCTTATCCCGATACGTCTGGGTCACTCTCCTGGACCCTCTAAAACCTTTCTCTCACTCAACTGGGTCTCTTGGACCATAACAGAAAAAGGAAGTCAAGCCTCGGACTCGCCGAGTCCCAAGAATGACTTGCCGAGTCGATACAGTCCCAAGTCTATTCCCTCGATTTCTAGTGTACAACTCTTGTCCAAATGATAGATCTAGGCCCCTAAACTCGATCTAGCACGTAAAGTTACGAACTTTACGTGCATGCATGGGACTTTGAGCCAAAAAGTGTCACACCCCCAAACCAAGGATGGCGGAAACGTCCGGGGGTGGAGGACTTCATGTATAGTATCATAACAGCAATTGTAATAGTAATTCAAGCAAACACAACCAACATATATATAATTGAAAAAAATTAGATCATTGTATGAATTACATGTTTACGAATCAATTACAATATGTTGATAAAATATAAAATAGTAGACGCCTTAGCGTCCCATCCTCAAAAGCACTTGATTACCTGTTTAATGATTTCCTGAGAATACAAGTTGTTTGAAAAAGTGTCAACACAAAGGTTGGTGAGTTCATAAGATTTTCGTTTGTAAAAGTAGTATTTGTGTTAGAAAAATCCAATATTTTCCTTAATGTGTAAATGTAGTCTTAAAACCCAAAGACCGAAATGTACAAGTAATTTGTCATATTTATAGTAAAACAATGCAAGTTTAAATCGACATAAACTCGTTAAATTTTAATGAAGTTCCCGTAATTTCCAATGTTTGTTAATACTTTATGTGAGTTTATTATAACCATACTATGACCAAGGTTGCCTAAAACGACGTTCTTCAGGCGTCGGAAATGTTATGACATTTGTCACCCCAGACCTATCGGTCTAACTGTTGCATGCAGTTTAGGTGTGGGTTTGTCAAACCCAATATAGATCTATACACAAGTATCACGCTCTCCCTCAAGGAGACTCTGGTTACAATACATGACTTAATGGTAATTTGAAGTAAATGTCTCACAAAGTCATTAACGGAATTACGTGTTATGAAAACTTGGTACCGTATGGCCGTACCTTGCTTAATGAAAATATCCTTTGTATAAATGTACCCTTTTTAAATGTATGTGTTATGTAATGTATCATAAACTATACCTATTATAGTTTATCAACCAAGGGTAGTACGTGGTAATGTATGCAAACTATATTCAAAATAGTTTATTTAATGTTTGAATGTATCGATTGTACTTTGATTATAATCACTTGTTATTCTTTATATTTTATATGACCAAATCCAGTTGTAAACTGATGTGTGTCTAAATATTAAGATAAAATGTCATATATTGCAGTAACATATAATCACATAAAGATATACACCTTGCTCAACATGTTACAAGGTGAAATGAACTTAACAGCAACTTTTCGTTAAAAACAGTTTCTGTTACCGTTCTTAGAAAATTTATAGAAAAATCATCAAAGCTCTAAATCCAAATCCGCAAATTTTGAGAGTTTGGAATATGAGTCTAGTTTGTTCGTAAATTTTATCATGATTTTTAGTGATCTCTAACAGAGGTGAAAATGTTCATAATCACAGACTGGTCCGGGTTTGCCTCTGAAATGACAGACAGTTTTGTAAAAATCACCATAAATTGTAGAAATATCATATGGAGATGTGCAAGTAGCCATTTTAAAGCTAAGAGTTTGAACTACTTGCACCTGAAACAGTTTTGAAAACTAAAATATTTAAGTTGACCAAAACAGTCCGTGATTAACGTCCATCTTTTCTGATGTAATCTGTTAGGAAAAGTTTAATTGTGTTCTTGATGATTTTACTTGTATTCCCCCCTTAAAGCTTAAGAAAACATGTAAATGTATGGGTATGAACTCACCTTATGTGGTTTCAGTAGATGAAAGTGAGAGAGAGGAAGTGTTCAACCCAAGAACACTAAGAAGATGTCTTGACGACTCGAGAATCTAACACCGAATAAGATGGAACTTGTGTAAGATATCAATGATTTGAGTAGAATGGAGTTTAATAATTATGTGAATGATGAAGATACTTACTAATTGAAGAAAGAAATCCCTGGAGAAAGCCTTGAAGTTCTTGAAGTTGAGAGAAAAGATGAGAGAATTTTGGAGAGTGTTCTTGGTTGCTAAGTGTAGAATGAAAGAGTTTTATGGAGAATGAGGAGAGAGGATCAATCCTCCAGCTCTTAGAATGTGGGAAGAGCTGGAGATTGGCTGTAAAGGTCCACTAAGGAGACAAGGGGTAGTGGGAAAGAATGGCTAATCATAGAGTGAGGTGGTGGTGGTTTGCTTTTGCCATAAATTAAGGAAAAGCAAATATTCCCTCAATAATTAGTTCAATCACCAATTCTTTTAATATATTTTATAAAAACCCTGGAGATTTATATATTTTGGGGCCTTAGTTTATAAAATAAAGTTTTGGGTGAAAATCCCACGTTAAAATAATGAAAAACGGAGTTAAAACGAAGTCGTAGTCGAAAAACCGGTAAAAAGGAGCTGTCTGCGAGGCTTCGGACCTTCGGACCTTCGGACCTTCGGACCTTCGGACCCTCGCTTCGGATCAGAGGCCTCGGATGCGAGGCTTCGGATGCGAGGCTTTGGATGCGAGGCTTCGGTCCAGAAGCTTAGGTTTCGGATCCTTAAAGCTATTTTACTCGTTTTTACTCCGTTTCAAGCGATTTTTGACCCGGTCAAGGGTCGAGATGACCCAAATGATTACAAAAAGTTAAAGTAACTTTTGGGAGAGATTTGGGAGAGATTTGGGAGAGATTTGGGAGAGATTTCAAATAGAAAGAGATAGAGTGAAAACGATTTAGAGAGGTTTCGTTTGTGCTTAATTTGAGTGTCCGGCTTCACAACGCAAGGTTCGTAAACCCCATTAAACCGTGTTTTAGTGGCTTACACAATCCCGATGATTGTGTAATAGTGTTTTATCGCTTTGGTTCGTTGTTTAGCACTTGTTAAGGCTAAGGAAAATCAAACACATGAACTTTCCAAATGATGATTTCTCATTAAAATAGCGAATTGTATAGTGATTACATAACGTAAACCCTAACATACAAGGGTTATTGGAGTTGACCGGTTTGACTTGTTGACTTTGAATTGACCGAAATTTGACGGTTGTCACATCATCCCCCCCGTTAGAAGGAATTTCGTCCCGAAATTTTCATTTTGACTGGGATTTCAAGAGTTTGGGAAGAGATGTGGATACTTTTGTTTCATCTGATCCTCGCGTTCCCAGGTGAATTCGGGTCCTCGTTTAGCGTTCCAACGTACCTTCACGATGGGAATACGACTTTGTTTCGTTCGTTTGATTTCCCGATCCATGATTTCGACTGGTTCCTCCACAAAGTGGAGATTTTCGTTAACTTTGATTTCGTCGAGTGGTATTACGAGTGTCTCATCAGACAAACACTTCTTTAGGTTCGACACGTGAAATGTGGGATGTACTTTGTCGAGTTCCTGAGGTAATCGAAGTTTGTATGCTACTGGCCCAATCCTAGCAAGGATTTCGAATGGCCCGATGTACCTTGGATTTAGTTTCCCGCGTTTGCCGAATCGTATCATTCCTTTCCAAGGGGAAACTTTTAGTAGTACTCTATCACCCACCTGGAATTCCAAGGGTTTGCGTCGTTTGTCTGCGTAACTCTTTTGCCGATCGCGAGACGCTTTCAGTCTCTCTCAAATTTGAACGATCTTTTCTGTGGTTTCCCTTATGATTTCAGGGCCAGTGAGGGTGCTATTAGAGACTTGCCCTCTAGCTAGCTGTGTATCCCCCACCTCAGCCCAACACAGGGGTGATCTGCATTTGCGACCGTAAAGAGCTTCGAATGGAGCGACTTTGATGCTAGTATGATAGCTGTTATTGTAGGAGAATTCGATAAGCGGTAGATGGGTATCCCATGCTTTACCGAAGTCTATCACACAAGCTCTTAACATGTCTTCCAACGTTTGAATGGTTCGCTCGCTCTGTCCGTCGGTTTGTGGGTGGTAGGCCGTACTCATGTCAAGCCTAGTTCCCAATGATTTTTGTAGAGACTGCCAAAACCGTGAGGTAAATCTACTATCTCTATCGGAGATAATGGATATCGGCACGCCATGGAGTCGTACAATCTCTCTGATGTACGTTCTAGTCAGCTTCTCCATCTTATCGGTTTCTTTCATTGGTAGGAAGTGTGCTGATTTGGTCAATCTGTCTACAATTACCCATATTGTGTCAAGCCCGCCCGATGTCTTAGGCAGCTTCGTTATGAAGTCCATGGTTATTCGTTCCCACTTCCACTCAGGTATATCCGGCTGTTGTAATAGCCCGGATGGTTTCTGGTATTCGGTTTTGACCTTAGCGCAAGTCAAGCACTTGCTCACATAGGTAGCAATCTCAGCTTTCATGTTCGGCCACCAGTATAATTTCTTGAGGTCCAGATACATCTTATCCGACCCGGGATGGATGGAGTATCGAGTCTTGTGTGCTTCATTCATGACGACATCTCGGAGTCCACCGAACTTCGGTGTCCAAATCCGGTTCATGATATAACGTGCTCCATTATCCTTGACTTCTAAGTTTTTATCCATTCCCCTTAATGTCTCTCCTGCCACCTTTTCTGGTTTCAAAGCTTCCAGTTGAGCTTCCTTGATTTGTATGGTCAGGTGGGAATGGATTGTCATTGTTAAGGATTTTACTCGGCGGCTTGAGTACTCCTTCCTGCTTAGAGCATCGGCCACTACATTGGCCTTGCCCGGATGATAACGAATTTCGCACTCGTAGTCATTCAGCAACTCCACCCATCTCCTCTGTCGCATGTTGAGCTCTTTCTGATTGAGGATATGCTGAAGACTTTTGTGATCAGTGAAGATAGTGCATTTCGTGCCGTAGAGGTAGTGTCTCCAGATCTTCAAAGCGAATACCACTGATCCTAATTCCAGGCCGTGCGTAGTATAATTAACCTCGTGTGTCTTAAGCTGTCTTGATGCATACGCGATAACCTTCCCTCTCTGCATGAGCACACATCCGAGGCCTTGATTCGAAGCATCACAGTACACTACGAAGTCCTCGGTTCCCTCTGGGAGAGACAAGATCGGTGCGCTGCATAGGGCTTGTTTTAACGTTTGGAAAGCAGTTTCTTGTTTATTTTCCCACTTGAATATCACACCTTTCTGCGTCAAGGTGGTGAGTGGTTTCGCAATCTTGGAGAAGTTTTGTATAAATCTTCGGTAGTAGCCAGCAAGCCCAAGGAACTGTCGAATTTCGGTTGGCGTCTTGGGTGCTGACCAATTCTCGATTGCCTTGATCTTGGAGGGATCCACATGTATGCCTTTCTCACTTACCACATGTCTAAGGAAATCCACTTCTCTAATCCAGAATTCACACTTAGAGAACTTAGCATAAAGCTTCTCCGCTCTTAGTGTCTCTAGCACTTGGCGTAGATGTAGGCGATGCTCTTCTTCGCTTCGCGAGTAGATCAAGATATCGTCGATGAATACGATTACAAACTTGTCTAGGTAGGGTCGACACACTCTATTCATTAGGTCCATGAATACCGCAGGTGCGTTTGTTAAACCGAAGGACATCACCACAAACTCGTAGTGCCCATAGCGAGTTCTGAATGCAGTTTTGGGAATATCTTCTTCTTGAACTCGTAGCTGATGGTAGCCTGACCTTAGGTCGATCTTTGAGAAGAAATTTGCTCCTTGGAGTTGGTCGAAAAGGTCATCGATTCGGGGTAGAGGATATCGGTTCTTGATGGTGAGCTTGTTTAGTTCCCGATAGTCGATGCACATGCGAAAGGATCCATCCTTCTTCTTTACAAAAAGGACTGGTGCTCCCCAAGGTGAGAAGCTTGGTCTGATGAACCCTTTGCTCAAAAGCTCGTTCAACTGACTGGACAACTCTTGCATTTCTGATGGTGCGAGGCGGTATGGAGCTCTGGCTACGGGGGTAGCTCCGGGTATTAAGTCAATTCTGAAATCGACTTGTCGTGCGAGTGGTACACCAGGAAGATCTTCTGGGAACACATCCGGGAAGTTACACACTTCGGGGATGTCTTTGATGTCTTTCACGTCTTGTTTCTTGTCTACTACATGGGCTAAGAAGGCGTGGTACTCCTTCCGGAGATACTTTTGGGCTTTGATGCATGAGATGATTTGTAAATTCGCACTAGGTTTGTTACCATAGATGAGAAGGGTTTCGTCATTTGGTAGATTGAGGCGAACGGCCCTTTCGTAACATAGAATGTCGGCACGGTGAGGAACTAACCAATCCATCCCGATGATTACGTCGAAGCTTTTTATGGTGACTGGCATCAGGTCAATTTTAAATGTATGGTTGCCTAGAGTGAGAGTACATTCTGAGTATATATCGCTAGTGCGTTCTACTTTCCCATTTGCCATTTCTACTACATAAGTATCCTTTAGTGATTGGGGATTTTGTTCAAGTAACTGTTTATATTGGTGGCTCACGAAACTCCTCTCCGCTCCACTATCGAATAGTACGCATGCATAAGAGTTATTGAGGAGAAACGTACCGGTAACCACCGTGGGATCCTCGACTCCTTCCCCATGTCCTATTGCCAGGACTCTTCCTACTCCACCAGCATTAGGGGCTTGTGCTTTAGGGCAGTCTCTTTTGAAGTGACCTGCGTCTCCACAGTTGTAGCAGGTCCGGGTTGCCCCCGTACTGGCGACTTGGTTGATTGGTTGAGCCGGCGCTTTACAGAAACGAGCAGTGTGCCCCTTCCTGTCGCAGTTGTTACAGTGCATCTCCCTACAAGCACCATTGTGGTGAAAGTTGCACTTGTTGCACTTAGGTAGTTTTCCCGCATATGGCTTCGGTGGTGCTGGAGTGGTAGCAGTAGTGGCAGTATTAGTGGCAGCATGGACAGCAACAATTTGTTGCTTCTTAGCGGGGTCCTGTGCTGGTTGGCTCTTCTTTTCGTTCCAGAACTTCCTTTTGTTGTTTCCTCCTTTTGATTTATCAGTGGTGGTGGTTGTAGTATTATGACCGGCTCGGTGGTCAACAAGTTGTTGTGCCAGCTCCCTGGCACTGTCAAAAGTAGTTGGCCTTGAAGCCAGGACACTACTTTGCACGTGGAGAGACAGTCCCCAAAGGTATCGCTCCACCTTTTTCTCCTCCGGAGTAACCATTGTTGGGCAGAGGAGAGCCAATTCATTGAATCGGGTGGTGTAGGTTTCAAGGTCAGAGCCCGTCATCCTGAGGTTCCAAAGTTCTTGTTCCAGCTTTTGAATTTCACCTCTCGGGCAGTACTCCTTCATCATCAACGTTTTTAGTTCTGCCCAGGTTATGGAGCTAGCCACTTCGAGAGTAAGTGACTTAATCCGGCAGTTCCACCAAGTAAGGGCCCGGCCGGTGAAGGTGAAGGCTGCGAACTTAACTTTGCTCGCTTCGGGGCAAGAGCACACCTGAAAGACTACTTCGGTCTTTTCAAACCATTGCATCAACGCGATGACTCCCCCGCTTCCATTGAAGTTGTCGGGTTTGCCATTTGTGAAGTCTTTGTATGAACACTCTTTTGCACGCCACGTACTGTCTCCGTGGTTAGAGTGTGTAGCTCCCGATCCCGAACCACCAGCTCCGTTGGTCCCTATCTGCGACATTGCGGCCGCTACGGCTGCTGTTACTGCAGCCTGGAACATCGCGGGATCAAACTGTGGAGGCGGCGGCAGAGGAGGTGTTGCTGTGTTGCTGGAAGGTCTTGGTCTTCTTCTTGGCGGCATGGTTCTGTCATAAGTTGCAAAGTGCATACTAATTTAGTCGGGACATAATTAATATATTATATTTTAAAATGATCTTTATCGGTTACTTAATTAGTTGCAAAGTGCATACCAGTCATATGTGATTAAGATATAATAGTCCTTCGAATAGATGACCCTAACTCCAAGACCACAACCAAACAAGGACAGGAAGTGAAACAAAGATACATAAATTCTAAGTCTATAGCATCTTAGTTACATATGACCTTAGCGCATCCACTTAGCAGCTATTAATTTATAAATAAAGACCTATTTAATTATCAGATAATTTATTATAGTAACACAAAATACTCCTATAGTATTTGTAAATGTTTAGTTTTGAGTCCTTAAAGTATCCTTTGTAGTCTGTTATTAGGTTTGTTAGATTTGTTGTCCATCCTGACCATCCCCCGGTATATGCAAGTCAATTCCCGGACAGATATAGTTGATCAGGCTATATCCTTCCCAGACTTGATTTACATATACCAAGGCATACCCATAATGTACAACTCCTCTTCTTTTATTTTATGTTCTTCTAGTTATGACACTATATGAGCATGTATGCATGTATTTATACTTTTAATAAAAAAAAATCATTTATTTTCTAAAAGTATATTTATTTGAAAATGCACAAATCAGAGACTATTAGTCCCAATTGTGTTTATAGTTTGTATATCTTATGTGGTTTGATATACTTAATTCACTATAAACTGCGCTCTGATACCAATCTGTCACACCCCCAAACCAAGGATGGCGGAAACGTCCGGGGGTGGAGGACTTCATGTATAGTATCATAACAGCAATTGTAATAGTAATTCAAGCAAACACAACCAACATGAATATAATTGAAAAAAATTACATCATTGTATGAATTACATGTTTACGAATCAATTACAATATGTTGATAAAATATAAAATAGTAGACGCCTTAGCGTCCCATCCTCAAAAGCACTTGATTACCTGTTTAATGATTTCCTGAGAATACAAGTTGTTTGAAAAAGTGTCAACACAAAGGTTGGTGAGTTCATAAGATTTTCGTTTGTAAAAGTAGTATTTGTGTTAGAAAAATCCAATATTTTCCTTAATGTGTAAATGTAGTCTTAAAACCCAAAGACCGAAATGTACAAGTAATTTGTCATATTTATAGTAAAACAATGCAAGTTTAAATCGACATAAACTCGTTAAATTTTAATGAAGTTCCCGTAATTTCCAATGTTTGTTAATACTTTATGTGAGTTTATTATAACCATACTATGACCAAGGTTGCCTAAAACGACGTTCTTCAGGCGTCGGAAATGTTATGACATTTGTCACCCCAGACCTATCGGTCTAACTGTTGCATGCAGTTTAGGTGTGGGTTTGTCAAACCCAATATAGATCTATACACAAGTATCACGCTCTCCCTCAAGGAGACTCTGGTTACAATACATGACTTAATGGTAATTTGAAGTAAATGTCTCACAAAGTCATTAACGGAATTACGTGTTATGAAAACTTGGTACCGTATGGCCGTACCTTGCTTAATGAAAATATCCTTTGTATAAATGTACCCTTTTTAAATGTATGTGTTATGTAATGTATCATAAACTATACCTATTATAGTTTATCAACCAAGGGTAGTACGTGGTAATGTATGCAAACTATATTCAAAATAGTTTATTTAATGTTTGAATGTATCGATTGTACTTTGATTATAATCACTTGTTATTCTTTATATTTTATATGACCAAATCCAGTTGTAAACTGATGTGTGTCTAAATATTAAGATAAAATGTCATATATTGCAGTAACATATAATCACATAAAGATATACACCTTGCTCAACATGTTACAAGGTGAAATGAACTTAACAGCAACTTTTCGTTAAAAACAGTTTCTGTTACCGTTCTTAGAAAATTTATAGAAAAATCATCAAAGCTCTAAATCCAAATCCGCAAATTTTGAGAGTTTGGAATATGAGTCTAGTTTGTTCGTAAATTTTATCATGATTTTTAGTGATCTCTAACAGAGGTGAAAATGTTCATAATCACAGACTGGTCCGGGTTTGCCTCTGAAATGACAGGCAGTTTTGTAAAAATCACCATAAATTGTAGAAATATCATATGGAGATGTGCAAGTAGCCATTTTAAAGCTAAGAGTTTGAACTACTTGCACCTGAAACAGTTTTGAAAACTAAAATATTTAAGTTGACCAAAACAGTCCGTGATTAACGTCCATCTTTTCTGATGTAATCTGTTAGGAAAAGTTTAATTGTGTTCTTGATGATTTTACTTGTATTCCCCCCTTAAAACTTAAGAAAACATGTAAATGTATGGGTATGAACTCACCTTATGTGGTTTCAGTAGTTGAAAGTGAGAGAGAGGAAGTGTTCAACCCAAGAACACTAAGAAGATGTCTTGACGACTCGAGAATCTAACACCGAATAAGATGGAACTTGTGTAAGATATCAATGATTTGAGTAGAATGGAGTTTAATAATTATGTGAATGATGAAGATACTTACTAATTGAAGAAAGAAATCCCTGGAGAAAGCCTTGAAGTTCTTGAAGTTGAGAGAAAAGATGAGAGAATTTTGGAGAGTGTTCTTGGTTGCTAAGTGTAGAATGAAAGAGTTTTATGGAGAATGAGGAGAGAGGATCAATCCTCCAGCTCTTAGAACGTGGGAAGAGCTGGAGATTTGCTGTAAAGGTCCACTAAGGAGACAAGGGGTAGTGGGAAAGAATGGCTAATCATAGAGTGAGGTGGTGGTGGTTTGCTTTTGCCATAAATTAAGGAAAAACAAATATTCCCTCAATAATTAGTTCAATCACCAATTCTTTTAATATATTTTATAAAAACCCTGGAGATTTATATATTTTGGGGCCTTAGTTTATAAAATAAAGTTTTGGGTGAAAATCCCACGTTAAAATAATGAAAAACGGAGTTAAAACGAAGTCGTAGTCGAAAAACCGGTAAAAAGGAGCTGTCTGCGAGGCTTCGGACCTTCGGACCTTCGGACCTTCGGACCTTCGGACCTTCAGACCCTCGCTTCGGATCAGAGGCCTCGGATGCGAGGCTTCGGATGCGAGGCTTCGGATGCGAGGCTTCGGTCCAGAAGCTTAGGTTTTGGATCCTTAAAGCTATTTTACTCGTTTTTACTCCGTTTCAAGCGATTTTTGACCCGGTCAAGGGTCGAGATGACCCAAATGATTACAAAAAGTTAAAGTAACTTTTGAGTGAGATTTGGGAGAGATTTGGGAGAGATTTCAAATAGAAAGAGATAGAGTGAAAACGATTTAGAGAGGTTTCGTTTGTGCTTAATTTGAGTGTCCGGCTTCACAACGCAAGGTTCGTAAACCCCATTAAACCGTGTTTTAGTGGCTTACACAATCCCGATGATTGTGTAATAGTGTTTTATCGCTTTGGTTCGTTATTTAGCACTTGTTAAGGCTAAGGAAAATCAAACACATGAACTTTCCAAATGATGATTTCTCATTAAAATAGCGAATTGTATAGTGATTACATAACGTAAACCCTAGCATACAAGGGTTATTGGAGTTGACCGGTTTGACTTGTTGACTTTGAATTGACCGAAATTTGACGGTTGTCACAAAAAGGCTCTAAAAGAGGCTCTTAAGTTGCATGGGGGCTTCCATGGGTGCAAACGCAGCCCTTTTCTGCCTTGTAACTCTTGCATGGGCCTAGATCCGAAGCCTCAACCCCCAACCATGCTTGCAATCATGGTTGGTTACCAAGAATGGCTTATAAGAGCCCTAAATCTCCCCAAAAAGGGATCAAACGAATAAGCAAGCAAGGTACAGACTTTATACCTTTCAAACACTGCAAATGATGCACCAAACTCGAATCCTTCAGTCTCCTCTTGATCCTTCTATGCTCTTCCTTCTTCTTTGTGATCAAAACCCACAAAATCACTCAAAAGCCTTAGATCTTGCACCAAAACACTTAGGGTTTGCTATGGAGGGTTTCTGGGAGCATAAAGGGGCGACGAAGGCTGTATAAGGTTGTTTAAATAGGGTGCAAATCCTCATATTAGGGTTTTGTCCTGACAGAGCCTACTCGTCGAGTCCAGGACCCGACTCGACGAGTCCCATACTTAAATCCCACGTCTCATCCCGTTTCTACTCGGCGAGTTGGGCCTTCAACTCACCGAGTCCCAGGCCAAAAATGCAAAATTACTTAAATAAAATACATACCAGGAACCAGGTGCTACAAATCTCCCCCACTTATTTTAGACTTCGTCCTCGAAGTCTGCTGCTCGTTCCTGGAAAAGCTTTGGGTAATGCTCCATCATCTCATCTACCGGCTCCCAAGTCCATTCCGAGCCCTTCCGGTGCTACCATTGCACCTTTACCAACTCGACCCTCTTGTTCCTCAGATCCTTCGTCTTCCGGTCGAGAATCGCTACTGGCCGCTCGATGTAATTCAGGCTGTCATCGACCTGAATATCCTCTAATGGTACCACTGCCGAATCGTCCACCAAACATTTCCGTAACCGGGAGACGTGAAAAGTGCTATGAATCTGACTGAGTTCGGCTGGCAGATCCAACCTATATGCCACCTTGCCCACCCGGGCATTAACCTTGAATGGTCCAATATACCTAGGTCCCAACTTGCCCCGCTTCCTGAATCGGATGACGCCCTTCCGTGGCGACACCTTCAGGAGAACCATATCCCCGACCTGAAACTCCAGGTCCGATCGGCGCTTGACGGCATAATTTTTCTGCCGACTCTAAGCAGTCTGAAGTCTTCTCCAAACCTGTTGAATCCTCTCTGTTGTCTTGAGCACCACTTCGGTGCTCCCCATGACCCTCTGGCCAACCTCACCCCAACATATCGGGGTTCTGCACTTCCTCCCTTATAACATCTCGAAGGGAGGACGGTCAATACTCGCATGATAGTTATTATTATACGAGAACTCCGCCAACGGAAGGTAGGTATCCCAGTTACCTCCTAAGTCTAAAACACATGCCCGCAACATATCCTCTAGCGTCTGGATGGTCCGCTCGCTCTGACCATCCGTCTGCGGGTGAAAGGCGGTGCTAAAATGCAGACGAGTACCCAGCTCGTCATGAAACTTCTTCCAAAACCTGGAAGTGAACCGCACATCCCTGTCGGAAATCACTGAAACTGGCACTCCGTGCCGGGCTATCACCTCTCGGATATAGATGTCGGCCAACTTTTCGGCCGAAATGCTCTTCTGGATCGGTATGAAATGGGCACTCTTGGTCAACCGATCCACGATTACCCAAATCGAATCCACTCGCCGTGCAGTCTTGGGAAGCTTGGTAATGAAATCCATGGTAATATCTTCCCATTTCCACAAGGGAATATCTAACGGCTGCATCTTGCCGTGTGGCCTCTAGTGCTCGGCCTTGACTTTCCTGCAGGTCAAGCACCGCTCCACATACCATGCTACGTCCCGCTTCATGCAGGGCCACCAATAATCAGGACGAAGATCTCTATACATCTTCGTCGCTCTGGGATGGATAGAAAATCTGGATTTGTGTACCTCCTCCATCAGGATCTGGCGCACGCCTCCATGATAAGGGACCCACACCCTACAGTGAAGAGTCAATAACCCTCGGCTATCATAGTCGAAGAAGGAAACCTGGGCCACTATACACTCGCTCTTCCGATGTTCCTCCTTCATAGCCTCCTGCTGAGCCTCCCGGATCCGCTCCAACAGTGGAGTCACCACTGTCATCCTCAGACAGATGTCCCTGATTGGCACTGACTTGCGGCTAAGCGCATCGGCCACGACATTGGCCTTCCCCGGGTGGTAGAGGATCTCACAATCATAATCCTTCACCACATCCAGCCACCGACGCTGCCTCATGTTCAGGTTCGGCTGATCCATGAGGTACCTCAAACTCTTGTGGTCCGTGTAAATGGTACAACGAACACCATAGAGGTAATGACGCCAAATCTTAAGGGCAAAAACAACAGCCCCCAGCTCCAAATCATGCGTCGGGTAATTCGCCTCGTGAGGCTTCAGCTGCCTCGAAGTGTATGCAATAACATGTCCTCTCTGCATCAGTACCGCGCCCAAACCTGAGATGGACGCATCACAATATACCATAAAATCCTCCATGCCCTCTGGCAGGGCTAAGATTGGCGCCTCGCACAATCTCTGTCTCAGTGTCTCGAATTCGGCCTGCTGCTCAGGCCCCCAGCGAAAGACCACGACTTTCCTCGTCAGCCTGGTCAGGGGCACGACTATCTTGGAGAAGTCCTGAATGAATCTACGATAGTAGCCTGCCAATCCTAGAAAGCTCCAAATCTCAGATGGAGACCTCGGAACTTCCCACCTCATCACGGCCTCAACCTTGGCCGGGTCCACCGATATCCCGTTCTGGTTGACAAGGTGCCCGAGAAACTGCACCTCGCGCAACCAGAACTCACACTTGAAGAACTTAGCATACAAGCTCTCCCTTCTCAAAGTCTCCAGAACCTCTCGCAGATGCTCCTCATGCTGCTCTCGCGTCTTGGAGTAAACCAAGATATCATCAATAAACACTATCACAGACCGGTCTAACATCGGTCTACACACGCGGTTCATGAGGTCCATGAATGTGGCAGGAGCATTGGTGAGCCCGAAAGGCATCACCACAAACTCATAGTGGCCATAGCGCGTCCGGAATGCAGTCTTATGTACATCCTCCTATCTGACCCTCATCTGATGATACCCCGATCGCAAATCAATCTTGGAGAACCAAGATGCTCGCTGTAGCTAGTCAAAGAGGTCATCAATCCTCGGGAGTGGGTAACGGTTCTTCACCGTTACCTTATTCAGCTCCCTATAATCTATACACATCCGATGCGACCCATCCTTCTTCTTCACAAATAGAATCGGGGCTCCCCAGGGTGAACTGCTCGGTCTAATGAAACCCTTGTCTAACAGCTCCTGCAGCTGTATAGACAACTCCTGCATCTCAGGAGGATCCAACCGATACGGTGCCTTAGCTATCGGAGCCGCACCAGGGACTAGTTCAATCCTGAACTCTACCTGCCTCTCCGGAGGTATCCCAGGCAACTCCTCGGGGAATACGTCCGCAAACTCTCGTACCACGGGCACATCGCTCACCGTTGCCTTACCCATCTCCCGGGTATCCATCACATATGCAACAAATCCTGCGCAACCCTGCTGAAGGTAACGCCTAGCCCTCGCTGCTGAACATAAAGCTGGTCCTTGCTGTGGCCTCTCGCCCTGAATCACCAGCTCTCCCCCACTTGGGGTCCTGATCCGCACGAACTGCTGCGCACAGTCAATCACTGCCCCATTGGGGCTTAGCCAATCCATACCGATAATAACCTTGTTCCCCCGCAAAGGTATGGGAACCAGATCTACCAGATAACGCTCCTCAAACAGTCGCAGGACGCAATCTCGGTAGACCTCTGATGCTCGCACTGACCGGTCGTCCGCAATCTCGACCTCTAGAGGGCAATCCAACGTGCCCGACGACTCAGGAAACTTCTTGCTAAGTGCAAGAGAGACAAACGATCGGGTAGCACCCGAATCAAACAATACCTGAACTGGGATACCATTCACATGGAACGATCCTAAACAGAGCACATACATAACATATCAAGATCACAGCGCCATAACATAAAAGCATAAGAAAGGAATCATACCCGTCACTACATCAAGTGCAGCGCGTGCCTCCTCGGCTGTCAACTGAAATGCTCGGCTCCGCACCACTGGAGCCTCTGCCTTGGCCTTCCGGCCATCTGCACCCGTGCTGTCGCTGAAACTGGCGCCACTGCTGATGCTGCTGCCAATCTCGGGCAGTTGGCCTTTTTGTGGCCCCTCTGATTGCAATGGAAGCAAATCAGGTCTGTCATCTGTACTGTGGGGGCGGGGGCAGTACAATCCCTGCCAAAGTGCCCCGTCTTGCCGCACTTGTAGCAGCCTGACGATCCCGCTCTACAAGCTCCCTCATGCGGCCTGCCGCACTTCCTGCAGCGGGTCTGGCCCGGCTGGCCCTTCGACCTAACGTCGGATCCCTTGGGTTTCTTCCCCGAAACCCCTGTAACCTGCTCAGACTTAGCTTTCCTCTTCCTCACATGCTCCAAATCGAGCTCCCTCTCCCACGCCCTGGCAATCATGGACTCCAGGGTCGGGCAGGCAGAGTAGCTGACGTGCTCTCAGATATCAGCCCTCAACATATCATGGTAGCGGGTCTTCCGCATCTCCTAATCCCCCGCATACTAGGGTACCAACAATGCTCTCTCCCGGAACTTGGCGGTGATCTCCGCCACAGTCTCCGTAGTCTGCCTCATATCCAAAAACTCTCTGGCCAGCTGCTGAAGCTCTACATCCGGCGCAAACTCAGCTCTGAATCTGGTCACGAAATCTGACCACGTCATGGCCTCGACGGCTGGGGCTCCCAATGAGTCACCAATCGACTTCCACCAGTCTCTAGCTCTATCCCTCAAACATCCTGCAGCAAAGCGGACCTTCGACCCCTTCGGGCAGAAGCTCGTCAACTGCGCAGACTCAATGTCTGCGATCTATCTCCGGGCGGTGATGGGGTCTTTCACCCAGTGATAATCCGGCGCACCACTCCCACGGAAGTCCTTAAAGGACAGTGTGCGCATACTCATCTGGCTAGAAGCCATATCACTCCTGAATGCCTGGAGGCGATCCTCCATCAACTCAACAATCCCTTCCTTGATCGACCCGAAAATGACCGGGGTCGACTCAAGAATGCCTCTCGTGATCTCAGACGCAATGAAATCGCGCAGCCCGTCATCAACCTGCTCGGATCCTGCACCCGAGCCTGACCCTGATCCTGATCCGGAACCTCCTGCTCCATGTCGCGTGGTCACCATACTGAAAAATACACGCAAAAATGTCAAGATCATACATACTCTCGAGAGGTCTAACACACTCTCCAAGGTTCCCAGTTCTGTCTCAACCTTCCTTGATTCGAGTACGGATCCTCTGCTTCTAGTAGTACGGGCCCATACTACCTTTCACATCTATCCGTACTTTCCTCAAGGACTGTGTCGACTTCACCAGGTCCCTTAACCAATATCCCTTTCCATCTAGTCTCATCCCAGGCTTTCCTGGGGCACTCTCTGACCTACTCTCCGCCATCAGCTGCACTAGGAGTCCCTACTTCCCTTCCCCAACTAGCTTGCGAGTACTGTTAAATATCCGCTCACTAGTTAGTTAAAGTTAGCCAGGACCCCTTAAGCAGAAAGCAAGCAACATTCGTGCGTCGAGTAACCGCATCAAGCATAACCTAATCAGGCTATCCTACTGCTGACTAAACAGTCCTAACATACAGCTCGTACAACAGGCATATGAGGAATCCTCCCTAGATCCTTGGCCCTACTCTAGCATGCAGTTCTCAAAATCATATACATCAGGCATACAAGGCATCCTCCTAGATCCTTAGCCCTAATCTAGCATGCAGTTCTCAGAATCATATACATCAGGCATACAAGGCATCCTCCTAGATCCTTAGCCCTAATCTAGAATGCAGTTCTCAGAATCATATATCATATAACTTATTATAACAAGTATGGGTATCTTGGGGGAAAACTTACTTGAGCTCGGCTGGTCGCACGCATCACACACCTTGTTCTTTCTCAAAACCCTTTGACTCAGATTTTAGAAAACCATTTTCTTTGTAAAAATCTTTTAAATCCCTCGGTTTGAGTCCAGACACTCCCGAGGGTGTGTCCGAATCCCTCAAACCAGGGCTCTGATACCAACTTGTAACATCCCAATTTCCAAGCCAATTTTTTTTTAAATTAAGTAATTCTCAACATAGTTTACCAAAACATTTCCCATGCCATATCATTTGCAAACAAAACTATAACAATGTGTCTGAAATCATAATGTCAAAGTAAAATCAATCAGAGTACAATCCCAGAAAATTCCATGCGGAAATCATGTGTGTGTGATGTGCTGCTACACTGCCGGCTCCTTCCCCTTAGACGAAGAGGTACCTGAAACCAAAACTAAAAATGTAAGCACAAAGCTTAGTGAGTTCCCCCATCATACCACATACCATACAGACATATCGCATTCATACTGTCGGGCAATTCTGGGGTGCCCGACCTACCCAATACGGCCATTCTGGGGTGCCGACCTACCCGTGTCAAGCCATTTTGGGGTGCTGACCTACCCATGTCAAGCCATTCTGGGGTGCTGACCTACCCTTCGGTCCTATCAACCGAACCTCGGGGACTATTCCACCCTCTACTGCTACTATCACATATATCATAACGTAAACATACTATCAGACGTTTCTGGGGTGTCCGACCTACCCTCGGTCCTAACAACCGAACTTGGGGACTATTCCCTCCCTACTACCACTATCACATATAACATATCATGCCAGCATATAATCATATCATCACATACTGTCAGACATATCTGGGGTGTCTGACCTACCCTCCGGTCCTAACAACCGGACTCTACTACTGTCACATATACATATCATGCTAGCATATAACATATCAGGTAGTAGCAAACCTAGATGAATATCACAAAGACAATCATTCAACATACAACTCCTACTGGTGGGCCGACATTGTGGCCGTAGACCCACCGCTAGTGGAAGGTAACTCACCTCGAACGAGTAGCTGCTGATAATCTATGCGGGAAATCTCTGTCTACTGCTGCTCCGGAAATCCTCCGGCTATAATCCCCAAAAAACACTCAATCAGAGTCTGATATATATTCTTAGGGTAAAGTGACCATTTTACCCCTGACCAAGTCCAAGTCAAAGTCAAAGTCAACTTCCAGTTGACGCGACTCGCCGAGTTGGGCCGCCAACTCGCCGAGTCCCTATCTCTTCAACTGTCCTCATCCACGACTCTACTCGTCGAGTTGGGCCGCCAACTCGTCGAATCCCTATCTCTTCAACTGTCCCCATCCACGACTCTACTCGTCGAGTTTAGCAACGACTCGACGAGTTCTCCTTCTAACTCAACCTCGGATGAACCTTCATCCGACTCGCCGAGTGGTATGAACACTCGTCGAGTCCATCTTCATCCTATGAACACGTCCTGTCCTCGACTCGCCGAGTTGTATGAGCAACTCGTCGAGTTCATCTTCAAGAGTTGGGAGATTGCCTTGGACTCGCCGAGTCGACTCATGCACTCGCCGAGTCCTATGAACTCCAGGACTATGGCTTATCCCGATACGTCTGGGTCACTCTCCTGGACCCTCTAAAACCTTTCTCTCACTCAACTGGGTCTCTTGGACCATAACAGAAAAAGGAAGTCAAGCCTCGGACTCGCCGAGTCCCAAGAATGACTTGCCGAGTCGATACAGTCCCAAGTCTATTCGTTTGATTTCTGGTGTACAACTCTTGTCCAAATGATAGATCTAGGACCCTAAACTCGATCTAGCACGTAAAGTTACGAACTTTATGTGCATGCATGGGACTTTGAGCCAAAAAGGCTCTAAAAGAGGCTCTTAAGTTGCATGGGGGCTTCCATGGGTGCAAAAGCAGCCCTTTTCTGCCTTGTAACTCTTCCATGGGCCTAGATCCGAAGCCTCAACCCCCAACCATGCTTGCAATCATGGTTGGTTACCAAGAATGGCTTATAAGAGCCCTAAATCTCCCCAAAAAGGGATCAAACGAATAAGCAAGCAAGGTACAGACTTTATACCTTTCAAACACTGCAAATGATGCACCAAACTCGAATCCTTCAGTCTCCTCTTGATCCTTCTATGCTCTTCCTTCTTCCTTGTGATCAAAACCCACAAAATCACTCAAAAGCCTTAGATCTTGCACCAAAACACTTAGGGTTTGCTATGGAGGGTTTCTGGGAGCATAAAGGGGCGATGGAGGCTGTATAAGGTTGTTTAAATAGGGTGCAAACCCTCAGATTAGGGTTTTGTCCAGACAGAGCCTACTCGTCAAGTCCAGGACCCGACTCGACGAGTCCCATACTTAAATCCCGCGTCTCATCTCGCTTCTACTCGGCGAGTTGGGCCTTCAACTCGCCGAGTCCCAGGCCAAAAATGCAAAATTACTTAAATAAAATACATCCCATGAACCAGGTGCTACACTAACGATCTTGTTAATTAGTGTAACAGGTATCAAATCGATGGTCGCTAAGGGCATCAAATCATGTATCCAAGATTACAAGCCGATTACCCTCATGAAGATTATCCATGTTACATCAGGTATCAAATCTAGGCTCACCAGCGACATCGAAGCACGAATCCGAGATTACAACCCAATCAGCCTCGTGAAGATTATACATTGCCTGCCCTCTGACCATCATGGTGATCTCTTCCCTTTAGAACGTATCATAATCAGAGGGCATGGAGTTTCACGATCTTCCTTCTCAAGTGGTCCGATGTCGGTTGGTTTGTGGGTTCAATAGTTTAGTGGGGGTTGACGATGACAGTGGAAGGTTTCATGATTTTGTCGAATCTTCTAATAACCGAATGAAGTCGTGACAATGGTAGTTGATGGAGGATAGAGAAAGGAAGAGTAAAGTGGGGGTGGTAAATAGTCAACGATGGTCCAATGGGTAAGAGCTAGGAGCTTGTCAGCAGCGGTAATCGATAATGGTCTACGCAATAATTTTCAAGATCTAGGGTTCTTCATTATAATGAGATAAGAGAAAAGGAGAGAGATCTAGTTTATTTGTTCAATCAGGAAGTTCATTTGTCAGCTTCTAAGAGTGTAAAAGAAGGTTTTGGAGACTCACACTCATCTTTAGGTGACTCTGTAAAGATTTTAAAGAGACGAAAAAGTTTCTCTCTTATTGATGAACTGACAAGTTTTATTGAGTTTGGGCAGGCTATGGGGTATTCAATGGATGGATGTGTTGGATTAGGTGTCTAAGCATATAACTATAATCGGTATATATTTGAATTCATAGTAGCACAGTCCTTTTGGGTTGCCTTCATACTAGAAACTAGAGAGGAAGAGGAAGAATTTATTATTTGATTAATAAATATTGAAATGAATGATTTATTAATGTATTATGGAAATAATATATTAATTAGAAATCATATTATTTAATTTAATAGTTAACCAGAAATTAATTAGAATTAATTTTGAGATTAATTGAATTAATTAAAAGTGCAGGGCTGTTTGACAATTTATTGATAGTTGCGAAAAGAAGCTCTAGAACCCGCCTAAAGAGGGTTGGATGAAATCTTCTAGGAAAGCCCTAGATTTTTCGTCTAAGGGCTTATGGATGGAAGCTTTAGGGTTTACTTGGTCCTTAAGCAAAGCAATTAGGGTTTCCTACTTCTAACCCTAGTTTTGGCTCTAAGTCACCTTACTATATGAAGACCCATACTCTTGTTAATTCTCGGCTACTAGAAACCCTAGAGAGTTATAGCCGAAAATTGAAGCTTCATCCTCCATCTGATATCTCATCCTCTTCCTAAGTGTGTTTGTGATTCATTAGAGGTGTTATACTTGTGACACTTGCTCTCAAGCTTCAAGATCTTCAAGGTTATTGGATTGTTATTACTACATAACAATCAAAACTATGTATCACGACTCTTTATTATGTGAATTTCTATTATTTATCATAGATCTAAGGTTTGCATGATGTTGTTCATATTTTATGTTCAATTAGAGAATACATAGATCTTATTAGGGTTACATGCACACATAGGATTGTATGTTATGTTCAAAACCCATCAGTGGTATCAGAGCATAGGTTTATTTTTCTATTGAATTGATACTAATATGAACTTAAACAAGTAAAACTTTTTCAGAATCTGATTTTTGTTCCACTGCCACGACATGATGTTCTTCACCATGACGTGGTGCCTGCGATTTTTGCCTTTCCACGATGTGGTAACTATTTACCACGACGTGGAAATTTGTCAGATGCAAAAATTTCGGTTTTTGATATATTTTAAAATTGATTGGGATAATTACCTTTTATAATATTGTTTAATTGTATGAATCTGAATATTTTAAATTGTAATATGATATCCTTATCAAAAATTGATAATTGGTTATTTTTTTAATTTAATTAATTGGATATTAGTTTTAAAATTTTAAACTTTGACCTTGGTATTTTTAAAAAGTTTAAAAATGCACCCTTATATTATATGTAACATTAATATTCTAATATTACTATATATATATATATATATATATATATATATATATATATATATATAATATATATATATATATATATATATATATATATATATATATATATATATATATATATAAGATAAGTCAGTCGAACCGCTAGTACGCTTCATTCGTGAAGCCGATCTATAAGGGGGTATAAGGAAACTGCCTATAAAATGGTAGTTGAATGGGTGTGCACTCTCACCCATTGCTTCCTTGATTGGTGGAGGGTCGTTAGCTGAACGGGTTTTATAGGAAACTTAATTCTCATTAATAAGTATAATGAAATTAATAAAGTAACTAAATGTTTTTTCATAAATTCACAATCTTAGTTACTTTAGGAAAAATATGAAATTGATGTTATTCAATGAAATTGCACATTGCACTTTATACAAGTCGTTAGTGGAGCTTGCATGGTTAACCGAAACACTAATGGACTAATAAAGGGTGGCAATGGGTGTCTCATAAACTGTCATATATTGATGGAGCGCGTGTGGTTAACTGGCACATTGATTAGATGATAAATGACATCGAGAGTACCAAGCTAATTTACATGGTTATTCACATCTTGTTTGTGATCCTCGGTATCCCAGTCACAAATGGAAGAGCATAATCGAGATTAAACATGACATTGAATAGTTCAATGAATCTCAAAAGATCTAGGAATTTCATTTAAAAACCTAATTCATTTAAAATTTCGTTTCGTGGTGAAATTGGTAAATCATCATTTACCTACCTTCATATTTATTTCACAAATAGAGTACGACATCCCTTTTCTATGTTGTGAAAATATCTAGTTGGATCCTAGCCTTAATATTTAATTTGGGTGTTATATTGAGGAATCTTCTTATCTAACTAAAACTTGTCCTTCTTCTTTTCCACATGTCAACTCCCAATGATGCTTCTGGTTCCTCCTCCAACAACTTCTCATTCTTGAACATCTACTCGAGGGTTACCTTTGATGGCACCAAATACAATCATTGGATGTGAAACATCAATATGGCTCTACACTTCGAGGACAAAGAGTATGTGATCGAAACGAAACTCCTTGAGATTGATGAAACTAAAGCTACTCCTGAAGAACAAGCTGAGTATAGAAGACACTACAATGATGCTACCAAAGTGGCATGCATCATGGTGGCTACTATGACTACTGAGCGTCAAAGGTTCTATGAGGATTATTGGTCATACGAGTTGAACAAGGACTTGGTGGAAAAGTACCACCAACGAGCTCGTCAGGAATAGTATGAAGTAGTAAAGTCCCTCATCACAACCAAAATTAAAGACAGAGAGTCTGTCAGTAGCCACTTGCAAAGATATGTGGAATGCCTGGTGAAGTGCAATGTGAACTCTGATGAGGAATTGGCTATTGATATAGTCTTGCACTCATTGCCCAGTTGTTATGATCAGTTCATCATGACTTATCATTTGAACAACCAAGAGACCACATTGGCTCAACTTCAGATCCTGCTGCGAACTGCTGAAAGTGGAATGAAGAGAAAAGGTGTTGCCTCCACTCCTTCTACTACTACTCTTATCTTGGCCATAGGGCAAGGAAAGGGGAAGAACAGGAAAGCTCCTCCTAAGCAGAATTGGAAGGGAAAGTCTCAAACTGTCACACCCCCATGTACGTATAGTCGTTTCCCCATGTGAGTTTTCATAACCGTGCTTTTAAGATGCAGTGTCTGCCTCGTCGTTCTTCAGGCGCCGAATTATTTATGACATTTGTCACCCATAACCTGTCGGTCTGACTGTAGCTAGTAGTCAGGGTGTGGGATCATCAGTCCCGTATAGATCTATACACAAGTATCACGCACTCGTATCGGAGATTCCGATTATAATACAAGACTTTCGTGGATACCTCAGTTAGGCACGATGAAGACAATGTCTCACAAATCTATTCAATAAGTGTACGTGTTTTTGAAACGAAAATGTATGTATACGTAATTATCCCATCTTTCCAAGATAATAATGAAAATAACGTAAGACAATTATATATGTACTTTATATAATTTCACCCTTTGCTCAACAGATTACAAAGGGGTAAAGTTTCGTAAACTATATTTGTAAAGTTTTAACGAAATAGATGTTTTGTACACAATATATATATATATATATATATATATATATATATATATATATATATATATATATATATATATATATATATATTTATAAGGAAAAATGTAATGTATTTTTGTAACCGTTTTTCGTATTTTTACATTTTGTCAAAACGTTGCATGTAAAAATATGTGAAATCGTTAGTAAAGCTGTTCCACGTATTCAACGCTTTTCGTAAAAATAACGTATTTAAATGTTTGCGTTTTAACGTAAATTTTCTTGTATGTTACTTGTATCCCCCCCTCTAAAACATTGAAAAGGTCTTGAAAAATATAGGGGAATGAACTCACCTTATGTGTAGTCGCGGTTAGATAACGGGATAAACACGGGAATCTTCAAGTTTAGAATACGGGAAGCTAGTCGTATCCTATTAGTTTAATCATATAATAATGTGTGAATATATGATTTAACAAGGAAGTGTTTGTAAAACACTAGGTAATAAGAACTTACAATGATTTCTAAGGAAATAGCTTGAAGAATAATGCTCCAGGGGATGTTTGATCTTTGAGTTTTGGAAAGAAATGAGGTTTGATATTTGATAGAGAATAGAAGTGATTATGTTACTGTGAATGAAAAATGGATCCTATTGATGCATTATATATGAAGGAAGGGTGAAGTGAAGTGACAGTGAGTTGATGTTTGCATTGGAAGGTGTACTTATCACCTTGGGAAGGCATTTTCAACCAACCAAGTTGCACATTAGTGGCCAAGTGGGTGATTAAAATAATATAATCTTATGAAAATATGTTCTAAGCTTCACATTTGGTTTAAAATAGGAGTTTATAGGGTCTAACTTATAAAAAATACGAGTTTTAGGAAATTGCTAACGTCTAAATCTCTTCAAATGGCGAAAAAGTCCAAAATGGCCAAAGTTCCGGAGTGGGTCCGAAGTTGCGAGGGGTTCCGGAGTCAAACTGCAACTTCCAGGGTTGATTAGCAAATTCCGGAGTCGAGGTGCGTAGTCGGAAGGTCCGGAGTGGATTGGTCTTCTGAGAGGGCGAGGCTTCCGGAATGAGAGAGTGTCCAGAGTGGGAAGGTTTCGAAACAGAAGGGAGGTCCGAGATGCGATATTTACCGGTTCCTTAGAAGGTCCGAAGTCAACCAAAAGTTCCGGAGTCAACAACAAGTTCCAAAGTCAACCTTCATGTTCCGGAGTCAAATGACTAGTTCCGAAGTCAGTCTTCAAGTTCCGAAATGGGCTTACTCTTTTGGGTTTTCTACTCTCGTTTTTGGCTGTTTTCAACCAAGGAAGGGATGGAATGATTTTGGTGTTTATGGGAAAAGTTGAAAGAGATTTGAGAGACATTGGGAGAGATTTGTGAGATATTTGAGAGAGAGAGATGTAGAGAGATTTGAGATAGAGAGAGATGTAGAGAGATTTGAGATAGAGAGAGCTTAGGGAGATGGTGTTTGTAGCTTTTCTTATGGTTTTGCCCCGTAGTGCTAGGTTTGTGAACTCCACTACGTCGTGTTATGAGTGTTCTTTATTCCCAAAGGATACATAGTTGTGTTTTATCGAGCTGTTATGTTTCTCACCTATTTACGGTTCAGATAGTTGAACATATGAAACTTCCGAATGATACTTTGTATTAAAATAACAAGTTATACACTAGGAAACATAGAGTAATCCCTAACATACTAGTAATAGTTGACTTTGTTGACCAGAATTGACGGCTGTCACATCATCCCCTCGTTAGAAGGAATTTCGTCCTGAAATTAGCATTTTGAGTGGGACTTCAAGGGTTGGGGAAAAGATGTGGGTATTTTTGTTTCATTTGTTCTTCGTGTTCGCAGGTGAATTCGGGTCCTCGTTTAGCATTCCAACGGACCTTCACGATGGGTATCCAACTTTGCTTTGTTCTCTTGATTTCTCGGTCCATTACTTCCATCAGTTCTTTGATGAAATTAAGGCTCTCGTTTACTTCGATTTCATCGAGTGGGATTACAAGAGTCTCGTCAGACAAACATTTCTTTAGATTAGACACGTGGAAGGTGGGGTGTACGTTATTGAGTTCCTGCGGTAGTCGAAGTTTATAAGCTACCGAACTAATCCTTGCAAGGATCTCAAATGGTCCGATATATCTTGGATTCAGCTTATCATGCTTTCCAAAGCGTATCATCCCCTTCCAGGGTGAGACCTTTAACAGAACGCAGTCACCCACCTGAAATTCCAAGGGTTTGTTTCTCTTATCCGCATAGCTCTTTTGCCGGTCCTTAGATGCTTTCAGCCGTTCACGGATTCAAACGATCTTCTCCGTTGTCTCCCTTATGATCTCGGGGCTGGTGAGAGTGCCGTCAGGGACTTGCCCCTTTGCTAGTTGCGTGTCACCCACTTCAGCCCAACACAAAGGTGATCTGCACTTGCGGCCATAGAGGGCTTCGAATGGAGCAACTCCAATTCTAGTGTGATAACTATTGTTGTATGAGAATTCGACGAGGGGTAAATGGGCATCCCAAGCTTTACCAAAGTCTATCACGTAATCTCTCAACATATCCTCCAATGTTTGGATAGTTCTTTCACTCTACCTGTCGGTCTGTGGGTGGTAGGCCGTACTCATGTCCAACCTAGTTCCCAGGGATTTTTGTAGTGACTTCCAGAACCATGAGGTGAATCTACTATCCCTTTAGGAGATAATGGATATTGGTACTCCTTGCAGTTGCACGATTTCTTTAATGTATGTTCTGGTCAGTTTCTCCATTTTGTCTGTCTCTTTTATTGGTAGGAAGTGCGCAGATTTGGTTAACCTGTCAACAATCACCCAAATGGTGTCTAGTCTACCTGTCGTCTTGGGTAACTTGGTGATGAAGTCCATGTTTATCCGTTCCCACTTCCACTCTGGTATTTCTGGTTGTTGTAGTAAACCCAAGGGCTTTTGATATTCTACCTTGACCTTGGCACAAGTCAGGCACTTGCCCATGTAGGTAGCGATTGCAGCTTTCATGTTTGGACACCAATAATGTTTCTTGAGATCCATATACATCTTATCTAAACCAGGATGAACGGAGTATCGAGTCTTGTGAGCCTCATACATGACAACATTTCTGAATCCTCCGAACTTTGGTGTCCAGATCCGATCCATGAGATAATGAGCTCCATCCCCCTTGACCTCTATATTTTTTTTTCCATTCCTCTCAAGGATTCTTCCGAGACATTTTCGGGTTTCAAGGCTTCTAGCTGGGCCTCTTTGATCTGGGTGGATAGATGCGAATGGATGTCATGGTTAACGACTTTACTCGATGGCATGAGTATTCTTTTCGGCAGAGAGCATCTGCTACTACGTTGGCCTTGCCTGGATGATAATGAATTTCACATTCGTAATCGTTTAGTAGTTAAACCATCGTCGTTGCCTCATGTTGAGTTACTTTTGATCAAAGATGTGCTGGAGGCTTTTATGGTCCGTGAAGATCGTGCACTTCGTGCCATAAAGATAGTGTCTCCAGATTTTCAAAGCAAATACTACGACCCCCAATTCAAGGTCATGCGTGGTGTAGTTAACTTCGTGAGTCTTAAGTTGTCTCGAGGCATAGACAATGACCTTTCTCGGTTGCATGAGCACACACCCAAGACCCTGATTCGAAGCGTTGAAATATACCATAAAGTCATTAGTTCCTTCTGGAGGAGACAAGATCGGGGGGCTACATAGGGCTTGTTTTAGTGCCTGGAAAGCAGCTTCTTGTTTTTACTCCCAGTTGAAGGTCACTCCTTTTTGCGTCAAGGTAGTGAGTGGCTTAGTGATCTTGGAGAAGTTCTGAATGAATCTTCTGTAGTAACCAGCAAGGCCTCCCGTCGGTGTTCTTGGTGCTTTCCAGTTCTCGATTGCCTTGATTTTGGAGGGTTCCACATGTATTCCCTCTTTGCTGACCACATGACCCAAGAAGTCCACCTCTCGGATCCAAAATTCTCATTTGGAAAACTTGGCGTATAGTTTCTCCGTCCACAATGTCTCCAGGATTTGTCGTAGATTTTGACTATGCTCTTCCTTACTTCGCGAATAGATCAATATGTCATCGATGAATACTATGACAAATTTATCTAAATAAGGTCGGCATATCCGGTTCATCAAGTCCATGAACACAACTGGTGCATTTGTCAATCCGAAGGGCATCACCAGGAATTCGTAGTGACCGTAGCGAGTCCGAAACATTGTTTTGGGAACATCCTCCTCCTGGACACGTATTTGGTGGTAACCCGACCTCAGATCGATTTTTTAGAAGTAGCACGCTCCCTAGAGTTGGTCGAATAGGTCATCGATTCAGGGTAGAGGATATCGGTTTTTGATAGTGAGTTTGTTCAACTCACGGTAGTCAATGTACATGCGAAACAATCCGTCTTTCATCTTAATGAACATAATTGGTGCTCCCCAAGGTGAGAAGCTTGGTCGGATAAATCCTTTGTTCAACAGTTCGCTTAGTTGACTGGATAATTCCTGCATTTTGGACGGATCCAATCGATATGGGGACTTGGCTATGTGGGTGGCTCCAGGAATTAAGTTGATTCGGAATTCGACTTGTCGCACAGGAAGTACTCCCGGAAGGTCTTCGGGGTATACATCGGGAAAGTCTCGGACTTTCGGAATATCCTTGATATCCTTTACTTCCTTCTTCTTGTCAACAACGTGTGCTAGGAATGCATGGTACTTCTTACGCATATAGGTCTGAGCCTTAATGCACGAGATGATTTTTAGACTTGAACTAGGTTTGTCGCCGTAGATTACGAGGGTCTCGTTGTTCGGTAAGTTGAGTCGGATTGTTTTTTCGTAACATAAGATATCTACGTGGTGAGGACTTAACCAATCCATACCAACGATGATGTCGAAACTCCTTATTGTGACCGACATTAAATCGATTTGAAATGAATGATTACTAGAGTTAACGTGCACCCGATGTATACATCTTTAGTGCTTTAAGTTTTACCATTTTCCATTTCTACGGTAAATATTTCGTTGAGTGCTTGTGGTTTTTGGTTGAGTATGTTTTTAAATTTGTGGCTTACGAAACTCGTCTCCGTACCACTATCGAAGAGTACGCATGCATAAGAGTTATTGAGAAGGAACGTACCGGTAACCACCATGGGATCCTTCAGGGCTTCCTCGTGCCCTAATGTCAGAACTCTTCCTGTACCCCCAACATTTCTGTTATTGGCTTTTGGGCATTCCCTCCTGAAGTTCCCCGTTTCTCTGCACCCGTAGCATGTTCGGCTTACTCCGGTAGTTGTGGTTGGGACTGTCTGTTGGGCTGACTCTTTACAAAAACGGACAGTGTGTCCTTTCTTGTTGCAGTTTGTGCAATGCATTTCTCGACAATCCCCAACATGGTGGAAGTTGCACTTGTTACACTTGGGTAAGGTTCGAGCATATTGCTTTGTTGGTGCTGGGGCGGCCGGGATAGTGACAGTGTGGGCTGCCATTATTTGTTGTTTCTTGGCGGGCTCGTGCGTTGATTTACCCTTCCTCTTGTTCCAGGGTCTTGTCTTGTTGTCACTCCCTTTTGCCGGTTCGGGGATGGGCATCATGAAGCCATGGCGGACTCCGTGATCTACTAGCGTTCGTGTCAAGCATTTGGCACTATCAAAGGTAGAGGGTTTTGAGGCTATGATATTTCCTTGAATCTGGGGGGATAGTCCCCAGAGGTACCGTTCCACCTTTTTGCTTTCCGGGGTGACCATCCCATGACAAAGCACTGCCAAGTCACTGAACCTCATGGTGTATGCTGTTATATCAGAACCTTCCATTGTGAGGCTCCATATTTCTTGCTCCAATTTTTGTATTTCACCCCTTGGGCAATACTCTGCTAGCATCATGATTTTTAGGTCCTCCCAGCTCAATGCGTTAGCCACGGGGAGTGTTAGTTATTTGACGTGGCCGTTCCACCAAGAGAGGGCCCCATCGGTGAATGTGCAAGCTGCGAATTTAACTTTACTTTCTTCTGGACAGGCACATATTTCAAATACTGACTCAGTCTTCTCAAACCACCTCGTCAGGGCGATGACACCTCCGTCGCCATAGAATGCTTTGGGTTTGCAGTTCGAGAAGTCCTTATAGGAGCATCCTCTTGGTCGACCATGTATGTCACCTTGGTTAGAACTATTATTACCAATTCCAGCTCCAGAGGCACCATTGGAGCTAATCTGTGCTATAGCAGCGGTTACAGCAGCTGTCACAGTAGTATCCATTTGAGGTGGTGGAGGTGGTGGCGGTGGTGGTGCTGCTGTTGTTGTGTTGATGAAACGTCTGTTTGATCTTCGTGGAGGCATACTTCTGCCATAAAGATCAAAGATGGAATGACGATAAGTTTTCAATAGTGATTACACGTCGAGTGCTAACGGACTAGATTATTTTAGTTCCATTTGTCTTATGTTCCAACTTTAATGTATTGTGTAAGCAACTCGTGATGGAAGTCTACTATGGTAAGTTGAGCGATTAAAATACATGAATTTAATAGTGACATTCCAATGAAATAAAATGCTTGTCAATTTCATTGATATATTTTAATACATAGTGCTACAATACATCAATGTAAATGGAAAATTTTGACCTTTTAAGCAGGTCTACAATACATCAATGTAAATGGAAAATTTTGACAGCATACCGACTCCCAGGAATAGTGTAATCACTTATTTGTAGGGTCGTACTCACATACAGGAAGAAAAACACCTAATCTATAACAAAACATGAGTAGTACAAGAAACTACTCGTGGCGGCTGGTCTTCTGTGGGTCCTGAGATGAAGTTATGAAGGTCTGCATTTCCTTCATTCGGTGCTCAGCCTCAAATACATGCCTCTCCATTATGGCGTGGTGTTCCCGATATTCTCTCATCTCAGCCAGAGTCGCAGTAACTTCCCTCTGAAGGGCCTCAGTATGATCCCGGGTCCGATCATGATCTTCGTCCAGACGACGAAGACGGACTACGGTTACTTCGGTAGTAGCACTAACCTCCATGATATGGTTAGCGGATGCTCTTGCTTGTTCGCGATGATGAGCAATGCGACGGACTAGAAAGGAAGAGCCCTGTCTGCTGAACCCCCTCGATTGAGGTTGTAGAACCCTCGTTCCATACCATAGGGCGGCCATTGTCCCTGCTCTTGGCTCCATCTCTTCAAGTCTACTGCCCATTAAGGCGTCGGTCCATCGAAGTTCCGTCTAGGGTTTTGGATGACTTGTGGTGGGTTGTACACTTCGGGTTCCGAGTCGGTGTCTTCCTCGACTTCTTCTTCGTCCTCTTCTTCTGAAATCTCTTCAGAGTCCTCCTCTGGATCTTCCACGATCCAACCTTCATTCCCTTGGTTAGGAGGGTAGGGATCTCCGGGTAAGTGGAATCCTGCCATAGAGTCTATTCGAGAATAAGGGTAAGAGGCACATAGAGAATTTAAGTGTGTGTGTTTAATGTATCATAAAATACTCCTATAGTATTTGAAGTTTAGAAGTTCTTTGTATGGTTTGTTGGTAAGTTTAGACTCATTGATCACTACGACCATTCCTCGACATACCTTAATCAGATCCTGGATAAATATAGTTGATCATGCTATATTCATCCCAAATCTGATTTCATATCCCGAGACCTACTCGTAGTGTTCAACTTAGCTTAATACCTATTGTTTTGTTATTGTTATGCCACCAAACTCTTAAGTATGCTTGTACTTATACTTTTATAAAAATATCATAATATTTTAAAGTATACTTGTACGAAAATGTTACGTCAGAGAGTTTTTGTCCCATTGTATTTATAGTTTGTATATCTTATGTGGTTCGATATACTTAGTTCACAATAAACAATGCTCTGATACCAACCTGTCACACCCCCAAACCAGGATGGCGGAAACGTCCGGGGGTGGATGACTTTCATGTATTGTATCATATCAATTGAATAATAGTAAAGAAAGCAAACAAAACCATCATATATATATATATATATATATATATATATATATATATATATAATTGAAAAAGTTACATCATTGTATGAATTACATGTTTCAAAAGTCAATTACAATATGATGTCAAAATGATTTGTTTGATGCCTTAGCGTCCCATCCTCAAAAGATAGTGGTTACCTGTTTCACTGGTTCCCTGAGAATACAAGTTGTTTGAAAAAGTGTCAATAATTAAGTTGGTGAGTTCATAAGAGTTTATATGAAAAATTGTAAACCTTTCCGTGAAAAGATATCGTGTTTGTTTCCAGAAAATCAGATATTTTCTAATAAATGAAATGTAAGCCGTTTACTTATAAAATGATAGTGTTTATTCCAGAAAATCCAATATTTTTCGTAGAAATGAGTTGTAGTCTTAAATGTTCCAAGACCGAAATGTATCAGTGTTTTCCATACTTAAAGTAGTAATATGTAGTTTTATTCGTGTATAAAACCATTGGAAGAAAAGTGTTTTCGTGTAAAATGTACGTATAGTCATTTCCCAATGTGAGTTTTCATAACCGTGGTTTTAAGATGCAGTGCTTGCCTCGTCGTTCTTCAGGCACCGAGTTATTTATGACATTTGTCACCCATAACCTGCCGGTATGACTGTAGCTAGTAGTCAGGGTGTGGGATCATCAGTCCCATATAGATCTATACACAAGTATCACGCTCTCGTATCGGAGATTCCGGTTATAATACATGACTTTCGTGCATACCTCAGTTAGGTACGTTGAAGACAATGTCTCAAAAATTTATTCAACGAGTGTATGTGTTTTTGAAACGAAAATGTATGTATACGTAATTATCCCATCTTTCCAGGATAATAATGAAAATGACGTAAGACAGTTATATATGTACTTTATAAAATTTCACCATTTGCTCAACGGGTTACAAAGGGGTAAAGTTTCGTAAACTATATTTGTAAAGTTTTAACGAGATAGACGTTTTGTACAATATATATATATATATATATATATATATATATATATATAAGGAAAAATGTAATGTATTTTTGTAACCGTTTTTCGTATTTTTACATTTTGTCAAAACGTTGCATGTAAAAATATGCGAAATCGTTAGTAAAGCTGTTCCACGTATTTAACGATTTTCGTAAGAATAACATATTTAAATGTTTGCGTTTTAACGTAATTTTCTTGTATGTTACTTGTATCCCCCCCTAAAACATAGAAAAAGTCTTGAAAAATATAGGGGCATGAACTCACCTTATGTATAGTCGCGGTTAGATAACGGGATAAACACGGGAATCTTCAAGTTTTGAATACGAGAAGCTAGTCGTATCCTAGTAGTTTAATCACATAATAATGTGTGAATATTTGATTTAACAAGGAAGTGTTTGTAAAACACTAGATAATAAGAACTTACAATGATTTCTACGGAAATAGATTGAAGAATAATGCTCCAGGGGATGTTTGATCTTTGAGTTTTGGAAAGAAATGAGGTTTGATATTTGATAGAGAATAGAAGTGATTATGTTACTGTGAATGAAAAATGGATCCTATTGATGCATTATATATGAAGGAAGGGTGAAGTGAAGTGACAGTGAGTTGATGTTTGCATTGGAAGGTGTACTTATCACCTTGGGAAGGCATTTTCAACCAACAAAGTTGCACATTAGTGGCCAAGTGGTGATTAAAATAATATAATGTTATGAAAATATGTTCTAAGCTTCACATTTGGTCTAAAATAGGAGTTTATAGCGTCTAAGTTATGAAAAATACGAGTTTTAGGAAATTTCGGACGTCAAAATCTCTTAAAATGGCGAAAAAGTCCGAAATGGCCAAAGTTCCGGAGTGGCTCCGAAGCTGCAAGGGGTTCCGGAGTCAAACTGCAGCTTCCGGAGCCGATTATCAAATTCCAGAGTCGAGGTGCAGAGTCAGCAGGTCCGGAGTGGATTGGTCTGCCGAGAGGGCGAGGCTTCCGGAATGCGAGAGTGTCCGGAGTGGGAAGGTTCCGAAACAGAAGGGAGGTCCGAGATGCGAGATTTCCCTGTTCCTTAGAAGGTCCGAAGTCAACCAAAAGTTCCGGAGTCAACAACAAGTTCCAAAGTCAGCCTTCATGTTCCGGAGTCAAGTGACTAGTTCCGAAGTTAGTCTTTAAGTTCCGAAATGGACTTACTCTTTTCGGTTTTCTACTCTCGTATTGGGCTGTTTTCAACTAAGGAAGGGATGGAATGATGTTGGTTTTTATGAGAAAAGTTGAAAGAGATTTGAGAGAGATTAGGAGAGATTTGAGAGAGAGATGTAGAGAGATTTGAGATAGAGAGAGCTTAGGGAGATGATGTTTGTAGCTTTTCTTATGGTTTTTCCCCGTAGTATTAGGTTTGTGAACTCCACTACGCCGTGTTATGAGTGTTCTTTATTCCCAAAGGACACATAGTTGTGTTTTATCGAGCTGTTATGTTTCTCACCTTATTTAGGGTTCAGACAGTTGAACATATGAAACTTCCGAATTATACTTTATATTAAAATAGCAAGTTATACATTAGGAAACATAGTGTAATCCCTAACATACTAGTACTAGTTGACTTTGTTTGACCATAGTTGACGGTTGTCACACATACTAGGTCCTCAAGTA
The DNA here is from genome assembly GCF_052849685.1 of Lactuca virosa. NCBI lineage: Eukaryota > Viridiplantae > Streptophyta > Magnoliopsida > Asterales > Asteraceae > Lactuca > Lactuca virosa. Next base: position 326,004,134 of record NC_136429.1, read on the forward strand.
ATGGATCCAAAGGAAAGACCAATTCTGAAGCTCCCCCCGCCTCTGATCCTAAGGAGGCTACTTGCTTCTATTGCCATGAGAAAGGGCATTGGAAACGAAGCTGCCCCAAATACTTGCAAGACGTAAAGGATTGCAAGGTGAAGCCAACCTTTGAAGGTATTTACATTTTCTTATCTAAAAACTCATCATATTCTAATTCTTGGGTCCTTGATACAGGATGTGGTTTTCACATTTGTTCTGATTTGCAGGGGCTAAATACAAGTGAGGATGTGGAGCATGAGAGAATGAACCTAGTCATGGGTAATAGGATATTATCACCTATTACCAAGATTGGTGTTTATTCTTTAATGCTTAGTAGTGGGTTATGTTTAGATTTGAACAATTGTTGCTACTCTTCAGAGATGACTAGAAACATCATTTCATTTCATGCTTTATATAGAGAAGGTTTTAGAGATTCTTTTGATAATGAGAATGGATCTATTTATGCTTATAAAAATGGTGTATTTTATTTTGAAGCATTACCTTGTGATGGTGTGTATGAATCTGTGATGGTTGTAGATAATTTAGGTAATAGTGTTCTTCAAATTGATTCGTCTAATGGTTTAGACAAAGCATGATTGTGCCATTGTGGTCTTGGACATGTCAACAAGAAACGCATTGCCGAACTCCAAAAGGATGGAGTGTTGGAATCATTTGACTTAAGGTTAGATGATACATGCGAGTCTTGTTTACATGGAAAGATGACTAAATCGCCTTTCACTAGTTCTTGTGAAAGAGGCAAAGGATTGTTGGATCTCATACACACAGTTATGTGTGGGCCCTTTAGATCCACCACAAGGGATGCAAATCGATTCTATGTGAGAAACCTTTGAAAATTTCAAAGATTTCAAACAATAAGTCGAGAATCAATTGGGCAGGAAGATCAAGATGCTCAGATCTGATAGAGGTGGTGAGTATCTTAGTATCGATTTCCACGACTACCTCAAGGAATGTAGAATAGTTTAACAATTGGCACCTCCTAGGATACCACAACTTAATGGTGTGGCTGAGAGGCGTAATTGAACATTTTTGGACATGGTTTGTTCCATGATGAGTCGAGCTTCACTTCCAATCTCATTCTGGGGGTATGCCTTAGAGACTGCCGCCCACATTCTGAATCTTGTCCCAACAAAGTAGGTTGCCAAAACACCTCATGAGATGTAGACAGGGAAGGTTCCCTCGTAGGCACATATCAAGGTTTGGGGTTGTGAAGCTTTCATTAGACGAGAGACTCACGACAAGCTTCAACCTCGAAGTGAGAGATGTATTTTTATCGGCTACCCACAAAATTCTTTTGGATTTTTATTCTACAGAACTAGTGAAAACATGATATTTGTAGCACAAAGGGGAGTCTTTCATGAGAGAGAGCTCATATCCACAGATGACAGTGGGAGTACAATTGATCTTGAAGAAATTCAATAGTCAAACGATGAACGAACCTCTGAACCTACTATGGCTTAACCTGAGGAAGAAATTCCAGTGGAACCAATTGACGAATCGTTAGAAGGTTCAAATGGATCTTCAACAAGGATAGTGAGATCAAGTCCACGTATGATAACCAAGTTTGGAATTTGGTTGGCAATGTACCTGGTCATAAGACAGTCGGGTGCAAATGGATCTTCAACAAGAAGACCGACATGGATGGAAAGGTGCACACTTTCAAGGCTCGACTGGTTGCGAAGGGCTTTACTCAAACCCCAGGGGTTGACTTTGATGAGACCTTTTCACCAGTAGCTAAGATTAAATCTATTAGGGTAATGTTAGTTATAGCTGTGTTTCATGACTATGAAATTTGGTAGATGGATGTCAAAACCGCTTTCTTTAATGGGAAGCTAGCTGAGGATGTTTACATGAATCAACCAGAGAGTTTTGTGGATGTTAAGTACCCCAATAGAGTGTGTAAGCTTGAGAAATCAATCTATGGATTGAAACAAGCTTCTCCCAGATGGAATCTTTGCTTTGAGGAGAAAGTTAAAGAGTTTGGCTTCTCCAAAAGTGAGGATGAATCTTGTGTATTTGTCAAAGATAGTGGGAGTATAGTGACCTTCCTGGTGTTGTATGTTGATGACATACTCCTTATAGGAAACATCATTCCAAATTTGCAAGAAGTTAAGTCTTGGATTGGAAAGTGTTTCGCTATGAAGGATCTGGGAGAGGCTGCTTATATCCTAGGGATAAAGAAATATGAGTAAAAGAATAATTTGACTTAGTCAAAGTACATATTTGGATAAAGTGTTAAGGACTGGGTCCTTGTGCTTGGTAGCAGTGATGACTTGAGAGTAACTGGGTAGAGTGACGCCAGTTTTCAGACAGACAGAGACAACTTTCGTTCTCAATCTGGCTGGGTGTTTACCCTTAATGGAGGAACAGTAACTTGGAAATGTTCCAAACAGGAGACCGTGGCTGATTGTACCTGTGAATCAGCGTACATAGGTGCAAGCAAAACATCAAAGGAGGCTATATGGTTGAAGAACTTCATCGGAGACCTTGGAGTTATGCCAACCATAAAGGTGTTGGGTTTTGGTATAATACAACATCCTATGGTGCACATACAACCCTAAATACCTTGGACCTATGTTTTCACTAATTATACATGCAAATGGTTTCCAAGGTATTGAACCTATAGCTAGCATGCAATTGTCATACAAACTACATAAAATACTAGATAGAGTAACATACCTTTTGTGTGGCTGGAAGTCTTGATGTATTTGGCCTTAAGAACTTAGCCCCAATAGTGTGGAAGCCTCAAATGAAGTCACAACACATCAAGGAAAAAGGTAGGACTTGAGAGAGAATCTCCATGCACTCTAAAACCTTCATGAACTCCAAGAACATGCACACACTCTAGGGTGTGACTAGGGGTGGCGGTTTTTAGGTCATAACATATGTATTTATATGTGTTGAAATCTAAGAGTCATGGGTATAACCCAAACCCATATCCATGGATTTTATCATCAATGGTTCATGTGGCCCAACTCTTTATGTATCCATACATAAACTTGGTCCAACATGGATCATAAGCTCAACACATATAAATATAACTAATTACCATAATTAGTCCCCATAGTTTTAATTAGTCTCTTTTGATCACTAAATTAATTCCAAATTAATTCTTGATCAATACTAATTAAAACATATGACTTCATATTAATATATTAGAACTTATAATATATTAATAAATCATATATAACCTCTTCTCTCAAAAGTCCATCCTAACAAATTGTCCTGATGATATGCAACCCAAATGGACCATGCTACTCTCGGGTCGAATACATACCAATAATAGTTATGGGCTTAGACACCTAATCCAATAAAAGGAGCCAATGAAGATTTTCTGTGATAATGAAGGAGCGGTTACCTTAACTAAGGAACCAATCATGACAGATCTAGACATATCGATAGAAAATACCACTTTATCAGACATAGAGTAGAAGAAGGGCATCTCGTCGTGAAGAGGGTATCATTAGAAGAGAATCCTGCAGATCCCCTCACAGAGGGTCTGAGTAGGTCAAGCACGTTCAACATGCAAGGAGCATTTGTCTAAAGGATAGTATTATTTTTAGTAGTTAGATAGATATTTAGAAACTTGTAACAAAATAAATGTAATTGACATTTGATGAATAAATAATGGAGATTTATTTATGAGTATTATTTACTATCTTTTGTCAATTGTTTATTATTGTGTTTCATTTTGCATGTTTTATTTCCCGAATAATTGGATTATTCAAACATGCACAGTCGATCATACTTTTGGAAGTAAGTAGTGAATTAAGACTGTCATGAATTGGATTGTAGATTATGTAAAGATTTTTAGACATAGCAATGGTTTTGCTGCAATATTGATGAGTAATTTTGAAATGGGGATTTAAGTAATGGATTAATCCACGCTCAGAGAATTACTTCAAGGAATTTATCACGAGTAATTCTGAGACGATAATATCTTATAATCTTGAAATGGATAAATATGAGTTGTTTACAAGTTGGTTATGCATTGATGTTACGTAAACGCATCAGTAAATTGATGTTATAAAACGTATTGGTGTGCGTGATTTGATGAGTAAATAGTACAAGCATATAAGTCAAAGTTTATCTATTCCTTTTTCCTAACGGGAAAATCGATATCTTGGGCCCCTCGATGATTTGTTGTTGAATTATATGTCGGGCCCGGCCAGGACTGAATTGATGTGTTCGCTTTTAGTTATTTGTCATTACAAATTGGAAATCGGGAAACAAAGTATTGGATAATGAGATTGACTCAATTCCATGTCGTTTTTCGACATGATATCTTGGAGAATGGAGGATTATATGATCAATTTTTGAGAGTTCGACATGGGCTTTGAGAGCAACAATTTGCTAATCAAAATTTGAAGTTATACTAAGCCCATAAATATAACTAGTATATGGACTGAGACATGGATTATAATCATTCTCGCTGTCCATTTGTTGTTTCCCGATTTCCGATTTATGACGACTGACTAATTGAACAAATCAAATCAGTCCAGGCCCGGCCGAGCACTTACGTTTGTCATCACCAAATCATCAAAGGGGCCCACAGATATCACTTTTATCCATTTAAGGGTAAAAGGAATGGATAAACTTCGACTCATATGCTTGTTCTACTACTTGTTGAATCATACACAAAGGCACGTTTTATAACATTGAGTTACCAAATGCGGTTACGTGCAATCAATGTATGACCAACTCATAGGCAACAAGTCATATCTCTAGGTTTGAAGAATATAAGATATTATCGTCTCATGATCACTCGTGATAAAATCCATGAAGTGAGTCAAATGAGCATGGGTTTAATCCAATACTCGAATCCTTATTCCAGGAGTACTCATGAATGTTGTAGTAACTCTTACTATGTCCACTACCTTGGACATCTACAAACCCGATTCATGACAGTCTTTCCTTAATACCTACTTCCAATGTATTATCGACTGTGGATGGTTTGAATAACTTAGTCATTCGGAAAGAATAACCTAGCAATTCTGGAAGTCAAAACATGCAAAGTGAAACACAAGAATAATACTAATCACTCTATGGTCCTAAGCACCTTTGAGAGTAAATAAAACACCTTTTATTTAAACACCATATTGATTACTCATTATTCATTGTATAATGTTTCAAATAATCAACTTTATACTTGAATTAAAACAATAGTTGTCCCATGCTCCAAGCATGTAAACTATGTTTTCTAAACACTAGTCATGTCGTACACCAAGTATGCACACTATGTTTAACTATGATCTTTACTTTGTGAGATAGATCAACTGAACATGATTCCAATGATGCCCATTTCACAATCCCAAATCCTCATTGTAAATGTAAGAATTCCAAATTCCTGCCATTTACCGAAATTTGATAGATTCTAAACTTACATGCATTGATCCTCTTGTAATGACTATGCACAAAGTCACAAATACTTGTCAACAATCATTACAGGGTATTCCAATGGAGATCAATTCCATGGAAACGAAGTCTCACATTCAAAGTACATTCCTTTGAACATCCTTCTTGCATTAAGTTTTCTAATCTTACAAAGATTTGAAGAACAACTTCCACCTATGGAAACCTTTCCAGATTCCCATTTTGACTATCACTTCTGAACAAGAGTTACCTCTTTTCCGAATATGTCAATATGGTCCTTCCAAAATTAAAACTTATACTTCCAACTGTCCATGAGCAACCAATCTTTGGTAAACCTCAGATTATCCTCGACAACTGCTTAATCATTTTAGTCATATCCAATTCTAGACTTTTCCCTTCTTAATGCCCTGAGCATTTGGAAAATTTAGAAAGGATAAATATTACAGCACACGTAATCAATCCTATATCCGAAGCATATGAGACACGATTCATGATGACTCTTTTGCTACAATATTTTTTATTTGCCATGTTTTCAGAATTTCACTATGAAGAGGGATGTCGTAATCATAATCGAATTTTGAGAACGCAATATATATAGAATTTCCTTGTGTTGAACCATTCCAACATAAAATTCATATATATATATATATATCCTTGAATAAAGATGATCAAAATCTCAATCTAAGCTTTTAGAATTGAAATGAAGTATAATTTCCTCTCCCTTAATTATAGCGAAACAACTTTTCCCAATTGAAACCTTTTGTTTTCTATAATTAACACTTAACATAATGGTTATGCTCCCACTTACATGATAATTATTAGCACAACACTTATGCTCCCACTAGCTTTGACATGTACTCAGAAATCAGCTGGACTTCTAGAAATCAATACTTTATTGACTTCCTTAACAAAGTTCAGTTTTCTGATACGAGATGCTTTGATAAGAATTTATCAAATTCATACACCTTTCCTTAGAAAGCTCATATGTGTGTCTAAACAACTTTAGAACTATGAAAAGGGATGTCGTAATCATAGTCTCAATTGTTTAGACCTTTGCCACTTCTCACAAGTCCATGTTAGTGTGCCGGTTAACCACACACGCTCCACTAACGACTTTGAGAATGCAACTAACACAATTGCTATCTACTTAAAATCTACTTAGTGGAAGCATTTCCTCACCATCATTTTCATGAATCGAAGAGAAACCTTATGACACTTAGATTTTATGGTGAATGAGTTCCTATCCATGTGAATTTGTCAAAACCATAATCACAAGACAAGGTTAGTGATAAATCCAACCTCATATGGATTGAACTTGTGCAATCTTAACTTCTTGCTAACTGGCAGCACAAGGGCCTGCCATTGCTTCCAAGTTGTTATGCAACCAATTGAGAACTCTCAGAACTCCTATGCAAAGCCAACTTTAACTGGAATAGGCACAAAAATGTCAACACGATAGGTTATAAACCTCAACTCGTGTGCTAGTGAAGAACTTCGGGTTTTAATTCTTGATTAGTTCTTGGAACTTTCAAGAGCTTTAAGACTCCCACTGTCCTCTTGACATAAAAGACTCTCTTGTCAAGAACCATTTCTTATCAAGGGTCAGTGCAGATTCTTATCAAGACTAACACTTCACATAATTGGCCTTAGTTGGTCTCTGTTTAACCCAAAACATCACAACCTACCAATTTCAAATGTACAAGAGTAGAGACACATTTTACTCTTACACTTGACAAGTGTTACAAACCTTCCTTAAGATATGTCACTCGAGTTAGAATCTTGGAGTATCACTCTAAGACTTGTTATGGAACGAAGTATGATTCATCTTTTTTATTTTAACCATTTCAACAATCCACGATTTCTCTTCTTAGCCAAACAAATGCACTAAGATGTCCTTAGAGAAACAATTGTGATATGGTTTCATAATCACTAAGATAATCATAAAACAAGATACTTAAGTACTCTCCCATCTTTTCAGATTGAGAAACTTTTATCTTCCTGCCTTATTTGATTCTTCTCATTCGTTCTGCCATACATTGAAACTTTTGCAATGTTTCAGAATTATACTTGAACTTGTAAGTATAACCATATTTACTAAACCTTAGTAAATCATGACGAATAGTCTTATCGATCTTTGTGGTGGACTTGACCAGTGCACAAGAATGTGTACTCGATCCCTTAGTCCTTCACTTGACTTACATATACATGTAAATAAGGAAGTAGTCTTAATTTTCCAAAGTTGAAAATTCTCATTCTTCATACAACTTGCATGATTCCAAGTTTCTATCCACCTGAAACTTGGGTGATGAGAATCTTTCCTTATTTGGTAAATTATGACACTACCACAGTCGAAAGAATCAAATCCATTTTCCAATATTGCTATCAATGGAAACTTATAAACAACAATTTCTCACAAATGCCACTGTAAGGATATTTTAAAATAAATAAAATCAAAACTTTTCTTTTACTTTAAAACTTTGCGGAAAAACTTATCCTTACAATGCAAATGCATGTGAAGAACTATGTTGTTATGTATTCCTAAGCAATCTATCACAACTCTTTAAGTAACATCTCAAAATTCTTCCTTTAAGCTTCCTCTTCACTTTGATTCTTAAAACATCAAAATGTGATCTAGTCACATCATGTAATAAGAATCTCCAAATAGGAACTTAATAGAGTTAGATAATGGACTTTACCTGAAGTAGAGTCAAAACTTTTGACTTTACCGTCCTTACAGACTATCAGGTAAATTTGGCCAGCTTCGCAACCAATGGGCCTTCCTTTGGCAATAGAAGGTTTGGGAAGTCGATCTTCTAATCAAATTTGCTTTTACCAGTGCTCAAAATCATTGCTGACTCGGCAGCACCAAGCAAATAGGTAAGATCATTAAGGGTCAAGTCATGGTCTGTCACATAGTAGTCCCAAAGGAACTCACTATGTGACTTAGAAAGTGATTGAAGATCCAACTTTCTCAAGACTTTGACACCCAACTCTCCCAGCTTGTCAATATGTGACTTCATCTCCAAGATGTGAGCACACATAGACTTTGCTTGCCAATAGGGCCTGAGTGACCTTGAACTTGTGGGTTAGGGAGAATAATTGGAGGGGTGGAGGAAGTGAAATTCCAAGAGATTTGGGAAGATCATAGATGTCTAAACTAGACATCTACAATGGGAGATCTTCAAGTTAGTTGATTTTTAAGTCCTTAATATAACACCCAATATGAAATATTAAGGCTAGGACCCAACACAATATTTTACAACTTGGAAGAGGGATGACGTAATCCAAGCTATAATATATTTGAAGGTAGGCGAATGACGATTCATCAATTTCCACCATGAACAACGAAATAATTTATTAGGTTTTAATTGGTTTTGAAACTCCTAGATCTTTTGAGATTCATTGAACTTTTCAATGGCATGTTTCAATCTCGATTGTGCCCTCTCAAATTTTATGACTGGGATGTCGAGGATCACAAAACAAGGTGTGAATAACCATGCAAATTCACTTGGTACCCTTAATATTATCACCTAATCGATGTGCCGGTTAACCACACACGCTCCACCGATCTATAATAAACATTAAGTTACCCTTCGCCACTCTTACTAGTCCATGTTAGTGTGCCGGTTAACCACACACGCTCCACTAACGACTTGGTAAGGTACAAAGTGTAAATTTCATGGGTTAGCACCAAATTCACATTTTTCCTAAGTAACTAAGATTGGGAATTTATAAGTGTTTAGTTACTTAGTATTTATCATTAATACTTTTAATGAAGGGAGAATTATAGTCCTGTCAAACCCGTTCGGCTAACGACCCTCCACCAGTCAAGGAAGCGGTGGGTGAGAGTGGACACCCATTAAACTGCCATTTTATAGGCAGTAACCTTATACCCCCCTTATAGACCGGCTTCGTGAATGAGGCCTACTAACGGTAAGACTGACTTTTACTCTTATACATATATATATAAATATTAAACCTATAATATTATAATAGTATAACGGTTGAATTTTAAACTATTAAAATTCTAAGGATTTAACTTGGAACTAAAGTATTCATGGGGGGAAAATTTACAAATTCCAAAACTTGAGGGCAAGTTTTGAACAATTCAAAAACCTTTTCAATTCCATAACTTATGAATTTAAAGTAGTTTTAATGAAAACTCTTCAAGTTCCATAACTTGAGGACAAGTTATGGAAGACTTTAAAAAACATTTAAGGAAAACTAAACTATTCATTTTCATAACCTATGAGTTTAAAGTAGTTTAATGAATAAACTCTTCAAGTTCCATAACTTGAGGACAAGTTATGGAAGACTTTAAAATCATTCAAGAAAATAAGACTCTTCATTTTTCCTAACTTATGGAAATCTTATGCGTTTTAAAGAATCATAAATGTGACTTTTCATATAACTTGAGGACAAGTTACAAAAACACATTTCATGAGAAACTTTAAGATTAATATGGATTGAAAACAAATTATCACAAAACTTTTCTATTAATCTCAACTAACTCAAAAGAACAAGATAATTCAAGTCAAACAATTTTTCATGAAATTAGACTAACCATTAAACTAATACAAAACATGAATCTATTGACAATTATCTTTGAAATTGGTTTAGCATGAACATTACCACATCAAAAACAGGTTTACAAGACCAAAAACAGCTTAGGGTAATGTTTCTAGTCCAATTCCAGCCTTAAAAGTCGAAAATATGTTGTCAGGGGGTCCAACTCGTCGAGTGCATGAACCAACTCGACGAGTTGGATGAATTTCTTCATGGACTCAGCGAGTCCATCAGTGGACTCGGCGAGTCCAGCACTCAGACAGCCAAAATTTTTGATTTTTCAGCCATTTCAGCAAGTATAACATGAAAACAAGCCTTGGCTTTGATACCACTGTTGGGTTTTGGTATAATACAACATCCTATGGTGCACATACAACCCTAAATACCTTGGACCTATGTTTTCACTAATTATACATGCAAATGGTTTCCAAGGTATTGAACATATAGCTAGCATGCAATTGTCATACAAACTACATAAAATACTAGATAGAGTAACATACCTTTTGTGTGGCTGGAAGTCTTGATGTATTTGGCCTTAAGAACTTAGCCCCAATAGTGTGGAAGCCTCAAATGAAGTCACAACACATCAAGGACAAAGGTAGGACTTGAGAGAGAATCTCCATGCACTCTAAAACCTTCATGAACTCCAAGAACATGCACACACTCTAGGGTGTGACTAGGGGTGGCGGTTTTTAGGTCATAACATATGTATTTATATGTGTTGAAATCTAAGAGTCATGGGTATAACCCAAACCCATATCCATGGATTTTATGATCCATGGTTCATGTGGCCCAACTCTTTATGTATCCATACATAAACTAGGTCCAACATGGATCATAAGCCCAACACATATAAATATAACTAATTACCATAATTAGTCCTCATAGTTTTAATTAGTCTCTTTTGATCACTAAATTAATTCCAAATTAATTCTTGATCAATACTAATTAAAACATATGACTTCATATTAATATATTAGAACTTATAATATATTAATAAATCATATATAACCTCTTCTCTCAAAAGTCCATCCTAACAAATTGTCCTGATGATATGCAACCCAAATGGACCATGCTACTCTCGGGTCGAATACATACCAATAATAGTTATGGGCTTAGACACCTAATCCAATAAAAGGAGCCAATGAAGATTTTCTGTGATAATGAAGGAGCGGTTGCCTTAACTAAGGAACCAATCATGACAGATCTAGACATATCGACAGAAAATACCACTTTATCAGACATAGAGTAGAAGAAGGACACCTCGTCGTGAAGAGGGTATCATCAGAAGAGAATCCTGCAGATCCCCTCACAGAGGGTCTGAGTAGGGTCAAGCACGTTCAACATGCAAGGAGCGTTTGTCTGAAGGATAATATTATTTTTAGTAGTTAGATAGATATTTAGAAACTTGTAACAAAATAAATGTAATTGACATTTGATGAATAAATAATGAAGATTTATTTATGAGTATTATTTATTATCTTTTGTCAATTGTTTATTATTGTGTTTCATTTTGCATGTTTTATTTCCCGAATAATTGGATTATTCAAACATGCACAGTCGATCATACTTTTGGAAGTAAGTAGTGAATTAAGATTGTCATGAATTGGATTGTAGATTATGTAAAGATTTTTAGACATAGCAATGGTTTTGCTGCAATATTGATGAGTAATTTTGAAATGGGGATTTAAGTAATGGATTAATCCACGCTCATAGAATTACTTCAAGGAATTTATCACGAGTAATTCTGAGACGATAATATCTTATAATCTTGAAATGGATAAATATGAGTTGTTTACAAGTTGGTTATGCATTGATGTTACGTAAACACATCAGTAACTTGATGTTATAAAACGTATTGGTGTGCGTGATTTGATGAGTAAATAGTACAAGCATATAAGTCAAAGTTTATCTATTCCTTTTTCCCTAACGGGAAAATCGATATCTTGGGCCCCTCGATGATTTGTTGTTGAATTATATGTCGGGCCCGGCCAGGACTGAATTGATGTGTTCGATTGTAGTTATTTGTCATTATAAATTGGAAATCAATAAACAAAGTATTGGATAATGAGATTGACTCAATTCCATGTCGTTTTTCGACATGATATCTTGGAGAATGGAGGATTATATGATCAATTTTTGAGAGTTCGACATGGGCTTTGAGAGCAACAATTTGCTAATCAAAATTTGAAGTTATACTAGCAACTATAGTTATTAGACTTATCCAAGTGGGAGACTGTTGGATTAGGTGTCTAAGCCCATAAATATAACTAGTATATACTTGAATTGATAGTAGCATAGTCCTTTTGGGTTGCCTTCATACTAGCAACTAGACAGGATGACCTATTGAGGAAGAGGAAGAATTTATTATTTGATTAATAAATTGAAATGAATGATTTATTAATGTATTATGGAAATAATATATTAATTAATCATATTATTTAATTAATAGTTAATAATAAATTAATTGGATTCCAAGTGGTTAGTTTTGCCCCATGCATCATATAGAAGGTCTTAATGGATTAAAAAGTGGAAATAAGCGCTTAATGGAAATGAAAAGTCATAAAGTTGGAAACTTTATGACTCTTGAGAGTATTTTAGCCATAGATTTGAAAAAATGGGCGTGAGTGTTTAAGCCCTTAAGCACTTAATGGATTTTTGGACTTCTGGGAGTACGCCCCGCGTACTCGGAGTACGCCCTACGTACGAGGTCAACCACCCCGATGGTGGTCAACATGCGAGTGCACAATTACTCCCAATGTACCGTCAGAGTACGCCCTGCATACTCACTCTGAGTTGATTCGGCTGAGTTGACTCGGTTAGGTTGATTCGCCTGGGTGGACTCAGTTGACTTAGTTGGTTTGACCATGTTTGAACTTAAGGGTATTTTGAGTATTTTTGGATTTTGATTGAGATTGGTCTTTTTGGTTGGAAAGGTAGCGGTTAGAGCAGAGATTCAGATTCAGGATCTCATCAGCTATTGTTGAGTCTGCGAGGTGAGTTTTCCTTACTGTATTTACGAGTCAAAGACAGCAAGACCGACCTATTGGTTTGATATCCTGCTATTCACTGGTATAATGAGTAGGGAATAGACATGCATGGTTATGAAAGTCTGGTAGATCTGTAAGACTAGCTCTGATTTTGTCTGCAAGATTATCTATATATGTTTAGATATTGTGTTGGGTTGACGTTGTACTACTTTGTGTTGTACCCAACAAACCTTGGAGCATTCCAGATATGAGCTAAGGGTCGGGTAGGGCAAGCCTGACTCATACTGAGGGCTCAATAGCATTCCAGATATGAGCTGAGGGTCAGGTAGGGCATGCCAGAATCATACTGAGGGCTCAGTAGCATTCCAGATACGAGCTGTGGACCGGTTGGTATTCCAGACTCATAGTGAGGGCTGAACATTCATAATCCAGTTAGGTGACTGATTGGGTCAGGGAGCAAGCCAGACATAAGATGTGGGCCTGAGGGCAAGAAAGACTTATATTGTGGGCTCGATGGCAACACAGACTTATGTTGTGGGCTCAAGGGCAAGCCAAATATGAGTTGTAGGCCTAATAGGCAATCCATACTCATACTGTGGGCCTAGTGGTAATCCAGTCTTTTAGTTGTGCACCCAGTATATGCTGTTATTGATATATGTGATTTGTTTTTGCGCTGGTATTTGGGGGAACTCACTAAGCTTCATGCTTACAGTTTTGGTTTATGGTTTCAGGTACTTCAGTGGACCATGTCAAGGCGAAGGTGTGATTGTACACATCCTTGGTTTTATGATTGAATGGATCTTAGGGGACTCTAATGTTAAATAATGTTTCGGAAATAATAGTTTGTAAAGACTTTCATTAATAAATGGGTCGCTTTTGAAAGGTTTAAATTTGTTGAAATTTTGGGGAGGTTACATGTTATTAGTATATCTTGAACTATGTGAACAAATGTATAATTACTTGTGTGTTTCTCTTTTCAAGTACAACAGTGAACTCTAATAAATAATCTAATCAATCGACAAAGTGAAAAGATGACTAATGATCGACACTTGAAAAACCTACAATTGAAATTATTAAATAGGACTGACACCATGCCACCAAAACTAAGGAGCAACTGACTGAACAACCAACCACCACAAGATCAACGAGAGACAATAGTAACACATGTACTAGTAATGCAACCAACACTACCAGTTGATCCTCTTGTGCACTCGGTCGAATTTGAGCAAATTCTTGCTCAACGCATTACTGAAGCTATGGCCAACTATAAAATGGTCCAAAACGTAGCCTTGGGAGAGGATAACCGTGGTAAAACCCATGGAGGCAGTTCAAAAAGGAATACTGGAGGACCGGCAAGAATCTATACCTATAAAGACTTCATGAACTGCAAGACTACGAACTTCTATGGCAACGAAGTTGTTATAGGCTTGACCAGGCGGTTCAAAAGAATGGATTCTATATTCCAGATTAGTTATTGTGCTAATGAAATAAAAGTACCTTTTGATGTCTGTACTTTCATGCATATAACGCTATCCTGGTGGAATGACGAGGTGAAGATAGTTGGCATCATCCCAGCCAACTCCATGTCATGGGGAGAACTAAAAGTAATGTTGGATGAAGAATATTACCCCAGGGATGAAGTACGAAACCTAGAGAATGAATTGTGGAACCTAAAATTGATGGGTTCAGAAATTAAATCCTACACTACCAGATTCAATGCTCTTGCCCGGTTGTGTCCAACACTTGTAACACCAGAGTATGTAAAGGTGGAAGTCTATATCAAGGGACTGGCACCAAAGATCAAGGGAATGATCATTTCTTCAAGACATATAACCTTTGAAAGTGTTAGAACATATCAAATTGCCTAACCAACAACGAGATCAGTCAGTGACCCATGGAGGCAAATGTTGAAACCCCCAAGTCTGGATCAAACAAGTGCAAGTAATCTAGAGGAAACTAAAGTCAACATAAAAAATAAGAAGTCAAGAAGGTTTATGCTACAACAGCACCAATAGTAAGACCAACATCAACACCACAGAAAAACTATGTCGGGAAACAACCTTTATATAACACTTGCAACCGACACCACATCAGAAAGTGTTTCCAGTGCATTAAATGCAACAAGAAAGGCATACTAGAGGAAACCAAAAGATCTGGCAATAGAGGAGGAATGGTATGCTATGAGTACGGAGAGAAGGGAAATTTCAAGCGTGATTGCCCATAATTGAAGAACATGGAAAGGAATGCTCACGGGAAAGCATTTGTGATTGGGAATAGGTTTGTAGCATATGAGGCAGAAGTAGCGAACGACTAGATAAAAAGCACCGCTGAAATATTAAGGAATTACCAGTTGACCCTAAATGACCACACTTTAAAAAAATCTCATGTCAATTTCTATCACAAGATTTGGCATTATCATAGGTATGGATTGGCTATCCATTCATCATGTTGAGATCCTATGCTACGAGATAGTAGTGCGATTAAACTTACCCCAACGGAGAGATCATGGGCATCTATGGTGATAATTCGGGACAAAACCTAAAACTAATCTCGTACACGAAGGCTTAGAAATATCTACATAAGAAATGCTATGCCTTTTTGGCTCACATAGTAGATAAGAAGAGAAAATCAAAAGAAATAAAGGACACACCGCAAGTATATGATTACCCTGATATTTTTCCCGAAGATCAACCTAGGTTACCACCAAATCGAGAAGTCGAGTTCAGGATTGACTTAATCCTAGGCGCAACACTAGTAGCTAAAGCATCATACAAGTTGGCTCCCTCGGAGATACAATAAAATTCGATCCAAATACAGGAACTTCTTGATAAGGGCATCATTAAACCAAGTTTCTCACCTTGGGGAGCAACAGTTTTATTTGTTAAGAAGAAAAATGATGTATCATTTATATTGTGTGTTGATTAACGGGAGCTAAACAAGTTAACAATTAAGAACCGTTACCCACTCCTTAGTATCGATGACATATTTAATTACAACCAAGGATCTAGCGACTATTACAAGATAGAACTAAGATTCAGTTATCATCAACTCAAAGTATTGGAAGGAGATGTACCAAAAACCACATCAGATCTCGGTACGACCACTATGAGTTTTTGGTTATGCCATTCGATCTAACGAATGTCCCCACAATATTCATGGATCTTATGAACCTTGTTTGGAAGCTATACTAGAAATATTCAAGAACGTATTCATCGACGATATCATGATATACTCACGAACTAAGGAAGAACATGGCCAAAACTTACAACTTATATTAGAATTGCTGAAAAAAGAGAAAATGTATTCAAAACTATCCAAATGTGAATTTTGTATCAGAGGAGTACATTTCTTAGGTCATGCTGTGAGAAACAAAGGAATACATGTGGATCCCATGAAAATCGAAGCAATAAAAAGTTGGGAAGCACCAAGAACGGCAACAACGCGCTCCAATTCCTAGGACTTGTTGGTCACTACCAAAGATTTATTGAGAACTTCTCTAACATAGTCGAGCCTCTCACCGCATTAACACAGAACGATGTGGAGTTTAATTGGGAAGACAAGCAAGAAACTGCATTTCAGAAATTGAAAAACATGTTGTGTAGCACATCGATCCTATCACTCCCTGATGGAACCAAACACGTTGGCGTTTACTGCGACGCGACTCATCAAGGATTGGGTTGTGTATTAATGCAGAGAGACAAGGTAATTGCTTACGCTTCACGACAACTAAAGGTGTAAGAAATCAAGTATACTATGCATGATCTCGAGCTAGGAGCAGTGTTTTTTGCCCTAAATATTTGCAGGCACTACTTGTTTGGTATGAAATGTACTATTTTTATTGATCACAAGAGTCTCCAACATACCTTCGATCAGAAGGAGTTCAACATGAGATAATGGATATGGGTGGAATTACTGACTGATTACGAACGTGAGATTCGTTATAACCCTGGCAAAACAAATGTAATGGTAGATGCCTTAAATTGCAAGGAACATGTGAAACCACAGCGTGTACGAGCACTAACTATGACTATCCATTCCAACCTAATTACATAGATACACGAAGCTCAGCTTGAAGATGTTAAGAAAGAGAACATTACAGACGGAACTTTGCAAGGGATGGATAAATAATTTGAGCTTAGGGATGATGGAACATGATACTTTATGGATCGATTTTGGACACATAAGTTTGGTGACATAAGGGTCTTAGTTATGGATGAAGCTCACATAACAATATATTCCGTCCATCCTGGCTCCAACAAGATGTATCAAGATTTGAAGAGACTGTATTGGTGGCCGAACATGAAAGCGAAGATTGTTACTTATGTGATCAAGTGCCTAAATTGCTTTAAATTCAAGACAAAACATCAGAAGCCCTCGGGTTTATTCCAAAAACTAAAGATACTTTAGTGGAAGTGGGAACTGATCACCATGAAATTCATTACTAATATGCCAGTACATCTAGTGGTTTTGAAACCATTTGGGTAGTAGCTGACAAATTAACCTAGTCTGCCCACCTCCTACCAATAAAGAGACGGAAAAAATGGAAAAGTTGACAATAACATACCTTAACGAAATCTTCAAGCTACATGAGTGCCAATTTCTATCATTTCCAATAGAGATAGTAGATTCGCCTCTCGGTATTGGCAATCATTGCAAAAGTCCTTAGGTACGCGCTTAGATATGAGCACATCTTACCATCCACAAACAGATGGTCAGAGTGAATGAACCATCCAAACATTGGAGGATATGCTTCGGGCCTGTGTGATAGACTTTGGAAACTCTTGGGATACTCATATACCCTTGATTGAATTCACCTATAACAATAGCTATAAGAGCAACATCAAATCCACACCATTTGAGTCTTTATATGGAAGGAAATCTCGATCAATGTTATGTTCTACCGCAGTCGAAGATACCCAATTCGACAAGAATTTATCAGTAGATACTCTATGCATCGGACCTAAGATAATTAACGAAACAACGGAGAAGATTTTACAGATCAAAGACCGATTAAAGGACGCACGTGATCATCAGAAGAGTTACGATGACGTGAGACGTAAGCCACTGGAATTCCAGGTTGGAGACAAGGTTATGTTGAAGGTATCTTCGTGGAAAGGAATGATTATATTTGGAAAAAGTGGCAAGCTTATCCATGATACATAGGACCTTTCCAACTTCTTGACATAATTGGTCATGTTGTTTATCGACTCAAACTACCTCACGAACTAGAAAAAGTGCATGACGTCTTCCACGTTTCAAACTTACAGAAGTATCTGTCCGATGACACACTTTCCATTCCACTTGAAGAAATACAATTGAACACAGAACTCCATTTCATTGAAGAACCAATGGAGATTATGGATCGAGAGATCAAGTGTTTAAAACATAATCGTATTCCTATCGTAAAGATACACTGGAACTCTCAACGAGGACCAGAATTCATCTGGGAATGTGAAGAACAAATGATGCAAAAGTATCCTTGATTTTTTAAAGATATCCCATTTAAATGCTAAATTTCGGGACAAAGTTCTTGTAACGAGGGGAGAATGTAAAAATTGGTAAAAATATGTTAGAGTTCGACAATCAAACCACCGTGAATAACTATGTATTAAAGACCTACTGTATGTAATTTGTGTTTATAAAGTGTACTAAAGATAAAATACTCATAATTACATTCAGAATGTCTCAATTTGCTCAAAACGTTGTCTATCGCTAAAGATGAAAACAAAAACCACAAAAAGTAATATTAATTGTTGCGCTAAAAATAAATTTTTTTTTGCATCGAATATACTTAGGACCAATTTAAGATCAACTGGATAGATTATACTCTCATTACTTTGTGGATACAAAGAACGTCAAAAACGGAGGTCATATGCAAAAGTTACGTCCATTTTAAGAAACCAAATCAATATATTACTGGTTTTCTTAATAATGAAAAAATCGAATCGATCTGTTGAGGTACTTGTACATCTCATATGGAAATCGAATATATTACTGGTCTTCTTAATAATGAAAAAATCGAATCGATCTGTTGAGGTACTTGTACATCTCATATGGAAATTCCGAGAATTTCCAAGTTCCTTAGAACCTGTTATAATTTACCCTTAACTACACCCCATGACTATTTGTCACCAATCTCATTAAATACAATAATATATTAATACTAGGCTTAACCCCGTAAGCCTATAACCAAATCTACCATATCGGGTCATTTCAGTAGATTAGGGTTTATAACCCTGCCAATCCCAACTAATTATCTTACTGTGAGATTTATTTACAAATCTCACCAACAGGTCCGTAACAACACCATATCACGAATACAAGTATATGTACATAACATATACTCAAATCTATCCAATCCCAACAATAATTTTGTATAAAACAATTACATAATAACGGGGTAAATTATGCCTCACGGTCTCATAACTCGGCCCGTATCAAACGTATATCAGTATAACTCCACCGGTATAATATCACGTAAACGACTCCCGGGCAGCATCTCCGTTCAAATGTGTCAAAATCCTCCAAATGACACCAAAACAATTGTTTTTATACTCTGCAAGCTCTCACGTCGTGAGCAATATAAGCTCACGTCGTGAACAGTGTCTAGACATGGTCCTGCCACACGTCGTACTCTCCCGCCACGTATCTCGTCGACTCATCGCATCTCACGTTGTGAGAATCACTTGCTCACGTCGTGAGAGTCAAATTTCATGTCGTGACAATCATAATTCGTGGTGGTCAAAGGTTTACTATTGACTTGACTTCCGTTGACTTTCTCATAATAGCATCCTACTTTCATCTCAACTTCAAATAGCCATAACTTTTTCATACGGACTCCGTTTTCAGTAAACTCTATATCGACGAAATCGTCATCACACGAACTACAATATTCTTCAATAATATTTCAATAATTAACATTTCTAAAAATTAACCCTTTCTAGGGTTTATCTCACCTACCCCTTTCATAATATCTATATTTCATAAAATAACACCTATTTCAAAAAACCGGGTGTCTCAAGTCTTCCCCCCTTCAAAAGATTCCGTCCCCGGAATCTACTGAAGTCTTGTGATATAATCAAGAATTCCATTAACTTATAGTCCTTCCAAGAAGAACTATTGAATCACATCTTTCATTATAATTGCATAGAAATGCATGGTTGTATATTATACTATCACAATTTACTATTATTTTCTTAGCATAAATTCCCCATACATCTACACTACAATACACATATATCTTTATCAACAATAATAACCATTTTCAATACAAAATGATTATGAGCTATCAATTACCATCAACTTTCTACATCTCATTTGAACTTTTGATTATTAACACTCTTCCTCGAGTCTCACAATCGACTAACATTTCTTCGTGAGAAGTTAATAACATAGAAAAATATAACATAATAAGGATAGGAACATATTCACTATCCCTAAATAATTCTACTTAATCATAAATTTTATTTACAGTCATCGTATTCTTTGCAATAAGTAGTACTCACTTACTACTTAATTAAAAACCAACTATTTCTATTTACCATTCTCAACTATCACCAGGTACTCGATTTAGGACTCCTTCCAAATCACGAGTATTTCACTATTACCAAGTCAGTTAACTACGCATCATGATCTCCAATCCGAGATCACACATACCATTAATTATCAGTTATTACCGAATATCATATTGGTGAATACCACATTTCCACATTTCATCATTCACATGAATTTATTACATAAAAATTTCTTGAATTTACCCAATCCATTATGGTATTTAATACAATAATGTAAATCAGATAGAGAGTAAATCCACCCATACTGGAATCTTCTATACATACAATAGATCAATCAAACACCTATTTCTCAATATATTCACACTACGAAGATCTCAGTTCATTCTCATCGTAGGAATCTCATACTATGTTGTCAATAGGTGACATTTTAAAGTTAACCTTTCTAGCATCATGTCAATCAGTGACATTACTAATTCATCCTTATTCTTGTGGTAACTCTGATACAAAGATTACCATACATACACTTATACACGTACATATATTTTGAATTCCTGCGGTATCTCCAATTTGAGATTACCACCATATCGTTTCATGTTCCAATAGTATCCCTAATCGAGGATAACTATCATGTCATACCTGTCACATTCCATTAGTATCCCCAATCCAGGATAACCATTTTGTCATACCTATCACATTTCAGTGGCATTTCCAATCCAGGATATCCACCATATCGTACATGTACAAGTGGCATCTCCAAACCAAGATAACCACCAAATTATACCCATACCAGTGGTATCTCCAAACCAAGATAACCACCAAATCATACATGTACTAGTGGTATCTCCAAACCAAGATAACCACCAAAACATACATGTACTAGTGGTATCTCCAAACCAAGATAACCACCAAATCAAAAATATGTATGTATGTGTATGTATTTCCGTTTATGTGGTATCTCTAATCCGAGATAACACTATAATTTCTTTCAATTCATATGATAACTCTAATACCGAAGTTATCCTTACATTTATTTCCATATTTTTCTCAGGATACTTCAAACACCAACATTTTCATGTCATTGCCACTTTATGACAATTATATGAATCTAAATTTTATAAGTAAAACAAAGTTTAATCATATTCACTACTCATCTCAAAAATATTACTACCTCCAAAATTCATATTTGAAGTATCAGTTTCTTCTACCGGGTTCATATCCCGAAAATATTTCTCCTCATGTCTCCTAAATTTATCATGACTAATATTAAGTATCATGCTTTCAATCCAGAGCGCACTTTTAATTTCATAATTTCCAACCACATTGTGAATCCAATCTCGTATCACAAACACGGTCAATAATTATCAACTCACGCAGTTGAAAAATACATACTAAACATCAATCAACGGCACATAGTAATCTCATGGCCCATCTTCCAAAACCAGTCATTTAGCTGAAAACCGGCCCTAGACAAAATTTAATCCCAAAATACATTCCATAATTATAAAAAATTTACAAAACATTTTGGTATACACTGGCATAATGGAGCACAAGAAGCTATCACAAGGATCATGCTGGCAGCAAGCACAGGATCGAGTCGGGCACTACAATCTTTAACCTGCAAAACACTTACAAACAAACAATGTAAGCCTCACGGCTTAGTGAATAACAATACAATAACATAAACACATAATCCAAATAATAATCCTTCAGGAAGATATATTCACAATATCTCCTAAGAGATCTAACATAAACCTTTTTGCATAATAATCTCATGCTTAGTAAAGCACTAAGCCCAAACCTGTCAAATGATATTATCTCCAATCCGAGATGAATATAACCCAATATATATCAATATTTCATCTCCAATCCGAGATAAATATAAACCAATATATCAATATTTTATTATAACCAATTTAACTAATCAAGTACCATATCTCCAATCCGAGATAACATATTCAAATAATTATACCATCCTGAGGTACCATATAATGTCATAAATAATCACCAATACACATATACCAAAATGTGCAGGTACCAACAACAACGGATGTTAGAGTAGTGTTACTCACCTGATCACTTAGTTGACACACTACTTCGGTCCTTGACATATACAACTTTCCCTTCTGTCACAAACCGGTACCTAACCAACAATTTTCAAGTTCCTTATAACATGTTATATATTACCCTTAACTACACCTCATGACTATTTGTCACCAATCTCATTAAATACAATAATATATTAATACTAGGCTCCGTAAGACTATAGCCAAATCTACCATATCGGGTCATTTCAGTGGATTAGGGTTTATAACCCTGACAGTCCCAAATAATTATCTTACCGTGAGATTTACTTACAAATCTCACCAACAGGTCCATAACAACATCGTATCACGGATACAAGTATATGTACATAACATATACTCAAATCTATCCAATCCCAACAATAACGTTGTATAAAACAATTACATAATAACGGGATAAATTATACCTCCACGGTCTCATAACTCGGCCCGTATCACACGTATATCGGTATAATTCCACCGGTATAATATCACGTAAACGACTCCCGGGCAACATTTCCGCTCAAATGTGTCAAAATCCTCCAAATGACACAAAACACTCGTTTTTATACTCTACAAGCTCTCACATCGTGAGCAGTGTCCAGACATGGTCCTGCCATGCGTCACACTCTCCTGCCACGTGTCTCGTCGACCCATCGCATCTCACATCGTGAGAATCACTTTCTCACGTCGTGTGAGTCAAATATCACGTCGAAACAATCATAATTCACGTCGTGGTGGTCAAAGGTCGACCTTTGACTTGACTTCCATTCACTTTCTCATAATAGCATCCTACTTTCATCTCAATTTCAAATAGCCATAACTTTCTCATACGGACTCCGTTTTCATCAAACTTTATATCCACGATGTAACGACCCAAAAATCAAGGTTAAAAATTTTATTTTTAATATAGTTAACACGTTGATACCATTTATTTCAAACACCTCAAGTCATCATTAAGTAAAACATTTATCAGAGTTCATCAGAAAAATCAATCATTGCGGAAATCATAGGTGTGTGCACTGCGATCAATCCGAGCCCTTCATTTCCAAATCGATGAAACCTGAAACCAAAACTATAAACCGTAAGCACAAAGCTTAGTGAGTCCCCCAGAGCATACCCCACACACAATCCACATAACACATAACATATTAGCTTTAAAAGCTATCTCTACCGCATACCACATATCATATTAGCTATAAAAGCTATCTCTACCACATAACACATTAGCTATAAAAGCTATCTCTACCTCATATCAAGTTACCCGCAAAAGTTATCTCTAACGCATAACATATTAGCTACAAAAGCTATCTCTACCACGTATCCATGCATAAGGATGCCATGGGCTCCCCCACATAGTCTTACACCTAAGTGCCATGGGATCCCCCCATGGTCTTTCCCTGCCGGACAGCCATGGGCTCCCCCACATGGTCTTACATCCAAGTGCCATGGGCTCCCCCCATGGTCTTTCATGCAAATATCACATAACAAATAGCATAACATATCAAAAAGCATATAGTCAACTGGCATACCACATATGACTACATCAACTAGTGTACCACATAACTCTACACAATAAGTATACCACACATATCTATAAAATGGGTCGGCCTTTGTGCCTTAGACCCATTGGTATGGTGAGAGGACTCACCTGACACTGCTGAAGTCCCGCGAATAAAAGTCCAGCTGCTGGTCGACAAATTCCTAATCTGTCAACATCAAATAATACCCAATTAATAATTGGGTACCAAGCCCAAGGTCCAAATCACACTCCAAAGGCCCAAAAGCCAAGTAATGGGCCAAAGCCCAACATATGGAAAATTGGGCCCAAACGTCTACATGGACTTATTTTAAGGCCCAACCAATTATTCTAGCCCAAACAATTGGCATTCTGATGGCCTAATAGCTAATAATCCTCAAGGTCCAATCATGGCCCACTTATGGCCCAATTTTCCAAATTGGGCCCAAGCCTTTCTAATGGGTTTTATCCTGAAGCCCAATAATTTCCCTTAGCCCATAAATGGGTTCCCAATTGGCCCACAAAGGCACACCGCAGCTTAGTCCAATAAGTGGCCCAACAAGCATCCAAACCCAATTAGGGTTTTTCACATAAAATGACGATTAGGGTTAAATGTCCCTACTTAACCCCTCAAGGACTTAATCCATTAAGTCCCACATGGTCTTAGGTTAATTTGCGATGATTATTAATTAACATTTTAAGTTCATTAAATAATCCCGATGCGGTCCCGATAAATCCCAAATTAGGGTTTCATGATATTAGGGTTTTCCAAACCCTAATTAGGGTTTCCAACCCCTCTTAGCCCAATAGGGCCAATAGCTAGGTCCTTTTAATTAGGGTCCATTAGGCCCATTAGGGTTTCAAGCATCCCAACCGAATCAAACACGACAAGTCAAAGCACATCGCCACCCGACACGGCGGTCGGTGGCGGCAGCCACCACCTCACGGTGGTGGTTAGGGTTTCTTTTCCATTATTTCAAATTCCTAATTATATTTTACAAAATAATTCTCAATTAACACACACCCAACTAAGCTAAGCACACACTCACACACACACAACCACCCATGTGGTGGCCGGTGGTGGTGGAGGGCGGTAGAACCGAAATAGAGGCGGTAACCACCATGGTTGGCAGCCATGGTGGTCTTATCGGGGTTTCCCGGCCAGCCGTAAACACACACATGAAACTCGACTAACAACAGCAACCAACACCCACACACACACTCTTTACCGCAAACGAGCTCAGCCACTTCACCTGGTGGCGAACAACGGCTCGGCAGCATCAGCGGCGCCTACAGTTGGCGCTGTCGACGACAACGGAGCTTTAGCCTTGAATGATAGCGAACCCGACAAACAGAGGAAGAAGAAGACTGATGGCAGCGGACTTCGACCGACGGTAGGGGCTCCTCCGCAGCTCGCTTCTCCGGTAAAGAAATCACAGCGTCTGACGATGGGATCGTCTTCGAACGGCAGTAACCGCAATGGAAGAAGAACGGAGGCACATCCGAGGATGGTGGCACACGACCTTGACGTCATCTGCAGCCGTCATGGCATCATTCACGGTCGTTCCTCTATCCGCTCACGTTGTCACCGGCGAAGAACACAGCGGCGGCGACGCTCGTTGATTTGTTGGTGGCTCCAAGATGTCGACGACCGGAGCAAGGCGGCATAAGGGTGGCGGTTCTCCAGCTTCAGCAGACGAGGGAACAACAATAGGTGGTGGGGGTCGTGAGGCTTGCGGCCGCAAACGGGAGGATGGCGGCCACCCTTTTCCTTAGGTTTAGGTGTTGGGGTACAAAGTTATCCATGTATGACTTTGTAAATGGTTTGACTTTTGTAGAACCACTTGTGTGTGGTGCATTAGCCTTGTGACTTGTGAGATAGAGAGTGAGAGAGAGACATGTAAACACCTCTATATAAGGTGGGTTCATACCACTTATGGAGGTGTGCTTGAGAGATGTAAAATTGAGTGTGTAAGTGTGTGTTATTTATGTAGATTTAGATCTAGATCCCTTTTTGTAACACCATACATAATCGAATGCATCTCTTAAACACCAAAATCACCATGTTCATTGTGCGTTCTTTAATTCCGCAAGTCAAACCAATGTTCATAATTCACTACAATTGGTATCAGAGCGGGTCTTCGAAGATCAACATGATTTTTTGAAGAACGATTCTCGGTTTGGCAAAATCTGTCACAAGTGGAGCATTTATGGTGAGTCTCTCTCTATGATCTCTCTACATCTTGTTGATTCGTGCGTTACGTTATTAAATTTTTGATCGTTTTGATTCATTGGATCTAATTCGTTTTAAATCTCATTGTTGATCCAATTATTTTTGTTTAGATCAAAACCAAAATCAAACTCATTTTGTTTAATCTTTGAATATTACTGTTTTTGTAATTCATAATTGAGCCCAATTCCAATTGATTTGAAATTTACTGTTCATCTAAACACATAATTCTTGTTCTATATCATCCAATTTCATGATCTGTTCAATTTTAAGCCCAAAACTTCAATCAAATATTGAGCCCAATGCTTCCAATCCAAGTTTAAAGTCTAAATATCTCATCTATAATCCTTTACTGTTCATCCACTAATATCGATCCCATAAAGATGCCGATACTATTCATCAAAAGAATCTGATATCATTTGCTTGTTCTTCAGTCGATTTGTATTTTTGATCTTGAGTTCCGATTTCCCTTCATCAAATATTTGTTACTAGGAATCGAAATTGAAAGTCAAAAATGTCATTGTATGGAATCGAGATTTTGTTCGACTGATTTTGATTTGGACTCGTCCTTTTGAAATTGATTCGTTTGAAGAAATCAAATGGTAAAAGTCTTTAAAATCGAACGACTTGAGATGTTGAAGTTCTTGTGTTCTTTTGGTGTCGATTGTCAAATTTTGGCAAGCAGGATTCTTGATTTCAATATTTTGTTGATCATTTGTTTTTAAAATCGGTTGAACTTGAAGTCGACTGATTTGATTTGGATATTAAAATCAAACTCGATTTTAAAATTTCGACTGATGGGTTATTGGAATCGAACGCCTGGAGTTTGATAGTCGATAATCACGAAGGTATGATAATCAATTTGGGATAATTTGATTTCGATGTAGTTTGCATCGGAATTCAATAGTCGAAGCTTGGATGTTGACTGGAAGGAAAAAGCGAATGAAGTATGGTCTGATAACGAACTGGGTTTGGATATAACTTGAGTAACTCATAACGATGGGGTCGTGATAACGAAATGGGTTTTGAGGTTCGTTCACGAGGTATTGATTGAAGAACGAAGCCATGGATTTTACAGTTAAAATTTTGAGTCGATGGATTTTTGATAGTCCCGTTAACGATGGATGTGGTTTCGATAGTTTGGGAATGCACTGAATAACGAACTCAAATGTTCGTTCGTTGGGTTTTGAAAATGTTCGTTCGTTGCTTGACGATGAATTCGACAATTGAAGCGTGAATGTCAATTGCTAACGAAGACCTGTGATTTAGCACTCGATGGTTTAAGGACGAATCATAGATGGTCTAGTAACGAAGCCTTGGTTGCTAACGAGTTTCGAAAGTTTGTTGTTTGCTTTGATTAACAAATAATCGATGGGTTTTGTTAACGAAAAGTTGAGGTTGAGCAGGGAATGGGTGATGTTTTGCTATCTGAGTTTAGTTTCGTTAGAATGGGAAGATGATAGAATATTTCGACATTGGTCCCTGTTGATTCTGCAAAGTTACATCTTTCACCCAGTTTCAACAAAATGGGTGTTTTCGTTATGTTTGTGAAGTGAGAACAGATTTTCGCAATCAGTCCCTGTACTTTTATCGAATGTTACACATTATACCCAGTTTCGATTTTAGGGTATCATCTCGACAATTAGAAGGAATGGGAATAAGTTTCGAAAGCAGTCCCTGAAGTATCAAAAGTTTGGCAGTTTTTGCCCAAATTCGAAAATGGACTGATTTTGATGAGAAAGTGAAGAAAATTCATTTCAGGCCCCTGCAGTTTATGCGAATTGACGCTTTCTACCCAGTTTCGAAAAAGGGGGAGAGTTTCGTATTTTTGGCTGTTTTGGGTGCACCGGGTCACTACAAAATTTTGAAATTGACAATTTCTACCCAATTTTGAGAAATTTTGTCAAAGGCGGTCCGTGAACGAAGCTAAAAATTGAAATTCGGAAGTGATTTAGGTTCATGATGGGTTTGTATTTATTGAAGATTTTTGGGGTGTGTTTTTATGCTCAACTTTAGGGTGATTATTTGGAGTTTGAGAAGCTCGTGATCATTCGTTGATGCTCGGTTCGTATGATCTCACATCCTAGAACCCAAATTGAAGAATCATGGAAGAATTGAAGATTTGAAATTCATCTCTACATGTGTCACTGTAAGGGTCAAAATGTTGTAATTAGTCGAAATGTATTTTGCACTCTTCGAATGTTTTGTAATCTATTTTACTAAGGCGCTTTTATTCGAAGCTTAAGTGTCTATGCCTTAGTATATTTTTTGTACGCTTTCTGTTCCATATAAATAGGGATATTTACTAGAGGTAGATAAGAGTTTTTACAAACATGTCTTTGTACTCTATAAACATTCGAAAGCGTAATAGAGCTGAAACAAGATCATATTTACATCTGGTGTTCAATTTCGCATTCTTACTTGATTTTAAACTCTGATTCATTTTATACTCGATTCTATGTTTCATCAATTGGTATCAGAGCAGGAATCACATCTGTGATATGATTTTCATCTATTCAAAAAGTTTTTGAATCAAATTTTTGGTTCAAAAGTTTCCGCACTTTTTTATAGTGAAAAATTTGTCTACATTTTAGTTTTGTGATTTGATTCTGCATTTGAATTGTTGAATCGAGTGTTCTTCTTGGAATTCCGATTTGATTCAACCAGTTTGTTTTCAAATTTCCAAATCTTCTTAAAAATTTTCAAAATCATCTTCCGTACAACAATGGTGAGCTTCAATCTCAATTCGATGACCTCGTTTTCTCATTTGTTAGGATCATCAACCAAAATTCCAATGCTAATCCCTGAATATTATGATCAGTGGGCTGATCGTATGCAGGATTATCTGAATGGTCTTGATGAAGAATTATGGTCATGTATCACTGGAAATGTCAATGTTCCAGTGAATGTTCAAGCAATTGGATCAACTTCTACAAGTTCTGGTACTGATAATCAAACTGATCGTCTGAAGAAACTGGAGAAGAGGTGTATGAGGGAACTGCGAGGTGCTTTACCTCCAGCTGTGTACAATTATCTAAGGAGTTGTACAACTGCTAAGGAAGTCTGGAACAATCTGAAAGATAAGTTTCAAGGAAGTGAGAAGACGAAAATCAATTCAGTCAAACAGTGTTTGGTCGAGCTAAAAGATTTCAAGCAAAAAGAAGGAGAAACAGTTGAAGTTTACTATGATCGTCTGAACGAGTTAATCTATCGTTGCAATCGCTATGGAATTACCAGGACTACAATGAATTATAGAATCGAGTATAAAATGAATCATAGTATAAAATCAAGTAAGAATGCGAAATTGAACACCAGATGTAAATATGATCTTGTTTCAGCTCTATTACGCTTTCGAATGTTTATAGAGTACAAAGACAGGTCTGTCAAAACTCTTCTTCAACTAACTTCTTTAATTCTGGTTTGATATTCTCAACATTTCCAGTAGTTACGAATACTTGATTTGGAAAAATGACATCATCTGTACACTTGAAATTTGGATAAACCACGGTATTCGTTTCAAGATAATGATCACCTTTTTCATTCATTACTTTTTCGAACTTTTGTGTATCACCATACACTTGATCAACCACTATTCGAGGAATTTCTTCTTCCTTCGAAGATTTCTTTTCCTTCGAAATTTTCTCTTCTTTTTCATCATCGCTATCATCAATTTGACTGTCTCTGAGATCCACGAAGTCCATATCACAAACTTTCGAAGTTGAGGGTATATTAGTTTCTTTATTAACAATCAAATCCTTAATTTTTTCTTTTCCTTTAAATGTTGATGCAACATTCACAACAGACAACTAGGAACAATCAACATCCTCAAGATCACTAATTTCACTAATATTGTCAGAATTATCTTCAATATCAGCAAAATTAGATTGAGAATCAGATGTTGAATTCTCAGTCTTTTTCAAAAGTTGAATTTGTTCAGATTTAGTCAAAGTATCATTCACTATGTTAACTAATTCATTCGCATCAAGACATTCATCAATTTTGACAATTCCATATTTATATCTATCATCAGGAACTTTGTCAAAATCAGCTATTATTTTCTCACAATCATACAAAATATTATCTACCTTAGGTCTTTCATATGCTAGAAAAGGTAGTAATTTTCTATGTTGCTCTTTACTTATTTCACATGAATGATGTAAATCAGTTAATTTGCCATAAAGTCTCTTAGCAGAATTACAGTATATATTTCTTTGTGCTAGCAAAAGTTTGACTTCATTTGATAAAGTATCCCTATCACACATAATATTTGTTATCTGTAATTCCAAACAATCAATTTTACTTATTTTCATGTCTAATCGCTCTTTGGTCTCTAATAACTCCATGGAAAACTTGTTGGCATCATTTCTAGCAGACACAACAATTGAATGAAAATAAGTAACTGTCTCATCAAAAAATATTAGTTCAGAGTCATAAGCATGTTTAGGAATATTTTAAGATTCGAGAATATTACGTACCTTTGTTGTCATTGGAGATTTTTCTGCTGTCTTGGATACGAAGCATCTTCCTTTCACTTCGAATTCCTCTTCATCTGAGTCCTCCTCCATCTTCGCATACATTGCTCCATGTGTTGGATTCCTCTTTTCTTCATTGTCTGATCCGGATGACCACATTTGATAAGTTCCATCCTCCTCCTGTTCACCCCTTGCGACCAGTGATAAATTCTTAACTTTCGCACGAACCTCCTCAAGCTTCTCTGCATAATAAGCCTCATCTTTTACTTTATTCTTTCTCTCATCCTTCTTCCGAAGCATACAATCATTCGCAAGATGATTGGCTCCATTGCAATAATGACAATCAATACCAGCATCACCTTTCAGCTTCTTCTCACTCTTTCCTTCAGACATTTTCGAATCTTTCTTCTCAACCTTCATTTCTCCTCAACAACAGTTTTACTCACAGCACTTCCTTTTGCCTCAGCAAGCTTAGCCTTCAAATTGAACGGCTTTTTGAAAAACTTCTTAACACGATTATTTAAGTAAAATGCTATTGCCTCATCATCTGAATTCATGATGAATCCCTCTTCTTCCTCTGAATCACCATTTTCAGCTTCTTTCTCAGATATCTTTGACACAACTGCCAATGGACCTCCCAAATTCAGCTTCGATTCCTCAGCAATTTCATTTACCTCAATTTCGTGTGTCTTCAACTGATTGTACAAATCATTGAGAGTTTATGTATCAAAACTTTGCTGATTCTTCACCATCATACTTACGCTTCTCCATTCTTTTCGAAGTCCCATCACCAAGATAAGATTGAATTCCATTAAAGTCCTGGTAATTCCATAGCGATTGCAACGATAGATTAACTCGTTCAGACGATCATAGTAAACTTCAATTGTTTCTCCTTCTTTTTGCTTGAAATCTTTTAGCTCGACCAAACACTGTTTGACTGAATTGATTTTCGTCTTCTCACTTCCTTGAAACTTATCTTTCAGATTGTTCCAGACTTCCTTAAGCAGTTGTACAACTCCTTACGTAATTGTACACAACTGGAGGTAAAGCACCTCGCAGTTCCCTCATACACCTCTTCTCCAGTTTCTTCAGACGATAATTTGAAAACAACTGATGAAGGTTTCTTTGCAAATTAAAGCACATTTGAAAACAACCTAACAAAGAATTCGTATGTTTTTCATCGTCAAAAACCACAAAGAAAATGGGTTGAAAAATCAAAAATTGAAAAAGAGAATTCAAAACAAGTTGTAAAGGAAAATGAAAAAGTTGTCAAAATAAACTCCAAGGAATTCAAAGATCAAATAGATAAATTTTCGAAGGAAAATAACATTTCAAAAAGACAAGCTAGGAAGAAAATATTTTGGCAGATTATTGAGTCTCAAAAGATGTCTGAATCACAATCATCCAAAAATATTTTCAAAACTAAAAATTCAAGGTCTGAAGTGAATAAACAACCAAAGTTTTCGAAAGTTTCAGAAATTAATATTCCAAATACATCAAATCCAAATCAAAAATTCTTTCAACGTCAATATTTTAAATCCACTGTTGATACATCTTATGGTCAATCTTTTCTAACCAATCCAAAAGTTGATTTTGTTCCTAAAAAGCCAAATTCTCCTAATCATACAAAGAAAGAAACTATGAAAATTTCACATAAAAAAGGGATAACTTCAAGGAAGAACATTGATCATTGGCTTGAAGGCAAAGGAAAAATTTATCAATCGAATACATTTTCAAAGGAGCAAATTCACGAAGCCTATGAAAAGTATGTAAATACTTCATCAAATGGAAGTTTATCTTCTAAGGATTCAAACATATCAGTCAAAGCATGGAAACCAGTAATCAAAACAACGAATGTACATTCACAAACACAGCATGCGAAGGGTAATGTCAATGAACATTCGAAACCATCAAAATCTTATGTTTCGGTTCCTTTAAATGAAGATGTGAACTTAATTAATAGTCTCAAAACCAAAGTTTGTGATTGGGTTAAAAGTGCTTCATTACATTCGAAATTGAAATCTAATTTCCAAGGACCCAAAAAGCCTTGGGTACCTAAATTTTTCCACTGATTGTTGGTACTATGTGACGAGCAATATGATAATAAATGGTACATTGATAGTGGTTGCTCTCGTCACATGACTGGGAAGAAGGAAAATTTACGTGATTTTTAAAGCCTAAAGAATGCTGGAGTTGTGAAGTTCGGGAACAATAAAAAATGTCAAGTCAAAGGATATGGGAAGATCACGAACGGACAATTCACAGTGAATCGTGTTGCGTATGTTGAAGGTATTCAACATAACTTGATAAGTGTTTCCCAACTTGTTGTGGGCACTGGCAATCAAGTTCTTTTTAATGAAGAAGGAGGTGTTATTTCGAATGTTAACACTAAAGAAGTCTTACTTAAATCCAAAAGGAAAGGTGACATGTTCACTTTGGACATCAATCCGATAGTAGGGAAACCTGCTATATTTCTTCTTTCGAAAGCAACATCAGACTTAAGTTGGCTTTGGCATCGAAGATTTTCTCATCTCAACTTTCGAAACATCAATAAACTTGTGGTACAAGATCTGGTAAGAGGTTTACCTGTACTTAAATTTGATAATGATTCTTTATGTGCAACTTATGAAGTTGGAAAGCAACGTAAACAAGGTCATCCAATTACAATTGATTCGAAAATTGTCGCACCTCTGGAGCTCTTACATATTGATTTGTGTGGTCCATCAACAGTTTCAACACTCAACAAGAAACGCTATATATTAGTCATTGTTGATGATTTTTCTAGATTTACGTGGGTTTATTTTCTCAGGCTTAAATCCGAAGTTGCACAAATCATGATTGACTTTATCAAATAGATGGAAACAACATTGAAGAAGATTGTTCGAAAAATTAAGAGTGATCATGGAATTGAATTTAAGAACAATGTTCTTGATTCATTTTTGGTGGACAAAGGGATTTCGCATAATTTTTCATCTCCATACACACCACAACAAAATGGTGTTGTTGAACGAAGAAATAGGTCTCTATGCGAAGCGGCAAGGATTATGCTGGCTTATGCGAATCTTCCACAATATCTTTGGGCTGAAGCAGTATCCACCGCATGTTTTACTCAAAACAGATCTTTCATTCATCGTCGTTTTAACATCACTCCATATGAAATTCTCAACAATCGAAAACCTAACGTCAAATTTTTCCATGTTTTCGGATGCAGGTGCTTTATTATGAATCTCAAGGATCATCTTACAAAATTTCAAGCTAAAGCAGATGAAGGGATTTTCTTGGGATATTCGCATAATTCAGTCGCATATCGTGTGTTGAACAAAAGAACACGAAAAGTTGAAGAAACTTTTAATCTTACATTTGATGATTACTATATTAAACAAACTGAAACGCAGTGTGAAAATCATCCTATTCTAAAAGAAATACAAGATGAATCTGAATCTTCACAAACCTTAGATATTGATTATGATTTAATTTTTGGTATTTCAGATCATGCTATTGATGCTGAAATTAATGCAAATGATAATCATCTTTCTGAATTAACGAAGTTTACTGATGATTCAACATCAACTTCTCAAGAGAAAGGCGAAAGTATGCAAAATAATACAGTGGAGGGGGAGCACTTGGTTTCGAACATTCTAGTTAAGGGGGAGCATTCTTTTGGGGGGGAGAATGAGAGATTGAATGCTGATGTTGAGGGAGAGCATTTAGAAAATATTGAGAATAATAATGATTTTGATGATGTTTGTTCGATTGTAGGTTCAGAGAATGATGATTTATATGAAGATGCACCTTTGGAATTTGATCCAGCTTATCCGCCAATGGAAAAGTGGACAAGAGATCATCCGAAAGATCAAATAATTGGAAATCCACAAGAGGGTGTTTTAACAAGAGCTCAAATTAGTGCAAAGAATGAGGTATCGAATACTCATCAAGAATTTTGCATGTTCAATGTTTTCATCTCTAAAATTGAACCAAAAACAATTAAGGTTGCAATGGAACACTCAGATTGGGTTGTTGCAATGCAATCTGAATTGTCTGAATTTGAACGAAACAAGGTTTGGAGATTAATTCCTAAACCTGAAAATGTTTCGATTGTCGGGTTAAAATGGATTTTCAAAAACAAAACCGACAAAGATGGAAATATCGTTCGAAACAAAGCCAGACTTGTTGTTAAAGGATATTCACAACAAGAAGGAATCGACTATGAAGAAACTTTTGCCCCTGTCGCAAGACTCGAGGCTGTTCGTATATTTCTAGCTTATACAGCTCATAAAGACTTTGATGTTTATCAAATGGACATGAAGTGTGCATTTTTAAATGGAGAGCTTGAAGAAACAGTTTACGTGGAACAACCCCCAGGTTTTATTAAAGAAGAATATCCTGATCATGTTTATATTTTAGATAAGGCAGTTTATGGTTTAAAACAAGCACCACGAGCATGGTATGCAACTCTTACTTCATTTTTGAAACAATCTAAATTTAAACAATGATCTGTTGACCCCACATTATTTCGAAAGAAAGTTGGGAATCATCTAATGCTTGTTCAAATTTATGTTGATGATATTATTTTTGGCTCAATTAACCCTGCCTTATCTAGAGAATTCGAAGATCTGATGAAAAGTAAGTTCGAAATGAGCATGATGGGAAAAATCAATAATTTTCTTGGACTAAATATTCGTCAAAGCAGAGAGGGAATTTTTATTAATCAAGAAAAATATACGAAGAATCTGCTAGAGAAGTTTGGATTGAAGAATAGCACAATGTTACGAGTTCCTATGGCAACTGGCATAAAGTTGACACATTCGTTAGATAAACCTGCAGTTGACCTAACTCTTTACAGGAGCATGATTGGTTCATTACTTTATCTTACAGCAAGTACACCTGATATCATGTTTTCTGTGTGTAATTGTGCTAGGTATCAGTCAAATCCACGAGAACCACATCTCACTGCTGTGAAGAATATATTTCATTATCTTAAAGGAACAATTTCGTTAGGATTGTGGTATCCTTCGAAAACTGGGTTCTTTGTACAAGCTTATTCGGATGCAAACTTGGGTGGTAGTAATCTTGATAGAAAAAGCACAAGTGGTGTATGTCAATTTCTCGATGGCAAATTGGTGAGCTGGCAGTCGAAAAAGCAAACATGTGTATCAATTTCAACAGCTGAAGCAGAATATGTAGTTGTTGCTGCTTGCACATCACAAATTATATGGATTCAAAGTCAATTGCGTGATTATGCAATCAATATGAAAAAGATTTCATTATATTGTGATTTTCAAAGTGCAATAAGAATTTCTCATAATCCTGTGCAGCATTCGAAGACTAAACATATAGCTCTTCGGTATCATTTCATCAAGGATCACGTGGAGGATGGAAATATTGAAGTACATTTCATGAAAACAACTGATTAGTTAGCTGATATTTTCACGAAACCTTTAGATGAAAAATCCTTTGTGAAAATTTTAGAAGGACTTGGATTGATAGATCGAAATTCTGTTCCATGTGAAAAAGGAGAATGATAATTGACCAGGAATGATTCAGAGGCGCTGAATGAAAGACAAAGCAATAACAGTCAACGTTCAGAGGTTACTGTTCATAGTCAACGCTTCGAATCCCTTCGAATTCGTAAATTTATCATACATTTTAAGGGTTGATTCAGAGGTTACTGTTCATAGTCAACGATTCGAATCACTTCGAATTCGTAAATTTGTCACTAATCAGGGGATGATACAATTTCGTGTATTTGCAACAAGTACAGTTAGTTTTTAATTTTCGAAAAATTAAAAATCCAAAAAGATTTTCGCTTGTTTTTGTCATTTAATTTTCGAAAAATTAAAAATCCAAAAAAAAAAATTTCGTTTGTTTTTGTTATGTCATTTAATTTTCGAAAAATTAAAAATCCAAAAAGATTTTAGTTTGTTTTTGTTATGTCATTTAATTTTCGAAAAATTAAAAATCCAAAAAGATTTTGTTTTGTTTTTGTTCTGTCTCTATTTTCGAAAAATCAAAACAACAAAAATATTTTGTTTCTTATTTCTTTTTAGTACTTTGTTGCAGATATTCATGATGATACACAGTGGATTATGCTTGCAGTTCTAGGGTCAGGTACATTTTTCGTACGAATCGATAAAATTTTCAATATTTTGAACTAGTTAAGTTGTCCCTAGAAGCATGCTGTTGCATGTTGTCCAAAGCCTCCAATGACTCAATGTGTGTGTACGAAAGCCTTAATGAAATTATTCATACGAAAATTTCTTCCCAATAAGGCTTATATTCACATTAGTCTCTGAGCTACCTGACTCTTCTCAAAATGAGTTAAGAGTTTACTATTTTGTCCAAATATAACAGAGGTACCTTTCGTGTCTTACATCAATCTTTTTTACCAATAAAATTCTTACACGATCACACATGAAGACATATGTCCGAGAGGTCTCTGATCAAACCCATCAAGACTTAGATATATCAAAAATCTGTGTTTATGATCTGACATCATGACACCGTGATGAAAGTGAAACCCAATTTTCTAAACTTTTAAGGAATTGACGGGGAACTATGTTCCAGATTTTCACGAAACACTTGGTTCAGTACCAAAATTCGAAACTCCAAATCATATTCATTTCGTATGAGTGGTCTTGATCAAACATTCGAAACCCATGATGTTTGTCACCCAACAAGATCCAGCACAAAAAAAAAATTTGAATATGATTTCCGTGAGAGTTTCATTCGAACTTCAATGTCACTTAAAGTTTATCAAAACAAACTTGTCTCTGACTACACTGGTCAAACAAGTAATTTCTATTAAAATTTTTCACCTTATATTTAGGATGACATGTAACGAAATTTTTTAACTACCCACGAAGCATTGTAAAAGAAGCCCTTCGATACTTATTTACAAGTGTTCGATTGTATTTCACGGGAAACTACACAAGCTGTTGATCATTTTTCTTAATGATTAATGAAGTAATCTTTGCCCGGGATTTTATCTGCTTTCGTGTCAAATTAATATTTTGACATCACAGTATCCCAAATTTTTCTTATCTTTGTTTCTCATCTAAATTCTTTGGAACACTGCACTCACGAAATCCTTGAGGTTCTGAGTAATACCAACCCAGGCTGATGATTTCAAACATCTGGCATATGACTTCGCTTTTCATCCCAAAAGTGAAAGAGCCTTGCTTCCATACGAAGGGTTCTGACGGTTACAATGTTCTTGGGGATAATCATACAGGCTGTTTTAAATGACGTATGGTATTCTGTCCGGATTTCAAGGTGATGTGACAGCTACTTTTTGACGCATGGCTACTTTTACGCAGTAATGGTCCGTTTTTCAAGGTACCACGTCAGATGTCATTAAATATACATCCCGCTTCAAATTCAAACTTCAGGGTTACATATAAAAAGGGATTCAAGGGTTCATTATCAGTTTACGCGATCAAAAAGAAAAATTCCCAAATTCTCTGATCTTCAAAGTTTTCAAACCCTAACAATGGCGACTTCTGTTCATGTTGATGCTGATCCTTCTCATACCACTGATGATATCTCTTCATTACCAATTATGAAGATTCAAGCAACTAACTATTACTTGGAGGGTGATGTCTCTAAATACCCGGAAGAATTGAAGATGTTAATCGTTGCCTTGAAGAGCTCTGTTTTGTCTAAGGCGATGTTCAGTTCGTTCTCAGTTCCAATGTCATGGCTTTCTCAAGCAGGATCAACCGCTACTTACAACAAAGCTTCTGATACCATTACTTTCCATCTGGTGAATGACAAAAAGGTTAGATTATCAAAAAAACTCTTTTGCCAAATTCTTGAAATTCCGAATTCACCTCCGTATGTTGCTTTCATATTCCCTCAAATCGTTCATATGTTTAATGAGATGGGATATCAGCCTCAACTGTCCAAGATCAGTGATTTTAAGAAATCTAGTCTTCCAAGTATCTGGAATTTCTTATTTGGTATTTTTCTGAGATTTTTAACTGGGAGAACAGTTGGTCTTGATAAAGGAAGAATGGTGGTATATGTCATGGTTGCTGGGCTATACTATGATCTTCAAGTGGATTATTCTACACAATTGTGGAAGGAATTCCAAAAGAGTGTAGAACACACGAATGCTCTTCATGGTATTTCGTGTGCACGATACTGGAGCTTGATTTTGCAATATTTTTACAACAAGGAAGGGATTTTGGTACCCACCGATGAGGAAAAAGTTGTTTTTCAATCGTACCACTATCCGAAGGATCTCACAGATAGTGCTGAGGATTTTCCATCTGTTGCTTGTATTCCTGATGCAATGCTCAAAAGAGTTGATCCTTCGAATTCTGTCTTAGTGGCATATTTGAAAAGTATTGATTCTACTGTCGAAACTGGGATACTATTGGAAAGGGATGATAAGAAATCCAAGCGGTCAAATAAGACTGAAACTATTTCTTTTGAAGACAAAATCACAGAGTTGAAATCTTCGAAATCTCCAAAGACGAAGTCTCTAACAGTTGAAGTGTCTGTTGATGAGACACAATTGATTGAGCCTGTTGCTGAAGATACTCAAGAGCAAGTGATCATTCCTTCGAAGACCGGTATGTTTCGAAGAATCAAAATGAAGTCAACACATAAAAGCAAGTCTCCAACACATAAAGTGGTCAGAAAACCTCAAGTCACTCATCAAGGTGTTTTAATTCGAGAAGTGCCAGCACCTGTTTCTCCATTGTCCAAGAAACGAAGGGCTGAGGATATGGCCAAATATCTGTCAAAGAAGAAGAAGAAGAAGACACGAAAGCTTATGCTTTCTACTGAGTCTACAGAAGATGACGATGAACGAATTCCTGAAACACCAGAAGTAAATCTTCACGCAGAAATTTCAACTCCTGAGCAGACAATAGTCATACCACCCGAAGATTCGGTTGCCAAATCAGTTTCTGAGGAGGTACGAACTTCAGGCATCCCTGCAAACGTATCTGATACGGATGCAAATGTCAATATGGTTGAAGGAGATTCGAAGAAAGAAGATCAAGGTCATCCAACTTCTATAGCCTTCGAACATATTGTTTCTTTACCTCCACCAATTATTCCAATTACTTCAACCACTGATTCCCCTACATTCGAACACATTATCAATCAACCCTTTACTTCTATTTTTTCTTCTCAATCCACTGATACACCCAAACCTAATTCAACCGTTCAAGAAACTGTTTTTATGGAGACAGAAACTGATAATGAGGGTTTTGGAGGTACGTTTGAAGAATTAGAGTTTCATGAAGAAGAAGAGGATTTTCCAGATCATATGCTGATGACAATGAAGCAATTTAAAATTTTGAATCAGAAGTTGAATTCTATAATTCAATCTCAAGCTGATCTGGGGGGTAGTTCGTCTGTTTCAAGTTTAGAGGTTGATACTTTGTTGACAATGTTCGAAGCCAGAGTCGTAAGTAAAGTATCTGGGATGATTACAAACTCCGAATCACGAATTTTGGAGAAGGTTGATCATAGTGATCAAAACGATGAACTACGAATCAATTCTCAAAATTTGAAGTTTGCCGGATATATGAAAGAATTAAAGAATGTAACAAAGGAAAGGCATGTTCTCTTTGTTCAAGACGTAAAGAAAGTAAGGGAGGATGTCAATTTGCAGATTCGTGAACTTCGTGAAGATATGCAAAAAGAGATTGCAAATGTTCAAAAAGAATATGCATCTCTGAATTAGAATATTGATATTATTTGTGACGCTGTCACAAAATTTGTCAAATTGTATGAAAGTTTGAGTCCTCAACTTACTCAACTTTCAACAATAGAACGTACCAACTTTTTGGAAGTGATTACTATGCTAAAGGAATTAAAAGAACTATCTGTCCAGCCGGTTTCTTCTTCCCTGATTACTCCTGAATTTTTATCTCAAAAGTTCCTACAATTCGAAGCAATTCTCAACAAGCAACTTGATCCTCTTTCTCGCATATCAAGCCTTCTTCCAACAACAAATGCCCCACCTGTTTTCACAGGGGTGCAAGGGGGAGAAAGAAAAACTGGTG
The DNA here is from genome assembly GCF_052849685.1 of Lactuca virosa. Classification (NCBI taxonomy): domain Eukaryota; kingdom Viridiplantae; phylum Streptophyta; class Magnoliopsida; order Asterales; family Asteraceae; genus Lactuca; species Lactuca virosa. The sequence goes on from NC_136429.1 coordinate 326,044,919, forward strand.
ATTCGAAGGCTAGTGGTGAAGATGCGAAGGTTGCTGGAAAGTTGTTTTCTTCAAAGATCCCAACAACAAAGCCAGTTATAGCATCTGCTGGGCCGGTTACTTCAACTGTTGTAACAACTATGCCAATTATAAGACCAATTTCGAAAGGAATTGTGATTGGTAAATCTACTGATACTGGTGGGAGTGGTTCGAAAACAAAGGAGGTGAAAGATGATTCAGTCTTGAAAGATAAAGGGAAAACAATAGTGGTGGAAAAATCGAAAGAAGAAAGGAAAGCCGAAGCAGAAGCTGAAATTGAAAAGCTAAGGTTGATTCAAAGCATAATGACTCAACGTGCAAGTGATCCGAAGGGTATGGACAAAGGTGATCCGTCCAAACACTACAATTATGAAACAATTGAGGCCAAGGTAGCTTTTAATCATATGTATTCATTTGAGAAGAAACCAAAACAAAGTTATATGGTTACGAATACTGATTCAAGTCAACTGGACTTTCCAATAAATGAAATGATGTTCATCATGCCTCAATTTAAAGCAGAAGGAAATTTCAAAGAAAAGGATGATGGTACACACATGAAAATTAGATTTCATGTTGTTCTTGCAAAAGCCCCTGAGGAAGTTTGGTCATTTATAAAGATCAAGAAAGTAATCAGTATGAAAAAGGATGTGGTGTTCGAAAACACAGTTCAAAATATCAAGTATGTGCTTGCCAGGGCAAATGGAAATATTTGCGAATTTACAATTGCAGATTTTCCATTAATGAACTTGTATGATCTTATACAAGTTGCATTGATTTTGAAAGACAAATCGTTTTCATATCTTCAAAACACTGAACCTGATGAATTTAAGCTTGGGGTTGCTCACATCAAGATTTTCATCGAAAATTATTATGAGTGCTCGGCTCTAACAGATGTGGAGTTAGCTACAGCTAAAGGTATGGAAATAAAAGCTCCAATGGCTCCTACGAAGACTCAAGCAGAAATTAAGAAGTATGCTGATGGTGAAATCTGCTTGAAGCCTTTTGGGATGGTCTTCGCAGGAAAAGACAAGGCTGGAAAATCAAAACGTTTCTTATTCCAGGCATGCGAAGTGGAAAGATATTCAACGTCTCAATATACGAACTTAATTGTTCGTATGAATCATTGTAAGAAGAACAATGAAGGAGATAAATAAGAGCTAAAGAAGATTATTTCCTGCTACACGGAAATTCGAAGAGTGATGCTGTATTCCATCCAGCTTCTTACAAATTAAGAAGTTCGACTATGATTACAAAGGGGGAGATTGTAAGGGTCAAAATGTTGTAATTAGTCGAAATGTATTTTGCACTCTTCGAATGTTTTGTAATCTATTTTACTAAGGTGCTTTTATTCGAAGCTTAAGTGTCTATGCCTTAGTATATTTTTTGTACGCTTTCTGTTCCCTATAAATAGGGATATTTACTAGAGGTAGATAAGAGTTTTTACAGACCTGTCTTTGTACTCTGTAAACATTCGAAAGCGTAATAGAGTTGAAACAAGATCATATTTACATCTGGTGTTCAATTTCGCATTCTTACTTGATTTTAAACTCTGATTCATTTTATACTCGATTCTATGTTTCATCAGTCACGCTTGAGGCTCGTTCGTGTAGTTGCTCGATTTTGGAATATTTGAAGTGGGTCATCCATTCCTAACTTTGAGGGGGAGAATGTTGGGTTACAAAGTTATCCATGTATGACTTTGTAAATGGTTTGACTTTTGTAGACCCACTTGCATGTGGTGTATTATCCTTGTGACTTGTGAGATAGAGAGTGATAGAGAGACATGTAAACACCTCTATATAAGGTGGGTTCATACCACTTATGGAGCTGTACTTGAGAGATGTAAAATTGAGTGTGTAAGTGTGTGTTATTTATGTAGATTTAGATCTAGATCCCTTTTTGTAACACCATACATAATCGAATGCATCTCTTAGACACCGAAATCACCATGTTCATTGTGCGTTCTTTAATTCCGCAAGCCAAACCAATGTTTATAATTCACTACATTAGGGTTTTATAATGTTTATATACCCAGCACACAAACAAATTGCCATAATGGCAGAATTGGTCCCTCCCCATAAACACTTTTGCAACCAAGGCCCAAAATTTACTCTTTATACGCCCGCTCCCCCAATTCCTTAAATTTTAAGTCCGAAATTTACCTTTTTAACCCAGCCTCCTGAAATCCTTTACAATATAAGTCTAATACTTACCAAATACTCCCTTGGCCTCCAAAATCTTTTCAAAATAAATTCCAAAATTAGTTTTTAACCCCCGAATGATCTGATTTATAACATTTGGCTTCCTAAAACCCACTCCCCATTAAATAATACAGATTTAGGGCGACTATTCGTTCATCAATTTTATCTATTTATTTATTAATTAAATAGGATGTTACAACTCTCCCCCACTTAAATTAGATTTCGTCCTCGAAATCATCCCTTATGCGCCCGACAACTTGGGCGACATGGTTACAATCCTGGGCACACCCTAGCCTTCCCAGGGTAACCGTGACCAGCCTTTTCAAGGCAACCATAACCCACTCTAGCAGGGTTCTAAAACCTGAAGATGAACGAATTCCCTACAGCAAGATCACATCTACTCCATCTGAAATATGTTGTCTTGAGATATTCTGATTTCCTGACAGACCACTCATACTGAATCATTATCATTGAATCCAGTTTGTTTACCCCTCAACTGTCTACTCAACTTCTGATAACTCGAGGTTCTCACTATAAAACAGGGTCACAGACCCAATCATCCTTGCAGATCCCTCTTACTTGGCCAAGGCTCAGATACTCCCACTGTGAGTGACCTGTCACTCCCCAAATCATCTAGACATTCTGTGCATATGTGCAACCTAAAACATAATTACTAACACTGCCCAAACGCTGAAACTGTCTGAACATTGAACTGCCTGAAGCAGTATGCTGCCACATGGCTACTTGCCAAAATCTATCGAGACCTCCCTGGTCTCAATTCATTCACCAATCATCTGAAATACCGGGTTTCGGCCCGGCTGCGGAGCCAAAGGAATCCATACTTAGTCGCCTCACACGACTTCTGAACGAAATCCTTCTCTGGAACTAGTTGCCACTAGTTATCATGCCACTGCGACTCTAACAATTTTCTGATCTAACCGATCGGGTCCATGCGTCGAATCCTGTCATCATCAAATCCAATGCTAAAAGTGATTGCCACCTAACTGATGGTAGCCTTATATCACAAGCAATCTTATACAGTCCATTGCTTCCCTGATTCCATATCTGTAGTGACGCTCCTACAGTCTTATCACTGGCTCAACCAGATCTAATCCATCTGGGTAATTCCGAAATCCAATCCGTAGATTTCCATATCTTCACTGTTGCACCCAAACTGGTGGGTACTTCTGTTCCTTCCGCGTTCTAATAACCCTCCCATGCTCTCTACCAACCTAGTGAAAGATACGGCTAGATCCGCAGTCTCACGACACTCTATCACTATCTGACCGCTAGTGAATGCTACGGCTACCCCCGCAGTCTTACAACACTTTCACCTTGCTGACCATGAGTGAATGCAACGGCTCCCCCATAGTCTTACAACACTTCCATACCAACTGATTATTAGTGAATGCTACGGCTCCCCCGTAGTCTTACAACACTTTCATCCTAACACAACCGTAGCCCAATACCTTACTCTTAATCTATCGATTCAAACGCATACAGAGTCGAGCATGCACTCCACTGAACACCCGAACTGAACTCCATTCATGACTGGAGCCCCAACCTGCTTCCCCAAATTCTGCTATCAAGCCCCCAAGAAGACGCGGTTCACACACTGGGGAGTTCTACTGAACTCCAAACTCGCACAACCCTCAAACCAAATAGCCACTTGGGTTTCCTTTTTCCTCGAGAAGTCCATTTCGATCTCATACATGTCCCTGTCCTGAATACCTGTGCGGTTCTCCCCCACTTAGATTCAACTAAGTCTTCGTAATACATGGGATTTGAAGGATTCCCGATCCTTCTTACTCTTTAATAACCAATTGCTGACAACCTGCTTCTTGTCCGTGCGAGTGTTCTATTACGGGCCCAAACCCCCCAATGTCCACACAATCCCTGAAGATCAGGCAAACCCCTCTCGAATCCTAGAGAAACTAATAATCTCAGACGCCTTGAAATCGTGCCCCGCTTATATCTTGAAGTCCAAATACTCGATGCCCAAACCCGAACCTCAAGAGTAACCCACTTCCCCTGGAGTTCCAAAAGCCGACTCGAGCACAATTGCTGAGTCACCAATCCTGTCCATAGATCTTCTGCATCATGTCCCTGAACCGATCTCGGCCCTAGACCCATATAACATTGAACAACTGACTCGAACCCTTGGGTTCCTTTCCGGTACCCTCCAATGTATGTACCTGATCTGATCCCCTCTTCCCAATGTGCTCCAAATCAAACGCTGCTCTCGAGCTCTGGAAATCATATCATTCAGGGTCTCGCACCCTGGCACACTCCACCAGCTCAATCGTCAACGACTAAACTGCAATAATTGGAACAACCTCTACTCTATACCGGACTACTAACCATTCCCAAGACATAGTCTCCAATCCCAAAAGTGCAATAGAACGCGCAATCAACCTATGCCGTCCGATACGAGAGATCCACGGCGATCTCAAAATCCTGACAGTCCTTCCGTTATCTGGCTCACCATCGGAACCGGGACCAAACCCTGGTCCTCCCTCATTTTCTCATCCTCATCTGGAAAAGCAACTATCCCCATTATCAAATCTAACCAAGGATTCCCCTTCCGATCGGCTTCTTAGATTCTCCCAAGACTCTCACTGATTCGAGTATGGATCCTGTGCTTTCAGTAGTACGGGCCCATACTACCTTCCACACCTATCCATACTTTCCTCAGCAATCCTCCCGAATCCTCTAAGTCACCTATCTCACTGATGCACCAAATATCCGCCAAACAGCAACACAATATCCACCGAAGCACCTACTAGGATCACCTAGGTTCCCAGCCTCACTGAACCGCCCCAACTAACTCACTGGAGCATATACTAGGTTCTCAACCTCTCCCTGCCATCAGCTGCTGAAGAACTCCCCACGATGCCAGTCATCTACCTCCTGGATATCGTCACATCCAATTACTAGCTGACTCCCATCACTTAAGAGTTCCACAAAGCACAAAGCAAGCAGCATTCGTGCAGATGCACTCCGACCCAAAGAACTGCCATAAATATTCAGCCCACATATTGCAACTCGCGCTATCCACATCCATCCATCCTCACTGTCGGTTGCCTTATGCATGCAAATTATACACAGAACAGGATCTAATAGACTGTCGAATAATCGACTCTACCCTAGGACCACAACCAGACAAGGAAAAGGAAATAAGGCCAAATCAATTATTTTAAGGCTATAAGATCCTAGCCATATACAATTATAAAAGCATACACGTAGCAGTTACTAATACCAATAATCATTCTCATTCCAGCATGACATCAAATATTCCCAAGGCTACAAGCATCACATATCAGGTCAATCTATTGCTGACTACTCAGCACTAGCATGCAAGTCTACCAGCTCATACATCATATAAAGGCATCACCCCTAGTCCTAACTATCAAGCGATTCTCAGATTCATAAATCAATTCATAACAGATAACATATATGGGTATTTTGGGGAAATTTACTTGAGCTCGGCTGATTGCATGCACCACACCCTTTCTTGTCTTAGAAATTCTTTACTTAAAAACATTTTTCTTTTGAAAACTTTACAGATCCTCAGTTTGAGTTCAGACTCACCCGAAAGTATGTCCGAATCCCTCAAACAAAGGCTCTGATACCAACTTGTAACGACCCAAAAATCAAGGTTAAAAATTTTATTTTTAATATAGCTAACACGTTGATACCATTTATTTCAAATACCTCAAGTAATCATTAAGTAAAACATTTATCACAGTTCATCCCAAAATCAACCATTGCGGAAATCATAGGTCTGTGCACAGCGATCAATCCGAGCCCTTCATTTCCAAATCGATGTAACCTGAAACCAAAACTATAAACCGTAAGCACAAAGCTTAGTGAGTACCCCAGAGCATACCCCACACACAATCCACATAACACATAACATATTAGCTTTAAAAGCTATCTCTACCGCATACCACATATCATATTAGCTATAAAAGCTATCTCTACCACATAACACATTAGCTATAAAAGCTATCTCTACCTCATATCATGTTAGCCACAAAAGCTATCTCTACCGCATAACATATTAGATACAAAAGCTATCTCTACCACGTATCCCTGCATAAGGATGCCATGGGCTCCCCCACATGGTCTTACACCTAAGTGTCATGGGCTCCCCCCATGGTCTTTCCCTGTCGGACAACCATTGGCTCCCCATATGGTCTTACATCCAAGTGTCATGGGCTCCCCCATGGTCTTTCACGTAAATATCACATAACAAATAGCATAGCATAGCAAAAAGCATATAATCAATTGGCATACCACATATCACTACATCAACTAGTGTACCACATAACCCTACACAATAAGTATACCACTCCAGCTGCTGGTTGACAGATTCCCGAACTGTCAACATCAAATAATACCTAATTAATAATTGGTTAACAAGCCCAAGGTCCAAATCACACTCCAAAGGCCCAAAAGCCAAGTAATGGGCCAAAGCCCAACATATGGCCCAATTTTCCAAATTGGGCCCAAACCTCTGGATGGACTTATTTTAAGGCCCAAACAATTATTCTAGCCTAAACAATTGGCATTCTGATGGCCTAATAGCTAATAATCCTCAAGGCCCAATCATGGCCCACTTATGGCCCAATTTTCCAAATTGGGCCCAAGCCTTTCTAATGGGTATTATCCTGAAGCCCAATAATTTCCCTTAGCCCATAAATGGGTTCCCAATTGGCCCACAATGGCCCTCCACAGCTTAGTCCAATAAGTGACCCAACAAGCATCCAAACCCAATTAGGGTTTTTCACATAAAATGACGATTAGGGTTTAATGTCCCTACTTAACCCCTCAAGGACTTAATCCATTAAGTCCCACATGGTCTTAGGTTTATTTGAAATGATTATTAATTAACATTTTAAGTTCATTAAATAATCTCGATGCGGTCCCGATAAATCCCAAATTAGTGTTTCTTGACATTAGGGTTTTCCAAACCCTAGTTAGGGTTTGCAACCCCTCTTAGCCCAATAGGCCCAATAGCTAGGTCCTTTTAATTAGGGTCCATAGGCCCATTAGGGTTTCAAGCATCCCAACCGAATCAAACACGACAAGTCAAAGCACACCGCCACCAGACACGGCGGCCGGTGGCGGCAAGAGGCGGCAGCCACCACCTCACGGTGGTGGTTAGCGTTTCTTTTCCATTATTTCAAATTCCTAATTACATTTTACAAAACAATTCTCAATTAACACACACACGACTAAGCTAAACACACACTCACACACACAACCACCCTTGTAGCGGCCGGTGGTGGTGGAGGGCGGTAGAACCGAAATAGAGGCGGTAACCACCATGGTTGGCAGCCATGGTGGTCTTCTCAGGGTTTCCTGGCCAGCCGTAAATATACACATGAAACCCGACTAAAAACAGCAACCAACACCCACACACACACTTTTGACCGCAAACGAGCTTAGCCACCTCACCTGGTGGCGAACAATGGCTCGGTAGCATCAGCGGCGCCTACAGTCGGCACTGTCGACGGCAACGGAGCTTCGACCTTGAATGAAAGCGAACCCGACCAACAGAAGAAGAAGAAGACCGATGGCAGCGGACTTCGACCGACGGCAGGGGCTCCTCCCCAGCTCGCTTCTTCGGTAAATAAATCACAGCGTCCGACGATGGGCTCGTCTTCGAGCGGCAGCAACCGCAGCGACAGAAGAACGGAGGCGCATCCAAGGATGGTGGCACACGACCTTGACGTCATCTGCAGCCGTCATCGCATCATTCACGGTCGTTCCTCCATCCACTCACATTGTCGCCGGTGAAAAACACAGCGGCGACGGCGCTCGTTGATTTGTTGGTGGCTCCAAGATGTCGACGATTGGAGCAAGGCGGCATAAGGTTGGCAGTTTTCCAGCTTCAGCAGACGAGGGAACAACAATGGGTGGTGGGGGTCGTGAGGCTTGCGGCCGCAAACGGGAGGATTGCGGCCAACCTTTTCCTTAGGTTTAGGGTTTCGTAATGTTTATATACCCAGCACACAAACAAATTGCCATAATGGCAGAATTGGTCCCTCCCCATAAACACTTTTGCAACCAAGGCCCAAAATTTACTCTTTATACCCCCGCTCCCCCAATTCCTTTCATTTTAAGTCTGAAATTTACCTTTTTAACCCAGCCTCCTGAAATCCTTTACAATTTAAGTCTAATACTTACCAAATAGCCCCTTGGCCTCCAAAATCTTTTCAAAATAAATTCCAAAATTACTTTTTAACCCCCGAATGATCTGATTTATAACATTTGCCTTCCTAAAACCCACTCTCCATTAAATAATACAGATTTAAGGCGACTATTTGTTCATCAATTTTATCTATTTATTTGTTAATTAAATAGGATGTTACACACGAAATCGTCATCACACGAACTAGAATATTCTTTAATAATATTTTAATAATTAACATTTCTAAAAATTAACCCTTTCTAGGGTTTATCTCACCTACCCCTTTCATAATATCTATATTTCATAAAATAACACCTGCTACGAAAAACCGGGTGTCTCATTTGTTTTTAAGCTTTATATTCTTTCTTGAACGATTTTAACTAGTTCGTCAATTAAATGTTTTATTAAAATTTTAGACTTAAAGACACGCACACAATTCTAGACTTGTTAAATACGAGATTTACTATATGAGAAATACTTCATCCGATAGGAACATAATACTTAGTAACATCCCTCTATGTTGTAACCATTAATTCGTTAGGAACATGAAACCTATTGGTATAGAACTACACTGGTTGATAGCCCCGTTTGTGGTTGCTAGCTACAACCTTCGTAAAATGATTCAAAACAGTCGTAGTTGTTCATTCTCTTCTTATTTCACTACGTTGATGAAGCGTTGGTGGTGATCGCGACACATCTATTCACTGTGCTCTATGGAGGCTTTCTCGTCCGTAGTTCGGTTATAGGCTCATATTAGAACCCAAAAACTCATTCTAGAATGTTGAATATTTAAATGGTTAAGTGTTGAATATATATTTATATAATTAATATTTTATAAAGATTCAACACAATACGCTTATTTAATTACAACTTATGTTTAGTAATTTAAAATTGATAAGCAATGCTCTTTTAATTGTATGGGATTACAAGTCTAAACAAATTGTATATTACTCTTTCATAATTCATTAGTTTAAACATAATTTTGAATATAAAAACACACTGAGTCAAAACCTGTAAAGCTCACCAACATTATTGTTGATGTATTGTTTTAAACGTATGTATTTTCACGAATATAAGAGATGGAAGAACACACTATATGTGTTATGAAGGATTTATTTCATGGTTATAAATGGTTGGCCAATTTCCTAGGCCTTTTGTTCTATTTCTTACACTTTGCTGAACTTGTATTAGTATCTATCGCTTTTGGGATTTGTTAAACAATGCAATTCTTTGTACTTGCTCCATGGAAGAATGTAATGTTATATAAATCCTTGTATTATTCAGTATGTGTCGTTAAATGTGATCCAACGTTTATGTCGCAACCCCGACTTTTCCGTCGTTGGTCGGGGTGTGACAAAATCGGTTGGATTCTTAGTGTGAGGTGGTGCAGAAATTTGTGGCTAAACTTTCTACATGGAATGTTAAGACTTTATCGATTGGCGGTAGGTTGACTCTCATCAAATTGGTTCTTGGTAATATTCCAACTTATTCCATGTTATTTATAAAGCTCCTAAAGGTTTCTTTTATCAAAGTTAGAATCCTTACGAAATAAGTTCTTCTTGGGAGATGAACTGGAAGAGAAAATTTTATCTTTTGTAAGTTGGAAAAGATTTTAGCCCACAAACATATGGAGTTCTTGGTGTTAGTAGTTTATTTTCTCTTAATCGTGATCTTATTTTTAATTGGATGTGGCATTTCTTAACTAAACCTTTGCGTCTTTAGGTCTTTGGTCATTAAAGCCATTCATGGTAATTTTGGTCTTATTAGTATGAATCATTATTCTACTAGAACATCAACTTGGGTGGATATTATAAAAAGTTGTGGATCATCCTAACAGGTTGCATCTAAACTTTTTACCGTTATGTACTAAAATAATTAGGGATGGTTCTTTCACTTCTTTCTAGATTGATTCGTGGTTAGGTGGTTTGGTGTTACAAAATAAACTCCCTAGATTTTAAAACCTGGAGGATGCTAAAGGTATTGCAGTTAAGGAGAAATTAAATTAAAATTCCTTGACAGTTTCCTTTCGAAGGCCTCGTAGAGGATGGGATGAGATTCTCTAGTGGGTTGGTCTAAATTCATCGGTATAATTTATATCTCAGTCTTTGGCTCCTGATAGATTGTGTTGGTCTCTTTTTAGGATGGGAAATTTTTCGGTGGCTTTGGCCAGCTCTTTTATTAATGAGAGTATGTTACTTGCTTCGAATACTCCTTCTAGTTGGATTAAGGAAGCCCATATCAAGATAAATGTTTTTGCTTGGAAATTAGCTCTTGATAAACTTCCTACTACGTCCATCCTCGATAGGAGGGTTTTGGATTTCCCTTCCTTGCTTTGTCCTCTTTGTTATGATGTTATTGAACCTACCTTGTTAGTAAGTAAAGCGGATAACAAGCAGAACCAAAAGCACACAAGACATAGTATTTACGTGGTTTGGTCAAGTTGACCTACGTTTACAGGTAGGAGGGGAGTATGCTTTACTTAAGAGTTCTTAAACATAGGTTACAAGTACAATTTCATAGAGATTCTCCTATCACTCTAGAATTATAGATCATTCAAATGACATTGCATGCATCCCTATTTATACTTGAGGGATCACACCTAAAACTGTAATCGTCCAAGCCTTTTGGCCTATAGGCCCATGAAAGGTGTCAACCAATCACAATATGCCATGCAACATCTTCTAGAACATTCATCCATGTCATACAACCCATGAGCATCGACAACACACATGATGGAGCATCATGAGCCATAGTAGCACATCCTTATGTAGTGTTGGCACATTATGAACACTAGTGGTGCTTCATCCATCATGGTGGTGCATCAAGTTGTATTACTTGAACATCTTCAACTTCATTGAATCCTTGGACAATCTTGAGCATCATGTAGAACTTCATAGCATACGATTCATCAAGGGATACCTTAGGATATCAAGGAACCAAGTGGAGCATCCTTGCATCAAGATGGTTCATCAGGCATGTGGACGGCGCATCTTGATCAAGGGATGTCACATTCTCTCCAAGGTTAGTGCATCCTCTTCTAAGTTGGAACCTCTCCTTCTCAAATGGCGCATCTAGACTCCAAGTTGGAACATCCTCTCCATAATGGTGCATCTGTTGGGTTTTGAGCATTCTAACACTTCTTAAGTGTACATGCAACCCTATTAAACCTTGGACCTATGTTTGTCTAAGATACATGCAAAATATTATTTTCCAAGGTTTATAACCTATCTAGCATGGCATGGGGTACTTTTAACCATAAAAGAACTAGATGAATTACATACCTTTTGTTGATTGTTGATTCCTTGGAGTTTGAGAGCCAAGCACCAATAATGTGAATGCCTCAAATGGAAATCACAAATCACCACAAACTTGGAAAATGTATGAGAGAGTATACTAACTCTTGATTTTGGCCACCACACTTACACGCATATTAGTGTATTTTTCATGCAACATAAGCTTGTTTTTATAGTGTACATGGTTAGGGTGAAACCCTAATAACCCATGTCTTTTCCTCTTCCAAGGATCCATGGGTAAAAGCTCCATGGATCATCCATGGACTTCCATATAAGCTTAGCCCATTCCCAAATGAGTGTTAGCCCACACCATATAAATATAATAGCCCATGATTTAATTAGTCTTCCTTTTAATCACTAAATTAATTCATAATTAATTCAAGATTAAAACTAATTAAGTAACATGACTTTATATTAATATATTATAACTTATGATATATTAATAAATCGTAAGTATACAACTCTCATAAAATTATCCATAACTAGTTTGGGTGAAGTGCAACCCAAATGGACCATGCCGGGTCGGGTCAAGTATATACCAAATAAGTTATGGACTTAGACATCTTATCCAACAGACTCCCACTTGGATAAGTCTAATAACCGTATTTGCCTATATTACTTCAGGAACGAACCGGCAATCGTAGCTCTCGAAAACTCTTGTGAACTATGAAGCGCCATTTTAGATAAGTGATCATATAATCCTCTAATCTCATGATATCAGCCGGACAAATACATGGAACAATGTCTTACTTATTGTCTAGCAGTTGTTTCTCGATTTCCGATTTGTTTGACAAAGAACTTAACTGAACACATCAATTTAGTTCTGACCGGGCCCGGTACATGGGTCAACACAAAATCATCGAGGGGCCCAGATATCGCTTCTATTTCTAGAAGGAACAGATAAACTTCGACTCATATGCTTGTTCTACTACTTATTGAATTGCACACAAAGGCACGTTTTATAACATCAAGTTACTGATGCATTTACGTGCAATCAATGCACAACCAACTCATAGGTAACAACTCATATCTCTAGGTTTGAAGATTTATATGATATTACCGTCTCACGATCACCCGAGATAAATTCCATGAAGTGATACAAGTGAGCGTGGGTTTATTCCAATACTCATAACTTATGAGTACTCATGAATGTTGTAGCAACCATTGCTATGGCTAAACACCTTTAGTCATCTACAATCCCAATTCATGACAGTCTTGATTCATACCTACTTCCGACATATGACCGACTGTGGAGAGTTTGAATAAATTAATTATTTTGGAAGTCAAAACATGCAAAACTGAAACAATAGTAAATAATTGACAATGATAGCAACACTTTACTCATAAATAAATCACAAATTTTATTCATCATCAAACGTCGATTATATTTTACAAGTTTCAGAAAAAGGCTATCTAATCTGTAAAACTAATATCGTCCCTCAGCCCGATGCGCCTCACATGCTGCAAATGCTTCACCCTCGTCAGTCCCTTCGTAAGGGGATCCGCAGGGTTCTCATCTGACGATACCCTCTTTGCCACGACGAGTCCCTCTTCTATCTTGTGTCTTATGAAGTGATATTTTCTGTCAATGTGTCGGGATCTGCCATGATCTCTTGGTTCCTTGGCTAAGGCAACCGCACTATTGCTGTCATAGAAAATCTCCATAGGCTCCTTAATAGCTGGTACAACTCCAAGGTCTCCGATGAAGTTCCTCAGCCATATCGCCTCCTTTGCCGCTTCACTCGTTGCTATGTACTCTGATTCACAAGTCAAATCAGCTACAGTCTCCTGTTTGGAACTCTTCCAAGTGATTGCCCCTCCATTTAAGGTAAAGACCCAGCCCGACTGAGAGCGGAAGTTATCCCTATCAGTCTGAAAGCTAGCATCACTATACCCTACTACTCTCAAGTCATCACTCCCACCAAGGGTAAGGATCCAATCCTTAGTCCTCCGCAGGTACTTGAGAATATTCTTTACCGCAGTCCAATGAGCCTTGCCAGGGTTCCCCTGATATCTGCTGACCATGCTCAAAGCGAAGGCCACATCAGGACGAGTACAAGTCATAGCATACATTATCGAACCAACAGCGGAAGCATAAGGTAATCGACTCATCTCAGCTATCTCATCTTCTGTACTCGGGCTCTGAGCCTTGCTCAGTTTGGCATTGCTTTGGATCGGTAATTCTCCTTTCTTGGAATTCTGCATGTTGAACCTTTTCAACACTTTATCCAAGTAGATACTCTGACTAAGTCCAATTAGTTTTTTACTCCTTTCTCTTAATATCCTTATCCCTAGGATATAGGTAGCTTCTCCAAGGTCCTTCATAGCAAAGCACTTCCCAAGCCAGGACTTAACCTCCTGCAAAGTTGGGATGTCATTTCCTATGAGTAGTATGTCATCCACATACAGTACCAAAAAACTAACTATACTCCCACTAGCTCTGACATACACGCAGGACTCATCTTCACTTCTTGAGAAACCAAACTCTTTGACCTTCTCATCGAAACAAAGATTCCAACTTCGAGATGCTTGTTTCAATCCATAAATGGATTTCTCAAGCTTCCACACTCTATTGGGGTACTCTGCACTGACAAAACCTTTTGGCTGATTCATGTAAACATCCTCAGCTAACTTTCCGTTAAGGAAAGCGGTTTTGACATCCATTTTCCATATTTCATAATCATGAAATGCAGCAATGACTAGCATAACCCTAATAGACTTAATCTTTGCTACTAGTGAAAAGGTTTCATCATAATCAATTCCCTGAGTCTGAGTAAACCCCTTCGCAACCAGTCGAGCCTTATAAGTGTGCACCTTCCCATCCATGTCGGTCTTCTTCTTGAAGATCCATTTGCACCCGACTGTCTTACGGCCTAGTACATTGTCAACCAAGTTCCAAACTTGATTGTCATACATGGACTGTATCTCGCTGTCCATAGCCTCCTTCCATTTAGCAGACTATGGGCCTGCCATGGCTTCCTTAACACTGTTAGGTTCATCCAGATTTACCAGTGTACTGTCACTGATAAATGTATCACCTTCCGTAGTAATATGAAATCCATAATAAAACTCAAGTGTGTTCCTAACCCTTGTGGAACGCCTCGGAAGTATAGACTCGTCACCTGGATCAACAGGAATTTCCTCCTCAAGTTGATTGCTAGTGTTTGAGGTTCCTTCACCAATTGAGTCTTGAATTTCTTCAAGGTCAATTTGCCTCCCACTGTCTCCTTGGTTTATAAATTCTCTCTCTCGAAAGACCCCTCTCCTAGCCACAAAGACCACATTCTCATTGGGTCTGTAGAAGAGGTAACCAAAGGATTTTTGTGGGTAGCCGATGAAAATACACCTTTCACTTCGAGGTTCGAGCTTGTCATGAGTTTCGCGCCTCACGAAAGCCTCGCAACCCCAACTCTTGATATGGTCCAAATTGGGAACTTTCCCAGTCCACATTTCATGAGGTGTTTTGGCAACCTTCTTTGTAGGGACTAGATTAAGGATGTGGGCGGCAGTCTCTAAGGCATACCCCCAAAAAGAGATTGGTAGCGAAGCTCGACTCATCATAGAGCGAACCATGTCCAACAAAGTTCGATTGCGCCTCTCAGCTACACCATTCAGCTGTGGTGTCCTGGGAGGTGTCAATTGTGAGACAATCCCACACTCCTTAAGATAGTCGAGGAACTCAGTACTAAGATACTCACCACCTCGATCGGATCGAAGCATCTTAATGTTCCTGCCCAATTGATTTTCTACTTCCTGTTTAAACTCTTTAAACCTTTCAAAAGTTTCGGACTTATGTTTGATTAAGTAGACATAACCGTATCTACTAAAATCATCAATAAAAGTCACATAATAGCGATTAGCATCCCTTGTGGCGGTTTTGAATGGTCCACATACATCAGTATGTATAAGGTCCAACAAACCCTCACCCCTTGCACAAGTACCAGTGAAGGGTGATTTTGTCATTTTTCCAAGTAGACAAGACTCACAACTATCATCCGACTTGAGGTCGAACGACTCCAAGACTCCATCCTTTTGGAGCTGGCCTATGCGTTTCTTGCTTACATGTCCAAGACGACAATGCCACAAAGATGTTTTATCCAAGCTAGTAGAAGAATCAATATATAATATATTATTTCCTAAATTATCTACAACCGATATAGCTTCATACACACCATCACAAGGTAATGCTTTAAAATAAAGAACATTATTAAAGAAAGCATTAATACTACCAACTTCATTATCAAAAGAAAAGGTAAAACCTTGTTTGTACAAAGCATGAAAGGAAATAATATTCCTCGCCATTTCAGACGAGTACACACATTTATTCAAATCTAACTTTAACCCACTATCTAGCAACAAAGTATAAACTCCAATCTTGGTAACAGGTGCAACCTTCTTGTTCCCCATGATTAAGTTTATCTTTCCGTGCTCCACATCCTCACTTCTTCTTAGGCCCTACAAGTCACAACAGATGTGAATACCACAACCTGTATCAAGAACCCAAGAATTAGAATATGGTGAGTTATTAGACAATATAGTGTAAATACCTGCATGGGATGGTTTCACTTTCCCATCCTTGACATCCTGCAAGTACTTTGGGAAGTTTCGCTTCCAGTGCCCCTTATTTTGACAGTAGAAGCATTCAGCATCCTTAGGGATGGCAGAAGGAGTGATAGAACCACCTTTGGTTCCAGATGAGGAGCCTTCAAGGGACTTTCCCTTGGTACCCTTCGAAGGGTGCTTCCTCTTTTTCCCTTTGCCTTGCCCGATAGCCAAAACAGGGGTAGTAGTAGGAGTAGGAGTAGCAACCGACTTACTCTTAAGACCACTTTCGGCAGTCTTCAGAAGTCCTTGAAGCTTACTGAGTGTGACTTCCTCCTTGTTCATGTGGTATGTCATACGAAATTGATCATAACACGATGGCAAGGAGTGCAAAATGATATCAATTGCCAACTCCTCAGGGAAGTTCACATTCAGTTTCATTAGACGGTCCACATACCTTTGCATTTTCTGCATGTGGCTCGTGATTGGTTCGCTATCCTTCATACGGGTAGTGATCATGGAGGAGATTATTTCATACCGCTCTTGACGAGCACTCTGATGGTACCTTTCCATCAGATCCTGATGCATCTCAAAAGGGTAATAGTCCTCATAGGACTTTTGGAGTTCAGCTGTCATGGTGGCCATCATGATGCATGCCACCTTGGTGGCATCTCTTTCATGTGCCTGATACTCAGCGACCTCCTCAGGAGTAGCAGTGGACTCATCAAGCTCCTTTAGCTCCTTATCGAGGACATATTCCTTGTCCTCGTAACGAGTAACCATCCTGATGTTCCGGATCCAATCCATGAAGTTGGAACCATCAAAGATGACCCTCCCACAAAGGTTCATGAGGGAAAAGGAGTCAGTAGGGTTAGAGCCCGAAGCTTTGTTGTTGGAAGACATCTGAAAAGAAGAAAACAAGTTTAGATTAGATATATCGAATCCTTAATAATACACCCAAATGTAATATTAAGGCTAGGATCCAACACAATATATTATAACTTAGAAGAGGGATGCCGTAATCTAAGCTATAATATATTTGAAGGTAGGTGAATGACGATTCACCAATTTCCACCATGAAAACAAAATGAATTATTAGGTTTAATTGGTTTTTGAAATTCCTAGATTCTTTTGAGATTCATTGAACTTTTCAATGGCATGTTTCAATCTCGATTGTGCCCTTCAAGTTTTGTGACTGGGATGCCGAGGATCACAAAACAAGGTGTGAATAACCATGCAAATTCACTTGGTACCCTTAATATTATCACCTAATCAATGTGTCGGTTAACCACACATGCTCCACCGATCTATGATAAATATTAAGTCACCCTTCGTGATCCTTACTAGTCCAAGTTAGTGTGCCGGTTAACCACACACGCTCCACCAACGACTTGGTAAGGTACAAAGTGTGAATTTCATGGGTTAGCACCATATTCACATTTTCCTAAAGTAACTAAGATTGGGAATTTATAAAAGGTTTAGTTACTTTATAATATTCATCATACTTTTAATGAGAATTAATAAGTCCTTGTCCTACCCGTTCGGCTAACGACCCTCCACCAGTCAAGCAAGCGGTGGGTGAGAGTGGACACCCATTAAGTTGCCATTTTATAGGCAACAACCTTATACCCACCTTATAGACTGGCTTCGTGAATGAGGCGTACTAGCGGTAAGACGACTTTGATCTTATACATATATATAATAATTAACCATTAATGTTATAAATAGTATAAGGGTTGAATTTTAACTTTTAAAACTCTAAGTGTTTGGAATTAAAGTATATTAAAGTGTGTGTAACTTTACAAATTACAAAACTTGAGGACAAGTTTTGAAACTATTCAAAACTTTTCATTTCATAACTTATGAATTAAAGGTTCATAAAAATGAAGACTCTTCATTTCCATGTAACTTATGTGTTTTAAGTGTGTGTTTAAAAGAAATGACCTTTGGATATCCATAACTTGAGGACAAATTATGGACTCCATTAAAACACATAAATGATCAAGAATTAATCCTAAACAATTCAGCAAATAATTCCTATCATCTTCTAAATTCATAAGAACATGAACATGATCATCAAAGTTTCAAGAATTATATGAACACATACAAAGCATGAAATTTTGATATAAGCTATTATAAATGGATTAGAACAACCATTACACCAACTAAAACAAGTTTTAAAACACCAAAACAGTTTAGGGTAATGTTTCTAGTCCATTTCCAGCAGCAAAAGTCGAAAATCTACATTCTGAGGCTCCTACTCGCCGAGTGCACGAACCTACTCGGCGAGTAGGATGAGTTTACACATGAACTCGGCGAGTCCCCCCATTCTAACACTTCCTAAGTGTACATGCAACCCTATTAAACCTTGGACCTATGTTTGTCTAAGATACATGCAAAATATTATTTTCCAAGGTTTATAACCTATCTAGCATGGCATGGGGTACTTTTAACCATAAAAGAACTAGATGAATTACATACCTTTTGTTGATTGTTGATTCCTTGGAGTTTGAGAGCCAAGCACCAATAATGTGAATGCCTCAAATGGAAATCACAAATCACCACAACTTGGAAAATGTATGAGAGAGTATACTAACTCTTGATTTTGGCCACCACACTTACACACACATTAGTGTATTTTTCATGCAACATAAGCTTGTTTATATAGTGTACATGGTTAGGGTGAAACCCTAATAACCCATGTCTTTTCCTCTTCCAAGGATCCATGGGTAAAAGCTCCATGGATCATCCATGGACTTCCATATAATCTTAGCCCATTCCCAAATGAGTGTTAGCCCACACCATATAAATATAATAGCCCATGATTTAATTAGTCTTCCTTTTAATCACTAAATTAATTCATAATTAATTCAAGATTAAAACTAATTAAGTAACATGACTTTATATTAATATATTATAACTTATGATATATTAATAAATCGTAAGTATACAACTCTCATAAAATTATCCATAACTAGTTTGGGTGAAGTGCAACCCAAATGGACCATGCCGGGTCGGGTCAAGTATATACCAAATAAGTTATGGACTTAGACATCTTATCCAACAGCATCATCCTCATGAATGGCATATATTTTCACGTTATGGCCTATCTTGTCACTTGGTATCATATCAATTCACTTGGAGGTATATCAAGTCACTTAGTGGCATATCAAGTCACTTGGTGGCGTATCATGTCACTTAGTGGCATATCAAGTCACTTAGTAGCATATCTTGTCACTTGGTCGCATATCAAGTCACTTCGTAGAATTTAAGTCACTTCGTGACATCTCCTATCACTTTGGCATATCATTAACTTTGTCAGGAGATCCATTCTCTTCTCAGATGATCCATTCCTTTGTCACATGCTCCATGAATCCCAAGCACTCCATTGAATTCCAAGTGCTCCATTGAACTCAAATGCTCCATACGAATGCTTCTAATGCTCAAGTCACATTTAACAATATCCACCTTGACTTGAGCATCCTCTGAACTCCACCTTAAAAATGAACTTCCGCTCCCTTCTTGCTATTCATCCCCAAAGGGACCTAACTCCTGTGAACATCAACTAAGTCCAAGCAAAGCTTGAACTTCTCTGTGGGAAACGACCTTGTCAACATATTTGCTGGATTCACCTTGATATCAATCTTCAGTATTGAGAACATGTCTGTTTCTAGAATGTCACAAATGATTTTCAATATGACATCAATGTGCTTCGCCTTCTCCTGATACATAGGATTCATCATAAGATTCAATGTACTCTGACTGTCACAATATAATACAAGCTTCTACACCTTCGGACCAAGACTCTGAATAAGCCCACACAACCATATCTCCTCCTTTATTCTTCCGTCATAGACATGTACTCATATTCAACTATAGACAAAGCAACGGTATTTTGTAACGTTGCTTCAACAAATCACCACCATGATTGGAGTATGCATATCCAACCAAGTCACTTTTTGTATTAACTCCATACACCAAGCAAACATTTGTCATTCCCTTCAAGTATCGTATGATCCACTTGACAGCTTCCCAATGAGCCTTCTGTGGATTGCTCATAAACCATCTTACCACACTAACTGAATAAGCCAAATTAGGTCTGGTACATACCATTGCATACATGAAGGAACTTTGCTCATGTACTTCCTTTCTTCATTAGTTGTAGGTATAGTATTTGGACCAAGTTTAAAGTGAGTCGCCAAAGGAGTTCCAACTGGTTCGGACTGATCACAATTAGAGGATTGCAGAACGTTCTTAATGTACTTTTGTTAAGAAATACACAGCCGTGCTGCTCTTCTATCCCTTTGAATATCCATCCCAAGTATCTTCTTTGTTTATCCTAAATCCTTCATTTCGAACTCATTCTTTAGGTTCTCCTTCAAGTCATTTATTCCAACCATTTCATGGC
Organism: Lactuca virosa; assembly: GCF_052849685.1. Lineage (NCBI taxonomy): Eukaryota > Viridiplantae > Streptophyta > Magnoliopsida > Asterales > Asteraceae > Lactuca > Lactuca virosa. The sequence goes on from NC_136429.1 coordinate 326,065,580, forward strand.
TGCGACGAGCAAGTCATCAACATATAGCAAAATATATATGTAGGAATCTGGTGATAATTCCTTTGAGTAAACACAATTGTCAAAGTGGTTCTGAGTGTAGCCATGCGAGATCATGAATGAATCAAATCTCTTGTACCATTGTCTTGGAAACTGCTTAAAACCATACAGACATTTATTCAGAAAGCATACATTATCCTTTTTAGAATCAAGGAACCCTTCTTGATGGGACATATAAATCTTTTCTTCAAAGTCCCCATGAAGAAATGTAGTTATCACGTCAAGTTGTTCAAGTTCCAGATCAAATGCACTTACCATGGCCAAAAACACCCAAATTGTCTTGTGCTTCACAACCGGTGAGAACACCTCATGATAATCAATTCCTTCTTTCTGAGAAAACCCTTTCACCACCAAACTTGCCTCAAACCTGGCTAGCTCAACTCATGGTATCCCTTCCTTCTTCTTAAAGATCCATTTGCAACCCACTAGTTTTGCTCCCTTTGGTAATGGAACTAGATCCAATGTTTCATTCTTCTCCAATGATTGCATTTCTTCATTCATGGCCATCAACTAATGTGTTTCTTCTTTACATGCCACTGCCTCTTTATACGATTGAGACTCCTTAGTGTCAATGTCTTTGCTAGTTGCTAAAGCAAAAACAATGGAGTCAAGATCACCATAATTGACACATCCCACATATCTATCAGGTTGTTGTATAACCTTCTTCGATCTCCTCCTTGCTATAGATTCAGACCCATCATCCTTATCGACATCAGCACCACTGGACGAAGATCCCATGCGTTTCTCTTGGGTTTTATCTTGTCCAAGTTGTTCACTTTCGCCTTGTTGTTCATCACGTATCACAAATTTGTCTAGAGTTTGAGATGCAAACGTCACCTTCTGGTATTCCATGCTTGATCATTTTAAGAATCAAGGAACCCTTCTTGCTGGGACATATAAATATTCTCTTCTAAGTACCCATGGCGAAATGTAGTAATCATGTCAAGTTGTTCAAGCTCCAAATGAAATGCACTTATGATGGCCAAAAGCACCCAAATTGTCTTGTGCTTCACAACCAGTGAGAACACCTCGTGATAATCAATTCCTTATTTATGAGATAACCCTTTCACCACCAAACTTGCCTTGAACCTAGCTAGTTCAACTCATGGTATCCCTTCCTTGTTCTTAAAGATCCATTTGGTAATGGAACTAGATCCAATGTTTCATTCTTCTCCAATGATTGCATTTCTTCATTTATGGCCATCAACTAATGTGTTTTTTCTTTACACGTCATTGCCTCTTTATACGATTGAGGCTCCTTAGTGTCAGTTTCTTCTCTACTTGCTAAAGCAATAGCAATGGAGTCAAGATCACTAGAATTGACACATACTACATATCTACCAGGTTGTCATATAACCCTCTTCGATCTCCTCCTTGCTATAGATTCATAACCATCATCCTTCTCGACATCAGCACCACTGGACGAAGATCCCATGGGTTGCTCTTGGGTTTTATCTTGTCGAAGTTGTTCACTCACCTTGTTGTTCATCACTTATCACAAATTTGTCTGTAGATTGAGATGCAAACGTCACCTTCTGGTATTCCATGCTTGATCCCTTTTAGAATCAAGGAACCCTTCTTGCTGGGACATATAAATATTCTATTCTCATTCCCATGAGGAAATGTAGTTATCACGTCAAGTTGTTCAAGCTCCATATCAAATTCATCTACCATGGCCAAAAATACCCAAATTGTCTTGTGCTTCACAACCGGTGAGAACCCCTCGTGATAATCAATTCCTTCTTTATGAGAAAAACCTTTCACCACCAAACTTGCCTTGAACGTGGCTAGTTCAACTCATGGTATCCCTTCCATCTTCTTAAAGATCCATTTGCATCCCATTGGTTTTGCTCCCTTTGGTAATGGAACTAGATCCAATGTTTCATTCTTCTCCAATGATAGCATTTCTTCATTCATGACCATCAAATAATGTGTTTTTTCTTTACACGCCACTGCCTCTTTATACGATTGAGGCTCCTTAGTGTCAATGTCTTCTCTAGTTGCTAAAGCAAAAGCAATGGAGTCAAGATCACCAGAATTGACACATCCCACATATCTATCAGGTTGTTGTATATCCCTCTTCGATCTCCTCCTTTCTATAGATTCAGACCCATCATCCTTCTCGACATCAGCACCACTGGACGAAGATCCCATGGGTTACTCTTGGGTTTTATCTTGTCAAAGTTGTTCATTGTCTCCTTGTTGTTCATCACTTATCACAAATCTGTCTGGAGTTTGAGATGCAATCGTCACCTTCTGGTTAGCACTCTGATCTTTGTTCCATGCTTGACTTGTATCACCTCCTCACTGGTTACCCATGGCAGATTCATCAAATTTTACATCACTAATCATGATAAATTTAGTAGTTCTTCCTTATTCAGTACACCACAGTCTATAACCTTTTACTCATTTTGCATATCCTATAAATATGCACTTCGTTGCCCTTGTCTCAAGCTTACCATCATTCACATGAGCATATGTGGGGCATCCACATATACGTAAACCAGCCTAGTCAGAGGTTTCCCGAACCATACCTCTTCAGGAGACTTCAAGTCTATTACTATTGATGGTGATCTATTCACCATATATCAAGTAGTGTTAACTTCTTCTGCCCAGTATTGCTTGGATAAGTTAGCAAATATCCGCATGCACCTAGCACGTTGCATGGGTGTTTGGTTCATCCATTCTGCTACTCCATTTTGTTTTGGTGTGTGTCTTATAGTATGTTGCCTCGTTATACCTTTTGCCTTGCAGAATTATCAAATGGAACGTTGCAGAACTCAAACTTATTGTCAGTCCTCAGAGTCTTGACCTATTTTCCAGTCTTTTTCTCAACCATGGTCTTCCACTCCTTGAACTTCCCCAACACCTCATCTTTGGTCTTCAGAAACTACAACCAAGCCTTCCTTGAATAATCATCAATGAACCTCACAAAGTGTGAGCATCCTCTTAGAGACTTCACTAGTGCAGAACCCCACAGGTCTAAGTGAACATATTCCAATATTTCCTTGCGCTTGTGTTAACCGGTACCGAACTTCATTTTACGATGCTTTCCATTGTTGCAAGCTTCACAAAATTTTAATATTTCCAGTAGCCTCTCCACCAAGAAGTCCTTGTTTACCTAGAACTGACATGCCCTTCTCACTCTGGTACACAACCGACAATGCCACAACTCTCTCTTTTCATCGCCTTCATTCAAGAATTGAGAGATAGCCACTGTTACCATAACCGTATTGCCTTCCAGGATATAAACCCCTCCACGTTTCATCTTCCCTTTCATTATAACTAGAGAGCCTTTGGTGACTTTGACCCAGTCATTTTCACCAGCATACCTTATCCCATTCTTAGCTAATGTCCCAAGAGAAATTAAATTCTTTTAAAGTTCCGAAACATACCAACAATCTAACATTCTAACCATGTCGTCAGACATCTTGGTTTGCACCGTGCTACTACCCTTAATATTGCTCATACAATCATCACCCATCTTGACTGTGTCATCCTACTCTTTGAAGGAGTCGAACCAATCATGATTATATGTAATGTGATAGGATTCTCCAGAATCTATGACCCAAGCATCTGCAAAACTAGATGTTCTAATAGTCAGTACATCACCATCGTCCCCTTCATCAGAACTTTCCTGAACCACAACAGCGGTGTTATTGCTGCTTGATTCATTCTTGAACTTCCTATTCTTCAGGTTTCGACAACTTCGCTTGAAGTTCCCTTTCTCCATACAATTATAACATTTCACATTTGATGAACCTTTAGACTTCTATTTTGAATGTGATCTCCCTCTGCTTCCATATTTTCTCTCTTGTGTCATTCCTCTCCCTACAAACAAACCGGAACTGGACACGTCTTCTCCAAGTGAAAGTTTTATTTTCAGTTCCTTGGACATTAGAGAATCCTTCAAATCATTCCCAATCATCTTTGTCCTACCATAGAACATTGTACCAACAAAATTATCATATGAGTTCAGAAGAGAACATAAAAGAATGAGTGCCTGATCTTCAACTTCAATCTTCACATCAACCCCTTGTAGATCCAAGATTGTAGGATCACTTAATCTTAATCAATTAACAAGTGAAAAGAAACTGAAAGAACACAAAGAAATATCACAAAGGGGTTTTCACAAAGAAAAGGTTCTCACAAAGAGAACGAGCACAAAGCTCTCTAGGGTTCGATAATAAACTAATGATATGAACCCTAACATATATAGAAAAGTAAATCGGTGTGAATACCTACAAATCAGGGAGATCACCTAATCTACGTAAATAATAGTGTATATCCGATATCCCTAAGATATTAGATTTATTAACTAACTACGTATCTATCTATATATACAAGATATTACATTTATATACTTTACACGTTGATACGACATTGTAAACTGAGCTTCACTAGTGTTGGTGATACGTTGGCACTGATAAGGAGTCAACGTGAAGATTTTGCATTATCAAATTATAAGTTTGACCTTATAATCTTCCCCAATCTAATGATGTTTAAACCCAACTAATTCTCCCACTTTGAAGTACAAACCTCTTAGACTACAAACTTTTCTCCCTCTTAGTTAGGAGAACAAATTTAATCAAATTCTCTCCTTTTTGGCATCATCTGAATCTATGGTAAAATCCCCTCCCTAGCAGTATCCTGGTATGATAGATCTTTGATATTAGAATCATCTTTAAGAAAATATCTTCAGTGAGTGGATGCATTGATCAAGCATTAGTACCAACAAATAAGGTCTTCAGTTAGGTTACACACTGATAATTCCATTAGGGTCAACACTAGTTCATGAATCATATGTAGAGCTGATCAGCTAATTAAACTCGGATCTGGTAATCAGTCAGAGTAACTTTAGCTTTAGCAGTGTATAATGATTGGAGTTTGACATATGCTGAGAATCATCAAAAAGACAAGAGTCAACAACAGTGTACAAAACAAGCAGTGGAATGATATGATGGATTTTGGTGTATCACACTATAGTGTTGTTACAATATTAGATCATTTAAAGAATGTTATCAAGTCTCATCAGTGTATGGTTCTATACATTGAATCATTAACCACTTTTATTTGAAGAATACTTTGGGAAATAATAGTATGATGCGTGTAATACATTTCGGTCAGAACCATCGGCATAGAGTGTCGAATTTTTATCAATATATGGCTTAGTGAATCATAAAATTATTTGTTAGAAGCTTTGTAGGGTAAGATTAGGTAGGTGCGTGTACTATATCATGGTACATGATATACCCATCGGCACAAATTTTTCAAGTTCTCATCAGCGTCCGGTAATTGACGTTGAATCGTAAAGCTTTTAAAAAGAATTTAAGGGTAAGAATCGATTGGTGTGTGTTTGAAAAACTATGGTACATAGCTTAACCATCGGCACAAAATTTTGAACTTTTATCTGTGTGTAGTATTGCACAGTGAATCGTCAAGTTCTATAAAAAAAGACTTATAGTGAGAGATGTAGAATGTTTCAATAATACTGAGGTGAAATCAGTGTGAATCATAGACAGCTTCTATCTTGTCAACAGGAAGTGGTTTATCTTCTAGTATCATAGAGCTAAGTTGCAGTCTAGAATCAAGGATTCACCATTAATTCCTTTAATATGGTACAAGACAAAAATTGAAATAAAGGAAAAAGAAAATAAAAGAATTAGTCAAATAAGGAAATGTTCAAAAAGAGAAACATGCAAATTTTTCAAAAAAAAAATCATAAAGCCCATGTTTGGTGAATCTTTTGAATTGAATGATCATTAATAACCTTCTTTCTTCCAAGATATCTACCACTCAACCTTTGTCTATAAGGAGGAACAAATTAGTGCATATTTCATATCACATAAACAAATAAGGAGAAGAATATTCTTACCCACAAAAGATAATATTATTCTTATAGATTCTACGCTTCATATTCATCTCAACAAGAGAAAATCTAAAGAAATGCAGTCTTTGTAACCAATGAGTTAAGTGGTTCAAATATTTGTAATGATTAACTTATAAAAATTAACACATAGATACTTGATGCTTTAAAGGATTATGAGCCAACAGATGAAATATAAGAATCATTGTGTTAACAATGAATGTTTGCATCCATGACAGGTGATAATGAAGAAGACAACATCGTTCAAAAGAATAAAACATGCTAAACTCTTTTCCATCACATTACCCCGTTACATCAGATTAAGGATCTCAAGATTAGAGTTTTATTTGTTGATGAAAATGATGGAGGAGCTGCTATGCGTTGAAAGGATGATTCATTATAAGATATGTGCTTGAGAAGAAGAGGACATGAAAGATAGACATTAGAATAATAAAATCATGTAATGTATACTTATTTGGTAAAGACTATTTACTTTTGCATGACTAGGAATGATAAAAGACTATTTTTGTAATTTTGGTATTTTTGAAAGCAAGAAAAGAAAGTAAAGACTTATTTTTGTAGTTTTGTAAGCAAAAGGAAGGAGTACTTAGAGGCAGAGTAAATTAAGAAAGACATATAAAACACAGTTCATGACAATGTTTAAATAAGTTGTGACCTTGGGACATGGAAATCATGCCTATGTCTCTAGTGAGAAAAGTAATATTTTGTTTATCTTGTGGCTTGGTGAAGATATCAGCAAGTTGATTATCAGTTAGGATATACATCAACTCAACCTTACCTTTTTGAATATTATCCTTCATGAAGTGATGTCGAATCTCTATATGCTTTGTTTTGGAATGCTAAACTGGATTTTGAGTAATGAGAATGGCATCGATGTTGTCACAGCAAATAAGAGTATTTAGAACCTAAAATTTATAATCAAGAAGCTGATTCTGAATGCAAAAAATATGTGCACAACATCTTCCATCGGCAACATATTTAACTTCAGCAGTTGAACAAGCAACAAAAGTTTGTTTCTTGCTAGACCACCTAGTCAATCTGTTTCCTAAGAGTTGACATCCACTAGAAGTACTTTTTCAATCTAAAGGTGAATCACGAGAATTCCACAGTCCAAGATTAGGAGTATGCTTTTGGTATCTAAAGATACGTTTGACAGCCTTTAGATGACTCTTTTGGGTGGGCTTGATAGAGACCACAAATACTGGTGGCAAACATGATGCCAAGGCGACTCATTGTAAGATACAACATAGGTCTAATTAGTCCATGATACAAGGTAGGATTGACATTGATACCATCAGCATCAGCATGAATCTTGGAAGGAGAGGCCATGTGAGTCTTGGCAAGCTTACAGTCACTAAAAGGGAATTTCTTTAACATATATTGCACATATTTACTTTGAGAAATGAAGATTCCGTCGGGGATTTGCTTGACTTAGAGACCCAATAAAAATGTTAATTCGCCCATCATGCTCATTTCAAATCTATGAGCCATAACTTCAATGAATTCGTTACTCAAATCTTCATCATTTGATCTAAAAATGATGTCATCAACATATACTTCTGCAAGAATGGTATGAGACCTAGACTTTTTGATGAACAAGGTATTATCAATGGTACCACGTCGATATCCATTATAAACAAGATAGTTCGCCATAGTGTCACATACCATGCCCTAGGAGCTTGTTTCAAACCATAAACTGCTTTATCCAATCTATAGACATGATTTGGAAACTTATCATATTCAAAGCAAGGAGGTTGTTTGAGAAACACTTCTTCTTGAAGATCTCCATGTAGACAAGCAGTTTTGACATCCATTTGATACACTTTGAAGTTCACGAATGATGCATAGGAGAGGAAAAGTCGGATGGATTCGATTATTGCATCATGAAAAATGTTTCATCATAGTCTAGACCTTCTATATAAGTAAACCCCTGAGCCACCAATCATTCCTTCTTTCTTGTAACAATTCCATCCTTATCCATCTTGTTGTGAAAAACCCATCGAGTGCCCATGATAGTTTTGTTCTTAGGAAAAAGTGTCCATACATTATGACGCTCAAACTCATTCAGTTTATCTTGCATGTCTTTAATCCAATCAACATCTTTCAGAGAATCATTTATCTTCTTGGGCTCAATTAATGAGACAAAGTTTACGTACAAACAAAAGTTATATGTTGCTTGTCGCCGAGTACGAACACTATCTGAGATGTTTCCAATGATTTGGTCAGTGGGATAACAAAGGACAGAACGAAAATTGATCACAGAAGAGCCAAATCCACTTGAGTCCCTAATAGATTCTTCATGGTGAGGAGAATGATCTTCATTGACAATAGCAAGAGAACATCTTCACTCATTTCAGCAGGTTCACTAAATTGATCATTATCCATGAGAGAGGAGGATGGAGGTGAAAGGTGATCAACTTCAAAAGATATAACAGGTTCAAAGAGCTCATAATCCTCAGATGGATGATGGGTGAGCTCATCTAGAATGGATGCATGATGATCCTTTTGATCATTTACATAAGACTCATCATCGAATATCACATGAATTGATTCTTCAATAATCTGAGAGTTTATGTCGAATACACAACACGCTTTAGATTCATTTAAGTATCCTAAAAAGAAACCTTCATCCGTTTTTTCTTCAAACTTTGTACGCTGATATTTTTGATTCAAGATGAAGCACACACATCCAAAAACATGAAAGTAGGAGATATTTGGTTTTCTTCCTTTTAGCATTTTATAGTAGGTTTTACCATGACGCGTGACAATAATGGATTTGTTTTAAGTATAACATGCGGGGTTGACAACTTCAACCCAGAAAGACAAAGGTAGACTAGCTTCCACTACCATCGTGCATCCAACTTCAATTAGCGTCTTATTTTGTTTTTCAACGACTCCATTCTATTAGGGGATTCGAACGAATGAGAAATTTTGTGTGATTCCTTTTTCATTGCAGAAATCCTCTATAATGGAATTTCTAAACTCAATGCCATGATCACTTCGAAGTTGACTAATCTTTCGGTCGTAAAGACCTTTGTTTCATTTAACATACGAGATAATTTCTTTAGTAACATGACTCTTTTTCGAAGACACAACACCCAAGTGAATCTAGACAATTTATCAATAATTATATAAGTAAATCTTTTCCTAGACCTAGATTTGATTGGCAGGAGACCAAACAAATCCATATGAAGAAGACCGAAGGGAACAATGATGGAGATACATGATCTTGGCTTGAAAGAAGACTTAGTTCGTTTGCCTTTAACATATGTTGAGAAAAGTTTGTCTTTGAGAAACTTCATCTTGGGCATTCCCTGAAAAGATCATCACCAAAAAACCATTGAAAGAGTTTTGAAATTCAGATAACACAACTTCTTATGCCACCACGAATTGAAGTGAGTAGGGGATAGAGAGATGAAGCAGTATGAGAGTTGAATCAACAGAAAACATATCTAGCATATAGATATCATTTTTCTGGTTTGCAGTGAGCACAACAGATTTCTTTAGATCGATGATGTTTCCTTCCTTTTTACTGAAATGAACCTCATAATTGTCACACCCCCAAACCTGAATGACGGAAACGTTCGGGGGTGGAGGACGTCATGTTTAGTGTCACAACACATGCATCATAGCAATCAAAATAATAAACAACCATTTCATTAATATGAAAGTGTTTACAAAGTATGTGGTTCACAAAAGATAGACTCCAAAAGTAAATAACAAAACAAGACATGAAGCTACTATGCTCCATCTTCTGAATCCCAGTGCGCGTACCTGTCTACTAGTTTCCTAAGAATACAAGTTATTTTGAAAGATTAGATTAGCATTTAAGATGGTGAGTTCATAAGTATTTTAGTGATGTAAAGTAAGTTGTAAGTTCTTTTAGAAAAGTTCCCTTGTTCCTCCAAAAAATCCTATATCTTCTGATGGGATGAAAGGTAAGTAAAATGACTCTACAATTCCTTCAATGAGTACTAAATGGATACAAGTTATATAAAACCCAGAGTAAATAGACAATCGGTTGTGTGAATCTACCCTAAGCCCACAACCAAACAAGGAACAAGAAATGAGGCGGAAGTCACACATCCCATTGTTTGTTAGATCTTCATTGTATATAACCCTGGTGTATTCATTTGGTACTTACGGAGTTAACTGTAATAGTTCCTTTATATTTGATGAAAACATTCTTTAAGAAAAACCTATATTTCCTTTAGTAAAAATGGTAACCACAACAGTTCCTTCTATAATCACTTAGTTTATACTAGCTATATATAATCTAATATCGAACAGATAGTTAATTGTGTGAATCTGCCCTAAGCCCACAACCAAACAAGGAACAGGAAATGAGGCGGAAAACACCCATTCAAGTGCCTATCGGATATTAATTATATATAACCGTGATGTATAAACTAAGGTATTATATAATTAACCACTAAAGGTCCTTTAAGTTATACTGGTTTAATAAAATGATTTAAACCTTTTATAGATAAGTTTCTAGTTTAGCCAACTTAATGTTCTATCTGAAAAGTATGTTTTTGTACTAGAAAACGGTTTACTGAATTTGTATGCTATGACCTGACCCATACCTGTTAATCCCTATGATTACTTGGTGTATACATAATATATATATATATATATATATATATATATATATATATAGCTAAGATCGAATAGATAGTAGACTGTGTGAATCTTCTCTAAGCCCACAACCAAACAAGGAACAGGAAATGAAACGGAAAGCACACATCCTACTGCCTGTCGGAACCGATTGATATATATCCCTAATGTATCCACTAAGGAATCATAAAGTTAGCATTATAGGCCCCCTTCTAACTGAATGTTCATGTTACGAGTAAGTTATGTGGCGTTGTTCTATTGTTAGGACGACTACTAGAAGTAATGAAATCCTGCACTCTTAACGCCTCAGTCGATACTGTTATGAGTTTTGTATATATTAATATGTTGTATTTATTATTGTCTAGTACTTTGTAGATGTACCCTTTATAAATAACATCCGGTACTTTGTAGATGTACCCCATATATAACTCCCGTACTTTGTAGATGTACCCCATATATAAATCCTGGCACTTTGTAGATGCACCATATATATATATACCCTTATACCATGTTTATTATCATCTTTTGTTTAGAACAATGAGTTAGTGATACATTCCTTCCTAGGTTACTGGGAGTGTAAAGTATAAGTTCGTGAATCATGATTTGTTCTTCTGTTCTTGTTATACTGTGTTCCTTCCTATTCTAGTTATAGTATGAACTGAACCACTAAACTATACCTATTATAGTTTACTAGTATGTTTATTTGAACTGTTACTGTCTTGAAGGAAAGACTCAATTATCTACTGAGTTAAGCATGTTCTTCTAAGAATGAAGTATTACAAACAATCAAACTAATACTTTAAAAAGAGTTTTTGAATCGTTTTGATCACTTACAAAAGCATAAGAAATCTTTTAATGTGATGGTTATCACAGGTAAATATTTACACAATATTCATTGTGTTCAACTTGTATTCCCCCCCCCCCTTAAAAGCATTTAAAATTTTAAAAGATTGATTATAGGGGTATGAACTCACCTTATATGGGTGATTCAATTGAAGATTCACGTATGGATGAGAAGTTCCACGAATGAAGTCCCGAGGCACATTCGAGTCCTAATTGACATATATTTATACATATATGTATAATATTAGTGTTTAATACCACTAATATGAACGGAAACAATCTTAGGGACTAGGAAACACTTGGAATGAAGTGTTACAATCACATGTGATTGACTAAAGGGAGTTCACGGCCACACAAAGTGTGTTTACGGACAATGAAGAGTTTACGGCCAAAGATGCTTAAGTGTTTAAGGCCAAAGCTTGATCTAAGAAGGGTCTACGGCCAAAATCATGATCTTATGAAGGGTTTACGGCCATAGGAAGAGTTTACGGCCGTAAACGCTTGAGGATTATGCACTAATTGCTTGTTTCATGGTTAGGAATCAAGTGTTTCTTATGGATAACAAGATGATGGAATAGATACTCACACTTTGGAGGTCTTTAGGGTGTTTACGGCCCAAGAACAAGTGTGTGTTCTTGGTGTTCTTGGTGAAAAGATGAAGACTTGAAGATCTTGAAGGAAAAGTGATGAGTTCATGGATGAAATCAAAGGGTTTCACAAGATCAAGAAGGATATCAAGAAACAATGGAAGAATCACTTACAATATTGAAGAGAAATGGAAGTGTTCTTGATGATACTTGAGAGAGAAATGAGTTTCAGCCTTGAAAATGTGAAGAATGATGAAGAAATGAAGGAATTTGATACTTAAAGGGAAGGGGTTCACGGCTGCCTAGAGTTTACGGACGTAAACTCTAGTTTGCGGCCGTAAACTCCTTGTGATGGAGTTTCCGGCTCGATTGCAACCCAATGAACTTTAGCTAACACATCCCTAGACACAATCCTTAAGTGTACTAGGCTTAGAACCCTCAAACAGGCCCCTAACAATGCTAAAAGATAGGAGAAACAAGTTTGAAATTTGATTGGATTGATTGGCTTTACCAGATAGAAATTTCGGGTTGTCACATCATCCCCCCGTTAGATGGAATTTCGTCCCGAAATTAACTTTCCTAGTAGTAGTCCTGGGGCTGTGCTTCTCTGAATGGCAGAATACCCACTCGTAGACCTGGGAAACGTTTCCCCGAGGCTCATGATAAGATTCATACTTGGTCCATCTATCATCACCTCGTGTATACAAGTCGTATATAATTAAGATTAGTAAGACGGTCGGATGTGCGACTCTGCCCCAGGTCCACAACCAAACAAGGAATAGGAGATAGGACGGAAACACACATACTAAATCTGCATAATCATAATTATATACCACTCTCGCGTGTACACTTAATAGTGATAGGTGGGCTGTATTCATCCTTAGCCTCTGTACTTGAACTTGATCTGTTGGACGAGTGGTAGTTCGGGAAGGTCTGTTGAGTATACGGTGGCAAGGTTTCGGAGAGCAAGGTATTCCTCGCATGAGTACTTCGGGGTCTAGAAGACAAGATACAAAAATGAGGTCTTGGTCGGGTTGTCGTTATGAATGACGAGGGTTTCGTGAATTTTTCGGTTAAGGCGATAGAATTTTCGAAACATATGAATGTTGTGACTTGTTCAGATGGATTTTTAGTTCTCTTATGAATGTTGTCACCTGTATGGATGTTTAGTTCTCTTATGAATGTTGTGACTTGTTCAGTGAGTTATTATAATTACTTTTAAATGTTCCCCAAGTTTCAATCTTATAAAAATATAAATTAAATTTTAAAGTAATTATTTTATTTCGAAAATGTACCGCTGCTCGCTGGTGATTCCGAGGCAGTTTCTCCTGCGGTGATCATCAGAACTCGTCCATCCGTGCCCAAGTTCTTCGCTATCGGGAAGTCCCTCTTGTAGTGCCCTGTCTCACCACAGCCATAGTGGGCTTGGTTTATGTAACGCCCGTGTTTCTAGGCTAGGCATTAATATTGACATAATAGTCTAGGTTAACCTTTGTAACTCATTTTGAAGAAATGAAAAGGAATTATGTGAATATTATGTGAATTATGTGTTTTATGCTTAATTACTAGGATTTAATTAATTCAGAATAAAAATGAGCATCGAAAATGAATATTAGATAAAGCCGATAGCTATTAAGAAAGTTGTAGTGGTCGTGACAAGGATTACGGATATATAAAGAATACCGAAATCCGAGTTATAACGAAGAAGTTATGACCTGTCGAAGTTTCGCGACAAAACCGGCACGGTGCCGAATGTCGTAAAAAGTGAGTTTTTGATAAACTACTTTTTAGCCTTAGTAATCTAAACGAATGTCGTAGTGTTCGTTAAACCGAGAGTATGTATAAAAAGAACGCCCAAATCTGACTTGGTATGAGGAAGTTATGATTTTTCTAAGTTTCAGCTTAGCAGTAGACAGCTAAAAACTCGAATTTTAGATCGAGTGATTTTTAGCCGATACAACCTAAACGAGAATTGAAGGTCTCGTCAATAGTAGCACAACGGTAAAAAGACAGACGAAAACGGACGTCGGATGAAGAAGTTATGAATTTTTAACGGATTTCCTGTCCCGGTCTGTTAAAAATAATAATATAAAAATTAAAGTCAAAATTAGCCGACGAAGTCTAAACGAAAGTTGTAGAGCGTAATTTTACCTACACGTGCATATAAAGAACGTCAAAAACGGAGCCCGTATGCGAAAGTTATGGATTTTAGAAGTTTTTGCACAAAAATCGAGAAAATTCGCATAGTCATACTTCGGCCACGTCACCTTCGTTGCATGTGTGCCACGTGTCCGAAATCGCTGTGTCATCAGAAGCGTGTCCGAACCGGAGAGCCATCCGAAGTGGTCCAATAAGAATCCGACGCGTGTGCCTTGGTGGCGAGCCCTCGCATCCGACGCGTGTCGCGATGACTCTTGCATCCAAGCCAGCTGCTTCGCTCCGCAGACGCCACGTGCCTTCGCCTCCTGCTGCCTCGTGCCTTCGCCTCCTGCTGCCTCGTGCCTTCGCTGCTGACTCACCCCTCGGACCTAGACCTCGGTCCAATCAGAAGGCCACACCTGGACCCTCGCACGTGCGAGCCATGTGCCTCCTCTTCGGATCTGCTGCCACCTGGAAGCCTCTCAGCCGTCCGATCAGAAGCCTCGCACCTATAAATAGAAGGGTGCGAGACCTCCAGGGTATATTTTGGAAAGTTGTCATTTTACACCCCTAAACCCATATTTCTTTCATTCCAACTTCCCCCAAAGCCCCGGTATCATACCAAACACCCGAAACACGTCCCGAAGTGCCCAAGAAGCCCGAGAAATTTATCTTTTCGGTTTCGAAGCCTGACCCTCGCAGAGCCCGGTTTCTCAATAAAACTCCCGGTTTTATTAGAAACGATCGTTTTAGTAAATGAAGTGCTGCCCGATTATCATTAAATCATGTAAGTGTGTAGTTACTTTCACCTTACACATAGATATGAAGTATTTTATATAAAATACGTGTTGTGTGAATATATATTGTTTGTTTATTTGAGATGGATGTTGAAGGAATGATTTATACAGGTTTTTAAATAATTTAAACTGTATATGTATTTTTATCTACAAAAATGTTGGGTAAAACATGGGTAGATGAAATAGTGGGTGTGTGATGAAAGATGAGTTGGATAAATGAGATGATCAGTGATATAGATCATGAGCTGAGGGTGAGTGGTGAGTTATGAGAGAATCACTTACCCAAACGTTGGCCCCCGTCATTCAGCAGAGTATGAATGACAACCATGGACTATTCTAGATGATTTGTGGAACACTAGCAGGCTCGCAACCTGTAAGTGTGTGAACTATATGTTCATCAACTGTACTCTAAAAACCCATTGACATGTATTGCAGGGGGGATTCCCGTGAATAATACTTTCGATAAATAAGAGCTATGGACTTAGCACATGCTGTATAAACCCTGGCAGCTATGGACTTAGTGCCTGTTGTATAAACCCTGGCGACGATGTGACTTCTTGTCTATTCCTTAGGATGAATCCTTAGGAATGAGTGATAGTTGATTCTTAGGGTAAATCCTTAAGAAATAAATAAGATAATGGGGTTGGGGTAATTTGGTTGATTGTTTGATGTTTAAACATAATAAATTTATTTATTGTGGGTTGAAAACCCTATATGCTCACCAGGCTCCTAAGCTTGACCCACTCAGCTTTTTATTATTACAGGTAGTGGACCCCGAGCATAGTCGGATGATGATGATGAGTGATTTTTGGATTATAGGCCAGTAAGTGTAAATAACTGTTGTAAGGCTTATAATGTCTTGTTTATGCTTTTGATCAGTATCGGAACATAACATCCCGAGGTTTTGATATAAAAAGGAAATTATATATTTCTTAAAGAAAGGTTTTGATAAACTTTTATCATGTTTTGTTTTGGGGACCAATTCCGCAACATCTTTTAAAAGGATTTCTCTGATTTTATTTTAAAAGCATAAATTAAATCGGTCTTTTCTGGCCGAGAAATTAGCGGATGTCACAGTTTACTTCTACTCCGGGGACTTGGGAAATCGATTATGTCGGTGCCCTGAAGAACCTGCGGCAATTTAGGCATTGCATTTCCCGACATACTCCAGTGTGGTGGTAGTTACACCCATCACACTTCGGGAGAGTTCCAGCATATCGACTGGCAGGTGCTGGAGTAGCAGGTGTTGTGGCGGCGTATACTGTAACTATTTGTTGCTCTTGCGGGGGTTCTTGTGTTGTTCGCTCCTTCCTATTTGTCCCCGACTTTCGTTTATAGTTCCCTCCCTTTGATGACTCAGGAACAGGGACCTCCACGCCATGGCGGAATCCATGGTCAATAAGTCGTTGTGCCAAGCGTTTGGTGCTATCGAATGTAGTTGGGTTAGAAGACAGTACATCCCCTTGAATCAGGGTAGATAAACCCCAGATGTACCTTTCTATCTTCTTACTCTCCAGGGTAACCATCTTAGGGCATAGTGCTGCCAGGTCGCTAAACCTGTCAGTGTAGGTCACTATGTCTGAGCCGACCATGGTATGCTCCCATAGCTCGTGTTCCAGTTTTTGAACTTCGCCCCTAGGGCAGTATTCTTCCAACACCATCTCTTTTAGGTTCTCCCAACCTATGGAGTTAGCCACTGATAGGTTCAGTGACTTAACATGGCTATTCCACCATGTTAGGGCTCTGTCGGAGAAGGTGCAGGCAGCAAACTTAACTTTGCTCCCTTCTGGGCACAGACAAATTGCAAAGACCGAATCTGTTTTCTCGAACCATCGCATCAGAGCAATGACTCCCCCATTTCGAACGAAGGATTTGGGTTTGCAGTTCATGAAGTCCTTGTACGAACACTCCCGTGGGTGTTCGTGGGTAACTCCGGGGTTGGTTAAGTGGGTACTACTACCAGTTCCGTTGGTACCACTTTCGCTGATGTGAGTTATTGCAGCTGCTACTGCGGCTGATATCGCTGTTGGAGAGAAATAGGGTCAAATTGTGGTGGTGAATTATCTGTTGTGATATTGACCCCGCACCCTACAGGTCTATCGCGAGGCATCTTTTGCTAAAAATAATACAAAGATGAGACAGGAATAAGTTTATAGCAGTGGTTATAAGCCGAAAGCTGAAAAAAAAAGTTATCCTAGTTTTGAGTGTATCTGTTTCTGACTTTCATAGGGTTCTGGAAATAATTGATAAAGTGAGTCTATATAAAATAAACTTTATGAATCAGAAGTGGCTATCCTCGAATGAATTTCTGTGAATTGAATAACTGATACTGACTTCATGAAAAGAAATAATCCTAACACATAGTGTGAGTAGTGAAATCACTAGCTCACTAATTCAATTAAGTTTATTATTTATTAGTGTGACGCATAAGACGTTTTAGTTTATCCGGCTGATCACTTCTTGGAAAACTCTTCTTGAATCTCTTTTTGTTTCTCCTTGACTCCTCTGTTGACTGCTATGATGGAGTGGTTACATCTATCAGGGTTTGTCGTGCGAGAATGGAAGTGTCTAAAGAATCTATGAGATTAAGTGTAACTCTATGGGGTGATCCTTACCGGGTCCTCCTATAATTGCGCAATGTATACAAGTTGTATATAATTTAAGATTAAATAGACCTTCGAATGAGTGATCATACTCCAAAACCACAACCAAACAAGGAACAAGAAATGAAGCATAGATCACAAATTCTAAGTCTATAAAATCTCAATTATATAAAACCTTGGAAGTATACACTCCAGAATCATAGACCTACCGGAAGGTTCTTTTAAGTTCTCACATAAGTTATTTATAGTGCCTAAAATACTCCTATAGTATTTTAATGTAATGAACTTGGTATGTTTTAAACTTGTTGTTGTCTTATACTATCATAAAATACTCCTATAGTATTTTAACTTTATGTTCTGATCAAGAAATCCCTTGAATAGAATTAGGTAAGTTTTAAGACTGTTATAACACCACATCACTCCCAAACACATGTCGGTCACATCTCAAATGAATATAGTTGATCATGCTATATTGATCCCATATATGATTACATAACTGTCCAGGTTTGACCGTAGTGTTCAACCTTTAAATTCATCTGTTTGGTTCTTCTTGTGATACATGTTCTAGTATGTATATATGTATAAGCATGTATGTATACTTTTATAAATTATTGTTATATTTTTAAAATATACTTTTAGTCAGAGCACTTCGGCCCCATTGCATTTATAGTTGTATATCTTTTATAGGTTGATATACTTAGTTCACTATAAACAATGCTCTGATACCAATCTGTCACACCCCCAAACCGGAACGGCGGAAACGTTCGGGGGTGGAGGACGTCATGTTTAGTATCACAACACATGCATCATAGTAATCACAGTAACAAACAACCATTTCATTAATATGAAAGTGTTTACAAAGTATGTGGTTCACAAAAGATAGACTCCAAAAGTAAATAAAAAAACAAGACATGAAGCTACTATGCTCCATCTTCTGAATTCCAGTGCGCGTACCTGTCTACTAGTTTCCTGAGAATACAAGTTATTTTGAAAGAGTAGATCATCATTTAAGCTGGTGAGTTCATAAGTATTTTAGTGATGTAAAGTAAGTTGTAAGTTCTTTTAGAAAAGTTCGCCTGTTCCTCCAGAAAATCCTATATCTTCTGATGTGATGAAAGGTAAGTAAAATGACTCTACAATTCCTTTTATGAGTACTAAATGGATACAAGTTATATAAAACCCAGAGTAAACAGACAATCGGTTGTGTGAATCTGCCCTAAGCCCACAACCAAACAAGGAACAAGAAATGAGGCGGAAGTCACACATCCCATTGTTTGTTAGATCTTCATTGTATATAACCCTGGTGTATTCATTTGGTACTTACGGAGTTA
Source organism: Lactuca virosa (assembly GCF_052849685.1). NCBI lineage: Eukaryota > Viridiplantae > Streptophyta > Magnoliopsida > Asterales > Asteraceae > Lactuca > Lactuca virosa. The sequence goes on from NC_136429.1 coordinate 326,084,441, forward strand.
ACTGTAATAGTTCCTTTATATTTGATGAAAACATTCTTTAAGAAAAACCTATATTTCCTTTAGTAAAAGTGGTAACCACAATAGTTCCTTCTATAATCACTTAGTTTATACTAGCTATATATAATCTAATATCGAACATATAGTTAATTGTGTGAATCTGCCCTAAGCCCACAACCAAACAAGGAACAGGAAATGAGGAGGAAAACACCCATTCAACTACATATCGGATATTAATTATATATAACCCTGATGTATAAACTAAGGTATTGTAGAATTAACCACTAAAGGTCCTTTAAGTTATACTGGTTTAATAAAATGATTTAAACCTCTTATAGATAAGTTTCTAGTTTAGCAAACTTAACGTTCTATCTGAAAAGTATGTTTTTGTACTAGAAAACGGTTTACTGAATTTGTATGCTATGACCTGACCCATACCTGTTAATCTATGATTACTTGGTGTATACATAATATATATATATATATATATATATATATATATATATATATATATATATATATATATATATATATATATATATATATATATATATATATATAGCTAAGATCGAATAGATAGTAGATTGTGTGAATCTGCTCTAAGCCCACAACCAAACAAGGAACAGGAAATGAAGCGGAAAGCACATATTCTACTGCCTGTCGGAACCGATTAATATATATCCCTAATGTATCCACTAAGTAATCATAAAGTTAGCATTATAGGCCCCCTTCTAACTGAATGTTCATGTTACGAGTAAGTTATGTGGCGTTGTTCTATTGTTAGGATGACTACTAGAAGTAATGAAATCCTACACTCTTAACGCCTCAGTCGATACTGTTGTGAGTTTTGTATATATTAATATGTTGTATTTATTATTGTCCGATACTTTGTGTTGGATATAGTGTCTAAGTCCATAACTATATTTGATATGTACTTGACCCGACCCGGCATGGTCCATTTGGGTTGCACTTCACCCGAATAATTTATGGATAATCGTTTGAGAATAGTATAAGTTATGATTTATTAATATATTATAAGTCCTAATATATTAATATAAAATCATATTATTTAATTAGTATTGATCTATAATTAATCTAGAATTAATTTAGAGATCAAAAGTATGACTAATTAAATATGGGCTCTTGTATTTATATAGTGTGGGCTAATGCTTATTTGGAATGGGCTAGACTTGCATGGAAAGTCCATGGATACTCCATGGAGCTTTAACCCATGGATCTCATGGAAATGAAAAGACATGGGTATTAGGGTTTACATGAATGTAACCCTAATCCACCACACTATATAAAGGAGGCTTTGGTTCTTGAAATCACATGAGTTGTGGTGAGTAAAGTAAGAGGGCCGATTTCAAGAAGGTGATTACTATTCTCTCAAAGTTCCAAGTTTGTGGTGATTTGTGATTCCATTTGAGGCATCCACACTATTGGTGCTAGGCTCTAAAACTCCAAGCAATCAACTACAACTACAAGGTAAGTAATTCTACTAGCTTATTTGATTCAAGTTCCCCATGCCATGCTAGATAGGATAAGAACCTTGGAAAAATAAGTATTTGCATCTATCATAGTCAAACATAGATCCAAGGTTTCTAGGGTTGCATGTACACCATAGGAGTGTTAGAATGCTAAAAAACCCATCAGTGGTATCAGAGACTGGTTTGTTTATTTGATACTTGATGCAAAAAAAAAAAAAAAAAAAAAAAAAAAAAAAAAAAACTTGAAAATCAAAGTTTTGTTCAAAAGCTCGTATCAAAATTTCAAGTTTTGTATATGTACTTACGATTCTTGAAATTTTTGATATGAACATTCATAAACATATGAGTTTAGAAGATCATAGAAATTATGTGCTAATAATTGATTAGATTAATTCTTGATCTTTATGTGTTTTAATGGAGTCCATAACTAGTTCTTAAGTTATGGATAACCAAAAGTCACATTTATAAATAACCATTAAAAGAACACATAGGTTACAAAAAATGAAGAGTCTTCATTTTTAATAACCATTAACTCATAAGTTATGAGAAATGAAAAGTTTTGAAAGTTTACAAAACTTGCCCTCAAGTTTTGGAACATGTAAAGTCATATTAAAAACTTTAGTTCCAACCCCTAGAATTTTAAAAGTTAAAATTCAACCCTTATACTTTATAATATTATAAGTTTAATAATATTTATATATGTATAAGATCAAGTCGTCTTACCGCTAGTACGCCTCATTCACGAAGCCGGTCTATAAGGGGGTATAAGGTTGTTGCCTATAAAATGGCAACTTAATGGGTGTCCACTCTCACCCACCGCTTCCTTGATCGGTGGAGGGTCGTTAGCCGAACGGGTAGGACAAGGACTTATAAATTCTCATTAAAAGTATAATGATAATACTAAAGTAACTAAACTTTATTGAATTCCCAATCTTAGTTATTTTAGGAAAATGTGAATAAGGTGCTAATCCATGAAATTACACTTTACACTTTGTTTAAGTCGTTAGTGGAGCGTGTGTGGTTAACCGGCACACTAACTTGAACTTAACAAGGTAGGTAAAGGGTGACTTAATGTTTATCATAGTATCAATGGAGCGTGTGTGGTTAACCGGCACATGGATTGAGGGGTAATACATTAAGGGTACCAAGTAATTTGCATGGTTACTTCACACCTTGTTTTGTGATCCTCGGCATCCCAGTCACAAAACGTGAAGGGCACACTCTAGATTGAAACATGCCATTGAAAAAAGTTCAATGAATCTCAAAGAATCTAGGAGTTTCTAAACCAATTAAAACCTAATTAAATATTTCGTTTTTCATAGTGGAAATTGGTGAATCGTCATTCACCTACCTTCAAATATCTTATAGCTTAGATTACGGCAGCCCTCTTCTAAGTTATAAAATATTGTGTTGGGTCCTAGCCTTAATATTACATTTGGGTGTTTTGTTAAGGACTATCTCTATATCTAATCTAATCTATTCCCTCTTCTTTTCAGATGTCTTCCAATAACAATGCTTCTGGCTCAAACCCTACTAGCTCCTTCTCTCTCATGAATCTTTGTGGGAGAGTCATCTTTGATGGGTCCAACTTTACAGATTGGATCAGAAACATCAGGATGGTCACTCGGTATGAGAACAAAGAATATGTTCTCGACAAGGAGCTGAAGGTACCCGAGCCAACTGCTACTCCTGAAGAGCTTGCTGAATATGAGGTACATGAAAGAGATGCTACAAAAGTGGCATGCATCATGATGGCCACCATGACAGTCGAGCTCCAAAAATCCTATGAGGACTACTATCCTTTTGAGATGCACTAGGACTTGATGGACCGCTACCATCAAAGTGCTCGTCAAGAGCGATATGAACTAATCTCCTCCATGATAACAACCCGAATGAAGGATGGTGAACCCATCACGGGCCACATGCAGAAAATGCAAAGGTATGTGGATCATTTACTGAAGCTGAATGTGAACTTCCCTGAGGAGTTAGCAATAGACATCATTTTGCACTCCTTGCCATCATGTTATGATCAATTCCGCATGACATGTCACATGAACAAGGAAGAAGTCACCCTCAACAAATTTCAAGGACTCTTGAAGACCGCCGAAAGTGGTCTAAAGGGTAAGTCGGTTGTTACTACTCCTACTCCTACTCCAACTGCGGCCAATGTCTTGGCAATCGGGCATGGCAAAGGGAAGAAGAGAAAGAACCCTTCTAAGGGTACCAAGGGTAAGACCCTTGAAGGCTCCTCTTCAAGCAAAACCAAGAAAGGTTTTGTCACTCCTTCTGCTAACCCTAATGAGGCTGAATGCTTCTATTGCCATGAAAAGTCGCACTGGAAGCGAAACTGCCCAAAGTACCAGCAAGATTTGAAGGATGGGAAAGTAAAACCCAACCATGCAGGTATATACACTATATTGTCTAATAACTCACCTCATTCTAAGTCTTGGGTCCTTGATACAGATTGTGGTATTCACATATGTTGTGATTTGCAGGGACTAAAAAGAAGTGAGAATGTGGAGCAGGGAAAGGTAAACTTGATCATGGGAAACAGGAAAGCTTCACCTGTCACCAAGATAGGAGTTTATTCCTTAGTGCTAAATAGTGGGTTTACATTAGATTTGAATAAATGTTATTATTCGCCAGAAATGGCAAGAAATGTTATTTCCTTTCATGCATTGTATAAACAAGGTTTTACCTTTTATTTTGATAATAATAATGGTAGTATTGATGCTTTCTTTAATAATGTTCTTTATTTTAAAGCATTACCTTGTGATGGCGTGTATGAAACTGTATCTGTTGTAGATAATCTAGGAAATAATGTATTGTGTATTAACTCTTCCACTAGCTTAGATAAAGCATCCTTATGGCATTGTCGTCTTAGACATGTAAGCAAGAAACGCATAGGCCAACTCCAAAAGGATGAAGTCTTGAAGTCATTTGACCTAAAGTCAGATGATAGTTGTGAATCTTGTTTGCTTGGTAAAATGACAAAGTCACCTTTTACTGGCACTTGTGCTAGGGGTGAAGGTTTGTTGGACCTCATACACACGGATGTGTGTGGACCCTTCAGAACCGCCACAAGAGATGCTAATCGGTTCTATGTGACTTTTACTGATGATTTTAGTAGATATGGATATGTCTACCTAATCAAGCATAAGTCAGAAACCTTTGAGAAATTCAAAGAGTTTAAGCAAGAAGTGGAGAATCAGTTGGGCAGGAACATTAAGATGCTTCGATCCGATCGTGGTGGTGAGTATCTTAGTACTGAGTTCCTTGACTATCTTAAGGAATGTGGGATTGTCTCACAATTGACACCTCCTAGGACACCACAGTTGAATGGTGTAGCTGAGAGGCGCAATCGGACCTTGTTGGACATGGTTCGTTCCATGATGAGTCGAGCTTCTCTACCAATCTCATTTTGGGGGTATGCCTTAGAGACTGCCGCCCATATCCTTAATCTAGTCCCTACAAAGAAGGTTGCCAAAACACCTCACGAGGTGTGGACTGGAAAAGTTCCCAATCTAGACCACATCAAGATTTGGGGTTGCGAGGCTTTCGTGAGACGCGAGACTCACGATAAGCTCGAACCCCAAAGTGAAAGGTGTATTTTCATCGGCTACCCACAGAAATCCTTTGGTTACATCTTCTACAGACCCAGTAATAATGTGGTCTTTGTAGCAAGAAGAGGATTCTTTCGAGAGAGATAATTCATGAGCCAAGGAGACAGTGGGAGGCAAATTGACCTTGAGGAAATTCAAGAGTCAAGTGGTGTAGGAACCTCAAACCCTAGCCCTCAACCTGAGGAGGAAAATCCTGTTGAGCCGACTGAAGAATCTATACCTCTGAGGCGTTCCACCAGAGTTAGGAATGCACCTGAGCATTATTATGGTTTTCATATTACTGCAGAAGGTGAGACACTTATCAGTGATAACACACTGGTAAATCTGGATGAGCCTAACAGCTACACGGAAGCCATGGCAGGCCCTGAGGCTGCTAAATGGAAAGAGGCTATGGATAGCGAGATACAGTCCATGTATGACAATCAAGTTTGGAACTTGGTTGACAATGTACCTGATCATAAGATAGTTGGGTGCAAATGGATCTTCAAGAAGAAGACCGACATGGATGGTAATGTACAGACTTATAAGGCATGACTGGTTGCAAAGGGTTATTCTCAAACTCCGGGAGTTGATTATGATGAGACCTTTTCACCAGTGGCCAAGATTAAGTCTATTAGGGTTCTGTTAGCCATTGCTTCATTTCATGATTATGAAATATGGCAAATGGATGTCAAAACCGCTTTCCTTAATGGAAAGTTGGCTGAAGATGTTTACATGGTTCAGCTAGAGGGTTTTGTCAGTACAGAGTACCCCAGTAGAGTGTGTAAGCTCGAGAAATCCATTTATGGATTAAAACAGGCACCTCGCAGATGGAATCTTTGCTTTGATGAGAAAATCAAAGAATTTGGCTTTTCAAGGAGTGAAGATGAATCTTGTGTCTATATCAAGGCTAGTGGGAGTATAGTCAGCTTTTTGGTACTGTATGTGGATGACATACTACTCATAGGAAATGGCATCCTAACCCTGCAGGAAGTAAAGTCCTGGCTTGGGAAGTGTTTCGCGATGAAGGACCTTGGAGAAGCTGCCTATATCCTAGGGATAAGGATTTTAAGAAACAGGAGTAAAAGACTAATTGGACTTAGTCAAAGCACCTATGTGGACAAAGTGTTGAAAAGGTTCAACATGCATAACTCCAAGAAAGGAGAGTTACCCATCCAGAGTAACGCCAGATAGAGTAAGACACAAAGCCCTAGTACTGAGGCTGAGATAGCAGAAATGAGTCAAATACCTTATGCTTCAGCTGTAGGATCGATCATGTATGATATGACGTGTACTCGACCTGATGTAGCCTTTGCTTTGAGCATGGTTAGCAGGTATCAGGGGAACCCTGGCAAGGCACACTGGACTGCGGTAAAGAATATCCTCAAGTACCTACGGAGGACTAAGGACTGGGTCCTTACCCTCGGTGGCAGTGAGGACTTGAGAGTTGTAGGGTACAGTGATGCTAGCTTTCAGACTGACAGGGATAATTTCCGTTCTCAGTCGGGCTGGGTCTTTACTCTAAACGGAGGGGCAATTACTTGGAAAAGTTCCAAGCAGGAGACAGTGGCTGATTCCACTTGTGAATCAGAGTATATAGCAGCAAGCGAGGCAGCAAAGGAGGCTATATGGCTAAAGAACTTCATCGGAGACCTTGGAGTTGTACCAGCTATAAAGGAGCCAATGGAGATTTTCTGTGACAGCAATAGTGCGGTTGCCTTAGCCAAGGAACCAAGAGATCATGGGAGATCCAGACACATTGACAGAAAATATCACTTCATTAGACAACGAATAGAAGAAGGAATCCTCGTGGCAAAGAGGGTATCATCAGATGAGAACCCAGCAGATCCCCTCACGAAGGGACTGACTCGGGCTAAGCATCTCCAGCATGCTCGGAGCATAGGGCTGAAGGATGATATTAGTTTTAGTAGTTAGATAATCTTGAAATTTGTAAAATGTAATTGACATTTGATGATAAATAAAATCTGTTATTTATGAGTAAAGTGTTGCTATCTCTTGTCAATCGTTTACTATTATTTCTTTTTGCATGTTTTGACTTCCAGAATAATTATGTTATGGTTTATATCATATTATTCAAACTCTCCACAGTCGGTCATATGTTGGAAGTAGATATGAATCAAGACTGTCATGGGTTGGCTTGTAGAGGTCTAAGATGTTAGACAAAGCGGGGCTACAACACTCATGAGTGCTCATAAGTTCTGAGTATTGGATTCAACCCACGCTCACTTGTATCACTTCATGGAATTTATCTCGAGTGATCGTGAGACGGTAATATCATATAAGTCTTCAAACCTAGAGATATGATTTGTTGCCTATGAGTTGGTTATGCATTGATTGCACGAAAACGCATTGGTAACTCGATGTTATAAACCGTGCTTTTGTGTGTAATTCAACAAGTAGTAGAGAAAACATATGAGTCGAAGTTTATCTGTTCCTTCTAGAATTAGAAGCGATATCTGGGCCCCTCGATGATTTTTTTTTGACCTATGTACCGGGCCCGGTCAGAACTAAATTGATGTGTTCAGTTAAGTTCTATGTCAAACAAATCGGAAATCGGGAAACAAATGCTGGACAATAAGCAAGACCATGTTCCATGTATTTGTCCGGCTGATATCTAGAACAGAGGATTATATGATCACTTATCTAAAATGGCGCTTCATAGTTCAACAGAGTTTAAAGAGCTACGATTGCTGATCGGTTCCTGAAGTCATACTTGCAACTATAGTTATTAGACTTATCCAAGTGGGAGACTGTCGGATATAGTGTCTAAGTCCATAACTATATTTGGTATGTACTTGACCCGACCCGGCATGGTCCATTTGGGTTGCACTTCACCCGAACAATTTATGGATAATCGTTTGAGAATAGTATAAGTTATGATTTATTAATATATTATAAGTCCTAATATATTAATATAAAATCATATTATTTAATTAGTATTGATCTATAATTAATCTAGAATTAATTTAGAGATCAAAAGTATGACTAATTAAATATGGGCTCTTGTATTTATATAGTGTGGGCTAATGCTTATTTGGAATGGGCTAGGCTTGCATGGAAAGTCCATGGATACTCCATGGAAAGACATGGGTATTAGGGTTTACATGAATGTAACCCTAATCCACCACACTATATAAAGGAGGCTTTGGTTCTTGAAATCAAATGAGTTGTGTTGAGTAAAGTAAGAGGGCCGATTTCAAGAAGGTGATTACTATTCTCTCAAAGTTCCAAGTTTGTGGTGATTTGTGATTTCCATTTGAGGCATCCACACTATTGGTGCTAGGCTCTAAAACTCCAAGCAATCAACTACAACTACAAGGTAAGTAATTCTACTAGCTTTATTTGATTCAAGTTCCCCATGCCATGCTAGATAGGATAAGAACCTTGGAAAAATAATTATTTGCATGTATCATAGTAAAACATAGATCCAAGGTTTCTAGGGTTGCATGTACACCATAGGAGTGTTAGAATGCTCAAAAACCCATCACTTTGTAGATGTACCATTTATAAATAACATCCGGTACTTTGTAGATGTACCCCATATATAACTCCCGTACTTTGTAGATGTACCCCATATATAAATCCTGGCACTTTGTAGATGCACCATATATATATATATATATATATATATATATATATATATATATATATATATATATATATATATATATATACACACCCTTATACCATGTTTATTATCATCTTTTGTTTAGAACAATGAGCTAGTGATACGTTCCCTTCCTAGGTTACTGGGAGTGTAAAGTATAAGTTCGTGAATCATGATTTGTTCTTTTGTTCTTGTTATAGTGTGTTCCTTCCTATTCTAGTTATAGTATGAACTGAACCCCTAAACTATACCTATTATAGTTTACTAGTATGTTTATTTGAACTGTTACTGTCTTGAAGGAAAGACTCAATTATCTACTGAGTTAAGCATGTTCTTCTAAGAATGAAGTTTTACAAACAATCAAACTAATACTTTAAAAAGAGTTTTTGGATCGTTTTGATCACTTGCAAAAGCATAAGAAATCTTTTAATGTGATGGTTATCACAGGTAAATATTTACACAATATTCATTGTGTTCAACTTGTATTCCCCCCCCCCCCTTAAAAGCATTTAAAACATTTAAAAGATTGATTATAGGGGTATGAACTCACCTTATGTGGGTGATTCAATTGAAGATTCACGTAAGGATGAGAAGTTCCATGAATGAAGTCTCGAGGCACAAACGAGTCCTAATTGACATATATTGATACATATATGTATAATATTAGTGTTTAAAACCGCTAATATGAAGGGAAACAATCTTAGGGACTAGGAAACACTTGGAATGAAGTGTTACAATCACATGTGATTGACTAAAGGGAGTTCACGGCCACACAAAGTGTGTTTACGGCCAATGAAGAGTTTACGGCCAAAGATGCTTAAGTGTTTACGGCCAAAGCTTGATCTAAGAAGGGTTTACGGCCAAAATCATGATCTTATGAAGGGTTTACGGCCATAGGAAGAGTTTACGGCCGTAAACGCTTGAGGATTATGCACTAATTGCTTGTTTCATGGTTAGGAATCAAGTGTTTCTTATGGATAACAAGATGATGGAATAGATACTCACACTTTGGAGGTCTTTAGGGTGTTTACGGCCCAAGAACAAGTGTGTGTTCTTGGTGAAAAGATGAAGACTTGAAGATCTTGAAAGAAAAGTGATGAGTTCATGGATGAAATCAAAAGGTTTCACAAGATCAAGAAGGATATCAAGAAACAATGGAAGAATCACTTACAATATTGAAGAGAAATGGAAGTGTTCTTGATGATACTTGAGAGAGAAATGAGTTTCAGCCTTGAAAATGTGAAGAATGATGAAGAAATGAAGGAATTTGATACTTAAAGGGAAGGGGTTCACGGCTGCCTAGAGTTTACGGACGTAAACTCTAGTTTGCGGCCGTAAACTCCTTGTGATGGAGTTTCCGGCTCGATTGCAACCCAATGAACTTTAGCTAACACATCCCTAGACACAATCCTTAAGTGTACTAGGCTTAGAACCCTCAAACAGGCCCCTAACAATGCTAAAAGATAGCATAAACAAGTCTGACATTTGATTGGATTGATTGGCTTTACCAGATAGAAATTTCGGGTTGTCACAATAATCGTCGTCATAGAGTTGACTGACTGAAATGAGATTATTCTTAAGACCTTTGACATATGAAACAGTTTTGAATTCAAATGAATTGCATTTAATTGTTCCAAATCCTTTTGTTTTTCCTTTGCTGTCGTCTCCATAAGTTACTACATGGCTATCTTTTCAGAGAAAATCATCCAGGAGAGACTTGAATCATTTCATGTGCATGGAACATCGACTATCAAGATACCATACATGCTCCTGACCCTGTAGTTCTTAAAAGAAAGAAAGTTAGGACACATTGGTCGATTTTTCAATGGTTCTTTTCACTAAGGATAAAACATCATACAAGCAGAAGGAAGACAATTTAAGAGTTTCCTATTTCAATCCATTTTTCATTTCTCAAGCAAAGATTGTCAACTCTCCTAGTATTTTCACCAAAGATACACTCACTAATCTTATGAGAAGTATCTCACAACGATAACATATTTTCTACTTCTGTTGACACTTTTCAGATAGTTAGGTTTCCTAAAAAAAACTTTCATGAATATTATGAAATTTGGAATGTGCTCTTGAGGTAAAATATTTATCAGTGTGACAAGAGGCCTGACACGATGGTATACTTAAAGATTCATCAATGTCAAAAGATCAAGAGTAGTCAGTGTAAGATTCACTAACGGTGCAATCTGGGGAATCACTGGGTATCTCATGAGTTAAGTGAAACTCACAGTTAGAAATGGGAAACTTAAGATACATTTAAATGATTGGAGTGGGAATGTCAAAAGAAAGGTTTCTAACGGTAAGATCCAAAGCAGTTGGATGAGTGGTGAAAACAGTAACACCATCAAGATTAGTTGTACAGTGTTTGCCAATGGGGGATTGATTTATAAAAGATCGACTAACGAAACTAGATTCAAAATCTTCCTTGAGATCAATCAGAGAAGGAAAATTTGATTTAGTTTCAGTTTGCTTATATATTTTAACAGCCTCATCAATATTTCCACCAATGATTTTCTCATATTGATTAGGTATTTGGAAGCTTATTATCTTATTTAGCTTATGGTGAGAATGAGTCCAATTGTTAACAATACCTTGCAACTTACTTGCATGTAACTCAGCTTTATCCTTTTTGGTGTGAAGATCAACAATAGTAAGAGATAGGTTAGTAACTTTAATATTTTGTTGAAGCAAGAGATTTCTCAAATCCAGTGATGTTATTAATTAGTGTCTCAATTTCTACTTTAAGTGAACGTTTTTCTTGATTAATGTTTGAGAGATGAAGATACAAGAAATTAAACATCATGCACTTTTCGTTATTAAAATAGGTAAAAAATTGTTTAACTAACACAGGGATGAGGAATCCCAGTCATGTAACTTACAATCAATGGCAACTTTAGCTAGATCAGCTTCAAACGTACTCGAGCTACTACTTTTTTCTCCGACAGTTGAAAATGCATCAGTGCATGCTATAAGACACTTTTCTTTTCTTTTACTTCCTTCCAGTTAGACACTGATGAGTTCAACCTTGATTGAATATTTATAGGACCATATCGCTTTTTATTTATTTGACTATCATTACGTTTGACAATCAAAGCTTCTCCTTTAGATTCATCAGAGAAATCACTATCGTAATTTTGAGTTGAGACCATTGTCTTGTTCCTCTAAGTGTTACAATTGATTTCCTTACATGGGATATTTATTTCTTCATGATTTCGAAGACTTTCAAATAGGGAGAAGAGGTTCATGGTTGCAATATTTTCGCTATTTTTAAGAATTCAATGTGATGATCCCAACTATCGTTCAAGGAATCAAACAACTTGATTATCAAGGAGCTTCTCGTCTTGTTCATATTAAACCGACTAATATCATTTGCTAGGAAATTAAAGCGATCGAAAACTTGAGTAAGAGTCTCATTCTTTTGCTGAAAGAATTGTTCATATTTTTATTTAAACAATTCTTTTCATCGGATGGTTAGGGTTTGTTTTCAAAAGAGATTTTTAAAAGGGCAGAAGAAAAAGACAAAGACATTGTAAATCAATCAAAGTAACCTGTTCTGATACCAGTCATAGGATTCCTTGAACTTAATCGATTAACAATTGCAAAGAAACTGAAAGAACACAAAGAGATATCACAAAGGGTTTTTCACTAAGAAAAGGTTCTCACAAAGAAACGAGCACAAAGATCTATGGGGTTCAATAATAAAGTAATGATACGAACCCTATTATATATAGAAAAGTGAATATGATATGAATCCATACAAACTAAGGATATCACCTAATCTACGTAAATAATAAAGTATATTCGATATCCCTAAGATATGGGATCTATTAACTAACTACACACACACACACACACACACACACACATATATATATATATATATATATATATATAAGATATTCCAATTATATAGTTTACATGCTGATACAACATTGTAGACTTAGCTTCACGCTGGCGCTGGTGAGATGCTGGCGCTGATAAGGAGTCAGCATGAAAGTTTTGAATTATTAGATTCTAAGGTTGACCTTGATGATGCGACTGAAGTTATCCATATGATCTTTCACTTGGGTACTTTCAGACATTCTGAGAGTGTATAACCTTTGCTTCTTATACAACCTGTTTGTCAGAGAGTTTTTCTGGTACTTGTCAAAAAGCTTTTCTCAGAGCCCAGAAGTAGTTGTTTGATTCACGACCTCCCTTGGTACTTCATCTGTCAAACTCAACAAAATGGCACTATTTACCTTCGTTAGAATGTCCACCTTATTTTCATCCTCCGTGTCCTTTGACATTTTTTCCTCTCCTTCTAGTGCCGCTGCACATCCTTGTTGAACCAGAAGACATTCATCTTCACCTTCTACAAAGTGAAGTCATTGGCACCATTAAACTTCTCCAAATCAAAATTACGAGTAGATATCTTCAATCACATGAACACAAACCGCAAATTTAATACTACTTGTTAGGAAGTATATCGGATAACTAGCAAAACCAAAAGCACACAAGACACAATATTTACATAGTTCGGTCAAGGTGACCTACGTTCACGGGCAGGAGGGGGTATTCTTTATTTCAGAGTTCTCAAATAGAGGTTACAAGTACAATTTCATAGAGATTCGCCTATCACTCTAGAATTAAAGACCCTTTAAATGACTTAGCATGCATCCTTATTTATACTTGAGGGATCTGACCTAAAACCCTAATGCGCCAAGCCCATTGGCCTATAGGCCCATGAAAGGTGTCAACCAATCATAATCTGCCATGCAGGATCTTTTGGAACATTTATCCATGCCATACAACCCATGAGCTTCAACAACACAAATGGTGAGGGATCATGAGCCATAGTGGCACATCATGATGCAGAGGTGGTGCATCATGAACACTAGTAGTGCTTCATCCATCATTATGGTGCATCAAGGTGTATTCCTTAAACATCGTCAACTTCATGATATCCTTGGACAATCATGAGCATCATAGAGGAATTCATAACATACAGCTCATCAAGGGATACCTTTGCATATAGAGCCAAGTGGCGCATACTTGCATCAAGATGGCACATCAGGCATGTGGATGATGCATCTTGATCAAGGGATGGTGCATCCTCTCATTGGTTGGCACATCCTCTTCCAAGTTGACACCCATCCTTCTCAAATAGCGCATGTAGACTCTAAGTTGGCGCATCATATCCATAATGGCGCACCCTCCTCGTGAATGGCATATCATGTTACTTGGTGGCATATCAAGTCATTTGGTGCATATCATGTCACTTGGTGGTATATCAAGTCACTTGGTGGCATATCAGGTCACTTGTGGCATCTCCTTTCGCTTTGGCATATCCTATCATTTGTCAGGAGATCCATTCCTTTGTCATGAGATCCATTCCCTTATAAGATGATCTATTTCTTTGTCACATGCTTCATGAATCCCAAGTGCATCATTGAGTTCCAAGCATTTCATTGAACTCAAATGCTCCATGCGAATGCTCCAAATGCTCAAGTCATATTTAACATGCCTCATACCTTTTAATTGCTTGTCCTTTTTCGGCTAGTATTACTTCTCAAGTGTTTCAATGGTGGGGTATTTTGGTTCCTGCTTTATCGTCTTATGCATATTGGTTAGATTGGTTCAAGACTTTGCAAATTTCTTCTTTTGATAAACATATCTTCAAAGGAGTTTTCTATGTGACTTGGTGGGCTATTTGGGAGTTTAGAAATTCTTGGCTTTTTGGAGTTACAATACCGAAATCGGCTCTTATTTTTTATAGTATTGTCAGTAATTCGTTTTTTTGGGTGTACCGTTCGGTGTACGAAAAGTTTTAATTGGGTAGGATGGCTTCAAGACCCGAACATTGCTATTGTGTATTTATTTTTCTTTGAACATTGCTATTGTGTATTTATTTTCTTTCCGGTCTAATTTCTTGCTAGTCCGGGCTTTTTTGAATAAAATGTTGTCGTTTAAAAAAATTATGAATAAGAAACAAATGACAAATAAATTAAAAAGAAAACCAATAAGGAAAATGTCCTCATTTTAGGTATGGCAAAAGAGATTAACCCTGAAACAAAATCAAAACATATGAATGATGTAAATTAATAAAAAAAAATCCTCCCTAATAAATAAAGATTTTTTTTGCCACATGTCACATTCTCATTTATTTTGCTACATGTAATTTTGTGATTATTTTAAATTAATTTTTATTCCACATGTCATTTTATGGTTCTTTCCTTTTATTAAATTTCAAATAGTATTTAAACGTAATAATAAATGTATATCAATTTCATTAATGAACTTTCTTTCTAATTTCAAAATTACTAAATTAAAGATTCATTAATTTTCTTTATTTATTTATCTAAATTATTTGTTTAAATTTAAAAGAGAAAAAAAAACATTTTAATTTTATTAATTCAATATTTTCTCACTTTTCTTATAAATTCAAACTTCTCAAATGTTTAGAATTCTATATTTAGTTTTTTTTATAAATAAACTCATGTAATACATGGGTCTCACAACTAATAAATAATAAATACACAAATGACTCTAAAATAATATTTCATTGCACCTTGAAGAGTGAATATTCGGAATATAAACATTTCTCTCTAGCATAGGTACTACTGGAAAATATTAACTAAAGCTCACAAAATAACTATTTAGAAGCAAAAGTGAAGACATTAGATGAAATTAATTTTTTTTTTTTATGTTAAAAACCTACTTCGTTGACGATATCCTAAAATGCTAATTTACAAGGATTGGAAATCATCTTCTTCAATGTTTATCTATTATAAAATTTTTTTGATTGCAACAACAATGGAATAATGCATAATAGGTATTGATGTTTTATCATTGAGCTAAAAAAAAGTCATTTTGGGATGTAAAAAGACCTTATTTGGCTGCAAAATAGGCCGTGAAACGATACTCGTGTATAATATATTATTTTCTATAGAAATGTCCTTTTAAAGCTTTTTCAATACAAAAAAGTTCAATTTTCTTTTGATTTTCATATATTAGATTTGAAAAATTAAACGTGTTTTTTTATTTAAAACTTAAAACTACAATATAAATTTCTTCTAAATAATACTTAGACTAATCATCATACATCATACATATTTATAAAACTAGCATTTTTTCTTGAATCTCATGCATTTGAAACCCTATTTTTTAACTTCCTCAAACCACATTCATTTGAAACCCCCTTTTTTAACTAATGCTACTCAAAAGTTTTCTTAATTATGATTTAACACTCAAAAGTTTTATAACTTATATTATGTTTAATTAGCATTTAGTGAAAAATTTACTATAAAAAGGTCAATCATTTGTGTCTTTTGTGTTATATAAAATCTTACATGTAAGAAGGATTTGAAGATATTATGATTCAAAAGTTTTCATATAGTTAAAGCATTCACGATCCAAATATGATGATTTGAAGAAATGGGTTATGTCGCATCGATGGTAATTGTAATATGATTTTTTCTTTCAACAAAAACAAATGAAGTTTTTCTATTCTTTCTTTGTATTCAGTTTCTCATTTAATCTTTATATGTGATTTGTGTGTATTACTCAATCTTTAATGTGACTCTCCAAACATCAATGTTTTGCTTGGAATATCTTTCTGATTCTTCTTTTTTAAGAAAAATATTTTGATTGCAGGTTAGTGAAGAATTGTCATCAAGTTTCTATGGTTGAATGGTGTTAAATGAAGAAAAAAGATTCATAAAATAGATATAGGTTTTTTTGTTTGAGCAAAGTTGACGAATGTTAGTTTTTTCTTTTGATTTAAATGTATGTTTATATAACATCTTTATTTATATATTCAACCACCCAATGCTCTTATTTATTTGATTGTAGTTTTTCTATTTTGATTATGTTTATTTTCTATTATTTTTTTGTTGGGTTATCCTACACAACATATTTAAAAGACAATATTTAAAAGATAACATAATTTTGAACATTTGATATGTAATTATGATAGACTTATCATGATATGTTCTTCATATGAAAGTAATTTATCCATATTACTACGACAAGAATTATATATGACATTTACGAAAATATATATATTATATGTGATTTGTTTAACATGTATATGCACCTATGTATGTTATAAATTTATAATTAAATATCTTTATGTTTAATAATTGAAGGGATTAAAATGATGCATCAAAACCAATTATTTAGACGAATATAATAATAATAATAATAATAATAATAATAATAATAATAATAATAATAATAATAATAATAATAAATTTACATTTACAAGTATCGCATTCATTTGAAACTCACACTACAACTCAACAGTTTTCTAATTTATGTATATTTATTAGTTACAACTCAAGAGTTTTTAACTTATGACTATTAATTAGTAATCACTAATAACTTTTTATTTTCCTTTCTTTTATAAGGTTGTAAAGTTTTGCTCATTAAAAACATTAATGTATGTGAAGAGATTTGTGATTTAAATATGAAGAGTTAATATAAATGTTATAATAGATGTTTTAGTGTTTTTATGTTATTAAAAGTTATAGTGTTTATTTTTCATATTTTTTATTATTCGTTGTATATATATCTTTTTTAATACAAATGTTATAATAGATGTTTTTTTTATTTTTATGTTACTAAAAGTTGCAGTTCATATTTTTGTTTATATGTTTTGTTACACGTTATATTATCATTCATTTGATATATAATTTACACAATTTTAAACGGTTTATAAAATTATCAAATAATTGTATATATCACAATGACTTAAAAATTAAACTATAATGTTTAATAAAACTAATATGTTAATTATATGTTTGCTTTACTACTAACATTTTGTTTCAAAGTAGAAATATTAAATAATAATTTGGTAAAAGTTATTATTTTAACTATATAATTCTATTCTCGCGCAACGTGCGGGGATTCGCCTAATATCTTATAAAGCTAGCATTTTTTCTTTCACCACATTCATTTGAAACTTTCATTCATTTTTCCTTTCACCACATTCATTTGAAACTCCCATGACTTTTCAATTTCTTCATAATAATGGTTATAAGTTGGTTAATAAGATTAATTATATATCAGACATAAAGTGTAATCATATACAAACTAAATTTTAATATAATTAAAAGAATATCTTTTCTTCTACTTATAAAACTATGTTTTTTTAACTTTTAACATATTATACTTAAATTATTAGTTTTAATATATTGTTGAATGTAAACCATTATCATTTTATATCTACAACTTTTGAACAATTTGTATAAAATACTTAAATTATAAATTTAAATATAACATTACAGGATCAACTTAAATATAACTTTTATTTTAACTTAAACAACCCAAATAATATTTTGTAAATACTTAAAAGTGATAAATTGTAGTGTTTTTTTAATAATGATGATAAGTTGGTTAATAAGGTTAAATAAATATCAAACCTAAAGTGTAATCATAAATAAATTAAATTTCAATACTAAAATAATATTTTTACTTCTACTTATAAAGTTATGTCTTTAACTTTTAACATATTATACTTAATTTATTAGATTTAATATGTTGTTGTATGTAACCATTATCAATTTAAAGCTACAACTTTTGAACAGTTTGGACAACATACTTAAATTGTTAATTTAAATATAACATTACAGTGTCAACTTAAATATAAATTTCAGTTCCACTTAAAAATCTCAATGAATATTTTGTGAATAGTTAAAAGTGATAAATTGTAGTGCTAAATGCAAAAACTAAATTGTAATATCAATTTAACTAAAAAATTTCTTAAAGATGTTTGTATAATTGTTAAAAGTTTTCAAATAAGTAGTTTAAAATAACTTACAATAACAACAGTTAAATATAACTATATATATATATATATATATATATATATATATATATATATATATATATATGATTATATTGTTACCTTTAAAATCAAAAAAACAATGTTTGGTGTTTTAAATAATTATAATGATAGAAATTAAACGTTAAACAAATAAATTTTAAAAAATTAATTAACAATAACAACAACTATAAATAACACTAAACCATATATTATATTTAATTTTATTCATGAGTAACTCGCAGATAGAAGTCATTCAAACGCTTGACATTATGCAGTTATAGTAGATGTATATATTATCATATAATTCAAAATAATCAATATATTATATCAATTTAATATACGAATTATTATATCAAATTTAACAACAACGTTATTGTTATATTTAAAAAAAACATATATTTATAAAGATTTCAACTATATAAGTGTTTCTCGCAACGCGCGAGCATTTGCCTAGTTTTTTATTAATTTTAGGAAAATTATAAACAAAACTAACCTATTTATTTTTTCCTCAATTTTTTAAACTTTTCTAAGATAATACAAAAATGGTTGGTATCTTTTGTCTATAATCATTTACCATTGAAGAATCTGGTGCATGCTGGGCCCACAATATACGAGGGATCTGAATGTAGGAAAACATCTCCAAAACGAAAAAGACTTTGTGGGCTCTTCGAAACAGACACGTGAGACTTCCCACGTGTCTGGAACTGCCTACAAATTACATATATTTCTTACATTAAAGAATTCAATTGAATCAAATATTTGAAATCCGCAGCCACCCTATAAATACCGCCGTTCACCACCATCTTCATCGCACTCTCCGCTCACTCGCACACAAACCTAAACTAGATTTAGTGTTTGTGTGTCAGACAAGCGTAAAAATGGTAGGGTGGGCCATAGCCGTGCACGGCGGTGCCGGTGTCGACCCTAACCTCCCAACCGAACGCCAAGAACAGGCCAAACAACTCCTCGCTCGCTGCCTCAATCTCGGCATAACCGCTCTTCGATCCTCGGCTTCCGCCATTGATGTCGTTGAACTTGTCGTATGATTATGAACCACTGTTCCCTTGATAAACTAATTTCGTTTTCCTTTTATTTGGATTCGCTAACTGATTAGCGAATAATATGTATAACGGTGTAGGTTCGTGAATTGGAAACGGACCCGATATTTAATTCCGGCCGTGGATCTGCACTGACGGAGAAAGGAACGGTGGAGATGGAAGCCAGCATCATGGATGGGCCTCGCCGGAGATGTGGAGCGGTGTCCGGTCTAACCACCGTTAAGAACCCCGTCTCCCTCGCTCGCCTTGTCATGGACAAATCCCCCCACTCGTATCTCGCATTCTCCGGCGCCGAGAACTTCGCTAAACAAATGGTACCTTTACTTTCTTCATCTACTTGCATTTCACACTACAAATTCATCTCGCTAAAGAAATGTGATGTTTTTGAAGGGTGTGGAAAGGGAGGAAAATGATTACTTTATCACCCAAGATAACGTCGGAATGCTAAAACAATCGAAGGAAGCAAACTCCATTGTGGTAACTACAATCAAATACCAATTTAAAGATAAAAACAACATTATGATGTTTGTATAAGTAATAAAACTGTTTTTTATTCTTAGTTTGACTACAGAATCCCGACGAATGGATACGAATCATGTGGGGTCGAGGTTGAAAGCCCGATACAGATGAACGGTCTTCCGATCAGTGTCTACGCACCGGAGACAGTAGGGTGCGTGGTAGTTGACAGCCAAGGTCGTTGTGCCGCCGCAACATCCACCGGAGGGCTGATGAACAAGAGAACTGGGAGGATCGGTGACTCTCCTCTGATTGGTGCAGGGACTTACGCATGTGATTTATGTGGTGTTTCTTGTACCGGAGAAGGGGAGGCGATAATCCGGGCAACCCTTGCACGGGAGGTGGCTGCGGTGATGGAGTATAAAGGGTTGGGTTTGCAGGAAGCGGTGGACTTTGTCATAAAGGAGAGGTTGGATGAAGGGAAAGCAGGGCTGATAGCGGTGTCGAATAAGGGTGAGGTGGCTTATGGATTTAACTGTGTAGGAATGTTCAGAGGGTGTGCCACTCAAGATGGGTTTATGGAAGTTGGCATCTGGGAGTGATGAGCTCAAGTTTTAGATCTCCTAGTTATTAACTAAAAGTAGTAATCTTTTAATTGTAATAAAACTCAGGGGTCTATCTCTTTTGGTTGTTTTGTTAATTACCCAATCTATGTTTAAGAAGTTTGCTTGTGTTTATTTGAGGCTTTTCTTTCTTCTATCAGTATTTTATTTGACATGTAAATAACAAAATCAAACATCAAGGCCTTTATAACTAGAAACCAAAATATTGGAGGCAATCATGCACACGTTTTCTTCATTATTTTAGTTTTGTATATCTATCACGTTACATACATCTTTTGCAACAAATTATAGGGTACAATCGGTGTTCTAAAAGGCGTGTATCAATGCGTGCCATGACATGAGGCGTGTATCAATGCGTGCCATGGCATGAAGCGTGTATTCGCCGTTACGAAAAGTTTCATAACGTTGATGTTAGGCGTGACATGTGACAAGGCGTGATATGACATGTTATGACACATTATGACATGTTATGACGCATTATGGCATGTTATGACGTATGTTTTTTGGTTTGATACTATGTTTTTTCTAATAGGGTATATTTGTTATGTCTTTTCTAATAGCGTATAAAAGTATTGTGTTTTTTGATAACTTTTTGTTATTAGTTATTGATATAACATTTCTAAAAGTACTTATATTTGATACGGAGTATAAATTTATATTTATGTGGTAATATAATTATAAATTAATATAAAATCGTCACCTTACATCACGCCGTGAAAAACGTCATGGCTCGTAAAGCTTGAGGCTTGGCCTTGCCGCCACGTCACGCCTCACGCCATTTAGAACCTTGGGTACAATACATTTCAAATACACTGTTTTAATAAATTAAAAGGTAGTACAAGGCAAGCAGGGTCGAACCACAGAGAAAACTGATAAAAGTTTATACCTCTTTGTGCAAGGTACTTTGGTTACAAGGGGGTTTTGTTTGCAAAAGTTAAATAAAAAAAATAACAATCTATTTTGAAAACATGCAGAAAATGAAATAAATTTGAAAACAAGTTATTGAAATGGTTCCAGTTCCAGTTCTCAAGGTTGACATTTAATTTGATTATGACTTGATATAATTTGTGATTGCTATTCTATGTTGGTACTGAAAGATATTAGCATGCTTTAATACCTCTCGCTTGCGAAATTATCTAACCAAAACACGCTCTTTGACTAGACCTAGTTTTGCTAATTTAACCTAAACACGCTCTTAGATTGTATTGGAAAACCGCATTATGTTTTGTACAAGCTTCCCAACAATGTTTATTTTTTCTCATACACTCGGAAGTGTGAATACACGTGATATATGCTTTACAATAAGAAAACTTATTGTTTGTTACCAATTATTAACTTAATAGAACGATTAGGTGCCCTAAAAGTTAATTAACTACACAAAAATTCAATTCATGAAAGTGGTCAATCAAACGCAAATCAAATTCAATGGTTCTAGTTTAAACAAAAACATAATCACTAGAATAGAATCACAAATCAAACATCAAATCATATGCTTCAAGTCAAGCAATCAACATGTTTTGAACAAGAACTAGAAATTAGGGTTTCTTAGCCACACATGGCTAAGAACGAATTAACCAACAAAAAATAAAAATAGAAGTATTTAATTCTTACTAATGGAAATTAAAAATGTTTGCAATGATTTGCTCTTCTTAAAAGCTCCAAGAAATCCCCAAAATCGCCCAAGATCGCCAAAACTTGCTCCAGAAACTGTCTGATGTGAAAAATGGTGACTTCCTCTCTTTTAGTAAACTACTCACGTGCCTAACTCAAGGTCATGTGTTTTTTGTAGGGCCCTGCCTTTTGCCCATGTAATTTTAGCATGGCCATGTGTCTTGACTATGTGTTTTAGCATGACACGTGCTTTTTTTCTAAAAGTCTAATAAGTCTTCACCGTTGGCTCCTTCTTCAATCTGGCTTCACCCCGAGTCATGTTCACAGTTACAAGCATTCACAAATTTTCAGTCTCTCAAATGTTTAGTTTATGTCTAAAAAATACCCTAGAGTTTCTCTATTTACTTTACGATATTCGTATTATCTAGATTTTCATATCATCATATCTCCAAATGTATGTACTGATTGTACTCCGAGTTTAATCAAAAAATATACTACTTAAAGTACTTTGTTCAATTTTTGTTATGTAATTATTTTCTCCTTCAAATATTATTTTAAAAATTTTATAGCAAACTTATTGTTATATTAAAATGATATACTTATTATGATAACCTCATTCTGCACTATGGTATCAGAGCCAAGCAAGATTTTCTGGATGGATATGTGTGATGGATTTATTTCAAATTTGATTAATTTTGGTTTAATGTTTTCTAATAAAATTATGAGTTTTAATAAGTATAATTCATAGTCAAGCCTAGTGATTGGTTGGATTCGCATAAAACGCGCAAATAAGGATGTAAGTCGCAATGTCGGACCACAATCATTGTCGAGACGATTCCCCTCAGTTCATCATTATTAAAACAAGTAAGCTTTCTTATAAAATCTTTAAATAAAAATTAATTAAATATGAGTAAGTTTTTGTCACACCTTTGGCCGAGCGGCGGAAATGTCAGGTGGAGCGACGTTAGAATGTTGACTTACAATTAAAGAATATAGTTAGATTAACACATACCTTTATAATATAAATATCACTTCCATTTATCAGCTCTTTTAAATAAGGATCTGAATTTAATACATAGTAGTTTATATTGATAATATTTCTTCTCGGTTGACTGCTAGTCACCTCTTTAGCCAGTGTTGTAAGATCTCTTGTTTCCATATATTCCCTAAGAATACATGCGTTTTGAAAGGTCAACATAATTTTGGTGAGTTCACAGGTTTTGGTATACTTAAAAAAATGTTTTGTCTAGTTTGTTAGGTTTTGTATTTGATGAGACAATGAATCGAGTATTGAACGAATTAGAGTGTAAATTCAAAGTAGAATTGAAAGATTTGAACACCGATGTAAATATGATCTGTTTGGCTCTATTACGCTTTTGCAAATTTTACAGAGTACAATGAATATTCTGTAAAGACTTCGTTACTAAGACACTAGTAACCACTCCTATTTATAGAAGAGAAAAGCATACAAAAAATATACTAAGGACTAAACATGAAGCTTCGAATATTATGCCCTAGTAAAATACATTACAAAAATGTTCGAAGACCCTAAATACAAACTTCGACTATTACAACATTTCGACCCTAACAATCTCCCCCTTTGTAATCAAAGTCGAAGTCTTCAGTTTGTAAGTAGAGTAATGGAGTACAGCAAAACTCTTCGAACCTCAGTATACCAAGAAATATTTTTCTTCAATTCCTTCTTGTCTCCTTCATTGTTCTTTTTGCAGTGGTTCATACGAACAATCAAGTTCGTATATTGAGATGTAGAATATCTCTCCACTTCGCTAGCTTGGAACAAAAACCTCTTCGCTTTTCCAGCTTTATCCTTTCCAGCAAAAACTATTCCAAATGGCTTTAAACATATTTCTCCATCAACATATTTCTTTAACTCAGTCTGAGTCAACGAAGGAGCCATTGGAACTTTTACTTCCATTCCCTTTGCAGTAGCCAACTCCACATCAGTCAGTGCTAGGCACTCATAATAATTCTCAATGAAGATTTTGATGTGAGCAACTCCAAGTTTGAATTCCTCTGGATCTGTGTTTTGCAGAAAAGAAAAGGATTTGTCTTTCAGAAGCAATGCCACTTGTATAAGGTCATACAAGTTCATCAGAGGAAAATCTGCAATAGTGAATTCGCATGTTTTTCCATTTGCCCTGGCCACAACATATTTAACATTTTGAACAATGTTTTCAAAGACCACATCCTTTTTCATGCTTATCACCTTCTTGATCTTGATCAGTGACCAAACATCCTCAGGGGATTTGCCAAGTACTGTATGAAAACGAATTTTCATATGAGTCCCTTCATCTTTTTCTTTGAAATTCCCTTCAGCTTTGAACTGAGGCATGATGAACATCATCTCATTTATAGGGAAATCCAACTGGCATGCATCAGTGTTTGTAACCACATAACTCTGTTTTGGCTTCTTATCAAATGAGTACATGTGATTAAAGGCAACCAAGGCTTCGATTGTTTCATAGTTGTAATGTTTTGCTGGATCACCTTTATTCATGCCCTTCGGATCACCAGCCCTCTGAGTCATGATGCTTTGAATAAGCCTCATTTTCTCGAGTTCAGCTTCAGCTTCAACCTTCTTTTCTTCTTTAGATTTTTCAACCAGAATTGATTTTCCTTTGTCTTTCGAAGCAGATTTTTCAGTTACGTCTTTTAGCTTCGAACCACTTCCACCAGATTCCAAAGGTTTACCAATTACAATTCCTTTCGAAATTGTTCTTGTAATTGGTAATGTTGTTACGATTGTTGAGGTCACTGGTTGAGCAGACACAATTACTGGTTTTGTTGAAGGGATGCTAGATGGAAATACCTTGCCCACCACTTTCGCTTCTTCTTCTGTTGACTTCCTTTCTCCCCCTTGCACCCCTGTAAAAACAGGAGGGTCAGTAGTTGTGGGAAGAAGACTAGATATGCAAAATAGTGGAGCAAGTTGCTTGTTAAGTATGGCTTCGAACTGCACAAACTTCTGGGATAAAAATTCTGGAGTAATCAACGGTGACGAAACCGGTTTCGTTGAGATCTCCTTCAACTCCTTTAACAACTTGATCACACCTTCAAAATTTTCACTTTCAGACTTGGAGATTTGAGTTATTTGAGGACTCAAACCTTCGTATAGCTTGACAAATCGAGTGACAGCATCACAAATGATATCGACCTTCTGATTCAAGGACGCATAATCATGTTGAACAGATAGAATTTCCTTTTTCATGTCTTCACGAAGTTCGTGAATTTGGGAGTTAACATCCTCCCTCACTTTCTTGACTTCCTGAACAAAAAGAACATGTCGTTCTTTTGTTATGCTTCGCAGATCCTTAACTTCTCCCATAAAATCAGATCTGAGAGTTTTAACACGAAGCTCAGAATTCTGATCTGTGTAATCAACCTTTTCTAAAATAACAGACTCTGAGGCTTTCATCATTCCAGAAACTTTGTTGATTACTCTTGATTGAAACATCTTGAGCATAGAATCAACTTCCAAACTTGAAATAGATGAACCTCCGCCAAGATCAGCTTGGGATTGAATGATGGAGTTCAACTTTTGATTAAGAATTTTGTATTGCTTCATTGTCATTAACATATGATCAGGAAATTCTTCTTCTTCATCATGAAACTCTAGGTCTTCGAATGTTCCACCAAACCCTTCATTATCAGTTTCAGTGGGTGAAGATGGTTTGGGTGTATCAGTGGATTGAGAGGAAAAAATGGAAGTAATTGGTTGATTGATGATATGTTCAAAGGTTGGTGAAATAGTGGTTGATGTGAGAGGAATAGTAGATGTTGGTGTAACAGAAACCAATGATTCGAAAGGAGTAGAGATAATTGGACCTTGATCTGCATCTTTCGAACCACCTTCACCCATGTTGACATTTGCATCCGTATCAGATACGTGTGCAGGGATGCCTGAAGCTCGAACCTCCTCAAAAATTGACTTGGCAATCGAAACTTCGGGTGGTATGATAACAGTCTTCTCAGGAATGGAACTTGTAATGATAGAAGTGAACTCTGGAGTTTCTGGTATTCGTTCATCCTCTTCTGTAGACTCAGTAGATAAAACAATCTTTCGAGTCTTCTTCGTCTTCTTCTTTTTCGGTTGTGACAAGTGTTTTGCCATATCTTCTGCTGCTCTTTTCTTGGATCCGGGAGAAACAGGAACAGGTACCTCACGAATTAAAACTCCTTGGTGAGTAATTTGAGGCTTGCGAATCAACTTCTGTGATGGTGACTTTCGTTTGTAAGTGGATTTCATCTTGATTCTTCGAAACATCCCTGTTTTCGAAGGAATAATCACGTTCTCTTGAGTCTCTTCCACTATTGGCTCAATCACTTGTGTTGCTTCAACTGTCACTACAACATTTTCTGTCTTCTTCTTTGGAGATTTAGAGGATGTTGAACCCTTCGTTTTCTTTTCAGGTGAAGCAGGATCAGCTTTCTTCGACTTTTTGGTCTTCTTTTCGTCGCGTGGCAACAAAATTCCCGTAGGAATAGAAGAATCGAATGTTTTCAGATATGCAATCAAAACAGGATTCGTAGGATCCACCCTTTTAAGCATCGCGTCTGGAATCCGAGCAACGTTTGGAAATTCATCAGCATTGTCAACAACTTCCTTCGGAAAGTGATAAGATTGAAAAGTAACCTTCTCTTCTTCATTTGAAACCAAGATGCCTTCCTTGTTGTAAAAATGTTGCAGAATTAGACTCTAGTACCTAGCACACGAAATGCCATGAACAACATTCGTATGTTCTACTCCTTTTTGGAATTCCTTCCATAGCTGTGTAGAGTAGTCTGCTGGAAGATCATAGTATAAACCAGCCACCATGGCATAAACCTCCATCCTTCCTTTATCTAATCCAACTGTTCTTCCGGTTAAACAACGCAAAAATATCCCAAACAAAAAATTCCATACTTTTGGAAGACCAGACTTCTTAAAGTCACTTATCTTTGACAATGAGGGCTGATATCCCATTTCATTAAACATATGAATTATTTGGGAGAATTGAAATTCAACAAAAGGAGGTGTATTTGGAATGTCAAGAATCTGACAAAACAGTTTCTTGGAAAGCCTAACCTTTTTGTCATTGATTAGGTGAAAAGTAATCGAATCAGAGGCTTTGTTGTATGTAGCAGTAGATCCTGCTTGAGAAAGCCAGGATACCGGAACAGAAAAGGAATTAAACATTGCTTTGGATAAAACAGAGTGTTTTAAAGAAACAATAAGCATCTTGAATTCTTCTGGACATTGAGAAAGTTCACCATCCACATAATAATTGGTAGATTGAATCTTCATAACTGGTGCAGAAGAAGTATCTTCAGTAGAAGGATCGACATGAGCAGTAGTCGCCATTGTTAGGGTTTGAAAAAGATGAAGAACAGAGAATTTGGGAAGTTTTGAGTTTTGATCGCGTAAACGTATAAAGTACTCTTAAACCCCCTTTTATATGTAACCCTAAATGATTTGAATTTGAAGCGGGATGCATTTAATGAGATCCGACGTGGCACCTTGAAAATCGGACCTGTACAGTGGAAAGGTAGCCATGCGTCAAAAAGTGTCTGTCACATCACCTAGAAAACCGGGCAGAATACCATACGTCACGTATACATAGCCTGTCATTATCCCCTTAATAGAATTGTAACCGTTAGAACCCTTCGAATGGAGGCAAGGCTCTTTCACTTTTGGGATAAAAAGCGAAGTCATTTGCCAGATGTTCGAAATCATCAGCCTGAGTTGGTATTACTCAGAACCTCAAGGATTTCGTGTGTGTAGTGTGCCAAAGAAAGTTTAGACAAGAAACAACAAAATTTTTTTTTTTTTTTTTTTGAATTTTGTGATGTCAAAAATTTAATTTGACACGAAGGCAGTTAAACCCCGGGCAAAGGTTGCTTCGTTAATCATCAAGAGAGATGATCAACAGCTTATGTATGTTCCCGTGAATTACAATCGAATACTTTTTGATAAGTATCAAAGGGCTTCTTTTAAGAATGCTTCGTGGGTAGGTTCAAAATTTCGTTACATGTCAACCTAAACATAAGGTGATAAAGTGTAACAGAAATTACTTGTATGACCAGTGTAGTCAGTGACAAGTCGGCTTTGAAAAATTTTAACATGACTAGGACATTCGAATGAAACTCACACGGAAATCATATTCATAAAAAAATTGTATACTGGATCTTGTTGGGTAACAAACATCGTGGGTTTCGAATGCTTGATCAAGACCACTCATTCGAAATGAATATGATTTGGAGTTTCGAACATTGGTACAGAAACAAAAGTTTCGTATATATCTGGAACAATGTTCCCCGTCAATTCCTTAATTTGTAAGATTTTTGGGTTTCACTTCCATCACGGACTCATGATGTCAGATCATAAACACAGAGTTTTTATATATCTAAGTCTCGATGGGTTTGATCAGAGACCTCTCGGATATACGTCTTTGTGTGTGATCGTGTAAGAATGTTTTGGATGAAAAAGATTGGTGTAAGACACGAAAAGTACCTCTGTTATGTTTTGGACCAAACAGGAAACTCTTAACTCATTGTGAGAAGAGTAAGGTAGCTCAGAGACTAATGTGAATATAAGCCTGATTGGGAAGAAATTTTCGTACGAAACATTTCATTAAGGCTTTCGTACACACACATTGAGTCATGGAGGCTTTGGACGACATGCAGCAGCATGCTTCTAGGGACAACCTAACTAATTCGAATAATGAGAAACATATCAATTCATACGAAAAATTTTACCTGACCCTAAAACTGCCTGTATTATCCCCTCTGAATCATCATCATAATCTGCAACAAAAGTCTAAAAATAAAAATATTTTTGTTGTTTTGAATTTTTTTTTCTAAAATAAAGACCGAACAAACGAAAATCTTTTTGGATTTTTGATTTTTCGAAAATTTAAGGACAAAACAAAAGAAAATCTTTTTGAATTTTTGATTTTTCGAAAATTTAAAGACAAAACAAAAGAAAATCTTTTTGAATTTGTTGCAAACAGATGAATATTTGGCATTCCTTGAAGAGTGACAAATGTACGAATTCGAAGCGTTCGAAGCGTTGACTATGAACATTAACCATTAACTCAACGCTGAAAATAAGTGACAATCATGCGAATTCGAAGCGGTCGAAGCGTTGACCATGAACAGTAACCTCTGAATGCTGAATGACTTTGTGTTATCTTTTATTCAGCGCCTCTGATTCATTCTTTTTCGCCTATCATTCTTCTTTTTCGCATGGAACAGAATTGTCATCGATCATTCCAAGACCTTCTATTATTCGCATTAGAGATTTTTCATCCAAAGCTTTCGTGAATATATCAGCTAACTGATCAGTTGTTTTCACGAAATGCACTTCAATGTTTCCATCCTCCTCGTGATCTTTAATGAAATGATAACGAAGAGCTATGTGTTTAGTCTTCGAATGCTGCACAGGATTATGACAAATTCTTATTGCACTTTGAGAATCACAATATAATGGAATCTTTTTCATATTAATTGCATAATCACGCAATTGACTTTGGATCCATATTATTTGCGAAGTGCAAGCAGCAGCAGCCACATATTCTGCTTTAGCTGTGGAAATTGACACACACGTTTGCTTTTTCGACTGCCAGCTGACTAATTTGCCATCAAGAAATTGACATCCTCCACTTGTGCTTTTTCGATCGAGATTATAACCACCCAAGTCTGCATCTGAGTATGCTTGAACGAAGAATCCAGTTTTCGAAGGATACCACAATCCTAACGAAATTGTGCCTTTAAGGTAACGAAAAATATTCTTCACTGCAGTAAGATGTGGTTCGCGTGGATTAATCTGATACCTAGCACAATTACACACAGAAAACATGATATCAGGTCTACTTGCTGTTAGATAAAGTAATGAACCAATCATGCTCCTATACAACGTTATATCAACAGCAGGTTTGTCCAACGATGGTGTTAGCTTTATGCATGTTGCCATTGGTACACGAAGCTTTGTGCTATTCGTCAATCTAAACTTTTCTAACAGATTTTTCGTATATTTTTCCTGATTAATGAAAATCCCTTCTCTGTTTTGACGAATATTCAATCCAAGGAAATTATTGATTTTTCCCATCATGCTCATTTCAAATTTGCTTTTCATCAATTCTTCGAATTCTCTAGACAAAGCAGGGTCAGTCGAGCCAAAAATAATATCATCAACATAAATTTGAACAAGCATTAGATGATTCCCCACTTTCTTTCGAAATAATGTGGGATCAACTGATCATTGTTCAAATTTAGATTGTTTCAAAAATGATGTAAGTGTTGCATACCATGCTCTTGGTGCTTGTTTCAGACCATAAACTGCCTTATCTAAAATATAAACATGATTAGGATATTCTTCGTTAATAAAACCTGGGGGTTGTTCCACATAAACTGTTTCTTCAAGCTCTCCATTGAGAAATGCACATTTCACGTCCATTTGATAAACATCAAAATCTTTGTGAGCTGCATAAGCCAAAAATATTCGAACCGCCTCGAGTCTTGCGACAGGGGCAAAAGTTTCTTCATAGTCGATTCCTTCTTGTTGTGAATATCCTTTTACAACAAGTCTGGCTTTATTTCGAATAATATTTCCATCTTTGTCGGTTTTATTTTTAAAAATCCATTTTAACCCGACAATCGAAACATTTTCAGGTTTAGGAATTAATCTCCAAACCTTGTTTCGTTCGAATTCAGACAACTCCGATTGCATTGCAACAACCCAATCTGAGTGTTCCATTGCATTCTTAATTGTTTTTGGTTCAATTTTAGAGATGAAAACATTAAACATGCAAAATTCTTGATGAGTATTCAATACCTCATTCTTTGCACGAATTTGAGCTCTTGTCAGAACTCCCTCTTGTGGATTCCCAATAACTTGATCCTTCGGATGGTCTCTTGTCCATTTTTCCATGGGTGGATATGCTGGATCAAATTCCAAAGGGGCATCTTTGTATATTTCATCATTTTCTGAGCCTGCATTCGAACAAGCATCATCAACATTATGCTCCCCCTCAACAACATGCTCCCCCTCAATTTCAGCATTCAATTGTTCTTTCTCCCCCTCGAAAGAATGCTCTTCATCATCTAAAGTATTCAAATCCAATTGCTCCCCCTCCAGTGGACTATCACTCATAGTTTCGCCTTCTTGAGGAGTCGATGGTGAATCATCAGTAAGTTTTGAAAATTCTGGTATGTGATTATCAGGAGCATGAACTTCAGCATCAACTGCATGATCTGAAATTCCAAAAATCAAATCATAATCAGTATCATCCATTTGTATAGATTCAGTTTCAACTTGTGTTTCTTGTAAAATTGGATGATTCGTAAATCTATGCTCATTTGATTTAACATAATAATCATCGAATGTGAGATTGAACGTTTCTTCCACTTTTCGTGTTCGCTTATTTAACACTCGATATGCCACTGAATTGTGCGAATATCCAAGAAAAATTCCTTCATCAGCTTTTGCTTGAAACTTCAAAAGATGATCCTTGAGATTCATAATAAAACACCTACATCCGAAAACATGAAAAAACTTCACATTAAGTTTACGATTAGTCAGAATTTCTTATGGTGTAATATTAAATCGACGATGAATGAACGATCTGTTTTGAGTAAAACATGCAGTTGAAACAGCTTCAGCCCATAGATATTGAGGTAAATTCGCATATGCCAACATGGTTCTTGCTGCTTCGCATAATGAGCGATTCCTTCGTTCTACAACACCATTTTGTTGTGGTGTATATGGAGATGAAAATTTTTGCGAAATTCCTTTGTCCACCAAAAATTAATCAAGAACTTTGTTCTTAAATTCAGTTCCATGATCACTCTTTATTTTTCTAACAGTCTTCTTCAACGTGGTTTCCATCTTTTTGATAAAGTCAATCATAATTTGTGCAACTTCGGATTTGAGCCTGAGAAAATAAACCCACGTAAATCTGGAAAAATCATCAACAATAACTAAAATGTACCGTTTATTGTTGAGAGTTGAAACAGTCGAAGGACTACACAAATCAATATGTATAAACTCAAGAGGTGCAACAATTTTCGAATCAATTGTGATTGGATGACCTTGTTTATGTTGCTTGCCAACTTCACAAGCTGCACATAAAGAATCATTGTCAAATTTAAGTACAGGTAAACCTCTTACCAGATCTTGTACCACAAGTTTATTTATGTTTCGAAAGTTGAGATGTGAAAGTCTTCGATGCCATAACCAGCTTAAATCAGATGTAGCTTTCGAAAGAAGACATACTGTTGGTTTGCCTACAATTGGATTGATGCCCAAAGTGAACATGTCACCTTTCCTTTTAGATTTCAGTAATATTTCGTTTGTGTTAACATTCGAAATAACACTTCCTTCTTCGTTGAAAAGAACTTGATTGCCAGTGCCCACAACAAGTTGAGAAACACTAATCAAGTTATGTTGAAGACCTTCAACATATGCAACACGATTCACTATGAATTGTCCATTTGTGATTTTTCCATATCCCATGACTTGACACTTTTGATTGTTCCCAAACTTTACTACTCCAACATTTTTGAGACTTCGAAAGTCTCTTAAATTCTCCTTCTTTCCAGTCATGTGACGAGAGCAACCACTATCAATGTACCATTTGTTATCATATTGCTCGTCACACAATACCTGCAATTAATGAAAAATTTTAGGTACCCAAGGCTTTTTGGGTCCTTGGAAATTAGATTTCAATTTCGAATGAAATGAAGAACTTTTAACCCAATCACAAACTTTGGTTTTGAGACTATCAATTAAGTTCACTTCATCATCTAAAGGAACTGAAACATAAGTGTTTGTTAGTTTCGAATGTTCACTGACTTTTCCCTTCGCATCTTGAGTTTGTGATTGAACAGTCTTCGCTTTTGTGACAGGTCTCCATGTTTTGACTGAGATATTCGAATCCTTAGATGATGAGCTGCCATTCGAAGAAGTATTGACACAATTTTCGTATGCTTCATGAATTTGCTCTTTTGAATATTTATTTGACTGATACATTTTTCCTCTTCCGTCAAGCCAATGATCAATGTTCTTCCTTGAAGTCATTCCTTTTTCCCGTGACGTCCTCATAGTTTCTTTCTTTGTGTAATTAGGAAAATTTGGCTTTTGAGGTACAAAATCAACTTTGGGTTTGGTAACATAAGAGTAAGCATAGGATGTATCAATTTTTGATTTAAAATGTTGACGTTGAAAAACTTTTTGATTTGAATTGGATCTTTCTGAAAAATCTCTTGTTTTGTTAGTTTCAGAAACTTTCGAAAACTTTGTTTGCTTATGTACTTCAGACCTTGTTTGATTTGATTGAGATGATTGTTGAGTTTTTGAAAAAGAATCATTTTTAACGTTGAAAACCTTTTTGATGGATTGTGATTCAGACATCTTTTGAGACTCAATATTTTGCCAAAATATTTTCTTTCGTGCTTGTCTTTTTGAAATGTTGTTTTCCTTCGAAAATTTGTCAATTTGATCTTTAAATTCCTTAGAGTTTAATTTGACAACTTTTTCATTTTCCTTTTCAACACGAATTACTTTCTCTTTTTCAACTTTTGATTTTTCAACCCATTGTTTTTGTGGTTTTTGTCATTGAAAAATATATGAATTCTTTGTTAAGTTGTTTTCAACTGTGTTTTGATTTGCGAAAAAACCTTCCTCAGTTGTTTTTGAATTATCCTCCTCAACCATCTTCTTGAACTCTGGTTTGATATTCTCAACATTTCCGGTAGTTACGAAAACTTGATTTGGAAAAATGACATCATCTGTGCATTTGAAATTTGGAAAAAACACCGTGTTTGTTTCAAGATAATGTTCACCTTTTTCATTCATCACTTTTTCGAACTTTTGTGTATCACCATACACTTGGTCAACAACTATTCGTGGAATTACTTCTTTCTTTGAAGATTTCTTTTCTTTCGAAACTTTCTCTACATCTTCATCATCACTATCATCAGTTTGGTAATCTTTGAGATCCACGAAGTTCATTTCACTAACTTTCGAAGTTGAGGGAATATCAGTTTCTTTCTCAACTATCAAATCCTTAACTTTTTCTTTCCCTTTAGAATTCGAAGCAACATTAACAATAGACAACTGAGAACAATCAACATCTTCAAGCTCACTAATTTCACTAATATTGTCAGAATTATCTTCAATATCAGCAAAATTAGATTGAGAATCAGATGATGAATTCTCAGTCTTTTTCAAAATATGAATTTGTTCAGATTTAGTCAAAGTATCATTTACAATGTTAACTAAATCATTCGAATCAAGACATTCATCAACTTTGACAATTCCATATCTATACTTGTCATTCGGAACTTTGTCAAAATCAACTATTTCTTTTTCACAGTCATACGAAATGTTATCTACCTTAGCTCTTTCATAAGCTAAAAATGGCAGTAATTTTCTATGTTGTTCTTTACTGATTTCGCATGAATGATGAAGTTCAGTTATTTTCCCATATAATCTTTTAGCGGCATTACAGTAAATGTTTCTTTGTGCTAATAACAGTTTATTATCACTAGATAAATTGTCCCTATCAACCATGATATTCGTTATTTGAAGTTCTAGACAATCTATCTTAGTGATTTTCGAATCTAATTTCTTCTGTGTCTCTAGCAATTGCATTGACAGGTTCTTAGCCTCATTGCTAGCAGATACCACAATCGAATCAAAATAAGTAACAGTTTCATCAAAAGATACTAATTCAGAATTATAAGCATGTACTGAAATATTAAAAGATTCAAGAATGTTTCGTACCTTTGTGGTCATTGGTGATTTGTCAGCAGCTTTTGATACGAAGCATCTTCCATGCACTTCGTATGTTTCCTCCTCTGATTCTTCCTCCATTTTTGCAAATGTAGCTCCATGGGTTGGATTTCGCATTTCCTCATCATCTGATCCAGATGACCAGATTTGATAAGTACCATCTTCATCCTCATTCGTACCCTTTGCAACCAGAGACAAATTCTTGGCTTTCGCACGAACCTCCTCCAACTTTTCAGCATAGTACGCCTCATCCTTGACCTTATTCTTTCTCTCATCCTTCTTTCGAAGCATACAGTCATTAGCAAGGTGATTAGCACCATTGCAATAATGACAATCAATCCCAGCATCTCCCTTTAGCTTCTTCTCAGACTTTCCCTCAACAGGCTTCGAATCTTTCATCTCATCTTTCTTTTTCTCTTCCCCAGCACTTTTACTCAGAAAGTTCCCTTTTGTCTCAGACGACTTTGCCTTCGGATTGAAAGGCTTTTTGAAGAACTTTTTCACACGATTGTTTGAATAAAAGGCAACTGCCTCATCATCTGAGTTCATGATGAACCCTTCATCTTCATCCGAAGCA
The DNA here is from genome assembly GCF_052849685.1 of Lactuca virosa. Classification (NCBI taxonomy): domain Eukaryota; kingdom Viridiplantae; phylum Streptophyta; class Magnoliopsida; order Asterales; family Asteraceae; genus Lactuca; species Lactuca virosa. The sequence continues at coordinate 326,120,093 of NC_136429.1, forward strand.
TCTTTCTCAACATCTTTTTCAGAGATCTTCGAAACCAAAGCTAGTGGACCTCCCAACATAGCCTTCGATTCTTCAGCTATTTCGTTCACTTCGCTTTCATGAGTCTTAAGTTGGTTGTACAAGTCATTCAATGTTGACGTATCAAAGCTCTGTTGATTCTTCACCATCATGCTCACACTACGCCATTCCTTTCGAAGTCCCATAACAAATATCAGATTGAATTCCATGGCTGATCTGGTGATACCATATCGATTGCATCGATATATCAATTCATTAAGACGATCGTAATAAACTTCAATTGTTTCACCATCTTTATGTCTGAAGTCCTTCAGCTCCACTAAACATTGCTTTACAGAATTAACTTTCGTCTTCTCACTTCCCTGAAATTTTTCCTTGAGATTGTTCCAGATTTCCTTTGCAGTTGTACAACTCCTCACGTAGTTGTAAACAACTGGAGGCAAAGCTCCTCTTAGCTCTCTTACACACCTTTTCTCCAGCTTTTTCAGACGATCAGATTGATTTTCAACTTCAGAGTTTCCAGAGGAAGAACCAATTGGTTGAACATTCGATGGTGGATTGAGATTGCCAGAAATGCAATTCCACAGTTCTTCATCCAATCCATTGAGATAATCCTGCATACGATCAGCCCACTGATCGTAATACTCAGGGATGAGCATAGGAATTTTGGTGGATGATCCTAGAAGATGAGAAAATAAAGTCATGGAATTCAGATTGAATGACGCCATTGTTGTACGGAATAGATCCTTGAGAATTTTTGAAGAAACTTTGAGAATTTGACAACAAATTGTATGATTCAAATCACAATCACTCTTAGAACACTCGATTCAATGAATTAAGTGCAGAATCGAATCACAGACTTAGATCTAAACAATTTTTCACTTTCAAAAAGTGCGGAAACTTTTGAATCAAAAAGTTGACTCAAAAACCTTTTGAACAAAGTGAAAATCAGATCAGAGATATGATTCCTGCTCTGATACCAATTGATGAGACAATGAATCAAGTATTGAACGAATTAGAGTGTAAATTCAAAGTAGAATTGAAAGATTTGAACACCGATGTAAATATGATCTGTTTGGCTCTATTACGCTTTTGCAAATTTTACAGAGTACAATGAATATTCTGTAAAGACTTCGTTACTAAGACACTAGTAACCACTCCTATTTATAGAAGAGAAAAGCGTACAAAAAATATACTAAGGACTAAACATGAAGCTTCGAATATTATGCCCTAGTAAAATACATTACAAAAATGTTCGAAGACCCTAAATACAAACTTCGACTATTACAACATTTCGACCCTAACAGTATTCTCAAACTTATGTTAGTGGTACTGTGTATACCAAACTGTTTTCGTAATATTTCTGGTAGTGGGTTTAGATAGTTTAGTAACTATATATGAATCTGGATCTTTGTTTACGAATAGAAGATGTAGACTATTCCTTTTTTAATTCTTGAAAAAATTTCTAAAATCCTTTTTCCTTACTAGGGTAATACTATCCTAGTATTCTAGTATTCTTTTATCGTGTTGTGTGTAGTACTACTCCCTTCGAGGCGTCCCTTAAGGAGTAGTAGCTTAAGTTTAACAATGTTAGGACGAGACCCACTGAGGGTCATCTGAGTATATTTTTACAGTTATTTAAAGTATATTGCGATAATAACCAAAGAAGTGAAAGTACAATGCTATAAAATTGGTGGATTTTAATGTACAATTCATGAAAAAAAAATGAAAATATATTGTTATGATCAACAAGTAGATGAAAGTAGATTACCCTACATTTGGTCATTGTGTTTTGGTGCATTTAAATTAAAAGGGTGGTATAAATCAATCCATATACACAAATAATCACCAATAATAAGATGTTGCACATATATAATACAAATAAATGAAATTTTTGGTGCATTTAAATCACCAATAGTTGAAGTCGATGTATTTATCTCATATACAAAAGCAACCACCAACAGTCTATCCAAAAAGCTTGATGATTGGCCAAGTCAATGAATTTATAAATCGGGAATGTTAAAAAATAGCACTTTGTATTTTTTGGTGTGCATGAAAAGGCAACATACTTTTATTTTAGTTTTTCTCATCTGGTAGTAGGAAAGGGCAATTTACTTTCATTTTATTAACGACAAAACAGTAGGAAGATTATTCACACCATGAGAAAACCTAGGAAAAACATTGGATTATAATATTAGAATTTTTCTCTCTAAACATGGGAGTTATATGGTCATACACAATTATAATAAAAAAACGTTAAATGGTTAATATGAATAATTCCCAAATTTTACCTGTTGAACACATAGCTACGATGAAACCTTCTAATGGCTTGTTTGGTTTGATTAGTTTTACTGCTATCAATCACTTGGGCTCAAACTTGATATCACTCCACTTCTAAATGTTATTCTAAAATTTATTGGCATAAACCATCGATAAAAATAACAACACCACATTAAATATTTATACCAAACACTTTTTTAACTTATTGACGTTTTAAAAAACCAATAAGTTAATAAGTTTATCTTAAAAAGCACTCCCAAACACCCCCTAAAGATTAACACTGAATTGATGTATTGAATAGAATTTGCAAAGAATAAACACAATTCACACTTATTTTTCTAATTCATTTGTTAGTTTCCACCTAAATTCAAATTTAATTCTAAAAAATATTACGTAGAATGATTTAACCATAACATTGGATTCTTAGATGGGGTTTAACATGTATGTTTGATGATGAAAGAGAAAAAATCACCTTGTTAAGTGTGTTATGCATGGCATTGGAAGTAGATTGAGGAAATCAATAGCCATGAAAGCGCTGACTTAACTTATAATTAACACCTATAATATATGCCTTTTGGCATAGCTGTGGATAATGGTGTCAATAGCAATAATAGATATATATATTTTGATCAGGCTTCACGAAATCTTAGCAAATCATATCATAAATAAATTTATACTTACATGATATACCTTGATTAGGGGTGCTGCTAATAAGACACCCCTTAGACACCCTCTCATTATTTTTATAAAAAGTCAACCTATAATAAACTACTTGTAATCAGTTTTTTCGGAAAGCAATGCAATTTCAACCAATAAAAATACTTTAATATTAATTAGGGTTGTCTAAATGGTAAAAATGGATGTCTTTTTAGCCAACCCCTTGATTAGATTACTACTCCACTTCGGTTCCTGACTCAAATGGCTTGAGTATTACCTGGGATTTGAGCATAGAAAAAAAATCCTTGCCTAATCTTGATTAATTCTCAAAAAGTGTCAATTCCTAGTCGTGCCTATAGTTTCTTCACTTATGTCTCTATAGAAAACACCCATCATTCTATATAAGCAAAGAATTAAACGTGAAAAAATAACCAATGGAAAAAATTAGAAATTTTAATTATTTTAGAAATCTACAGAAATTTATGAAATTTTAAAACACAAAATACAAAAACAGAGTCAAAGTGATACTCAACAATCTTCTCGTAGTCCAAAAGAGGAGTTAATATCAAAACATCAAGAGGGAGTGCATGAAAAAGGGATAACAGGGTATTAAGAGAAATACATATGTATAAAGAAAGTAGATGATTTGAACAAATCGGTAGGGCTGAGTAGGCGGTCGATTTCCGTAACTAAGAAGAAAAAAATCAATGATAGCAGATGAATTCCTAAACATTGAAACCGTAAGTCGACATGAGAGTTATCGATAACATATATGAAAGACAAATTTTAATCAGATCCTAAATTTCAAGTTCCAATTATAGAATTCAATCGGGGTGTTGCTAATAAGACACCCTTACACACCCTATTATAACTTTTATAAATAATAACCTGTAATCAACTATTTATAATCAGTTTTTTCGGAAAAAATGCAATTTCAACCAATAAAAATATTTTAAAAATTAATTAGGGTGTCTATATGGTAAAATAGGAGCCAACCCCAATCGATAAATATAGAAAATAAAGTCGTCCAAAGAACAAACCTGGATGATGATGATGGGATTTCCAATCAAAAACCCTAACTACAAAAAGAAACAAAATCCACAATAAGGAGCAGTGTTGCGGTGCATCCAAGGAAAAGGAGAGACAGAGAGGATTAGCGATAAACCAAGGGAAAGATGAAGAAAATCGATTCCATGGCTGGAAATATATGTCGACAAGATTTCAGGCATTCTAGAATTTTTATGGTGTTGCGGTTAAAGGTTTTCTTACAATAGACGAAGAGTAGGAACAGGAGGAACAAAATCCAATGTACGCTTGACGGATGAAAAAACGATTTTAGGGCTGTTTTGGAACCAACGCCTCCCAACGGGTGTGATGATCCAATTCCAATCTTTGGACGGTGTATCGTAGTCAAGTGGATCCTTTTTAACCCAGAAAACTATTAATGGACTACCTATGACTCAAAATGTGGAGACTCATGAAGGCACCTCATGCATTATATGGAAAATAAGGTTTATATATATATATATATATATATATATATATATATATATATATATATATATATATATATATAAAAGTTAGAGTGTTTTGCGTAGCCGAGTATTTGGGCAGAGTAACCGCTTGGTACTAAGATTACCCAAAGGGTGGCTATAATAATGACTAGAGTATTGGCGTTTCCTGGCAACTGACCAGCTTAACAACTAGGTATGATCTTTTCTATCAGTTTGAGTCAATATAACAACTAGGCATAATATTATCTTTAAAGTTGGGTAGAGTATCTACCGGCATAATATCATCCTAATGTTATGAGCATGATTATCTAACTAATATTATACGATTAGTAATAACTATGAAATATTTGTATTTTAACATGTATCCACCCCCACCCCTTAAAACATTTAAAATAGTGAAATTGGGGACGTGAACTCACGCTAGTAGCGTATTCTGAAGCATCCAAGCTATTGCATCCGAAGCTTCTTGCCATTGGGAGTACTTTCGAAAAAGGCTTGAGAGATAAAGAGAGAGTTTTGGGTGTGAGAAAATTAGAAAGTGAGAATCTTTATTTATAGTGCTTGTGCGCTCCGCGCACTTCAAGCGCAACGTGCACTCGCTTCGTGGCTTCGTCCAGAGTTTGTCACGTGTCACACTTCTGATGGTCCACATCTCCCTAATCTCAATGAATTTGGTTGTCAGGCGTGCACATCTAGCATGACACACACTTGGCGTACACCTCTAAATCTTTTAAAAATTCATATCTTCCGTATATGAATCTTGTTTCATACCCTCTTTATATACTTGTCTAGCTCTCTACTAGTACTACAACTTTCTTTAAGGTTGTGTTGCCAAGTTTTAACTTTTATTTTTAACCCGTATTTTATACTTTTATAAAAATCATATATCCTTCAGACGAACTCCGTGTTTGACATTTTTCCTTTCAAAGTCTGTATCTCTCGGAGTACTACGGTTTTCCTTTTTGTGACGTTAGCCGAAACTCAACTGATTTCTTTGTGCCATTTTGATGTTAATATTGTTATTAATGCGGTTGATTTTATCTTTTATAAAATCATAACTCCTCCGATCAGAGTCAGATTTTTACAACGATTATATCCTCGGGATCACCTTTTTGTGTACTTTCCAAATAAACTGGCCATTATTAAAAGTGATATAACGCTTTGGTCAATAATTTTTGACCTATTATTATTATCTAAATGATCATATTTTTCCTTCAATATGATAAGTTCTATTATCATCATTGGTTGATGCTAATTCCTAGTGACAATTGGTGACAGGAAATTCCCAATTGGCACACGTTTCGTCACTATAAATGAAGAGAAAGTTATGAGGATAGTAGTTTTGAGAAGGCCGTTCGTCTTAATCTACCATCTAACGAAACCCTAGTTATCTATGGCGACAAACCAGGAACGAACCTTTGAATCATCTCAAGTATACAAGCCCAGAAGTACTTACGGAAGGAATGTCATGCATTCCTTGCTCATGTAATTGATATGAGCCAAGAGGCGAAAGACATAAAGAACATCCCAGAAGTACGCGGCTTTCCTGACGTCTTTCCCGAAGAACTACCAGGATTACCTCCACAACGTCAAGTCGAGTTCAGAATCGACTTAGTTCCAGAAGCTACCCCAGTAGCCAAATCGCCTTATCGACTAGCACCAGCTGAGATGTAGGAGCTATCTAGTCAACTGAACGAACTGCTCAACAAGTGATTTATTAGACTCGTCTTCTCACCTTGGGGAGCACGGGTCTTGTTCGTAAAGAAAAAAGACGGATCGTTCCACATGTGCATCGACTACCGTGAACTAAACAAACTTACTGTCAAAAACCGATACCCTCTACCGCACATAAACGACTTGTTCGACCAACTGCAAGGGGCAAATTACTTTTCGAAGATTGATCTGAGATCCGAGTATCACCAGTTACGAGTTTTAGAGGAAGATGTTCCCAAAACAGTCTTCCGAACTCGTTATGTACACTACAAGTTTGTAGCGATGCCATTTAGATTAACCAATGCGCCCGCAGTGTTCATGGACTTAATGAACAGGGTGTGTCGTCCTAACTTAGATCAGTTCGTCATTCTATTCATCGATGACATACTTATCTACTCTCGAAGTAAGGAGGAGCATAGTCAACACCTACATCAGATTTTAAAAACGCTACGATCGGAGAAACTCTACGCGAAGTTCTCTAAGTGCGAATTTTGGATTCGAGTAGTCGAATTCTTGGGTCACGTGGTTAGGGAAGAGGGAATTCACGTGGACCCTTCCAAATTAAAGGCCATTGAGAACTGGTAAGCTCCAAAGACACCTACAGAAATTCGTCAATTTCTCGGCCTCGCTCGCTACTATCGCAGGTTTATTCAGAACTTCTCTAAGATCGCAAAACCGCTTAGTACATTGACCCAAAAAGGTGTGACCTTTGACTGGGAAGAGAAACAGGAGAAGGCGTTCCAAACGCTGAAGCGAGCCTTATGCAGTGCACCGATATTATCCCTCCCAGAAGGGATAGAAGACTTTGTGGTTTAGTGCGATGCTTCCAACCAAGGGATTGACTGTGTTCTTATGCAATGAGGAAAGGTCATCGCTTATGCCTCAAGACAACTTAAGACGCACGAAGTCAACTACACTACACATGATATTGAGCTAGGAGCAGTGGTATTTGCTCTGAACATCTAGAGACACTACCTGTATGGTACGAAAAGCACTATCTTTACAGACCACAAAAGCCTTCAACATATATTCGACCAGAAGGAGCTCAACATGAGACAACGACGGTGGGTCGAGCTACTCAATGACTACGAATGCGAAATTCGTTATCATCCCGGTAAAGCCAACGTAGTAGCTGACGCCCTAAGTTGGAAAGAATACTCAGGTCGTAGAGTCAAAGCATTGACTATGACAATCCATTCACATCTATCGACACACATTAACGAGGCTCAGTTAGAAGCCTTGAAGCCTGAAAATGTGGCGGGTGAATCCCTTAGAGGGATGGATAAGAACTTAGAAGTCAAGGGTAACGGAGCCTTATACCTCATGGACCGGATCTGGACACCGAAGCTCGGTGGTTTCAGAGACGTGGTCATGAACGAAGCGCACAATACTCGATATTCCATTCACCCAGGTTCAGATAAGATCTATCTAGATCTCAAAAAGTTATACTAGTGGCCTAACATGAAAGCAGAGATTGCTACCTTCGTGAGTAAGTGTCTTACTTGTGCCAAGGTTAAGGTTGAATACCATAAACACTCAGGTTTACTACAACAACCGGAAATACCTGAGTGGAAGTGGGAGCGGATCACAATGGACTTCATAACCAAAAATCACAAGACAACGGGAGGTCTCGATACCATTTGGGTGATCGTAGACATGTTAACTAAGTCCGCACACTTCCTGCCAATCAAAGAAACCGACAAGATGGAGAAACTGACAACTACGTACATTTGGGAGATTGTACGACTGCATGGTGTTCCCATATCTATTATCTCTGATAGAGACAATAGATTCACTTCTAGATTCTGGCAGTCGCTACAAAAGTCCCTGGGAACTAGGCTGGACATGAGTACAGCCTACCACCCACAAACTGATGGACTGAGTGAGAGAACGATACAAATGTTGGAAGACATGCTGGGAGCTTGTGTGATGGACTTTAGTAAAGCTTGGGATACCCATTTGTCGTTAGTCGAGTTTTCATAGAACAACATCTACCATTCTAGTATCAAAGTTGCTCCATTTGAAGCACTCTATGGCCGGAAGTGCAGATCCCCTCTGTGTTGGGCTGAGGTGGGTGACACGCAACTAGCTAAGGGACGAGTTCCTGGAAGCACTCTCATGGGTCCGAAAATCATTCGGGAAACGACAGAGAAGATTGTTCAGATTCGTGAATGATTGAAAGCCTCTAGAGAGCGACAGAAAAGCTACGCTGACAAGGGACGGAAACCTTTGGAATTCCAGGTTGGTGACCTTGTTCTATTGAAGGTCTCACCCTCGAAGGGCTTGATACGCTTCGGAAAGCGTGGGAAGCTAAGTCCAAGATACATAGGGCCTTTTGAGATTCTCGCTAGGATCGGCCCTGTAGTTTACAAACTCAAACTACATCTAGAACTTAGTAACGTACAACCTACCTTCCACGTTGCGAATCTGAAAAAGTGCCTATCTGATGAGACTGTTGTTATCCCACTCGATGAGATCGAGATCAATGAGAGCCTCAACTTCATGGAAGAAACAGTAGAAATCATGGACAGGGAGGTCAAGAAAATGAAACAAAGTCGTATCCGGATGGTTAAGGTTCGCTGGTATGCAAAGCGGGGACCCGAATTCACTTGGGAGCGGGAGGATCAAATGAAACTTAAATATCCTCATCTTTTCCCTTAGTCTATGTGTATTTGATTATACTCTAATTTCGGGACGAAATTCCCTTTAATGGAGGGATGATGTGACAACCCAAAATTTTCTATCTTGTAAAGTCAATCAAATCGATCAAAAGTTCAGGCTTGTTTCTGCTATCTTTTACTGAGTTAAGGGTCATTTTATGAGTTCTAGGCCTAGTACACTTAAGGGATTGTGTGTTAGGAAGTGTTAGCAAGAGATCAGTGGATTACATTCGATCCGGAAACACCTTCAAAAGAGTTTCACGGCCGCAAACTAGGTTCATGGCCGTGAACCCATCCTTGGGCCGTGAATTACCCTCCCCCTATATATTGAAGTGTTAGCCATTTTCTCTTCACTTCTCATCTTTCAACCGTGAACATCTCCTTTTTCTCTCAAGTATCAACCGCAAAGAGTCTTCTTTCACCCCAAAAATTTGAGTACCCTATCCCTTTACTTGTTCATACTTGGAAACCCCCTTTGATTCATCACTTTTCATCATCATCTTCAAAATCTTCAAGGTGTTCTTGGCCGTGAACCCTTCATCATTGGCCGTGAACCCTTCATAGAATCAAGCTAGGGTCGTGAACACTTCAAGTGTTCTTGGGCCGTGAACCACTCTAAGGCTGTGAACCCTCCTTGTTTGGCCGTGTTCATCTTTCAGCCTCCCATATTCGGTTCTAACACTTCATTGTAAGTGTTTCCTAGATCCTAAGGTTGTTTCCTTTACATATTAGCTGTTATAGGCCCTAATATTATATATATATATATATATATATATATATATATATATATATGCTAAATAGGATCCATTTGTGCTCAGGACTTCACTTGACATACCAAGCATCCTATATCGAACTTTCATCAGAATCATTCACATCAGGTGAGTTCATACCCCTACAAATACACTTTTAAATGCTTTTAGGGGGGGATACAAGTAAAACACAATACTAATGTGTTAACCATTTACGTGTGAAAATAGTAAACAAAAGGATTTCTTATACTCAAAAACTTGTGAAAACTCTTTTAAACTATTTTAGACTTCTTTTATATCAAAATCATATTCGTCTATTTATTTACGTATAAGTATGCTTTAACGGACTTAAGACTACTGCTAAATACCTTGACTCCTGTTTCTTGTTTGGTTGTGGGCTTAGGGTAGGATCAATAGTTCGACTGTCGGATAAATCATAGTTATACTCATTAAACACATATATGAATATTAAACCCATTTTTAAGGATTATACTTAACTTAGTTGCTTATGGTGAGTAATTGAGTCTTTTCTTCAAATAAGAAACAGTCAAACAATCATGCTAGTAAACTATAATGGGTATAGTTTAGGGGATGACTACTTACTATTTCTAGATCACTTAAACATACACGAGTCAGTTCATATATACTATAACTAGAACAGGAAGGAACGTACATACTATAACTAGAACAGAAAAGAACATAAATACTATAACAAGAACAGACCAACTAGAATGTGAAACACTACTTCATGGCATAGCAATATACTTGTTGTGTCACGATTTGTAACCAGAATCTCCTGGAGGGAGAGCATGAGTTTGTGTATAGATCTATACGTGATTGACCATCCTACACCTTGTTGCTAGCTACAGTGGGACCTGCAGGTCTACGGGTAACAAGTGTCATACCATTTTCGACGTCTTTAGAACGTCGTGTTTTATACTAGTCAATGAAGCATGGTTATAACCTAATCACATTTTTAACCTTAAATAACAAATTGGTTTTAAGGTAGTTAGTGCTTCAGTAGAATATCTTTACACCACACTACTATACATCTTCATTTTCCATTCATTCATATAGGGATATCCTCATATTGAGGAACGCAAACTATTTTTCTAGTAAAGATAGTCATAAACTTGGAAAAACATACATTTTACAAAAGAACAAGCATACAAAACAATTGAGTCTTGGTAGAAGACTACTTTTCATTTAAGTAGAAAATATAGGTTTTTCTGGAAAGATACAAACCTTTTTACTTACATATACAAACCTTTTCGTGAAACTAATGCAAGCAATTGACACAAAAATACTTATGAACTCACCAGCTTAAATGTTGATCCTCTCTTTCATAATAACTTGTATTCTTAGGTCACCAGCAGACAGGTACAGATGACCAGGTTTTGAGAAGACGGAGAATATTCAAGACTCGTCTTTATTTTGTTGATTACATATTTTGGTGTCTTACAACTTTACACATAACACACTTGTATTAACTATATTATTAATGCAATGGATGATGTTGTTGCTTGTTTTACTATTGTGCATTGTTATGATACTGCACATGACGTCCTCCGCCCCCGAACGTTTCCGCCGTTCCGGTTTGGGGGTGTGACAGTGTATAAGCATTACGTTGGGCGTAATGTGCCACGTGTTTGCATCTGGTCACAAGCCGTGGGGGGAAGGGGGTGTGCTAGATCCCGACACGTGTCGCACCCTCGTTTGCCGAAAAATAATTATCTTGTAAAATTCTTAACTTTCGCATACGAGCTCTGTTTTTTTACGTTCTTTATACCCACGCATAGCTATCGATGAGATCTACAACTTTCCTTTAGATTCTGTCGGCTAATTTGACTTTACTTTTAAAGTTATATTTTAACAGGCTTAGACTGTTAAAGTTCGTTAAAAATTCATAACGTTTTCATCCGACGTCCATTTTTTACTATCTTTATATTGTTGGACTCCTATTAACGACATCTTCATCTATCGTTTAGATTGTTTCGGCTAAAAATTGACCGATCTAAAATTCGATTTATAAGTTGTATACTGTTACGCTGAATCTTAGAAAAACCATAACTTCCTCTGATGAAGTCAGGTTTAGACGTTCTCTATATTCACGCTCTCGGTTTGACGACTACTATGACTGTCGTTTACATCACTAAGGCTAAAAATTAACTTATAAAAGTTTTACCTTTTACGATACGCAGAGCCGTGCTGGTTTAATCGCGAAATTTCGAAGAAGCATAACTTCTTCATACGAAGTTGGATTTTAGCGTTCTATATATGTACGGAATCCTTGTCACGTATATTATAACTTTTGTTAAGATTATTTGTCCTAAATAATCCTCTATCAAAATGTCATTTTTAACGTTTATTATCTCTAAATTTACTAGCCTGAATTTGCGGGTGTTACATTGTAATCTTCATCTGTGTTGATTGGACATAATACTTTCAAAAAGGGATCACCCACTGGTCTTTTAGTTGACAACACCTCTTCATCCTTTTCGTTCTCATAATTGCTATCATCAGATAATTTGGAATCAACATCTTCATCACAATTGTCATCTACAGCCTCAACATCTGGTTCTTCCATTTCTATCGAATCACACAAAGGTTCGTTTTAGTGGTCCGCATACACTTCAATCATTTTGTTATTTTCTCTGGCACACTAAATAAACTCCTTATAATCACCATCATTTTGGATGATATTCAACCACTCACTCAAAGTGTCTTGAGGAGAGCAGTAATAGACGACATTAAGTCTCTTTCTTGCAAGCTTTTCAACAAAAACCATGAACTCGAAGAACTCCAACCCTGTGATGAAACATCCCAAAAATACAGTCCAAAAATTTCATTTTAAATCATTAAGAAAACCATAGTTATCAAACATCATATAAAAATCATAAGTCGTGTATCTCAAAATATCATAAACATCTGAAAAATATATCATAGTATAAACATCCCAAGCTAAACAAATGTTGTGTGCACTGCAATCATCCCGAGCTCTTCCCCTTGCTACTGAAAGTACCTGAAACCAAAACTGAAAACTGTAAGCACGGAGCTTAGTGAGTCTTCAAAAACTACCACATATCATACACATAATAACATAAAATGGGCCCTCTCCCCTTCCTCGGGCCCCGCCCGGCATAGGACAGTGTCCGACATCAGGCCCCGCCTGGCATCGAGCCCCGCTCGGTATATATATTTGTTTCTACCAGGACCCGCCTCTCTCTGGGCTCCGCTCTCTATACACATACAAACAATGACATATAATCATGCTAGTACATAAAGAATCAGACACCACACTATATATTCTAGTCTTAAGGCCTCGCCTATCTTGGGTCCCGCCCGACATCGGACCGAAATTCGGAAGCATACAAACATTCCTCGGGCTTTCCCGTCATCGGACCGTAGTCTGGAACATACTAACATACAGAAACGAACCGGCGTTGGTGCCTTCGACCCGTTCCTACATGAAAAAACTCACCTCGCAAAGTTGAGTGCTGAATCTCACGGATAAACCTCTAGCTACTAGCTGGCAGATCCCCAAAACGCTGATTTCTTTACTCCCCGAGCTACCATTACCAAAATAACACTTAGTCCACAAACCAATAATCCTCCTTAGGGTAAAATGACCATTTTACCCCTGATCCAACTTGGTCCATACCTAAGGCCCAAAAGCATAATATAAAAGACCCAATACTAGGTAGACTTCCCAAGCCCACTAGTGGCCCACTAATGGCCCAATTTGCTAAACTGGGCCCAACCCCTCTAATGGGCCTTACCATAAAGCCCAAACATATTCTTAGCCCAAAAATCTGACTTCTGATGGCCCACTAAGGCCCAAAGAACAAAATCCAATGTATGGCCCAAACCGAGGCTCAAAACACGCAAAGCCTACATTTGTTGAGTACGCGGGGCGTACTCCTTTGTATGTTAAGTGTACAGCTTTGTTGAGTACGTGGGGCGTACATGCATGTATGCCCAACGTACTGCTCTGTTAAGCCACTTTTCCATTAAGCACTTAATACTCTATTCCAAAGGCTATAATCACAGATCCAAGTCCTCTTCAACATCTTAATCCATAAAGTCGATTACTTGTTGGCTTGCAACCCATTAAATGGACCCAAACTTAGAATATTGCAACTAACTTCCATGGAAATGACTAGAACTAAAGGAGCTTAAAGATCGAAACTTTACTGACATAGGGACACATTTACCACTAAGGGTGGCAACCCTAAGCCTAGAAACGAAGTTGAATCATAATAATCCATTCTTGGGACCTAAGGAGGTACAAAACCCCATTAACATAGATCTAAACATTCATGAGGCAAGTTGAAAGCTTTACACCTCCAATGAGTGCCAAATAGTGATGTAAACTCGGATCCTTAAGCTCAAGATACAAAAGGTCTTCTTCTCCAACTTCTCCTTTCTTATTTCAAGCTTCTAAACACCACCAAGAACTACTCAAAGCCAAAAACACACAAGAATGGAGGATGAGAGGCTATCTAGGGTTTCTGAGGTTGAGAGGCTGATAAGGAGGCTAGGGTTTGAGTCATAATGTTCTTTATATAGTGCTTAACCCTAAAAATTAGGGTTTAGGGACTCTGAGCGTACGTTGGGCGTATGCCTCCAACATCCGCGTCCATTTCCTCCTCTATGCTGGGCGTACCCCCAACTTACGTTGGGCGTACTTCCGTGCTGGCCACCTTGCATGCATGGTATCTTCTTGCCATTTTTCTCCATTAGGGACCAATATTTCCAATAACTTCAAAGTGTCATATCTTCCTCATCCGAGGTCCCTTCCCGACGAACCTTATACCCATGAAAAGGTAGCAAGAAGCCCTACTCTCCTAACAACACCCCCAAGCCTTAAAGCCTTCCGAATAAAACCCAAAACCCATGAATAGCTGAAACTGCCACTTCACCGATATACCCTTTGGCTCCAAGACAGAACCCAGCTTCCGGATCACCTCAGTTGCATTATCCATACCTGAATGGGTCCGGATCTCTCTTTTAAAAAGGCCCTAAGCCTTATGATAACCTATCCTCAAGCCACAGTCCCGAATTAGGAAATCGATTCAGAACAGGGCCTTACAATTCTCCCCCACTTAAATTAGATTTCGCCCTCGAAATCTTCCCTTACTACACCCATAATCCTATGATGATTCGAGAAATGCCACTGATGATTCTATGCGTAAGACCATCTTCTCAAGACAACAAAAACCAAATGAACTTCCATCCCGAAGAAAGCAAACTTCAAGCTTCAGCGAGTCACTTCTATCTCTCTAGAGTCCGAATCCATACTGGTCTGTCTCCCTGACAGGCTGCCCACACACAACTATCTGCAGGACAATCATACTTGACAAAAGGCTCAGATAATCCTTCGAGTAGAAGATTCATCCCTGCAAGGGTTTGACTCAGACGAGAGCTGCGCAACAGGGTCAAATCAATTACTCTCAGATTATTTAATCCAACTGTAAGTGTCTTCGCTCCTTCCATTTGTAAGCTACCCTACGCACAAGAATCCTCATAATCACCACTTCTTCCCGAACATCCCGCTGCCTCTTATCTACCTTTCGAAGGAATCGGGACCTCCCAGGTCCAAACTTATCAGTCAACTATCTGGGATACCGGATTCCCACCCGGCTGCTGAGCTAATGAACACTCTCTTAGTCGCTCCCAACGACTTCCAAAGAAAACTTCGGTTATCGAAACGACCCTATTCACTTTGCTACTCATGGCTCTATAAATCCTGGGATCCCCGATCCCATAACTTGACACAACAGTCACTGCCAGGTCCCACCTGCGTTGCAATAAGCACACGAGCCTCGCCCACAGGTCCCAATCGAACCATATCACGAAGAAACCTTGCCCAAAGGTCCCACCTATCTAGGGATACATAGGCCCAGCTCCACCTCAATTTCCCACTACCTATCCCTTCCTAATTTCAATCATGCGGTAGCCTTTCCACGATCCTGCGAACTGACCCACCCTGGTCTAACTTATCTGAATGAGTCTATGAATGCTACAGCTCGCTCCACAGTCTAACAACACTTTCCCATACTATTTGACCACATGAACAATGCTACGGCTGCCCCGCAGTCGTACTATACTTTTCGTGCTATCTGGCTGCTGGTGAATGCTACGGCTATCCCGTAGTCTTACAACACTTCCCACGCTACTCAACCGCTGACCATGGTCTTACCGCTAGTTACCAATCCGAACATATCCAAAGTCAAGCACTTACGTGGTCTAGAATCCTGACTGAACTCGCGTCCTAACGGGAATTCCCAACCTGATTCCCCAACACCAACTATGAAACACTAAGAAGACGCGACTCCAACGTTGGGAAGTTTCCAAACTCCCAACTTACACACTCCTCGACCCAAACTGCCACTTGGGCCGTCTTCCTCTCCAGCGGAAATGCGAACTCACCTTAGTTTCACATCTACTTTTGTTCCTGGATATCTGCATGATTCTCCTCCACTTAGATTTGACGAAGTCTTACAGCACATAAGACTGGGAGGATTCCCAATCCTTCTTACCATTCAATGATCAATCTGCTGGAGACCAACGCTTACCACTGTTAGTGTTCCCAAAACTAACCAACACTAAAACAGTATGACTCTTGAATACCAACGGAACACCTCCTGAGTTCCAATCACACTTGCTACAACTACCGCATCCTGAGAACCCACTATATAAGGAGACGACCGTACACTACTACTCTAAGACTCATGGTATGCAGATGGCATATAACCCGAACATAAGACGGAAGTATAACTCTAAGATACAATTACTCATATAAGTGCGAGGCAATAGCAATAAAATCATAAATAAAAATTGATAGGAAGCAAAAGATACACACCTGCAACATCGGAAGCTTCTCGAGCCACCTCTGTAGTCAACTGGAAAGCCCTGCTCCTCCCCTCAAGCGCCTCTGCCCGGCCTTGACGGCCGTCGGTGATCCTCAATGTCATAGGGGCATGTGCATCACCTGTACCACTACAACCAAACTCGGACATTGGGCCTTTTTGTGGCCCCGTTGACTGCAATGAAAGCAGATCAGGTCTAATCCATGGGTGGTGGTAGCAGTACAATCCCTACTATAATGATCGATCTGGCCGCACTTGAAGCAACCAGAATCACCACCACTACCACTCCTACATGCACCCTCGTGTGTCCTGTCGCATTTTCCATAGCGGCTACGGTCCTGATGACCCCTCAATCTAGAATCTGATAACTTGGGCCTCTTTCCCGACCCCGCGGATGTCTGAACCTCGTCTGGATTTCTCTTCCTCTTTGCCTCCAAGTCGATCTTCCTCTCCCTGGCTTGAGCGATCATATTCTCCAGCGTTTTGCAGCTGGACTGGCTCATAAACTGTCTGAAGTCGCTCCTCAGCATCTCGTGGTACCGAGCCTTCTTCATCTCCTCGTCCGCTACATACTGCGGAACAAGAAGGGCCCTCTCCCTACACTTAGCGGTGATCTCGGCCACCGTCTCCGTAGTCTAATGGAGGTCCTCGATCTCCCGCGTTAGCTGCTTCACCTCAATCACTGGTGCAAACTCGGCCCTAAACCTGGTTGAGAAGTCACTCCATTTTATCGCATCAACAGTGGCATCGTCTCCAATAGCATGTCCAACCTCCTCCCACCAATCACGTGCTCTGTACTTCAGAAGACAGAAGGCGAGTCGGACCTTGTCCCCCTCGGGACACCGGCTAGTACGAAAATCATTGGCGACATCTGCCAACCACCGACTGCTAGCAATGGGGTCCTTAGTCCCATGATAGTCCGGAGCTCCACAAGCTCTGAACTCCCGGAATGTCATCATGCACGCCCCTAGCATGGCTGCCATCTCGGTGCAGAATGCACCCAACCTCTCATCAAGTATCTCCAAGATGCCCTCCTTGACCGTCCCGAATATCACAGGAGTCTCGTCTAAAATACTGCGCGTGACCTCATATGAAATGAACTCTCTCATCTGCTCGTCGAGCTACCCGGCTCCAGAGCCCGAGCTTGATCCCTCACCGGCACCTGAACTGCCAACTGGTTTAGTGCGTAGCGTCACCATGTTGCACCATATCATAACAACTATAAGAACTAATCGTTATCGAGGGATCACACAAACACTACAAGTTTCCTGGTTTTATCTCCGCCCTCCTTGACTCGAGTACGGATCCTCTGCTTTCAGTAGTATGGGCCCATACTACCTTCCACATATATCCGTACTTTCCTCAAGAATTTCCTTGACTCCACCAAGTCCCTTTCACTACTACTGCTCCTAGCACTAATCTCATCCTAGGCTTGCCCTAGGGTAATCTCCGACCCACTCTCCGCCATCAGCTACATAAGAAGTCCCTGTTATGTCCCCCTAACTAGCTCGCGAATACCATTACATATTACTAAGACCATATAATTCTTCGAATGAGAGGTCTCTCCCTACAACGGTTAGACTCAAACGAGAGCTGCGAAATAGGGCTAAACCTAACCTTCTGAATTATTTAGTCATCGTAATATGTAACTTAACATATTCGTTTACTAGTTAGTTAAAGATAACTAGAACTCCCAAAAGCACAAAGCAAACAGCATTCGGGCATCGAGTAAACAAAACCAAGCATATCCTAATCAGGCCATCATATCACTGACTAATCACTACTAGCATGCCGTTCATAAAGCTCATACACATATAATAGGCAGATAAGGCATCCTTCCTAGATCATTATCCCTAATCTAGCATGCAGTTCTCATAAGCATATCATAACATAAACTTGTATGGGTAATTTGGGAGTACTTACTTGAGCTCGGCTAATTGCATGCACCACACCCTTTTTCTCTTTTCAAAATCGTTTTTTGAAAAAATGGTTTTTCTTTTAAAAATTGTATACCAAGTCCTCAGTTTGAGTTCAGACACACCTGAGAGTGTGCCCGAATCCCTCAAACAAAGGCTCTGATACCAACTTGAAACATCCCAAAAATACAGTCCAAAAATTTCATTTTAAATCATTAAGAAAACCATAGTTATCAAACATCATATAAACATAATAAGTTGTGTATCTCAAAATATAATAAACGTCTGTCAAATATATCAGAGTATAAACATCTCAGGCTAAACAAATGGTGTGTGCACTGCAATCATTCCAAGCTCTTCCCCTTGCTACCGGAAGTACCTGAAACCAAAACTGAAAACTGTAAGCACGAAGCTTAGTGAGTCTCTCCAAACTACCACATACCATACACATAATCACATAATCACATAATCACATAAACTGGGGCCCCACCCCTTCCTCGGGCCCCGCCCGGCATCGGACAGTGTCCGGCATCAGGCCCCGCCTGGCATCGAGCACCGCTCGGTATACATATATGTTTCTACCAAGCCCCGCATGTCTTTGGGCCCCACCTGCTATACACATAGAAACAATGACATATAATCATGCTAGTACATAAAGAATCATACACCACACTATATATTCTAGTCTTAAGGCCTCGCCTATCATGGGCCCCGCCCCTACTCTGCTAATGGTGAGATATGGAACCCCGTCCACTCTCAGCTAGTGATGAGATACGGGACCCCGCCCACACTCACCTCCCTACCAGACGCATACAATGATCACAAAGACAAAAAGTATAATTAAACATGCATTCCTTCATCGGGTACCACCCGACATCGAACCATAGCTCGGAAACATACATGTAAACATTTCTCGG
Source organism: Lactuca virosa (assembly GCF_052849685.1). NCBI lineage: Eukaryota > Viridiplantae > Streptophyta > Magnoliopsida > Asterales > Asteraceae > Lactuca > Lactuca virosa. The sequence goes on from NC_136429.1 coordinate 326,139,389, forward strand.
GCCCCTCCCGGCATCGCACCGAAATCCGGAAGCATACAAACATTCCTCGGGCTTTCCCGGCATCGGACCGTAGTCCTATACATACTAACATACACAAACTGGCCAGCATTGGTGCCTTCGATCCGTTCCTACAGGAGAAAATTTACCACAAAGCTGAGTGCTGAATCTCATGGATAAACCTTTGGCTGCAAGCTGGCAGATCCGCGAACCGTTGATCTTTCGACTCCCCGAGCTACCATTACCAAAAGGGAAAATGACACATTAACCCTACAATGTTTTTCATATTTTCCCATTCAATCATTTAAGTATTTTCCATGTTTTTTAGATCATTAAAATTATTTTTGTCCGTTCAATTTGGTCACTTTGGACAAAATGAAGGGGTAACCCGGTTACCCTTTTGCCACATAGACATTGTTCCATTAGATTGATTTTGAAAAAAGTCAAAAAAATTCATCCTTCTCTTTCAATTCTTTCTCACTCTATTGTCTTCTTCCCCATTTACTGATACAAGAACGCAACAACAAGATGTGAACTTTGACATTCAACAAATTAGACTTTGAACATCAATTCAAATCTTTTTGATTCATTTACAATAAGCACGATGACTCTATATCACTCCAACTACCAAAATCTGCAAATGAATTTTGACTTTTCTTTCTTTGACCGTCAAAACCAATTACCGACTGAGAAATCAAACTCGATAATGGTTTTTAATGTCCTGAAAGACGATGATCTTTTCGAGATGTATGAAACATTTTCATCGGATTTGGAGTCGAACTGAGCATCACCACCGGGGACGTCAAAGAGTTCCGTTCCTTTCAGAATATACACCTGGTTGTGCGCCGGGTAAATAAAACCATTTTTTGGTAAATCGTGCCAGACGAATCCGTTTTTATAACTCCTAGACCATAGAAATTAAATCAATTTAATTCAATTTCTCTGTTCATGAATCATGATAGTGATTACAATTTGAAATCAGAAATATTACTAACCTTTTAGAAGACCAGGAGTACAACGCAACCATTCTTTTCCACGAAGAGAACTAATCGATTGCATCTAAAATTTTAAAACAAACTTCAATAACTTGAATAGATATTGTTCACTGTGTTAAAAAATTAAAGATTACATCGAAGATAAACACCTTCAGAGATGAGATAGGAACGTCAATGAAATGAGGATGTTCGAGGTGGCCATCACGAGTGAGGTAGTAAACAATGGGTACCTTACGACTTTTGTTGTGAGGAGGAGGTTCAATCCATAATTTTGTGCTTTCAGGGCTGTGTTGATCAGTTGTGTGGTCATGTTTCTGTTTCCACTTATTAAACATGGTGTTTTTATCTGTTCCCCCCTTTGGTTTTGGTTTGTTTATCCTTAAACCCTAACCTAAATTTAATTGTGAATCAAGCATACATGCTTCCTCCAAAAGTCTCGATTAGAAGTTGGTATAGATAAAGAAAAGAATAAGCTTGATGGAGAAAAGCATAAGCGAGGTGGAGAAGAAGTAGTTGAGTTGGTTGATTTGGAATTATTTTTATTAAAAATTTCACTGCATCAACTGTTGACTAGGCAGGTCAACAAAAATAAATGGTTACTTGTCACATTTAACCGGTTGTATCAGGTTAGGTGATCAAATAAATAGGTCAATAACTATTTTATTCCCTCATAAATCACGGAAAATACTTAAGTGACTGAATGAGCAAATATGCAAAACATCGTAGGGCTGATGTGTCATTTTCCCTTACCAAAATAACACTTAGTCCACAAACCAATAATCCTCCTTAGGGTAAAATGACCATTTTACCCCTGATCCAACTTGGTCCATACCTAAGGCCCAAAACCATAATATGAATGGCCCAATACTAGGTAGACTTCCCAAGCTCACTAGTGGCCCACTAATAGCCCAATTTGCTAAATTGGGCCCAAACCCTCTAATGGTCCTTACCCTAAAGCCCAAACATATTCTTAGCCCAAAATATTTGACTTCTGATGGCCTACTAAGGCCGAAAGAACAAAGTCCAATGTATGGCCGAAACCGAGGCCCAAAACATGCAAAGCCCACATCTGTTGAGTACGCGGGGCGTACTCCTTTGTACGCTAAGCATACAACTGTATGGCTTGTACGCTGCGCGTACTGCTCTATTAATCCACTTTTCCATTAAGCACTTAAGACTCTATTCCAAAGGCTATAATCACAGATCCAAGTCCTCTTCAACGTCTTAATCCATAAAGTCGATTACTTGCTGGCTTGCAACCCACCAAATGGACCCAAACTTGGAATATAACAACTAACTTCCATGGAAATGACTAGAACTCATGCATGGTCACAAAAGGACCTTAAAGATCAAAACTTTACTGACATAGGGACACATTTACCACCAAGGGTGGCAACCCTAAGCCTAGAAACGAAGTTGAATCATAAAAATCCATTCTTGGGACCCGAGGTGGTCCAAAACTCCATTAACATAGATCTAAGCATTCACGAGGCAAGTTCAAAGCTTTATACCTCCAATGAGTGCCAAATGGTGATGTAAACTCGGATCCTTGACCTCAAGATACTCAAGTTCTTCTTCTCCAACTTCTCCTTTCTTCTTTCAAGCTTCTAAACACCACCAAGAACTTCTCAAAGCCAAAAACACACAAGAATGGAGGATGAGAGGCTATCTAGGGTTTCTGAGGTTGAGAGGTTGATAAGGAGGCTAGGGTTTGAGTCATAATGCTGTTTATATAGTGCTTAACCCTAAAAATTAGGGTTTAGGGGCTGTGAACGTATGATGGGCGTACGCCTCCAACATCCGCGTCCATTTGCTCCACTACACTGGGCGTACTTCCGCGCTGGCCACCTTGCATGCATGGTCTCTTCTTGTCAGCTTTCTCCATTAGGGACCAATATTGCCAATAACTTCAAAGTGTAATATCTTCCTAATCGGAGGTCTGTTGCCGACGAACCTTATATCCACGAAAAGGTGGCGAGAAGCCCTATGCTTCTAACAACACGCCCAAGCCTTAAAGCCTTCCGAATAAAACCCAAAACCCATGAAGAGATCAAACTGCCACTTCACCGATATATCCTTTGGCTCCAAGACACAACCCAGCTTCCGGATCAACTCAATTACATTATCCATACATAAATAGGTCTGGATCTCTCTTTTCCAAAGGCCTAAGCCTTATGATAACCTATCCTCAAGCCACAATCCCGAATTAGGAAAGCGATTCGGAACAAGGTGTTGCAAGTGAAATCAACATCTCGTACAAATTCTCTATCAGGATCAAAATACACCAGGGGTTTGGGCGAGAAAGTGCCATTGTAGTGTAAATCAACGATAACGAAGTGGGTTCTTCTGCATCTCCTGTTGTTGCTCTGTTCACGTCTGCGATCGATCAAGAAGGTGAGTGATGGAGGGATCGTGAGTAACGAAGGTTTTGTGCCCTGAGAGTTGGAATAACAGGAAGAAAAACACACAATATTCCACGGAACTTTCGTAGTTATCTAAAAAAATTAAGCATCATAAATTAGGGAGATCACCAGTTAAACCTATTAAAGTTGGTCATAAGGACCTTTTGTTGACAGTGAAAAGAAGTTAAATGGTCATTTTTGAACAAAAAAAAATTGTGTGGCCAACTGTGTACACGATATAAACTATATTACCCTCTCTAATAAGCTTAAATGGATGAACTATGTTACCTCTTCACCCATCTATCGTGAATATAAATATTACTCCTTTCGTCTCATATTAATAGCCTATGTTTCATTTTTGGTTTGTCCCAAAATAATAGCCTTCTTCTAAAAATAAATATTCCTTTTACCAAAATGCCCCTCATTATTAGTTAAACTACTATGAAATTAAATGCAACTACCATGGAATTAAATGCAAAAAAATGGTAAGACTGTCATTTCATTTGATAAAGTTAGTCGTAATTAATGTTTTTTTTTAATCTGTGTGTTTTTTGTCTGTGGACAATAATTTTGAGATATATTTTTAATATATCTTTATTTTCAGTTGACACCCTTTTATTTTTATTAAAGTTCCAAAACTCACTATTTATATTTGCAATTATTTGTTAATTAGGTTTACATTAAATTGAGATTAATAAACATATTAATGGTTAGGGATAATGACTTGAGAAGTTAACGTACTTTATATTTTGGTCACATTTGGTAACTAAATTATTTTTCGTGCTTTATTAACATTTGAACTTGTTGAAACGTGTACATTATACCATTATGACCGGTAACATTTGGTTTTCCGGTTCCCAACGTAGTTTCCGGCCAAGTTTAATTTTCCGGTCATCTTCTCCGGCGACATTTCCGGCGTTCCTTACCTCCGGCCACACTTTTAATCTAGATTTTATCGAAGGAATTAGACACAAAAATCAGAAAATGAACTCGTAAAACACACCCAACTGTGAGCTCTTGGTGTTTGTGTCTGAAAATTCGAAGTTGATGAAGATGTAGATGAACATGAACACACAAAAATGAACTCACAAATCGTAGCCTGCGATCTATAAACCCTTTCGGAACGCCGCCGTCTTCTCTGGAACACTGCCTTTCTTCCTTCTAATTTTCTACAAAACCAAGCTCCGGTATGCAAACCCTAACACCTATGGTTCAGATCTGGGTTTTAAGGGAAAAGTTTTCAAATGCACTTTTTTGTTCATCTCGTTCATCAATGGCCGAGCTGTAACTCTTTCACATTTCAAAGATTCATTTCAGATTTCAAGCTTCCTTTCATATCCAAACCCATAGATTTAGGTATTTTTGTGTTATATCCACATGATGAACACAAGAACAAGTTATTGGTTCGTTTTTCAGATTCAAGCTCGTTTTTCGTTTGTTCGTATTCCAACTCTGATTTTTCGATTCAGTGACACAGACGATGAGCACATCTGATATGGGTTTTCTTTCAGATATAGGTTTTGATCAACCACCATTGAAACCCTTAAAACCTTAAAAATCTAAGATATGTTTTGATGAACCACCATTAGATCTTTGAAAATTTATGTTCAAACCAAAACTTTTCTGAAAATCGTTCACATAAGAATACAAGTACATCACATTTCTGTTGTTGTTTCAGACCATCAGAGTTCTTATCTTATTTTAGTTCATCAAATTTTTGGTTTTTGAGTTGAGTACATCTGAACCTGTGAAACAAACCCAAATAAAGATGACCGGAAAATCATACTTGGCCGAAAACCACATTGGAAACTGGCAAAATCCACTATTATCGGTCATAATGGTATAATGTAAACGTTTCAACAAGTTCAAGGGTTAAAAAAGCACGAAAAATAATTTAGTGACCGGATGAGACCAAAAACTAAAGTACGTTACCCTCTCAAATCATTTTCCCTAATGGTTATGGCCTTCAAGTTTAGCGGCACCTATAGAAGTGCAATCTATTGAATTGGTTCAAAACTTGAATTCCATTTTTGACATTTGTATTTCGGTGTTTTAATTTTATATTGTTATTATATCTTGGTTTAAGTGTTTTATATTAAAACTAAGACCGTAAATGAACTGAATGAACATGAACAATGGCTTGTTTATCTTTGTTCCTTTAAGTTAACTAAAATAAATGAATGAACACACAACTAAATGAACGAAATTTCTTGTTTGTGTTGGTCATTTATGTTCATTAAAATGATAAATGAATATAAACTGATGGATATAAACGATCATAAATAAACAAACATAATAATAATAAAAGCATAAAATGAACATAAACATTCAATTCGAAATTCATAAAATATGACCTCAACACTACTAATATTTTTTGAGGTTTTTATGTTGATAAGATAATCAAGAGAATATGTTTATTACACCCAGACTACTAATTTATTTATAGAAATCTCATGAATATAAAATAAAATAATATAATATAGAAAAACGTCTATTCAATCAATACCTATTTACATACTCTTTGTTACAATAAAAAAATTATTTTTTAGATAACTTATATAATAAAAGATTATATATATATATATATATATATATATATATATATATATATATATATATATATATATATATATACCATGTTTATTTTAAAGTTTAAAAATTAAATATTATTATACAGTTTTTAGTTATAATACAAGTTCATTGCACATGTCAGTAAAAAAACTGAAGGCATTAAAAAATAGTTCATGGTTTAAGTGAAAACACATACCATGATAAGAAATTATCAAAAAGTTGAATTACAATATTTTATATTATAATTTACCTGACTCCCCTAAATCTTAGCAAATCTTTCTATTCTAATAAATAAATAAGTTTATTATCTTATTAATAATTGTCATAATATTAGAAATCTTCATTCATATTATATGACACCTATCATGTCATATGTCAACCTATTAATTCTCTATTTTAAATTTTCCACTCTAATTACATTAAATTAATAATTGATTCTTCATTTCAAATTTCAAATTTTAAATTTCACACTTTAATTAAATTAAATTAATAACATTAGAATAAAAAATAAAATAAAATTAATATATATTATAAGGTGATATAATTTCATGTATTTATTTAAATCAACGATTATAATTTTATATAACTAAAAAAATATATCTTAATTAATAATTTATTTGAAATAACTGATTAATAATTTTAAGTTTTTACTATGAAAATTTAATTAATTTTATAACCGTGGTTCTCACGGGTTTTAAACTAGTGGTTTCATATATATAAGGGAGGAAGGAGTTGGTTGGAAGAGGAGAGGGATGGGCGAGAAAAGAGCAAAAGACCAAGACTGGGGTTTTTTTGGGTTCCTTAAAGTGTTGGAGATTGAAACGAAAGAAGAAATCTAGGGAAGATAGGTTGGGAGGCATCTGGCTTAGGCGGGTTGGACTCCGTCCCCTTTAGGTTCGACGGCTTCGGCGAGAGGAGAAAATGATTTCGTCCTCTCTACTGGGACCTTTATATATGACAATTATAATAAAGAAAACACGAATTTAATGTAGTAAATGAAATCAGTTATATATATATATATATATATATATATATATATATATATATATATATATATATATTATGATCACGTTTGATTGATCTAGAAGAATCGGTATTCTCGAATGGACAACTTTACGTTATATTGTCTAAAAGGAAATAACATGACAATACAAAGGTATTAGTGCATTCTGTAAAAACGTTCAACGATGACGGAGTCTATACCTCTAATGTTGTGTATAAGACTAAACTGTAAATTTGGTCCCTGTGGTTAGCAAAAAAAGTGTGGATACAGTCCAAAAAGTTTTCAACTTGCACCATCAGTCCAAAATCATAAACTTCCTGCAGATTTGGTCTCTGAACAATTTGAAATGACTCTTTTACCCTTTTCATTTGTTTTTTCGTTTTTTTAAATCCTTAATAATATTTTTTTAATTAAAAACTAAACACAATCCACCCCATCCCACTCCACCCTCACTCCTTAACTCTTCTCAATCTCTCGTTCTTCATCCTCTCCTATGCCAAAAACTTAATGTTGGATCCCCCACCTCTTCTCTGGAGAGGAATAATCGGAGCTGGAGATGAAATTCGCCACAATTTGTTGGATTCGCCTCTGCCCACACCTCTCCCCTCCTCTCCCGATCTCCAATTTCTCGTTGTTATCCTTACCAACACCATCACCACTTCATCACCTCCAACCATAACTCCGACCCCACTTCATTTCCTCTGGTGAGGTGAGATCTGAAACCCTAGAAATTATACAATTAAAAAAAGGTCAAATATTTTAGTTCGATCATGTCTACCTTCCTAACCTCTATTCTTCCCCTCTATTCAGGGAGACCCACCATCATCATCCTTTATCACCATCACACCCATTGTAGAATACTAGTTGGTCCATCATCACCATCTTCACCATTGTTCTCGTTGTTTTAACCTAATCAATATCATCCAACTACCAGTAAAATTAAACACTCAAATGATAGCTAAAACACCACCAAACAATCACCTCTCATACTAAAACCATCAAAACACTACCAACATTAATTTCTCATCATCTTAACAGAACAACACCATTGATTATAAAAGCATCAAGGGTGGAGGGGGAAGAAGATGATACCTCAGTCAGTCAAATCGATCAACCAAATTTATGTTGGATTTGGTGTCTAAGCCCATAACTATAACTGGGATGTACTTGACCCGATTGTAGCATGGTCATTTTGGATTGCCTTCACCAGTGAAATTTGATAGGATGGACTTTGGAGAATAAGGTTATTATGATTCTTAATATATTACAAGGATAATATATTAATATGAAATCATATTATTTAATTAGTATTGATCAAAAGAGACTAATTAAATATATGAGGATTGATTATGTAAATAATTGATTCTTATAGTGTGGGCCAATGATCCATGATTATTTAGATGGGCTAAACCAATGATATAATCCATGAAGGTTAAACCCATGGAGCATAAGAATGTGGAAGGTCATGAAGCATTAGGGTTAGCATGAATGTAACCCTAGCATTTGCTACAATATAAAAGCACACCCTCATGACCAAAATCGGTTGCCACAATATTCTATGAGAGTGAAATTGATGTTGTGCTAAGTAACCTATTCTCTCAAGCTTCCTCTTGCATATTGGTGTTTGTGAACCATTAGAGGCATCATACTTGAGGTGCTCAAGCTTTCAAAGGTCAAGAACTACAAGTCCGTATAAGAGGTAAGTCATCTAACTAGTTGTATTGTTCATTTGACAATTTGTATGCTAGTTAGGACAATGCTTTGGAAAATGAAAATATGCATGTATAATTAGAGAAAACATAGATCCAAAGCATTTAGGGTTGCATGTGCACCATAGGAGTGTTATAGTGCTCAAAACCCAACAGTGGTATCAACGCCTAAGATTGTTTTCTGTTATACTTGATGCTTATTGGTTTTCAAAGTTGAAAAAAAATCGATTTTCTGCCTTCGGCCTGGTAAACTCGCCGAGTCCACTGGCTGACTCGACGACTCCACCTAGTAATAGACCAAATCAACGAGTCCAGTTCATGTACTCGCCGAGTTGGTGCTCCTGTGTGCAGAATTTCGAGTTTTTGGCCAGAATTGGATTAAGATCATTACCCCAAACTGTTTTTTGAACCATGAAATCTGTTTTTTGATATGGTAATGATCATGCTTATCCAATTAAAAGATAATTGTCATAATTTCAAGATTTGTATTAGTTTATATGATTAGACTATTGATATGAATTATCTTGTTCTTATGAGTTTAACTAGATTATGGATGAATTATTTGATTATTGTGTTAATTAAAATAATTGTCTAAATGCCTTTAATGGACTCCATAACTTGTCCTCATGTTATGGAAAATGAAAAGTCTTTTCTTTATAATTGCATTAAACTCATAAGTTATGAATATGAAGAGTTTTAACAAGTTTCAAAACTTGCCCTCAAGTTTTGGAATTTGTAAAGTCACACTAATGAAACTTTAATTCCAAACCATATAGTTTTAAAAGTTAAAATTCAACCCTTATACTGTATAATATTATAAGTTTAATTATATATATATATATATATATATATATATATATATATATATATATATATATATGTATAAGACAAGTCGATCTTATCGTTAGTAGGCCTCATTCACGAAGTCGGTCTATAAGGGGGGGGGGGGTATAAGGCTAATGCCTATAAAATAGTGGTTTAATGGGTGTCCACTCTCACCCACCGCTTCCTTGACTGGTGGAGGGTCGTTAGCCGAACGGGTAGGATAGGACATTAATTCTCCCTCATTAAAAGTATAATGATAAATATAAAGTAACTAAACTTTTATTAAATTCCCAATCTTAGTAACTTTAGGAAAATGTGAAAATGGTGCTAATCCATGAAATTACACTCTGCACCTTGTTAAGTCGTTAGTGGAGCGTGTGTGGTTAACCGACACACTAATTTGGGACTGAAAATGTGCGGCAAAGGGTAACTTGATGTTAATCATAGATCAATGGAGCGTGTGTGGTTAACCGGCACATTGATTAGATGATCCGTAACATTGGATGTACCAAGCTAGTTTGCGTGGTTATTCACACCTTTTTTGTGATCCTCCGCATCCCAATCACAAACTTGAAGGGCACAATCGAGATTAAACATGCCATTGGAATGTTCAATGAATCTCAAAGGATCTAGGAATTTCAATCCAATTAAAACTTAATAATCTATTTCGTTTTTCATGGTGGAAATTGGTAAATCATCATTTACCTACCTTCAAATATTTTACAATTGGATTACGGCATCCCTTTTCACAATTGTAGAATATTGTGTTGGGTCCTAGCCTTAATATTTCATTTGGGTGTAATATTAAGGATTATCATCTAACCTAAACTTTGTTCTTCTTCTTTTTTATATGTCTATCCCAAACAATGCTTCCAACCCAATCCCTTCAGGATCTTTCTCCCTCATGAACCTATGTGGGAGGGTCATTTTCGATGGCTCGAACTTCAATGACTGTATTCGAAACATCTGAATGGCTAATCGCTATGAGGACAAAGAATATGTCCTAGATAAAGAGCTCAAGGAGATTGATATCACCACTGCTACTCCTGAACAAATCGTTGAACATACTACTCATGAGAGGGATGCGATAAAGGTGTCGTGTCTAATGATTGTTACCATAACTGCTGAGCTGTAGAAGTCTTATGAGGACTACTATCCTTTTGAAATGTATCCAGATTTGATGAAAGATACCATCAAAGTGCTCGGCAGGAGAGGTATGAGATCATTGCCTCAACGATCACAACCAAAATGAAGGATGGTGAACTCATCACGACCCACTTGCAAAAGATGCAGAGATTTGTGGACCGCTTGCTTAAATTAAATGTCAATTTTGATGAAGAGTTGGCCATAAATATACTTCTACACTCTTTACCTTCTTGTTATGATCATTTTCGTATGACCTATCATATGAACAAGGAGGAGGTCACTCTTAGCAAGCTTCAAGGCCTTTTAAGGACTACAGAAAGCAACCTGAAAGGCAAGTCGATTGTGTCTACTCCTATTACTACTTCTGCCCCTGTTATGGCAATCAGACATGGGAAGGGAAAGAAGAGGAAGGCTCCCTACAAGAGTCGCAATGGAAAGTCTCTTGATGGATCCTCTTCAAGTGGGACCAAAGTTGGTTCTACTAATCCCTCTTCCAATCTGAAGGATGCAGAGTGCTTATTGTCACACCCCCGGACCAGACGGCGGAAACGTCCGAAGGCGGGTGACTTCATTGTGAAGTATCATAACAATTGAATATAAATGAAACAGAGCAATCCAAACATCATACATTGAGATAACAAACTTACATGTTTTACATATTGTATTTGTTCTTCGAGTTACACAAAAGATACATAAGTAGAAAACTTCAAACTACAACTAAATGGTCTTGCATCAGCGTCCCTTGTTACCTGCTTACTAGATCCATGAGAATACAAGTCGTTTTGAAAAGCGTCAACTAAAAAGTTGGTGAGTTCATAAGCACTTTTGTATAAAATCGTTTACACTTGTTTAGAATCGTTCTCATTGTACTTTCAGAAAATCTGATATTTTCTATGAAATCGTTTGAAGTCTTGCCTTAAAAATCATGGATATATGTGTGCATGTCATTACTTTTGTTCCTCCTTATAAGGAGTGATTTTGAAAAGTAGTGCGATTTGTAAAAGCGAGCTGTGTACGAGAATAGTTCTTTTGAATAGTAATAGTCAACCATTTCAAGAAAAATCCCTTATTTTCAAAAAGGAAATATGGTTGAAAATCTTGTTCCTCTTATCGAGTAAAATTGAGTGTCCGTTCTAGTTTATCGTTATCGAAATCGTAGAAAAATCGTTTTCTCCAGAAAATCCTATATTTTCTACTATAAAATATTCATAAGTTCTAGTTCCAACTATATATATATATATATATATATATATATATATATATATATATATATATATATATATATATATATATATATATATATATGTGGGTTAGTTTATCGTTATAAAAACTGTTGGGGTGCAAAGTTCTTCATGTATGACTTTGTAATGGTTTGACTCTTGTAGACCCACTTGCATATGGTGCATTAACCTTTAGACCCATGTGTTAGTGAGAGTGAGAGAGAGACATGTAAACACCTCTATAAATAGTGAGTTCATACCACTTGTAGAGGTGTGCTTGAGAGACGTAAAAGTGAGTGTGTAAGTGTGTGTTATTTATGTAGTCTAGATCTAGATCCTTTTTGTGTAACACCATATACAATCAATACATCTCTTGAACACCCAAATCACCATGTTCATTGTGCAAACTTTAATTCCGCATGCCAAACCATGTTCTTATGTCACTACAATTGGTATCAGAGCGGGTCTTCAAGATCAACGTGATTTTTGAAGAACGATTCTCGGTTTGGCAACATTTGTCACAATTGAAGCGTGTTTGGTGAGTCTCTCTCTATGATCTCTCGTAATATTTGAATCGTGCATTACGTTTTTGAATTTTGATCGTTTGACTCGTTGGATCAAATTTTCTTTGAAAAAACCCATTTGTTGTGATCCAACATATTTTTTCGTTGATCAAAGCCCAATTCAATCTAATATTCATATGTTTGATTCGATTCCCGTTTGTAATTGTTCTTTTGAATTAAAAATCACGTCCAAAACTGTAAAATCATTTTGATCCATGTCCAAGAGTATAATCAAATCTTCGATCAATTAATAATCATTGATTTTAATTCATATGGCCCAAAGTTTGTTCGGTTACTATTCATCACTTGTGAGCCCATTTGTTCTTCCTTGTGGATCCGATATCTTAATTGTGTGAGCCCAAATTTTATTACAGCATATCGTATGATTTATCAAACTTGTCCATGATTTTGGCACACGCTTCAAATGGTTGTACCGTAGATATGCATCTGTTCCGCGTCTGTTCTTAATTCTTTAATCGATTGCATCTGATTATTCGTCTCGTTTTCTTGATAATTTCTTCCATCTTTCTTTTGGCTGATATCGATTAGTAATCAGATAATATGTCTCAATTTCTTGTGATTTGGAACATGATGAAATCGAGTTCATGTAAGTTCAAATGAAGAAATCGTCAAAATTGATTCTTGATTTTGATGAACTTGTACAAAGAACACATGAATGTGATGAAGAACAGTGATAAAATCACTTTTTGATCCAAAATTGGTCATTTGAATCATCAATTTCGTGTTTATGTTCTTTGACTTTAAAAAGTCAAACTATGAAAAAGTTGGAATTCAAGAGATGAATCGGTGAAATCGTATGATGAAATTGATAGTTACAAGTTGTTTTGAGGCTGTAAGAGTCGAAATCTAGCTTAATTTGGGTTTAAGTTCAAATTTGGAAGTAAATGGGTGTATGTTCATGATGAACGAACACTGTATTCGTTCGTATTTGTTTCTTGAACGAAGATGTGCTGGGATTTGATTTCAATGTTCAAGGGATGAAGTGATTGAAGAGGAATGCAGTCGAAATTGTATTGTGATTTAGTTTGAATGATAAAAGCGAAGGCTGATTTGGTATTGTTTTGGGATCGTGGTTTGATGGTCGAAGAGATGGGATCATTGTCAAGATTCGACGATCTGGGTATGTTGGAGTCGATGATTTTATTTATGGGGTTTAAAATAAGAATCGTTGATTTTGAGAATTTCGAATGATTGATCGATGCTTGATAACGAATCTGTGACTTTAAGAACGAAGGATTTTGAAGACTAGATGGGTCGATTTCTTCGAAGATTTGGGATTTGATGTTGCTTTTGAGTTGATGTTGAACAAACGAAATTATGTTTGTGAACAAATGATCGACTGTGTTGGAATGATAGAAGGGTAATTTTTTTTTGTGATTGAAAAACGTTGAACTTTAAGAACGAAAAATTGATTTTGGGTTGAATGTATGAAGCGAGTAAATTCGATTCAGAGGTTGGATGATTAAGAGGTTACTGTTCATTAAGAGGCTTCGAATGCCTTCGAATTCGTGTGTTTGGGAAAATTTTCGTATGAAGAGAGATGCTTTCGTACGAAGCGTTGCAAAATTTCGTATGTTTGGAATGGAAAAGCAAAATTTTCGAATGTAGTCCCTCAAGTTTCGAATGGTTGACAAATGGAAAAAGGCTTGGTATGAATGATCCAAATTTCGTATGTTTTGATCAAAAAGCAGAATTTTCGAATTCAGCCCCTGAACTTTCGAATATTTGGTAATCTCATCAATTAATTGAAGTTTTGAATGTTTGACATTTTTCACCCAAATTCGAAAATTTTCTGAAACTTCGAATGTTTGGGATAACTCTTCGTATGTTTGGAACACAAATGGCAGAATTTTCGAAAATAGTCCCTCAGGCTTCGAATGTTTGGCGGTTCATACCCAAATTCGAAAAAGGACTGTTTTTGCTGAATATTGAAGAAAATGCATTTCAAGCCCCTGCAGTTTGTGGAAATTGACGCTTTCTACCCAGCTTTGGAAAAAGGGGAGAGTTTTGCATATTTTGCTGTTTTGGGCGCACCGGGTCACTGCAGAATTTTGAAATTGACAATTTCTACCCATTTTTGAGAAATTTTGTCAAAGGCGATCCGTGAACGAAGCTAAAAATTGAATATTTTTTGGGTTTTCCGGATTAAAGCACAAAGTTTATGCCACATGTTAAGGGGGAGTTTTGACACGAAAAATTCCGAATAGAGCACGTTCTCTTTCCTTGAAGGTTTTATAATCAAGTTTCGATTATAAAAAGGGGGAGAAATTTATATGGAAATTCGAACTTGAATTTTTCATATTACGCGGATTTGACGACCGAAGTGATCTTGAATTTTTGAAGCTTACGAAATGATGAAATTAGAAGTTCGGAAGTGATGTATTCGAAATGGGTTTGGTTTTATTGAAGATTTTTGGGGTGTGCTTTATGCTCAACTTTTGGTGATCAATTTGGAGTTGGAGAAGCTCGTGATCATTCGTTGACGCTCGGTTTGTATGGTTTCACATCCTAGAGCCCAAATTGAAGAATCATGGAAGAATTGAATATTGAAGTTCGTTTCGACATGTGTCACCTTTGAGGCTCGAACCGCGTAGTTGCTCGATTTTGGAAGATTTGAAGTGGGTCATCCATTCCTAACTTTGAGGGGGAGAATGTTGGGGTGCAAAGTTCTTCATGTATGACTTTGTAATGGTTTGACTCTTGTAGACCCACTTGCATGTGGTGCATTAGCCTTTAGACCCATGTGTTAGTGAGAGTGAGTGAGAGACATGTAAACACCTCTATAAATAGTGGGTTCATACCACTTGTAGAGGTGTGCTTGAGAGATGTAAAAGTGAGTGTGTAAGTGTGTGTTATTTATATAGTCTAGATCTAGATTCTTTTTGTGTAACACCATATACAATCAATACATCTCTTGAACACCCAAATCACCATGTTCATTGTGCAAACTTTAATTCCGCATGCCAAACCATGTTCTTATGTCACTACAAAAACCGTTTACAAACGTTTTTCATAGAGTCCTACGCTTTTTAAAATGTAAAAATAGCAGTATTACGACTCTATACTTGTTAGGAGAAAGAATTAACATGACAATTGTGGACATTCTACGCGATGAAAAAGGACTGTCAACACAACAGATGCGGACCATCACCTATCACGTGTAGGACGGTCAACACAATGTGCCAAAATTTATTTATGAGGTTTTCCTTACATAAATTTCTAGTTAATATAACAAATTTTAGTGAGCCGTTAGAACCATAATAATTTGACGGAGTGCCTATTTTGGCATTTCTTAGCCGCCCTTGGTTTGGAAAAGACATTTGTCACCCTAGACTAGCCTGTCTAGCTGTAGCGAACAACGAAGGTGCGGGGTGTCAACCCCGTATAGATCTATACACAAATTCCCGCTCTCCCTCCGGGAGACTCTGGCTGTAACTCCTTACAGGACTTAGACGTACACTAATACTTTTATATTTTGCTACTTTTGATATTTGTCTGACTAGAATATTAGCAACCTTTTGAGCAATCGTTAGAGATCCGTTATTTGTTAGATAAATAATGAAATTCGTACTTATTGAATAGAAATATCGTTCTCGTTCCATTTCGTTGATTGTGCTCGTTAACTAGGTGCTCGTGTTCGTTCCTTTTCATTTATTGAAAAACAAGTCATTTTAGTCAAGAGAAAAAGTGTCAGGTTATAATTTGTATAAATTTATAACTGCCGGTTATGACACGCATTTTCTGTTTTATGACATATAGAACATTACTTATGTTGTTGGAGGTTTTATGACAACGATTTATGACATGAAAATTTCTGTCATAAAGGCTCTATTTGTGTATTTTCTTGACGCAAACTTTTATATTGAATATTTATAAAATACTCCCTGCTAGTTTGCAAAATAGACACAAAGTTTCCATTTTCGAAAAATCACTAGAAATAGTGTCAACTTATCAAAGTCCCTTTTTATAAGTTTTATCTCTAGACATGAAAGCATAGATAAAGGGCTTAAGTTGGACGCAACCAATAGTTGGGAGGCTCTTTTGTTCACAAAGTATCCTCTGTTCCTTATGAAGTTGTGAAATCCTACGTTCATGAGGATATTACTAAAATAATATTTTAATAATATTTCACACACACATACAAACATACGTATACATGCAATTATTCAAGTATTTAGGAAAGATTTGACTTGCACTCTCCCCCAAAAACATTAAAATATTGAAAAAGGTGGGGTATGAAGCTCACCATGGTTTGTTTGCTGGGTGATTTGAAGACCGATGAGGAAGTTTCCAAGCTCCAAGCTTGAAAGATTCCTAAATCTCTAGAGTATTCCAAGAATAATTTTTACGTGTAAATCTAATGAAATCCTAGAATAATGTGAAGAATAATTGTTTTAAAGAGGATAAAATACTCACCTAAGAATTCTGGGAATTTCCCTTGAAGAGATGAACTTGGTGCTTGAAGGAGTTAGAGTATTTCTTGAGAGTTTTCTAGAAGTGAAAAGTGAGGAGTGAGATGTGGAATAAGGGGGGGGGGGAATAGTTCACGTATTCTAGATGGAGGGATAAGGAGTGACTTGACATTTGCTTGGAGGACTGGTGGGTAAAGCTTATTTCGTAAGGTTAATGTGTGTTTATTTGGGATTTGCATGGGAAATGAGGAATTTCATCAAATCACAAAGTCAAACTTCCTTGTCCTTTTCTTGATTTAGGATAAGGTTTTCCTAAATCCTAAACCTTTTATTTTTATGTAAATATAATTTAAATATTTAAATTTGGTATAAAATAGAGGTTTTAGGGGTCTTAGTTAAGAAAAACACGAGTTTGGTGGGATTCCTGACGTCAAAATGCCTTAAAATGATAAAATGGTGCGAAATGGTCTAAAATCCGAAGTCAAGAAGTGAGTTCCGGAGGCATTATGTGAATTCCGAAGCTATATTACAATTTCCGGAGGTGCTGGGCGAGTTCCGAAGCTCTTCTCCTAATTCCGGAGTTCACAGGCGAGGTCCGGAGGTTTCTTATCGGGTCCGAGATTCATGCGAAGTCCGGGGCACATCCATCAGTCCGGACCGAGGATGCGAGGTGGTATCTTCCGAAGCACGACTTCACCATTCCGGAGCAGGCTAGATCCAAAGCAAAGAGGGGAGTTCCGAAGGTTTGCTTCCTCTTGGCTCCTAAGAAGGCATTCCAGACCAAGAGGGTTCCAGACTAAAAGGTTCAGGACCTAGAGGGTTCCGGACCAAGAGAGTCCTTTTGGGGTTTCCTCTTCCGGTTTTGAGCTGTTTTCGACTGAGGAAGGTACTTAGGGAGATTTGAGAGAGATTTGAGATATGTGGAGAGATTTACGAGAGATTTTACATACTTTGTCACACCCCAAAACCGGAACGGCGGAATCGTTCGGAGGTGAAGGACGTCATGTACAGTATCACAACAATGCATAGTAGTAAACAAGCAACAACATCATCCATTGCATTAATAATATAATTTAATACAAGTGTGTTCTGTCAGGTTTAATAGACACCAAAAATATGAATCAAAATAAAAGATGAGTCTTGAACGAGCTCCATCTTCTCAAAACCTGGCACCGGTACCTGTCTACTGGTGACCTGAGAATACAAGTTATTTTGAAAGAGTTTATCAGCTTTAAAGCTGGTGAGATCATAAGTATTTTAGTGTCATTGCTTGTATGAAAGTGTTTGTAAGTATGTGATGTATAAGTTTGTAATTGTTTGAACTCTCCTAGAAAACCCTATGTTTCCTACTAAAAGTAGCCTTCTACCAGGGCATCAAGTGTTTGTGTGTGAGTCTCTTGTAAGAGTATGTATTTTCCCAAATCTGACTATCATTAACCAAAAATATAGTTTTTACATTACTGTTTATTGTGTGAAGATCACAAAGTGAATGCAAATGGGAAAATGAAATAATACTGTAGTGTTGTATTAAGTAACTACTGTCGTACTAACTACCTTAAACCAATTGTTATTTAAAGTACCATGTGATCGGCCTGTACCATACTACCGACTATAAACACGACGATGTAAGACGTCGGAAGAAATGACGTTTGGCACCCGTAGACTTGCAAGTCCCACTGTAGCGAGCAGCAAGGTGTAGGATAGTCAATCCAGTATAGATCTATACACAAACTCAACGCTCTCCATTTAAGGAGATTCTGGATACAAAACGAGCCATGACAGGTGATGCCATGCCCCGTTACGTGGCTCACATAATTGTATAAGTGCACTTGTGTATGTACTAGCTGTATTGTATGTTCTCTCTCTGTCTAGTATGTATGCATGTTCTCTCTATATGGTATTGTTTGTTTCTCATCGTAGTATTCTCTATCTGTATGTTATGTTCTCTCTGTATGGTATTGTTTGTTTCTCATCATAGTATTCTCTATCTGTATGTTATGTTCTCTCTGTATGGTATTGACTCATGTATGAACTGACTCATTGTATGTTTCACTGTTCTAGTAATAGTATTAGTAACTTCCTAAACTATACCTATTATAGTTTACTAGTAATGTTGTTTAAATGCATGAACATGTTTGTATACCTTTGCTACCCAAAGGTATTGAATAGAATGAAGGAACTTTTATATTTATATACATATAAATAATATATGACTAGGATTCAAATGACCTTCAGACAAATAACCGATACCCTAAGTCCACAACCAAACAAGGAACATGAGGCAAGGTGAGCTATCAGTCCTAAGTCCTTTCAATCCTACTTATATAACTATATCTATATAGATACACATTTGACATAATATAAGTTTAAAGGAGTTTAATAAAAGTATTTGACATGTAAAAGAGTTTGTAAAACGGTTTGAAGTAGTTTGTTTGATAACACAGTTTGAAAAGTAAGAAATCCACTTGTTTGGTAGTTATTAATCACATGTGATTGATATAATAACTATAATAGATCAACTTGTATTCCCCCCCCCCCCCCATAAAATCATTTAAAATCATTACAAAGGTTGATTAAGGGGTATGAACTCACCTGTAGTGAGTAACTCGAATGAAAGATCGATATAGGATTGTTGGGTGTCAATTGGAGTCTTGAGCACAAACGAATCCTATTTAACATATAATTTCACATATATGAATATATTGAATGTATATAACCACTAAAGGTGATAGGGGCACGCCTTAGGGACATAAAAAAACACTTAGAATTAAGTGTTACCACCATATATGATTGTATATAAGGGGTATTTGGCTATACAAGGGAGTGTATGGTCAAAATGCACAATATTTGTGTGTGTGCGGCCAGGGTGTGCGGTCAGGGTGTGTGTGCAGCCGCACACTCCTTATGAAGTGTGCCAAAACGTATTTTAAGGCTTTAGGACTCATCTAGGAAGGTTTCTTACTTCATGCTTTAGCCTTATATGGAGTTCATTGCCATTTTTGGACCTAAAAAGGGTGTGTGCGGCTACACATGGTGTGTGCAGCCGCACACCCTTTATGAAGATGATAAAATCGTGTTTTTCTAGTATATCATCAAGTGTTCTTAACATATAACAAGTTATGATAAGTATATACACATTATAGAGGCTTGAAAGGGTGATTAAGGTTCAAAACTAGTGTGTGTTCTTGGTGTTCTTGGTGTTCTTGACTAAAAATGGATGTTTTCATGGATCAAAGCAAAGGGTTTTGCTAGTTCGGGTCGTGTATCAACAAATCTAAAGGAAGAATTTCTTACTTTTATGAAGATCAAGATGAAGATTTGGATGATACTTGAGAGGATTTCGAGTTCTAGCTTTGAAGAAGTGGAAAAAGTTTTCAAAATGACTAAGTGTTGAATATATAGGTTGGAGTGTGCGGCTGGGATGGGTGTGTGGCCGCACACATGGTGTGTGCAGCCGCACACACCTTGTGTTGGTGTGTTTGGCTCATTTGCAAGGTGTTACACTCACAAAACTCATCCCACGACTCATACCTTAATTATACTAGGTTTTAAACACTCTAATTGACTCTAAATAGTGCTAGAAGATAGTAAAAACGAGTCTGACTTTCATTGATTTGAATGTGTGTATAAGATAAAAATTTCGGATTGTCACATCATCCCCCCGTTAGAGAGAATTTCGTCCCGAAATTAAAGTTTAAGCAATTTTGGTAGTTACAAATAACTAAGCAAAAAGATGAGGATATTTTAGTTTCATCTGATCCTCTCGCTCCCAAGTGAATTCAGGTCCTCGCTTGGCGTTCCAGCGAACCTTCACTCTCGGGATACGGTTTTGCTTTGTTTGCTTGACCTCTCGGTCCATGATCTCTACCGGTTCTTCCATGAAGTTGAGGCTCTCGTTGATCTCGATCTCGTCGAGTGGGATTACAAGAGTCTCGTCGGACAGACACTTTTTCAAGTTCGAGACGTGGAAAGTAGAATGTACGTTACTGAGTTTACGAGGTAAGTTAAGTTTGTAAGCTATAGGGGCGATTCTAGCGAGAATCTCGAAAGGCCCTATGTACCTTGGTTTTAGATTTCCACGCTTTCCAAAGCGTATTAAGCCTTTCCAGGGTGAGACCTTCAATAGAACACGGTCGCCCACCTGGAATTCTAACGATTTCCTTCGTTTATCTGCGTAGCTTTTCTGTTGGTCTCTAGAGGCTTTCAATCGTTCACGAATCTGAACGATTTTCTCTGTCGTTTCTCGTATGATCTCCGGACCTGTGAGAGTGCTGTCAGGAACTCGTCCTTTAGCTAACTGGGTATCACCCACCTCAGCCCAGCACAGAGGGGATCTGCACTTTCGGCCATAGAGGGCCTCGAATGGAGCAACCTTTATGCTCGTGTGATAACTGTTGTTGTAGGAAAATTCAACAAGGGGTAAATGAGTATCCCATGCTTTCCCAAAGTCGATCACACAGGCTCAACATATCTTCCAAGGTTTGGATAGTCCTCTCACTTTGTCCGCCGGTCTGTGGATGGTAGGCTGTACTCATGTCCAGCCTAGTTCCTAGGGAACTTTGTAGCGACTGCCAGAACCTCGAAGTGAACGTACTATCTCTGTCCGAGATAATGGATATGGGGACACCGTGCAGTCGTACAATCTCCCTAATGTAGGTTCTTGTAAGCTTCTCCATCCTGTCTGTTTCTTTGATAGGCAGGAAGTGTGTGGACTTGGTCAATCTGCCGACGATGAACCATATGGTATCAAGTCCACCCGTTGTCTTGGGCAACTTGGTTATGAAGTCAATAGTGATCCGCTCCCACTTCCATTCCGGTATCTCCGGCTGTTGTAGTATACCGGAGGGTTTCTGGTATTCGACCTTGACCTTGACGCAAGTAAGACATTTACTCACGAAGGTAGCAATCTCTGCTTTCATGTTAGGCCACCAGTATAGCTTTTTGAGATCCAGATACATATTATCTGAACCTGGGTAGATGGAATAACGAGTGTTGTGTGCCTCGGTCATGGCCAAGTCTCTGAAACCACCGCGTTTCGGTGTCCAGATCCGATCCATGAGATATAAGGCTCCGCCACCCTTGACTTCCAAGTTCTTATCCATACCTCTCAGGGATTCACCCGCCACATTTTGAGGTTTCAAAGCGTCGAGCTGAGCCTCCTTAATTTGTGTGGACAAGTGTGAATGGATAGTCATAGTCAATGATTTGACTCTACGACCAGAGTATTCTTTCCTACTTAGGGCGTCAGCTACTACGTTGGCTTTACCCGGATGATAACGAATTTCGCATTCGTAATCACTGAGTAGCTCGACCCACCGTCGTTGTCTCATGTTGAGCTCCTTCTGGTCGAATATATGTTGTAGGCTTTTGTGGTCTGTAAAGATAGTGCCTTTTTTACCGTACAGGTAGTGTGTCCAGATCTTCAGAGCAAACACAACTGCTCCTAGCTCAAGATCGTGCGTGGTGTAGTTGACCTCGTGTGTCTTTAGCTGTCTTGAGGCATAGGCGATGACCTTACCTCGTTGCATCAGAACACAGCCGGGCCCTTGATTTGACGCATGGCAATAGACAATGAAGTCTTCTATCCCTTCGGGGAGGGATAATATTGGGGCGGTGCACAAGGCTCGCTTGAGCGTTTGGAACGCTCTCTCCTACTTCTCTTCCCAGTCAAAGGCCACACCCTTCTGGGTCAGTGTTGTAAGAGGTTTTGCAATTCGTGAGAAGTTCTGAATGAACCTGCGATAGTAGCGAGCGAGGCCTAGAAATTGACGAATTTCTGTAGGCGTCTTCGGTGCTGACCAGCTCTCAATGGCTTTGATTTTGGAAGGGTCCACGTGTATTCCCTCTTCGCTAACCACGTGCCCTAAGAATTCGACTCTTCGGATCCAAAATTCGCATTTCGAGAACTTCGCATAGAGCTTCTCCGAACGCAGTGTTGCTAAGACTAGTCGCAGATGTCCACTATGCTCCTCCTTACTACGAGAATAGATAAGTATGTCATCGATGAAGACGATGACGAACTGATCCAAGTAAGGACGACACACCTTATTCATTAAATCCATGAATACTGCGGGTGCGTTTGTTAATCCGAAAGGCATCACTACGAATTCGTAGTGCCCATAACGAGTTCGGAAGGCTGTCTTCGGGACATCCTCCCCTAGCACTCGTAGTTGGTGATATCCGGATCTTAGATCAATTTTTGAAAACAAGTTCGCCCCTTGAAGTTGGTCAAACAAATCGTCAATACAAGGCAGAGGGTAACGATTTTTGACGGTAAGTTTGTTGAGCTCCCTGTAGTCGATGCACATACGAAACGATCCGTCTTTCTTCTTGACGAACAAGACTGGAGCTCCCCAGGATGAGAAGCTTGGTCTTATAAAGCCCTTGCTGAGCAGTTCGTTAAGTGGACAGGACAGTTCTTGCATCTCTGCAGGTGCTAGACGATAGGGCGATTTGGCTACTGGGGTAGCCCCTGGAACTAAGTCGATTCTGAACTCGACTTGACGTTGCGGAGGTAATCCTGGGAGTTCTTCCGGAAAGATGTCGAGAAAGTCGCGTACTACTGGAATGTTCTGAATATCTTTCGTTTCTTGGCTCACATCGATCACATGAGCAAGGAATGCACAACATTCCTTTCGCAAGAATTTCTGGGCTTGAATGCTCGAGATGATACGAATGTTCGTGCCGGGTTTGTCACCATAAACTACTAGAGTTTCGCCAGACGGCGGATTAAGGCGAACAACCTTTTCATAACACATGATGTCGGCACGATGTAGACTCAACCAATCCATTCCGATAATGACGTCGAAACTTTTAATTGAGACCGGCATGAGGTCGATCGAAAATGAATGGCTATCTAGTGTTAGGGTACACCCTATAAATATACTGCTAGTGCTCTCCGTCTTTCCATTAGCCATTTCTACAGTGAACGGTTCTTTAAGTGCTTGTGATTTTTTCTTAAGTAAATGAGCAAATTTTTGGTTCACGAAACTCCTCTCCGCTCCACTATCAAACAGTATGCATGCATAAGAGTTATCGAGGAGAAACGTACCCGTGACCACGGTGGGGTCGGCAACTGCTTCCTCGTGGCCTATGGCCAGAACTCTTCCCACTCTACCGGCATTCCCAGCCTTTGGGCAGTCCCTCTTGTAGTGGCCCACCTCGCCACAACTGTAGCAAGCTTGGCCCACTCCTGCGCCGGGGACTTGGTTGAGTGGCCTCGCTGGTGCTTTGCAGAAACGGGCAGTGTGCCCCTTCCTGTTGCAGTTCGAACACTGCATTTCCCGGCAGGCTCCCGTGTGGTGGAAGTTGCATTTGTTGCACTTAGGCAAACTTCCAGCGTACTGTTTTACCGGAGCAGCAGTGGCAGGTGCTATCGCAGCATGAACTGCCACGACCTGCTGCTTTTTGGCAGTCTTCTTCTTCTTCTTGTCATCCCAGAACTTCCGCTTGGAATCAGCGGTTTTGGAAGGTTCTGAGATGGCCAGGGTTGTTGTTGCGGCCGGGGTACGAACCCTATGGTCTATAAGCCGCTGTGCCAATCGCTTGGCACTATCGAATGTAGTGGGGTTTGAAGCCAAAACATTTCCCTGGAATGGAGGCACCAACCCCCATATGTATCTTTCTATCTTCTTTCCCTCTGTATGAACCATGTTGGGACAGAGGGCCACCAGCTCACAGAACCTGGCGGTGTAGGAGACTATGTCGGAGCCCTTCATGGTTAGGCTCCACAGTTCCTCCTCCAGTTTTTGGATTTCGCCCCTCGAGCAGTACTCTTCGATCATTAGCTCTCTCAGAGCTTCCCAGCCCATAACATTAGCCACTATTAGAGATAGTGACTTGACATGGATATTCCACCATGTCAGGGCTTTTTCCTCAAAGGTGCAAGCAGCGAACTTGACCTTGCTCCATTCTGGACAAGAGCAGATTTCGAAAACCGATTCGGTCTTCTCGAACCATTGCGAGAGGGCAATGACCCCGCCAGTCCCTCTAAAGGACTTGGGCTTGCAGTTAGTGAAGTCCTTATAGGAGCACTCTCTCAAGCGCATAGGAGCTTCACTATGAGTAGATTGAACAGGGGTTCCTCCCCCAGTGGAACCAGAAGAATGATATTGAGCCATGGCTGTTGCCACAGCCGCAGCTACTGCAACATTTAGAGCTGCCGTATCGATTTGAGGAGCAGGTGGTGTTGCAGTTGATGGAGGATCGCGTCTCGTTGATTGACGTGGAGGCATCTTTTAACTATAAGTTAAAAAAATGACGATATTGATAAGAATTTAATAGGGAGAAGTTGATGAGAATGTCTCATGGACTAACTCTCCATAGTCCAACAGCACAATTGAATAGCCCGATTTAATGTAGATCTAGTACTAACAGATGATAGCATTTGGATAAAAATTTCCGTGAGATGAGATATCTGTCAAAAATGCTGGAATTACAGATGTAATAAGTTCGGGAAAAATGACCTAGAAGTAGGCCTTACATCAACCAAGATGGGAAAATTTTGACAGAACTATGACCTAATCAAGACCTAACAGGTGTAAGATTTACGAAGATAGGAAATTAGACTAGAGTTTTTACACAACCTAAGTTATATCCAAAAGAGAAGTCAAGGAGACTCTAGCGGCGACGAGAACTACTAGAGTGAGTTCTTGATTCAGGCAGACGGCGCTCTACGTCTCGCATGCGCCTTTCATACATTGACTGCCTAGTCCGAAGTTCCCTAACTTCAGCTTGGGATGTAGTTAGCTGTTGCTGCAGAGTCCCATTGGTTATCCTAGCCCTTTCCATAACTACTTCTAGTTGGCGAATGCGGACTGTGTTAACGCCAGAGTTGGCGTCAATCTCTAACACTCGGTCGATAGTTGCTCGACCTTGCTCGGTGTTCCGAGAAATCCTACGGACCATTATGGACAGGACATGATCAGCTGAACCTCCCTCGGTGAGGTTGTAAAAGCTTATTTCCCCATTGTAGGGAATGGGTTGACCCTGTTCCTGACTCCATCTATTCAAGTTTGTGGCCCACAGAGGTGTGGGTCCTTGAAATGCTGGACGTGGGTTTGGGTTTGGGCCTTGAGCAGCTGGGAGTAGGTTGTTGACTTTAGGTTCTGAGTCAGAGCCATCAGAAAAACCCTCAGCATAGTGATCATCCAAAGGGATTGGGTGATCGTCTTCTGGCTCTTCTCCCAGCCATCCTGCATTGCCGTGGTTGGGATAGTACGGGTCTCCGGGGATATGGAATCCAGCGATGATATCTACGCGAGAAAAAGGATATAAGAAATAACTAAATAGACGAATTAATTAGATAATTATAAGATGATCTTTATCAGTTACTTCAATACTTGTTTAGTGCATACCAGTTATATGTACTCAAAACAGGATAGACCTTCGAATAAGTGACCCTAACTCTAAGTCCACAACCAAACAAGGAACAGGAAGTAAAGCAAAGATCACAGATTCTAAGTCTATGATATCCTAGATACATATAACCTTAACGTATCCACTCAGCAACTATTGATATACTAATAAAGACCTTTAGTTCTCAGATAAGTAATTATAGTAACACAAAATACTCCTATAGTATTTTAAGTTTATGTTCTGTTCTAATGTTTTCATTGTAGTAGTGTTGGTAAGTTTTTAGACTTGTTGCAACCTCACAACCACACTTAGGCACACGCTAGTCACTCCTCGGATAATATAGTTGATCATGCTATATCTTCCCAGGGTTGACCATATGTCTCTAAGTCTACTTGTGCTGCCCAACAATCGTAATACTTTTGTTCTGTCCTAGTGACACTGATTTTTGTATGAATGCAGGCATGTATACTTGGTTAAATATTTTATTATTTAAAAGTATAAACTCTTTATCAGAGTATTTTAAATCCCGCTGTGTTTATAGTTCGTATATCTTTTATGGGTTAATATACTCGATTCACTATAAACAATGCTCTGATACCAATCTGTCACACCCCAAAATCGGAATGGCGGAATCGTTCGGGGGTGGAGGACGTCATGTACAGTGTCACAACAATGCATAGTAGTAAACAAGCAACAACATCATCCATTGCATTAATAATATAATTTAATACAAGTGTGTTCTGTCAAGTTTAATAGACACGAAAAATATGAATCAAAATAAAAGATGAGTCTTGAACAAGCTCCATCTTCTCAAAACCTGGCACCGGTACCTGTCTACTGGTGACCTGAGAATACAAGTTATTTTGAAAGAGTTTATCAGCTTTAAAGCTGGTGAGATCATAAGTATTTTAGTGTCATTGCTTGTATGAAAGTGTTTGTAAGTATGTGATGTATAAGTTTGTAAAAGTTTGTAATTGTTTGAACTCTCCTAGAAAACCCTATGTTTCCTACTAAAAGTAGCCTTCTACCAAGGCATCAAGTGTTTGTATGTGAGTCTCTTGTAAGAGTATGTATTTTCCCAAATCTGACTATCATTAACCAAAAATACAGTTTTTACATTACTGTTTATTGTGTGAAGATCACAAAGTGAATGCAAATGGGAAAATGAAATAGTACTGTAGTGTTGTATTAAGTAACTACTGCCGTACTAACTACCTTAAACCAATTGTTATTTAAAGTACCATGTGATCGGCCTGTACCATACTACCGACTATAAACACGACGATGTAAGACGTCGGAAGAAATGACGTTTGGCACCCGTAGACTTGCAAGTGCCACTGTAGCGAGCAGCAAGGTGTAGGATAGTCAATCCAGTATAGATCTATACACAAACTCAACGCTCTCCATTTATGTGTGTGTGCAGACAGGGTGTGCGGTCAGGGTGTGTGTGCGGCCGCACATGGTGTGTGCGGCTGCACACCCTTTATAAAGATGATAAAATCGTGTTTTTCTAGTATATCATCAAGTGTTCTTAGCATATAACAAGTTATGATAAGTATATACACGTTATAGAGGATTGAAAGGGTGATTAAGGTCCAAAACTAGTGTGTGTTCTTGGTGTTCTTGGTGTTCTTGACTAAAAATGGATGTTTTCATGGATCAAAGCAAAGGGTTTTGCTAGTTAGGGTCGTGTATCAACAAATCAAAAGGAAGAATTTCTTACTTTTATGAAGATCAAGATGAAGATTTGGATGATACTTGAGAGGATTTCGAGTTCTAGCTTTGAAAAAGTGGAAAAAGTGTTCAAAATGACTAAGTGTTGAATATATAGGTGGGAGTGTGCGGATGGGATGGGTGTGTGGCCGCACACACCTTGTGTTGATGAGTTTGGCTCATTTGCAAGGTGTTACACTCACAAAACTCATCCCACGACTCATACCTTAATTATACTAGGTTTTAAACACTCTAATTGACTCTAAATAGTACTAGAAGATAGCAAAAACGAGTCTGACCTTCATTGATTTGAATAAGTGTATAAGATAAAAATTTCGGATTGTCACATACTTGGAGAAATTTCGCATACTTAGAGAGATTTGGGAGTGATTTCACATACTTGGAGAGATTTGCATCGTAACACTACATGGCTCCTTAGGAACTCATATTGTACACTTAGGTGTGTTAGCACAAGTCTCACAATAGTCCTTGCTTACTTGAGGATGAAATTTCCTAGCCAAAAAGGCTAGTTGTGACACTTACACTGCCATGAAAAAGGGCACTCGAAACGAAGCTGCCCCAAGTACTTGGAGGACATAAAGGATGGCAATATCAAGCCCTCTGTAACAACAAAAATTTTCAAACAAAATTTTCATTTAAAAATCGCATACTTTTCATAACATATTGTATAAAATCTCGTTTATTCGAATTACAAAACACAACTCCATTAATAATCCATGATCCTCATAACTCTTTCTCTGGTGTGTACAATCAAGCCGGTACCGTCCGACGATCCTGAGAAACCTGGAACACATAACACATAACACGGTAAGCACAAAGCTTAGTGAGTCCACCAAAATACCACATACAGCACATAAGCCACTCGAGGCTATAACTCGGTATGACCCTCCGGTCAATGTGTCTCAGCGGGACCCTCTAGTCCCGTAGCTCGTTGGACCCTCCGGTCCGGTCTAGCTCGTTGGACCCTCCGGTCCGGTCTAAATCGTTGGACCCTCCGGTCCGGTCTGATCGAGGACCCTCTGGCCTCATGAGTCGTTGGACCCTCTGGTCCGGTCTATATAACACATATCATACATATAACACAATGCACATAAATCTCAAACATACACATAGACATAAGACCCTTCGGTCTGCACATAGATACCACCCTAGGTAATGTATAGTGAGAAGACTCACCTGACAAGCAGCAAGTAAAGAACTCTGATGAAACATTGAATCGAGTATAAAATGAATCAGAGTATAAAATCAAGTAAGAATGCGAAACTGAACACCGTATGTAAATATGATCTTGTTTCAGCTCTATTACGCTTTCAAATATTTACAGAGTACAAAGACAGGTCTGTAAAAACTCTTTTTGTAACTCTAGTAAATATCCCTATTTGTAGGGAACAGAAAGCGTACAAAAAATATACTAAGGCATTGGCACTTAAGGTTCGAATAAAAGCGCCTTAGTAAAATAGATTACAAAACACTCGAAGAGTGCAAAATACATTTCGACTAATTACAACATTTTGACCCTTACAATATCCCCCTTTGTAATCATAGTCGAACTTCTTAATTTGTAAGAAGCTGGATGGAATACAGCATCACTCTTCGAATTTCCGTGTAGCAGGAAATAATCTTCTTTAGCTCCTTCTTATCTCCTTCATTGTTCTTCTTACAATGATTCATACGAATTATTAAGTTCATATATTGAGACGTTGAATATCTTTCCACTTCGCATGCCTGGAATAAGAAACTTTTTGCTTTTCCATCCTTGTCTTTTCCTGCGAAGACCATCCCAAAAGGCTTCAAGCAGATTTCACCATCATCATACTTTTTCAATTCTGCTTGAGTCTTCGAAGGAGCCATTGGAGCTTTTATTTCCATACCTTTAGCTGTAGCTAACTCCACATCTGTTAGAGCCAAGCACTCGTAATAATTTTCGATGAAAATCTTGATGTGAGCAACCCCAAGCTTAAATTCATGAGGTTTAGTGTTTTGAAGATACGAAAACGATTTGTCTTTCAAAATCAATGCAACTTGTATAAGATCATACAAGTTCATTAATGGAAAATCTGCAATTGTAAATTCGCAAATATTTCCATTTGCCCTGGCAACCACATACTTGATATTTTGGACTGTGTTTTCGAACACCACATCCTTTTTCATACTGATTACTTTCTTGATCTTTATCAAAGACCAAACTTCCTCAGGGGCTTTTGCAAGAACAACATGAAATCTAATTTTCATGTGTGTACCATCATCCTTTTCTTTGAAATTTCCTTCTGCTTTAAATTGAGGCATGATGAACATCATTTCATTTATTGGAAAGTCCAGCTGACTTGAATCAGTATTCGTAACCATATAACTTTGTTTTGGTTTCTTCTCAAACGAATACATATGATTAAAAGCTACCTTGGCCTCAATTGTTTCATAATTGTAATGTTTGGACGGATCACCTTTGTCTATACCCTTCGGATCGCTTGCACGATGAGTCATTATGCTTTGAATCAACCTTAGCTTTTCAATTTCAGCTTCTGCTTCGGCTTTCCTTTCTTCTTTCGATTTTTCCACCACTATTGTTTTCCCTTTATCTTTAAAGACTGAATCATCTTTCACCTCCTTTGTTTTCGAACTACTCCCAACATTATCAATAGGTTTACCAATCCCAATTCCTTTCGAAATTGGTCTTGTAATTGGCATAGTTGTTACGACTGTTGAGGTAATCGGCCCAACAGATGCTATAACTGGCTTTGTTGTTGGGATGTTTGAAGAAAACATCTTTCCTACAACCTTCGCATCATCACCACTAGCCTTCGAATCACCAGTTTTTCTTTCTCCCCCTTGCACCCCTGTGAAAACAGGCGGGGCATTTGTTGTTGGAAGAAGGCTTGATATGCGAGAGAGTGGATCAAGTTGCTTGTTGAGAATTGCTTCGAATTGTAGGAACTTTTGAGATAAAAATTCAGGAGTAATTAGGGAAGTAGAAACCGGCTGGACAGATAGTTCTTTTAATTCCTTTAGCAAAGTAATCACTTCCAAAAAGTTGGTACGTTCTATTGTTGAAAGTTGAGTAAGTTGAGGACTCAAACTTTCATACAATTTGACAAATTTTGTGACAGCGTCACAAATAATATCGATCTTCTGATTCACAGATGCATAGTCTTTTTGAACATTTGCAATCTCTTTTTGCATATCTTCGCAAAGTTCACGAATCTGCAAATTAACATCCGCCCTGACTTTCTTTACATCTTGAACAAAGAGAACATGCCTTTCCTTTGTTACATTTTTTAATTCTTTCATATCTCCGGCAAATTTCGAAGTTTGAGAATTGATTCGTAGTTCATTGTTTTGATCACTATGATCAACCTTCTCCAAAATTCGTGATTCGGAGTCTGTAATCATCCCAGATACTTTATTTACGACTCTGGCTTCGAACATTTTCAACAAAATATCAACCTCTAAACTTGAAACAGACGAACCACCCCCAGATCAGCTTGAGATTGAATTATAGAATTCAACTTCTGATTCAATATTTTAAATTGCTTCATTGTCATCAGCATATGATCTGGAAAATCCTCTTCTTCTTCATGAAACTCTAATTCCTCAAACGTACCTCCAAAACCCTCATTATCAGTTTCTGTCTCCATAAAAACAGTTTCTTGAACGGTTGAATTAGGTTTGGGTGTATCAGTGGATTGAGAAGAAAAAATAGAAGTAAAGGGTTGATTGATAATGTTTTCGAATGTAGGGGAATCAGTGGTTGAAGTAATTGGAATAATTGGTGGAGGTAAAGAAACAATATGTTCGAAGGGTATAGAAGTTAGATGACCTTGATCTTCTTTCTTCGAATCTCCTTCACCTATATTGACATGTGCATCCATATCAGATACGTTTGCAGGGATGCCTGAAGTTCGTACCTCCTCAGAAACTGATTTGGCAACCGAATCTTCGGGTGGTATGACTATTATCTGCTCAGGAGTTGAACTTTCTACGTGAAGAGTTAATTCTGGTGTTTCAGGAATTCTTTCATCGTCATCTTCTGTAGACTCAGTAGAAAGCATAAGCTTTCGTGTCTTTTTCTTCTTCTTCTTTGACAGATGTTTGGCCATATCCTCAGCCCTTCGTTTCTTGGACAATGGAGAAACAGGTGCTGGCACTTCTCGAATTAAAATACCTTGATGAGTGACTTGAGGTTTTCTGACCACTTTATGTGTTGGAGACTTGCTTTTATGTGTTGACTTCATTTTTATTCTTTGAAACATACCGGTCTTCGAAGGAATTATAACTGGCTCTTGAGTATCTTGAACAACAGGCTCACTCAATTGTGTCTCAGCAACAGACACTTCAACTGTTAGAGGCTTCTTCTTTGGAGATTTTGAAGATTTCAACTCTATGATTTTGTCTTCAAAAGAAGTAGTTTCAGTCTTCTTTGACCGCTTGGATTTCTTATCATCCCTTTCCAATAGTATCCCAGTTTCGACAGTAGAATCAAGAGTTTTCAAATATGGCACTAAGACAAAATTCGAAGGATCAACTCTTTTGAGCATTGCATCAGGAATACGAGCAACAGATGGAAAATCCTCAGCATTATCTGTGAGATCCTTCGGATAGTGGTACGATTGAAAAACAGCTTTTTCCTCATCATTAGGTACCAAAATCCCTTCCTTGTTGTAAAAATATTGCAAAATCAAGCTCCAGTATCGTGCACACGAAATACCATGAAGAGCATTCGTGTGTTCTACACTCTTTTGGAATTCCTTCCACAATTGTGTAGAATAATCCACTTGAAGATCATAATATAGCCCAGCAACCATGGCATAAACCTCCATTCTTCCTTTATCAAGACCAACTGTTCTCCCAGTTAAACATCTCAGAAAAATACCAAATAAGAAATTCCAGATACTTGGATAGTTGAGGCTGATATCCCATCTCATTAAACATATGAACGATTTGAGGGAATGTGAAAGCAACATATGGAGGTGAATTCAGAATTTCAAGAATTTGGCAAAAGAGATTCTTTGATAATCTGACCTTTTTGTCATTCACCAGATGGAAAGTAATGGTATCAGAAGCTTTGTTGTAAGTAGCGGTTGATCCTGCTTGAGAAAGCCATGACATTGGAACTGAGAACGAACTGACCATTGCCTTAGACAAAACAAAGCTCTTCAAGGCAACGATTAACATCCACAATTCTTCCGGGTATTTAGAGACATCACCCTCCAAGTAATAGTTAGTTGCTTGAATCTTCATAATTGGTAATGAAGAGACGTCATCAGTGGTATGAGAAGGATCAGCATCAACATGAACAAAAGTCGCCATTGTTAGGGTTTGAAAACTTTGAAGATCAGAGAATTTGGGAATTTTCTTTTTGATCGCATAAACTGATAATGAACCCTTGAATTCCTTTTTATATGTAACCCTGAAGTTTGAATTTGAAGCGAGATGTATATTTAATGATATCTGACGTGGCACCTTGAGAAACGGACCATTACTGCGTAAAAGTAGCCATGCATCGAAAAGTAGCTGTCACATCACCTTGAAATCCGGACAGAATACCATACGTCATTAAAAAAACAGCCTGTATTGTTATCCCCAAGAAGATTGTAACCGTCAGAACCCTTCGTATGAAAGCAAGGCTCTTTCACTTTTGGGATGAAAAGCGAAGTCATATGCTAGATGTTTGAAATCATCAGCCTGAGTTGGTATTACTCAGAACCTCAAGGATTTCGTGAGTGCAGTGTTCCAAAGGATTTAGACGAGAAACAAAGATAAGAAAAATTTGGGATACTGTGATGTCAAAATATTAATTTGACACGAAAGCAGATAAAATCCCGGGCAAAGATTACTTCATTAATCATTAAGAGAAATGATCAACAGCTTGTGTAGTTTCCCGTGAAATACAATCGAATACTTGTAAATAAGTATCGAAGGGCTTCTTTTATAATTCTTCGTGGGTAGTTTAAAAAAAAATTTCGTTACATGTCATCCTAAACATAAGGTGATAAATTGTAACAGAAATTACTTGTTTGACCAGTGTAGTCAAAGACAAGTTTGTTTTGAAAACATTTAAGTGACATTGAAGTTCGAATGAAACTCACACGAAAATCATATTCAAGAAAAAATTTGTGCTGGATCTTGTTGGGTAACAAACATCAGGGGTTTCGAATGTTTGATCAAGACCACTCATACGAAATGAATATGATTTGGAGTTTCGAATTTTGGTACTGAGCCAAAGGTTTTGTGAAAATCTGGAACATGGTTCCCCGTCAATTCCTTAAAATTTTAGAAAATTAGGTTTCACTTTCATCACGGTCTCATGATTTCAGATCATAAACACAGATTTTTGATATATCTAAGTATCGATGGGTTTGATCAGAGACCTCTCGAACATATGTCTTCGTGTGTGATCGTGTAAGAACTCTATAGATGAAAAAGATTGATGTAAGACACGAAAGGTACCTCTGTTATATTTGGACAAAACAGTAAACTCTTAACTCATTTTGAGAAGAGTCAGCTAGCTCAGAGACTAATGTGAATATAAGCCTTATTGGAAGAAATTTTCGTATGAATAATTTCATTAAGGCTTTCGTACACACACATTGAGTCATTGGAGGCTTTGGACAACATGCAGCAGCATGCTTCTAGGGACAACTTAACTAGTTCAAAATATTGAAAATTTTATCGATTCGTACGGAAAATGTACCTGACCCTAGAACTGCAAGCATAATCCATTGTGTATCATCATGAATATCTGCAACAAAGTACTAAAAAGAAATAAGAAAGAAAATATTTTTGTTGTTTTGATTTTCGAAAATAGAGACAGAACAAAAACAAAACAAAAATCTTTTTGGATTTTTAAATTTTTCGAAAATTAATTGACAAAACAAAAACAAACAAAAATCTTTTTGGATTTTTAAATTTTTCGAAAATTAATGGACAAAACAAAAACAAACAAAAATCTTTTTGGATTTTTAAATTTTTCGAAAATTAATTGACAAAACAAAAACAAACGAAAATCTTTTTGGATTTTTAAATTTTTCGAAAATTAATTGACAAAACAAAAACAAACGAAAATCTTTTTGGATTTTTAAGTTTTTCGAAAATTAATTGACAAAACAAAAACAAACGAAAATCTTTTTGGATTTTTAAATTTTTCGAAAATTAATTGACAAAACAAAAACAAACGAAAATCTTTTTGGATTTTTAATTTTTCGAAAATTAAAAACTAACTGTACTTGTTGCAAATACACGAAATTTTATCATCCCCTGATAAGTGACAAATTTACGAATTCGAAGGGATTCGAAGCGTTGACTATGAACAATAACCTCTGAATCAACCCTTAAAATGTATGATAAATTTACAAATTCGAAGGGATTCGAAGCGTTGACTATGAACAGTAACCTCTGAACGTTGACTGTTATTGCTTTGTCTTTCATTCAGCGCCTCTGAATCATTCCTGGTCAATCATCATTCTCCTTTTTCACATGGAACAGAATTTCCATCTATCATTCCAAGTCCTTCTAAAATTTTCACAAAGGATTTTTCATCTAAAGGTTTCGTGAAAATATCAGCTAACTGATCAGTTGTTTTCACGAAATGTACTTCAATATTTCCATCCTCCACGTGATCCTTGATGAAATGATAACGAAGAGCTATATGTTTAGTCTTCGAATGCTGCACATGATTATGACAAATTCTTATTGCACTTTGAGAATCACAATATAATGGAATCTTTTTCATATTAACTGCATAATCACGCAATTGACTTTGAATCCATATAATTTGTGATGTGCAAGCAGCAGCAGCCACATATTCTGCTTCAGCTGTTGAAATTGATACACATGTTTGCTTTTTCGACTGCCAGCTCACCAATTTGCCATCGAGAAATTGACATCTGCCACTTGTGTTTTTTCTATCAAGATTACAACCACCCAAGTCTGCATCCGAATAAGCTTGTACAAAGAACCCAGTTTTTGAAGGATACCACAATCCTAACGAAATTGTTCCTTTAAGATAACAAAATATATTCTTCACAGCAGTGAGATGTGGTTCTCGTGGATTTGACTGATACCTAGCACAATTACACACAGAGAACATGATATCAGGTCTACTTGTTGTAAGATAAAGTAATGAACCAATCTTGCTCCTGTAAAGAGTTAGGTCAACTGCAGGTTTATCTAACGAAGATGTCAACTTTATGTCAGTTATCATAGGAACTCGTAACTTTGTGCTATTCGTCAATCCAAACTTCTCTAGCAGATTCTTCGTATATTTTTCTTGATTAATAAAGATTCCTTCTCTGCTTTGACGAATATTTAATCCAAGAAAATTATTGATTTTTCCCATCATGCTTATTTCGAACTTACTTTTCATCAGATCTTCGAATTCTCTAGATAAGGCAGGGTCAGTTGAGCCAAAAATAATATCATCAACATAAATTTAAACAAACATTAGATGATTCCCAACTTTCTTTCGAAATAATGTGGGGTCAACAGATCCTTGTTTAAATTTAGATTGTTTCAAAAATGAAGTAAGAGTTGCATACCATGCTCGTGGTGCTTGTTTTAAACCATAAACTACCTTTTCTAAAATATAAACATGATCAGGATATTCTTCTTTAATAAAACCTTGGGGTTGTTCCACGTAAACTGTTTCTTCAAGCTCTCCATTTAAAAATGCACACTTCACGTCCATTTGATAAACATCAAAGTCTTTGTGAGCTGCATAAGCCAGAAATATACAAACAGCCTCGAGTCTTGCGACATGGGCAAAAGTTTCTTCATAGTCGATTCCTTCTTGCTGTGAATATCCTTTAACAACAAGTCTGGCTTTGTTTCAAACGATATTTCAATCTTTGTCGTTTTTGTTTTTGAAAATCCATTTTAACCCGACAATCGAAACATTTTCAGGTTTAGGAATTAATCTCCAAACCTTGTTTCGTTCAAATTCAGACAATTCAGATTGCATTGCAACAACCCAATCTGAGTGTTCCATTGCAACCTTAACTGTTTTTGGTTCAATTTTAGAGATGAAAACATTAAACATGCAAAATTCTTGATGAGTATTCAATACCTCATTCTTTGCACGAGTTTGAGCTCTTGTTAAAACCCCCTCTTGTGGATTTCCAATTATTTGATCTTTCGGATGATCTCTTGTCCACTTTTCCATTGGCGGATAAGCTGGATCAAATTCCAAAGGTGCATCTTCGTATAAATCATCATTCTCTGATCCTGCAATCGAACAAACATCATCAAAATCATTATTATTCTCAATGTTTTCTAAATGGTCCCCCTCAACATTATGCTCCCCCTCAATATCAGCATTCAATCTCTCATTCTCCCCCTCGAAAGAATGCTCCCCCTCAACTAGAGTGTTCGAAACCAAGTGCTCCCCCTCCACTGGATTATTTTGTACACTTTCGCCTTTCTCTTGAGAAGTTGATGTTAAATCATCAGTAAACTTCATTAATTCAGAAAGATGATTATCATTTGCATTAATTTCAGCATCAACAACATGATCTGAAATACCAAAAATTAAATCATAATCAATATCTAAGGTTTGTGAAGATTCAGATTCATCTTGTATTTCTTTTAGAATAGGATGAGTTTCACACTGCATTTCAGTTTGTTTAATATAGTAATCATCAAATGTAAGATTAAAAGTTTCTTCAACTTTTCGTGTTCTTTTGTTCAACACACGATATGCGACTGAATTATGCGAATATCCCAAGAAAATCCCTTCATCTGCTTTAGCTTGAAATTTTGTAAGATTATCCTTGAGATTCATAATAAAGCACCTGCATCCGAAAACATGGAAAAATTTGACGTTAGGTTTTTGATTGTTGAGAATTTCATATGGAGTGATGTTAAAACGACGATGAATGAAAGATCTGTTTTGAGTAAAACATGCGGTGGATACTGCTTCAGCCCAAAGGTATTGTGGAAGATTCGCATATGCTAGCATAGTCCTTGCCGCTTCGCATAGAGACCTATTTCTTCGTTCAACAACACCATTTTGTTGTGGTGTGTATGGAGATGAAAAATTATGCGAAATCCCTTTATCCACCAAAAATGAATCAAGAACATTGTTGTTAAATTCAGTTCCATGATCACTCTTAATTTGTCGAACAATCTTCTTTAATGTTGTTTCCATCTTTTTGATAAAGTCAATCATGATTTGTGCAACTTCGGATTTAAGCCTGAGAAAATAAACCCACGTAAATCTGGAAAAATCATCAACAATGACTAATATGTACCGTTTCT
This sequence comes from Lactuca virosa, assembly GCF_052849685.1. Classification (NCBI taxonomy): domain Eukaryota; kingdom Viridiplantae; phylum Streptophyta; class Magnoliopsida; order Asterales; family Asteraceae; genus Lactuca; species Lactuca virosa. The sequence continues at coordinate 326,177,592 of NC_136429.1, forward strand.
TGTTGAGTGTTGAAATTGTTGATGGACCACACAAATCAATATGTAAGAGCTCCAGAGGTGCAACAATTTTCGAATCTATCGTAATTGGATGACCTTGTTTATGTTGCTTTCCAACTTCACAAGCTGCACATAAAGAATCATTATCAAATTTAAGTATAGGTAAACCTCTTACCAGATCTTGTACCACAAGTTTATTGATGTTTCGAAAGTTGAGATGAGAAAGTCTTCGATGCCAAAGCCAACTTCAGTCTGATGATGCTTTCGAAAGAAGACATATAGCAGGTTTCCCTACTATCGGATTGATGTCCAAAGTGAACATGTCACCTTTCCTTTTGGATTTAAGTAAAACTTCGTTAGTGTTGACATTCGAAATAACACTTCCTTCTTCATTAAAAGGAACTTGATTGCCAGTGCCCACAACAAGTTGGGAAACACTTATCAAGTTATGTTGAAGACCTTCAACATACGCAACACGATTCACTGTGAATTGTCCGTTCGTGATCTTCCCATATCCTTTGACTTGACATTTTTTATTGTTCCCAAACTTCACAACTCCAACATTCTTTAGGCTTCGAAAATCACGTAAATTCTCCTTCTTCCCAGTCATGTGACGAAAGCAACCACTATCAATGTACCATTTATTATCATATTGCTCGTCACATAGTACCTACAATCAGTGGAAAAATTTAGGTACCCAAGGCTTTTTGGGTCCTTGGAAATTAGATTTCAATTTCGAATGTAATGAAGCACTTTTAACCCAATCATAAACTTTGGTTTTTAGACTATCAATTAAGTTCACATCTTCATTTAAAGGAACCGAAACATAAGATTTTGATGGTTTCGAATGTTCACTAACATTACCCTTCGTATTCTGTGTTTGTGAATGAACATTCTTTGTTTTGATTACTGGTTTCCATGCTTTGACGGATATGTTCGAATCCTTAGAAGATAAACTTCCATTTGATGAAGTATTTACATACTTTTCATAGGCTTCGTGAATTTGCTCCTTTGAAAATGTATTCGACTGATACATTTTTCCTTTGCCTTCAAGCCAATGATCAATTTTCTTCCTTGAAGTTATCCCTTTTTCATGTGAAATTTTCATAGTTTCTTTCTTTGTATGATTAGGAAAATTTGGCTTTTTAGGAACAAAATCAACTTTTGGGTTGGTTAGAAAAGATTCACCATAAGATGTATCAACATTGGATTTAAAATATTGACGTTGAAAGAATTTTTGATTTGGATTTGATGTATTTGGAATATTAGTTTCTGAAACTTTCGAAAACTTTGGTTGTTTATTCATTTCAGACCTTGAATTTTTAGCTTTGAAAACATTTTTGGATGATTGTGATTCAGACATCTTTTGAGACTCAATAATCTGCCAAAATATTTTCTTCCTAGCTTGTCTTTTTGAAATGTTATTTTCCTTCGAAAATTTGTCAATTTGATCTTTGAATTCCTTAGATTTTAGTTTGACAACTTTTTCATTTTCCTTTACAACTTGTTTTGAATTCTCTTTTTCAATTTTTGATTTTTCAACCCATTTTCTTTGTGGTTTTTGACGATGAAAAACATACAAATTCTTTGTTAGGTTGTTTTCAACTGTGCTTTGATTTGCAAAGAAACCTTCATCAGTTGTTTTCAAATTATCTTCTTCAACTAACTTCTTTAATTCTGGTTTGATTTTCTCAACATTTCCAGTAGTTACGAATACTTGATTTGGAAAAATGACATCATCTGTACACTTGAAATTTGGATAAACCACAGTATTCGTTTCAAGATAATGATCACCTTTTTCATTCATTACTTTTTCGAACTTTTGTGTATCACCATACACTTGATCAACCACTATTCTAGGAATTTCTTCTTCCTTCGAAGATTTCTTTTCCTTCGAAATTTTCTCTTCTTTTTCATCATCGCTATCATCAGCTTGACTGTCTCTGAGATCCACAAAGTCCATATCACAAACTTTCGAAGTTGAGGGTATATCAGTTTCTTTCTTAACCATCAAATCCTTAATTTTTTCTTTCCCTTTAAATGTTGATGCAACATTAACAACAGACAACTGGGAACAATCAACATCCTCAATATCACTAATTTCACTAATATTGTCAGAATTATCTTCAATATCAGCAAAATTAGATTGAGAATCAGATGTTGAATTCTCAGTCTTTTTCAAAATTTAAATTTGTTCAAATTTAGTCAAAGTATCATTCACTATGTTAACTAATTCATTCGCATCAAGACATTCATCAATTTTGACAATTCCATATTTATATCTATCATCAGGAACTTTGTCAAAATCAACTATTATTTTCTCACAATCATACGAAATATTATTTACCTTAGCTCTTTCGTATGCTAGAAAAGGTAGTAATTTTCTATGTTTCTCTTTACTTATTTCACATGAATGATGTAAATCAGTTAATTTTCCATAAAGTCTCTTAGCAGAATTACACTATATATTTCTTTGTGCTAGCAAAAGTTTGACTTCATTTGATAAAGTATCCCTATCACACATAATATTTGTTATCTATAATTCCAAACAATCAATTTTACTTATTTTCATGTCTAACCGCTTTTTGGTCTCTAATAACTCCATGGACAACTTGTTGGCCTCATTGCTAGCAGACACAACAATTGAATCAAAATAAGTAACTGTCTCATCAAAAGATATTAGTTCAGAGTCATAAGCATGTGTAGGAATATTAAAAGATTCAAGAATATTACGTACCTTTGTTGTCATTAGAGATTTGTCTGCTGTCTTGGATACGAAGCATCTTCCTTTCACTTCGAATTCCTCTTCATCTGAGTCCTCCTCCATCTTCGCATACATTGCTCCATGTGTTGGATTCCTCATTTCTTCATCGTCTGACCCGGATGACCAGATTTGATAAGTTCCATCCTCCTCCTGTTCACCCCTTGCGACCAGTGATAAATTCTTAGCTTTCGCACGAACCTCCTCAATCCTCTCTGCATAATAAGCCTCATCTTTTACTTTATTCTTTCTCTCATCCTTCTTCCGAAGCATACAATCATTCGCAAGATGATTGGCTCCATTGCAATAATGACAATCAATACCAACATCACCTTCAGCTTCTTCTCACTCTTTCCTTCAGACATTTTCGAATCTTTCTTCTCAACCTTCTTTTTCTCCTCAACAACAGTTTTACTCACAACACTTCCTTTTGCCTCAGCAAGCTTAGCCTTCGAATTGAACGACTTTTTGAAAAACTTCTTAACACGATTATTCGAGTAAAATGCTATTGCCTCATCATCCGAATTCATGATGAATCCCTCTTCTTCCTCTGAATCACCATTTTCAGCTTCTTTCTCAGATATCTTTGACACAAGTGCCAATGGACCTCCCAAATTCAGCTTCGATTCCTCAGCAATTTCATTTACCTCAATTTCGTGTGTCTTCAACTGATTGTACAAATCATTGAGAGTTGATGTATCAAAACTTTGCTGATTCTTCACCATCATACTTACGCTTCTCTATTCTTTTCGAAGAGCCATCACAAAGATAAGATTGAATTCCATCCAAGTCCTAGTAATTCCATAGCGATTGCAACGATAGATTAACTCGTTCAGACGATCATAGTAAACTTCAATTGTTTCTCCTTCTTTTTGCTTGAAATCTTTTAGCTCGACCAAACACTGTTTGACTGAATTGATTTTCGTCTTCTCACTTCCTTGAAACTTATCTTTCAGATTGTTCCAGACTTCCTTAGCAGTTGTACAACTGCTTACGTAATTGTACACAACTGGAGGTAAAGCTCCTCGCAATTCCCTCATACACCTCTTCTCCAGTTTCTTTAGACGATCAGTTTGATTATCAACACCAGAACTTGTAGAAGATGATCCAATTGCTTGAACATTCACTGGAATATTGACATTTCCAGTGATACATGACCATAATTCTTCATCAAGACCATTCAGATAATCCTGCATACGATCAGCCCACTGATCATAATATTCAGGGATTAGCATTGGAATTTTGGTCGATGATCCTAACAGATGAGAAAACGAGGTCATCGAATTGAGATTGAAGCTCGCCATTGTTGTACGGAAGATGATTTTGAAAATTTTTAAGAAGATTTGGAAATTTGAAAACAAACTAGTTGAATCAAATCGGAATTACAAGAAGAACACTCGATTCAACATTTCAAATGTAGAATCAAATCACAAACTAAAATCTAGACAAATTTTTCACTATCAAAAAGTGCGGAAACTTTTGAACCAAAAATTTGATTCAAAAACTTTTTGAATAGATGAAAATAAGATCACAGATGTGATTCCTGCTCTGATACCAATTGATGAAACATTGAATCGAGTATAAAATGAATCAGATTATAAAATCAAGTAAGAATGCGAAATTGAACACCGGATGTAAATATGATCTTGTTTCAGCTCTATTACGCTTTCGAATGTTTACAGAGTACAAAGACAGGTCAGTAAAAACTCTTTTTGTAACTCTAGTAAATATCCCTATTTATAGGGAACAGAAAGCGTACAAAAAATATACTAAGGCATTGACACTTAAGCTTCGAATAAAAGCGCCTTAGTAAAATAGATTACAAAACATTCGAAGAGTGCAAAATACATTTCGACTAATTAAAACATTTTGACCCTTACAACCTCGCTCCTGAATCTCGAACTAGCCTCCGCCTAACACAAGGGATAATATCTCTAAGTGATACTCTAATCACAACTCTAATGACCGAAGGCTATTCTTCCTCTCTTTAACTCTTTGAAGTGGATAAAAGACCATTTTACCCATCCATGGTCTCTACTACTCATGTTGACCAAAGCCCCAAAGTCAACATAAGTCAAACTCGATTCAACAGTCCATGTTTAACCCGACTCGCCGAGTGCACCCTTGCGACTCGTCAAGTCCACTTATTTTCCTCAGAAGTCTCGTGATAGTCTAGCTCAGCTCGTCGAGTTGACCCCCAACTCGTCAAGCTATCGCATGATTCAGTTCTTCGGGACAAACCCTATCCAACTCGTCGAGTCGGCTCATCGACTCGGCAAGTTCATTCAGACCAAATGTTTATTCAGATGATTTCAATTAGATCTATCACTCCAATCACTAGATCTATCATCCGAAGGCTCAATAATCACGTAAAGCTTCGATCTTTACGTTCATACATGAGGTTATTGCTCCAAAATGCTAATATATGCCTTTCATGACTAAAGCTGGGACACCTAGACTCTAAGGAACTTAGGAGGTCCAGATTTGAGGTTTCCAACCTCAAACCATGTCTCATTCAACTCATAGATTCAAAAGGATGGAAGCAAAGCCGTAAAACTCTCAAAATGAGATCTAGTACAAGGAATGAGCAAGATGAGGACTTTGTACCTCCTTTTAGCAGCTGAAACACTCAATACCACAGATCCACTGTCTTCCTTTGTTCCCCATCATGAAGCTCTTCATCCTTCTTCATACAAATGCACCAAGATTGCCCAAAATGATCACACATTCACTTCACCAAGGTTAGAACGGTTTAAGGGTTTCTCTCAGGCTCTCAAGGGAAAGTGTGGCATCAAATGAAGGCCATAAGGGCCTTTAAATAGGTCACAAACCCGGACAATTAGGGTTTCTCTGCCCAGTACCTACTCGGCGTGTCCCTCCTCTGACTCGTCGAGTCCACTCATTATATCCACGCGATCAACTCGACTCGACTCGGTGAGTTGGTCCCTCAACTCGTCGAGTCTCTCCTTGAATCTCAAGATACACAATAATGTCCCTGAAAATCCGGATGTTATAATTCTCCCCCACTTGAATTAGATTTCGCTCTCGAAATCGCTCCTCAACAACAAATAGATCTAATCCAATAACCGAACAGTACCATCAAAAGGATCTCATACCACACAACTATCTTCCTCTATGGACACCTGAATCCAAACAGGAACTCCTCCTTGGAAAAGGACAGACCCATCTGCCACTACGGTACCCCTTCTGACTCTCAAGAATCTGGAACTCTAGTAGCCTGACACACAGCCAGACCGCCCTCTCAAGATATCACCACGTTATTCGCTCCGCGAATAACAAACCCCGATAACTCACTGCCCCTCTGATTCTCTAGTAGGGACCGATAAAAACAAGTCCATGCCCAAAACTGGCTACCGATCACTCGTCCCAGACATGATAAACAGTCCAGATCATATACCAAGGAATGAAAGGATCACATCACACCAGGGACCCATCCACTGTACCGCAATCACAACCCTTCTGAACAACGAACCCTCAACACCCTGACCTTAGGCACGAAAATGATCATGCTTGTTCAGAAGCATCCCCCGACATCTAACAAACATAAACCTCAGCTCCCTTCTCAATATCCCTTTCAAGACTGAGCACCAGGTCATCTCCCGACCCAGCAGTTGAACCTCCAAAGGTTACCCATTGCATGTACCAAAACGTCTTACTGACTTCCTTATCAATACAACTATCTCGGTTCAGTGTGACACACAAGTCACGAAGTTCGCCTTACCTCAAGTGAATACGAAATTCGTCTCACCCTCGACCTATATCGTCTACTACTCATTAGTTCCATGTGTTTCGCGGTTTTCTCATACCAACGAATTGACCCACTCAGGTCTAAGACACCAGATGAAAACAATACCCCCTTCAGAATAAATTCATCTCTGAATCCGGAATCTCATTCTGCCTGCATAAAACACCACTGGAAGCGAAATCAACTCGAGAGTCTGGTCCGACACAGAATTGGACCCACTCGTCCCAACAAAACACTCAACTCGCGTCCCATGACCCGCAATCCACGTGTACGTCACTTCTCCGATTCCTTCCGATTTCGGTCTCCACAACCTAACTCAGAATATACTGATTCCCGACCATGATGGAGACCTCCGTCTCGCCCCTGGTTCGACCACCGGGCTCCCACAAGCTCAAATATTAGGGCTACCAAAGCCTAAAACTCTTCTGCGTCATGCTCTGATCAGAGAGTACTTCATCACAACATTCTCTCGCTGATTAGTGGGTACTACGGCTCCCCGCAGTATCACAACGACCTCGCACTGAATAGTGAGTACAACGGCTCCCCGTAGCATCACCACAACCTCTCACTGGATAGTGAGTACTACGGCTCCCCGTAGCATCACCACAACCTCTCACTGAATAGTGACTACTACGACTCCCCGTAGCATCACCACACCCTCACTGAATAGTGAGTACTACGGCTCCCCGTAGCATCACCACACCCCTCACTGAATAGTGAGTACTACGGCTCCCCGTAGCATCACCACACCCCTTTTGCACTAACTCATTGAGACTGCAGCTTCCCGCAATCTTACCGCACTTGCTCTTACCACTTCACAATTTCATCCTCAAGTCGACGCGACACTGCGATCATTAACTCATTCCCTGCGGACCAACCATAGATAGGTGTACACACTTACCCAAATTATGCATTGCTATTTCTGACGACATCCGCCATAACAAAACACCTTTCCCTGCTACAATCCACATTCTAGAATAATCTCGCTTGATGCCAATTGACCGAAGGGATCCCACTAGAACCGTAGATACTTGTTACACCACTTGCCATCTCAAAACTCAAAGTAATCCGAGATTTTGGACATTAACTCAGATACCCCGGTACACCATCACAGCGCCTCGCAGTGTCTTGACTCTATCACTGATCTCATACTCAAGGCATCATACTCATATACTGCATTGCTTCCTCATAATCTCGCAACCGATCTTTCTCTCCTGCCACTTGTAATCCCCGGAATACTCCATCTCCCAATTTGAAACATGGAGAAATCGCCAACGACTCAGAACACGAAGATGACCCTTCGAAACTCTTTCCTCTATTGCTCAAAATCAAGCGAGATTACGCATGCCGACCTGGAAATTGGCTGCCTGATCATCTCTTACCCTTTCCAAAGATCATAGAATAATCCATCCACCGAACCAAAATTCCCAACTGCCGAAGTATCCCTACGAACCAATCACCTCGAAAAATTCTTATCTACTACAAGGCCTCTGACCAACGCCCACCTGCCGTGCAGACACTCATCCTTTCTTGAACGCGTACCACATGCATTAACTCCCTCTGCAACTCACCTCGACCACCAATAACCCTGGTCTCACGAATCCATAGTGCAAGTCTCTATCCAGCCCCCTAACCGCTGTTGAACAAATCTCTGATCCTCTCAATAAAATACCCGGTTCTCCCCCACTTGGGGTTCGTACCATCACCAATTGGCGTACTAATAATCTGTTCCACAGACTGTTTCCACCAGGAACATCATACTTACTCTTGGAAGGTACTCCGCAATGCTTGGTGGTCTTCCCGATAGAGACCCCGCAACTCCAAATACCCTGAATCCCAGAACAAATCCTCAGAAACTTCTCATCATGATTGCCTCTAATCATATAGAATCTCATACCATCCCATTACCGGACATCTCAACTGTCCAGTAGTAGCTCTGAATCTTAACCTAAAAATATTAAACTATCATACTCCTCATCCTCGACTTCTCAACCAAGGTTCCATCACGTGGATTGTAATAAGAGCGGGGACCTCATTACCACACTCGATACTCATCATAGACAATAAGAGCCACCGCCCCAATAACCTCTTCTTGATCGTCCGCCTCTGCAGCTAACACATGCCCTACTATGCTCAAATAGGGTGTATCCTTGTCCTTAACCATCTCAGTCCCCACTGACAACCTGCTCATGCTCTATCATTACCTCTCGGTAGACATACTTCCCAAATATTCTGATGGAAGGTCGCCATCAATGCTAACCTGCAGGGTTTTACCCCCAAGCTCAGAAACTGAAATCTCGACACCTCTTATGTTTCCCATAGGAAACGGAAATAACACCACCCAGGTCACAGAAGGTGACATCTCCACTATCGGCTGATTGCTCAACTCATGCCGCAATCCTCCATAAACGCCATCTCTACTCATCCTTGAGTCTTGCGACGTCATCTGACATATCACCAAAAATACCTTGGAGTCATCTCGACTTCCCTCACAAGGGATGCTTCGCTGGAACTTGTTCCACATGGCCCTCTGACCTCATACTCTATTGCATCCGATCTCAGTCTAACTAATCACAACGGAATAACTAGTAGAACCAGTAACACTAACCGCCACGGGTCATCGTACTCAAACCATGTGGCCACCTCTTGATCTGCTATAAAGCATGGTACTCGAACCATGTTATCTCCTCTTAATCTGCTACCAATCATGGTACTCGAACCATGACATCATCTCTCAATCTGCTACCAATAATGGTACTCGAACCATGACATCATCTCTCAATCTGCTACTTAGAATCTCCAGAATATTCCTTGCATCAGGTATGGGTCCTTTGCTTTCAGTAGTACGGGCCCATACTACCTGCCACATCTACCCATACCTTCCACACGGACCATCCCAGATTTCCTAAGTAGCTGCTCAACCTTCTCGCTCATCCATCCCGTTACTCGTGTTCGCTCCCTAGCGAAATACTTTACCCTGTCAGCGCACTCATCTGACCACGGTCACCCCCTAGGCTCTTCCTAGGTGCTCACACTTCTCTGCCATCAGCTGCTGAAGAACTCCTAATGATGCCAGCCATCTACCTCCAGAATATCGTCATATTCACTTAGTAGCTGACTCCCATCATCGAGAGTTCCACAAAGCACGAAGCAAGCAGCATTCGGGCATCGATTAATCTCTACTAGCACGTAAAACCCCTCTAGGCTATTATCCTACTTGCTCTCCTCATACCCGTAGGATATCACCGAACTCAAGCAACTTGACTCCACGTGGGCATGAGACTACCCCCTTAGTAGACTCCACAAATGCTCGTCTAGGTATCCCTCCTAGATTACTCCACTACTTAAATCCCTCTCTAAAAAGGATTCCTGTTGAATACTCTTACTCAACACATACTCGAAAGCACATTATAGATAACAGCAACTCCTAGGCTAAGGCATCACAAATCAGGCCACTCTTGTCCTAAAATATGGAATACCTAGCCTATCTCTAGCATGCATAATATCTCATAACATATCTCATAAATATCACATAATACACAAGTAAGGGTATTTTGGGAAATCACCGTTCGAGCTCTGGCTGATTGTACACACTGCTCCTTCTCGTTTCCTCTTAGAAACTCTTGTTCGCTTTAGAAGAATCATTTCTTTGAAATTTTTTTCTCAAATCCTCAGTTTGAGTCCAGATTTACCCGAAGGCGCATCCGAATCCCTCAAACCAAGGCTCTGATACCAACTTGTAAAAACGTAAATTTTCAAACAAATTTTTCGTTTAAAAATCGCATACTTTTCATAACATATTGTATAAAAATCTCGTTTATTCAAATTACAAAACACAACTCCATTAATAATCCAGGATCCTCATAACTCTTTCTCTGGTGTGTACAATCAAGCCGGTGCCGTCCCGTGATCCTGAGAAACCCGGAACACATAACACTAACACGGTAAACACAAAGCTTAGTGAGTCCCCCAAAATACCACATACACCACATAAGCCACTTGAGGCTATAACTCGGTATGACCCTCCGGTCAATGTGTCTCAGCGGGACCCTCCAGTCCCTTAGCTCGTTGGACCCTCCGGTCCCGTCTAGCTCGTTGGACCCTCCGGTCCGGTGTAAATCGCTGGACCCTCTGGTCCGGTCTGATCGAGGACCCTCTGGCCTCATGAGTCGTTGGACCCTCTGGTCTGGTCTATATAACACATAGCATACATATAACACAATGCACATAAATCTAAAACATACACATACACATAAGACCCTCCGGTCTGCACATAGATACCACCCTAGGTAATGTATAGTGAGAAGACTCACCTGACAAGCAGCAAGTAAAGACCTCGCTCCCGAATCTCGAACTAGCCTCCGCCTAACACAAGGGATAATATCTCTAAGTGATACTCTAATCACAACTCTAATGACCGAAGGCTATTCTTCCTCTCTTTAACTCTTTGAAGTGGATAAAAGACCATTTTACCCCTCCATGGTCTCTACTACTCATGTTGACCAAAGCCCCAAAGTCAACAGAAGTCAAACTCGAGTCAACAATCCATGTTTGACCCGACTCGCTGAGTGCACCCTTGCGACTCGTCGAGTCCACTTATTTTCCTCAGAAGTCTCGTGATAGTCTAGCTCAGCTCGTTGAGTTGACCCCCAACTCGTCGAGCTATCGCATGATTCAGTTCATCGGGACAAACCCTAACCAACTCGTCGAGTCGGCTCATCGACTCGGCGAGTTCAATTAGACCAAATGTTCATTCAGACGATTTCAATCAGATCTATCACTCCAATCACTAGATCTATCATCCCAAGGCTCAATAATCACATAAAGCTTTGATCTTTACGTTCATACATGAGGTTATTGCTCCAAAATGGTAATATATGCCTTTCATGAAGGATTTAGCTCATCAACCCTCATTTGAACGACTAAAACTGCGACACCTAGACTCTAAGGACCTTAGGAGGTCCAGATCTGAGGTTTCCAACCTCAAACCATGTCTCATTCAACTCATAGATTTAAAAGGATGGAAGCAAAGCCCTAAAACTCCCAAAATGAGATCTAGTACAAGGATTGAGCAAGATGAGGACTTTGTACCTTCTTTTAGCAGCTGAAACACTCAATACCACAGATCCACTGCCTTCCTTTGTTCCCCATCATGAAGCTCTTCATCCTTCTTCATAGAAATGCACCAAGATTGCCCAAAATGATCACACACTCACTTCACCAAGGTTAGAATGGTTTAAGGGTTTCTCTCAGGCTCTCAAGGAAAAGTGTGGCCGCAAATGAAGGCCATAAGGGCCTTTAAATATGTCACAAACCCGGACAATTAGAGTTTCTCTGCCCAGTACCTACTCGGCGAGTCCCTCCTCTGACTCGTCGAGTCCACTCATTAAATGCACGCGATCAACTCGACTCGACTCGGCGAGTTGGTCCCTCAACTCGTCGAGTCTCTCTTCAATCTCAAGATACCCAATAATGTCCCTGAAAATCCGGATGTTACACCCTCCTCTGCAGAGACTAAAAACAAGTAGGGATGTCGAGCACGGGAAGATAAACTTAATAATGGGAAATAGGAAAGTGTTGCCTATAACCAAGATTAGAGTTTATTCTCTATTGCTTAGTAATGGTTTTAATTTAGATTTGAATACTTGTTGTTACTCGGCCGATATGGCGAGAAATATAATTTCCTTTCACAGTTTGTATAAACAATGTTTTACCTTTTCGTTTAATAATGAAATTGGTGGTATTAATGCTTATTACAATGGTGTATTTTATTTTGAAGCATTACCTTGCAATGGTATATATGAAACTGTGATGGTGGTAGATAACTTAGAAAATAATGTGTTACACATTGATTCTTCCATTGATTTGGATAAGGCATGCTTGTGGCATTGTCGTCTTGGACATGTCAACAAGAAGCGCATATCCCAACTCCAAAAGGATGGAGTTTTGGAGTCATTTGACTTGAAGTTAGATGACACTTGCGAATCTTGTTTACTTGGAAAGATGACCAAGTCGACCTTCACTGGTTCTTGTGAAATGGGTGAAGGTATGTTGGATCTCATACACACTGATGTATGTGGACCATTCAGAACCACCACAAGGGATGCTAACCACTTCTATGTGACTTTTACTGATGATTACAACAAATATGGCTATATCTACTTAATCAAGCATAAGTCAGAAACTTTTGAAAAGTTCAAGGAGTTTAAGCAAGAAGTGGAAAATCAATTGGGCGGGAGGATAAAGATGTTGCGATCCGATCGAGGAGGAGAGTATCTTAGTATCGATTGCCTTGACTATCTTAAGGAATGTGGAATTGTTTCACAATTGACGCCACCTACGACACCACAGCTTAACGTTGTGGCTGAGCGGCGCAATAGAACCTTGCTAGACATGGTTCGTTCCATGATGAGTCGATCTTCGTTACCTATCTCATTCTGGGGGTATGCCTTAGAGATTGCCGCCCATATCCTTAATCTAGTCCCTACCAAAAAGGTTTCCAAAACACCTCACGAGATGTAGACAGGGAAGGTTCCCTCGTTAGACCACATCAAAATTTGGGGTTGCGAGGCTTTCGTGAGACGCGAGACTCATGACAAGATCGAACCTCGGAGTGAGCGATGTATTTTCATCGGCTACCCACAGAAGTCCTTTGCATATCTCTTCTACAGACCGAGTGACAATGTTGTATTTGTCGCGAGGAGAGGAGTCTTTCGTGAGAGAGAACTCATATGCCAAGGGGACAATGGGAGGCAAATTGACCTTGAAGAGCTTCAAGATTCAAGCGGTGAAGGAACCTCAAACACTAGCACTCAACCCGAGGAGGAAACTCCGGTTGAACCAATTGACGAGTCCGTACCTCTCAGGCGTTCCAGTAGAGATAGTGTTCCACCTATGTTATATGGTTTTCATATAACAGCTGAAGCCATGGCACACTGGTAAATCTGGATGAACCTAACAATTACAAGGAATCCATGGCAGGCCCCGAGTCTGCAAAATGGAAAGAGGCTATGGACAGCGAGATTCAATCCATGTATGACAATCAAGTTTGGAACTTGGTTGACAATGTACCGGGTCGTAAGCCAGTCGGATGCAAATGGATCTTAAAGAAGAAGACCGACATGGATGGGAAAGTACACACATATAAAGCGCGACTGGTAACGAAGGGATTTACTCAAACTCCGGGATTTGACTATGATGAGACCTTCTCACCAGTAGCGAATATTAAATCTATAAGGGTTATGCTAGCCATAGCTGCATTTCAAGACTATGTAATATGGCAAATGGATGTCGAAACCGCTTTCCTTAAAGGAAAGTTGGCTGAGGATGATTACATGAGTCAGATAGAGGAAATTTGTCAATGAAAAGTACCCTAAAATAGTGTGTAAGCTTGAGAAATCCATTTATGGATTAAAACAAGCATCTCGCAGATGAAATCTTTGTTTTTATGAGAAAGTCAAAGAGTTTGGATTTTCAAGAAGCGAGGATGAGTCATGTTTATATGTCATAGCTAGTACGAGTATAGTGAGCTTTCTGGTATTGTATGTGGATGACATACTGCTCATAGGAAACAACATCCCAACCTTGCAGGAGGTTAAGTCCTGGCTTGAGAAGTGTTTCGCTATGAAGGACGTTGGGGGAACTGCTTACATCCTAGGGATAAGGATATTGAGAGACAGGAGTAAAAGACTAATAGGACTTAGTCTGTAACGTCCCAAAAACCAACACTAAAATTTCATTTTTAATTTAAATAAACAAACCATAAATTATCAAATCATTCCATCAAACATGAGACACATTGTTCCAAAACATTATTATCGGATTTTCATATCTAATTATCAAAGTAAAACATCTCAGGCTAAAAACCAATGATGTGTGCCATGCGATCATCCCGAGCTCTTCCCTCCACTATCGGAAGTACCTGAAACCAAAACTACAAACCGTAAGCACGAAGCTTAGTGAGTTTCCCCCAACCTACCGCATACCATACACATAACCACATACTGGGCCCCCGCCCACTGCATCGGGACTTGCCCGACATCAGGCCCCGCCTGGCATCTAGCCCCGCTCGGTATATATATATGTTTCTCTTAGGCCTCGCCTGTCTCTGGGCCCCGCCCACCATACACATACCACAATATCATATAATTATGCAAACACATACGAAATACTACACATCACAATATATTCTAGTCCTTAGGCATCGTCTGACTTCGGCCCCGCCCCTATTCTACTAATGAGATATGGAATCTCATCCACTCTCAGCTAGTGGTGAGATACAGGCCCCTGCCCACACTTACCTTCCTACCATGCTCATACAAGTATCACACAGACAACAAATATAAGCTAGTCATGCAAACATTCCTCGGGCTCCCGCACGATATCGGACCATGGTGCGAAATATCATACACCTAAACCTTCCGTGGAGGCCAGCCCGGGTCTTCCTACTCATAAACTACATGGGTCGGCATTGTGGCCTTAGACCCATTCACACAGTGAGGAGGCTCACCTTGCACTGCTGAAGTTCTGCTGATACCCCTCTGGCTGCTATCAGGCAAATCCCCGAACTGCTGATCCTTCGGCTCCCCGAGCTACCAATACCAAGATAACACTTAGACCAAAACCAATAATTCTATTTAGGGTAAAATGACCATTTTACCCCCTAGTCCATCCCGGTCCATATCCAAGGCCCAAACCATAGCATTAAAGGCCCAACACTAGGTGAGCTTCCCAAGCCCACTAGTGGCCCACTAATGACCCAATTTGCTACATTGGGTGCAAACTCTTAGTGGGCCTTACCCTAAGCCCAAAATATATTCCTTAGCCCATATTATCTGACTACTGATGGCCCATTAAAGGCCAAATACCCAAGCATGGCCCAAACCGTGGCCTAAAACAAGCCAAACCCAAATATGATGAGTACGGTGGGCGTACTCCTATGTACGCTAAGCGTACTAGCCAATGGTGTGTACGTTGGGCGTACCTGCATGTACGCTCAGCGTACCCCCTTGTTAAGTCACTTTCCCGTTAAGTGCTTGATATTCTACTCCAGAAGCTACAAACACAGATCCAAGTCCTTTTCCATGTCTTAATCCATAAAGTCACTGACTTGGTGACTTTACTTGGCCTAAACAAGTCCAAACTCCCAAAAATGCTATTCCACTTCCATAAAGAGGGCTAGATCTCATGCATGAACCCATTAAGACATTCAAGATGGAGACTTTACTGCTTATGGGACCCTTTTAGCTCTGAGGGTGGCAACCCTAAGCTCACAAACGAGATTTCAATATAAAGGTCCATTCTTGGATCCAAAATGACTCCAAAACCACACTACACTAGATCTAAGCATTCTTACGTAAAGTTATGAACTTTATACCTCAAAAGAGTTCCAATTGGTGATGCTATTCCAGATCTATGAGCTCCAACTCCCCAAGTTCTTCCTTGCCCACTTCTTCTTTTCCTCTTCCAAGCTTACACCACCAAAATGAGCTTCTTGAAGTCAAAATCACCCAAGGATGTAGAGATGAGGCGTTCTAGGGTTTCTCTGAGGTTGGGGAGGCTAATAATGAGAATAGGGTTTGAGCCATTATGTTCTTTATATAGTGGTTAGCCCTAAAATTAGGGTTCCTGGACACTGGTCGTACGCTGGGTGTACTTCCTGTACACGGGGCGTATGCCTAAGGCACCCGCGACCAATTCCCTTTATATATTGGGCGTAACCCATCTTACGCTGGGCGTACCCACGCGCCTTCCACTTTGCATGCATGGTCCTTCCTTGTTAACTTTTTCCATTAGGGACCATTAATGCCAATAACTTCCAAGTGTCATATCTTCCTTATCCGAGGTCCGTTTCCAATGAACTTTATATCCACGAAAAGGTGGCGAGAAGCCCGACGCTTCTAGCGACACATCCCGGCCCCAAACATCTCAAATAAAAAGTTCAAGACCCATAAAAGAACGATACGCCCCTAGCCTAGGCCTCTGAAATCCATAAACAAACATTTTCATAACAGGTTGTTACAACTCTCCCCCACTTAAACTAGACTTCATCCTCGAAGTCTCACCTTACTAACACCAATCTCCCCAACAACTGATCTGCGGAACGCAACCGATGATTCTACGCACGAAACAACATTCCCAAGACACTGAAAGCCAACTCGGTCTTCCATTCTGAAGAAGAAGAACTTTAAACTTCCGCAAAAACTAAGCTACTTCGCACACAGGAACCATCATGATAGACACTTCTGCCCGAATACCATGCTGCCTCTTGCCTTCTTTCCAAAAGAATGAGGACCTCCCAGGTCCGAACTTTTCTGGCCACCTCTCGATCTGCTATAAACCATGGTACTCGAACCATGTAATCTCCTCTTAATCTGCTACCAATCATGGTACTCGAACCATGACATCATCTCTCAATATGCTACTTAGAATCTCCTGAATATTCCCTGCATCAGGTATGGGTCCTTTCCTTTCAGTAGTACGGGCCCATACTACCTGCCACATCTACCCATACCTTCCACACGGACCATCCCAGATTTCCTAAGTAGCTGCTCAACCTTCTCGCTCATCCATCCCATTACTCGTGTTCGCTCCCCAGCGAAATACTTTACCCTGTCAGCGTACTCATCTGACCACGGTCACCCCTTAGGCTCTTCCTAGGTTCTCACACTTCTCTGCCATCAGCTGCTGAAGAACTGCTAATGATGCCAGCCATCTACCTCCAGAATATCGTCATATTCACTTAGTAGCTGACTCCCATCATCGAGAGTTCCATAAAGCACGAAGCAAGCAGCATTCGGGCATCGATTAATCTCCACTAGCACGTAAAACCCCTCTAGGCTATTATCCTACTTGCTCTCCTCATACCCGTAGGATATCACCGAACTCAAGCAACTTCACTCCACGTGGGCATGAGACTACCCCCTTAGTAGACTCCACAAATGCTCGTCTAGGTATCCCTCCTAGATTACTCCTCTACTTAAATCCCTCTCTAAAAAGGATTCCTGCTGAATAATCTTACTCAGCACATACTCGAAAGCACATTACAGATAACAGCAACTCCTAGGCTAAGGCATCACAAATCATGCCACTCTAGTCCTAAAATATGGAATACCTAGCCTATCTCTAGCATGCATAATATCTCATAACATATCTCATAAATATCACATAATACATAAGTAAGGGTAGTTTGGGAAATCACCGTTTGAGCTCTGGCTGATTGTACACACTGCTCCTTCTCGTTTCCTCTTAGAAACTCTTGTTCGCTTTAGAAGAATCATTTCTTTGAAATTTTTTTCTCAAATCCTCAGTTTGAGTCCAGATTTACCCGAAGGCGCATCCGAATCCCTCAAACCAAGGCTCTGATACCAACTTGTAAAAACGTAAATTTTCAAACAAATTTTTCGTTTAAAAGTCGCATACTTTTCATAACATATTGTATAAAAATCTCGTTTATTCAAATTACAAAACACAACTCCATTAATAATCCAGGATCCTCATAACTCTTTCTCTGGTGTGTACAATCAAGCCGGTGCCGTCCCGCGATCCTGAGAAACCCGGAACACATAACACATAACACGGTAAGCACAAAGCTTAGTGAGTCACGCAAAATACCACATACACCACATAAGCCACTCGAGGTTATAACTCGGTATGACCCTCCGGTCAATGTGTCTCAGCGGGACCCTCCAGTCCCGTAGCTCGTTGGACCCTCCTGTTCGGTCTAGCTTGTTGGACCCTCCGGTCCGGTCTAAATCATTGGACCCTCCGGTCCGGTCTGATCGAGGACCCTCTGGCCTCATGAGTCGTTGGACCCTCTGGTCTGGTTTATATAACACATAGCATACATATAACACAATGCACATAAATCTCAAACATACACATACACATAAGACCCTCCGGTCTGCACATAGATACCACCCTAGGTAATGTATAGTGAGAAGACTCACCTAACAAGCAGCAAGTAAAGACCTCGCTCCCGAATCTCGAACTAGCCTCCGCCTAACACAAGGGATAATATCTCTAAGTGATACTCTAATCACAACTCTAATGACCGAAAGCTATTCTTCCTCTCTTTAACTATTTGAAGTGGATAAAAGACCATTTTACCCCTCCATGGTCTCTACTACTCATGTTGACCAAAGCCCCAAAGTCAACAGAAGTCAAACTCGAGTCAACAGTCCATGTTTGACCCGACTCGCTGAGTGCAACCTTGCGACTCGTCGAGTCTACTTATTTTCCTCAGAAGTCTCATGATAGTCTAGCTCAGCTCGTCGAGTTGACCCCCAACTCGTCGAGCTATCGCATGATTCAGTTCATCGGGACAAACCCTAACCAACTCGTCGAGTCGGCTCATCGACTCGGCGAGTTCAATTAGACCAAATGTTCATTCAGACGATTTCAATCAGATCTATCACTCCAATCACTAGATCTATCATCCCAAGGCTCAATAATCACATAAAGCTTTGATCTTTACGTTCATACATGAGGTTATTGCTCCAAAATGCTAATATATGCCTTTCATGAAGGATTTAGCTCATCAACCCTCATTTGAACGACTAAAGCTGGGACACCTAGACTCTAAGGACCTAAGGAGGTCTAGATCTGAGGTTTCCAACCTCAAACCATGTCTCATTCAACTCATAGATTCAAAAGGATGGAAGCAAAGCCCTAAAACTCCCAAAATGAGATCTAGTATAAGGAATGAGCAAGATGAGGACTTTGTACCTTCTTTTAGCAGCTGAAACACTCAATACCACAGATCCACTGTCTTCCTTTGTTCCCCATCATGAAGCTCTTCATCTTTCTTCATAGAAATGCACCAAGATTGCCCAAAATGATCACACACTCACTTCACCAAGGTTAGAATGGTTTAAGGGTTTCTCTCAGGCTCTCAAGGAAAAGTGTGGCCGCAAATGAAGGCCATAAGGGCCTTTAAATAGGTCACAAACCCGGACAATTAGGGTTTCTCTGCCCAGTACCTACTCGGCGAGTCCCTCCTCTGACTCGTCGAGTCCACTCATTAAATGCACGCGATCAACTCGACTCGACTCGGCGAGTTGGTCCCTCAACTCGTCGAGTCTCTCCTTCAATCTCAAGATACACAATAATGTCCCTGAAAATCCGGATGTTACACCCTCCTCTGCAGAGACTAAAAAGAAGTAGGGATGTGGAGCACCGGAAGATAAACTTAATAATGGGAAATAGGAAAGTGTCGCCTATAACCAAGATTGGAGTTTATTCTTTATTGCTTAGTAATGGTTTTAATTTAGATTTGAATACTTGTTGTTACTCGGCCGATATGGCGAGAAATATTATTTCCTTTCACAGTTTGTATAAACAATGTTTTACCTTTTCGTTTAATAATGAAATTGGTGGTATTAATGCTTATTACAATGGTGTATTTTATTTTGAAGCATTACCTTGCAATGGTATATATGAAACTGTGATGGTGGTCGATAACTTAGAAAATAATGTGTTACACATTGATTCTTCCATTGATTTGGATAAGGCATTCTTGTGGCATTGTTGTCTTGGACATGTCAACAAGAAGCGCATAGCCCAACTCCAAAAGGATGGAGTTTTAGAGTCATTCGACTTGAAGTTGGATGACACTTGCGAATCTTGTTTACTTGGAAAGATGACCAAGTCAACCTTCACTGGTTCTTGTGAAATGGGTGAAGGTCTGTTGGATCTCATACACACTGATGTATGTGGACCATTCAGAACCACCACAAGGGATGCTAACCACTTCTATGTGACTTTTACTGATGATTACAACAAATATGGCTATATCTACTTAATCAAGCATAAGTGAGAAACTTTTGAAAAGTTCAAGGAGTTTAAGCAAGAAGTGGAAAATCAATTGGGCGGGAAGATAAAGATGTTGCGATCCGATCGAGGAGGAGAGTATCTTAGTATCGATTTCCTTGACTATCTTAAGGAATGTGGAATTGTTTCACAATTGACGCCACCTACGACACCACAGCTTAACGTTGTGGCTGAGCGGCGCAATAGAACCTTGCTAGACATGGTTCGTTCCATGATGAGTCGATCTTCGTTACCTATCTCATTCTGAGGGTATGCCTTAGAGACTGCCGCCCATATCATTAATCTAGTCCCTACCAAAAAGGTTTCCAAAACACCTCACGAGATGTGGACAGGGAAGGTTCCCTCGTTCGACCACATCAAAGTTTGGGGTTGCAAGGCTTTCGTGAGACGCGAGACTCATGAAAAGATCGAACCTCGGAGTGAGCAATGTATTTTCATCGGCTACCCACATAAGTCCTTTGCATATCTCTTCTACAGACCGAGTGACAATGTTGTATTTGTCGCGAGGAGAGGAGTCTTTCGTGAGAGAGAACTCATATGCCAAGGTGACAATGGGAGGCAAATTGACCTTGAAGAGCTTCAAGATTCAAGCGGTGAAGGAACCTCAAACACTAGCACTCAACCCGAGGAGGAAACTCCGGTTGAACCAATTGACGAGTCCGTACCTCTCAGGCGTTCCAGTAGAGATAGTGTTCCACCTATGTTATATGGTTTTCATATAACAGCTGAAGCCATGGCACACTGGTAAATCTGGATGAACCTAACAATTACAAGGAATCCATGGCAGGCCCCGAGTCTGCAAACTGGAAAGAGGCTATGGACAGCGAGATTCAATCCATGTATGACAATCAAGTTTGGAACTTGGTTGACAATGTACCGGGTCGTAAGTCAGTCGGATGCAAATGGATCTTCAAGAAGAAGACCGACATGGATGGGAAAGTACACACATATAAGGCGCGACTGGTTGCGAAGGGATTTACTCAAACTCCAGGATTTGACTATGATGAGACCTTCTCACCAGTAGCGAATATTAAATCTATAAGGGTTATGCTAGCCATAGCTGCATTTCATGACTATGTAATACGGAGAATGGATGTCGAAACCGCTTTCCTTAAAGGAAAGTTGGCTGAGGATGTTTACATGAGTCAGATAGAGGAAATTTGTCAATGAAAAGAACCCTAAAATAGTGTGTAAGCTTGAGAAATCCATTTATGGATTAAAACAAGAATCTCGCAGATGAAATCTTTGTTTTTATGAGAAAGTCAAAGAGTTTGGATTTTCAAGAAGCGAGGATGAGTCCTGTGTATATGTCATAGCTAGTGGGAGTATAGTGAGCTTTCTGGTATTGTATGTGGATGACATACTGCTCATAGGAAACAACATCCCAACCTTGCAGGAGGTTAAGTCCTGGCTTGGGAAGTGTTTCGCTATGAAAGACCTTGGGGGAACTACTTACATCCTAGGGATAAGGATATTGAGAGACAGGAGTAAAAGACTAATAGGACTTAGTCTGTAACGTCCCAAAAACCAAGAATAAAATTTCATTTTTAATTTAAATAAACAAACCATAAATTATCAAATCATTCCATCAAACATGAGACACATTGTTCCAAAACATTATTATCGGATTTTCATATCTAATTATCAATGTAAAACATCTCAGGCTAAAAACCAATGGTGTGTGCCATGCGATCATCCCGAGCTCTTCCCTCCGCTACCGGAAGTACTTGAAACCAAAACTGCAAACCGTAAGCATGAAGCTTAGTGAGTTTCCCCCAACCTACCGCATACCATACACATAACCACATACTGGGCCCCCGCCCACTACATCAGGACTTGCCCGACATCAGGCCACGCCTGGCATCGAGCCCCGCTCGATATACATATATGTTTCTCTTAGGCCTCGCCTGTCTCTGTGCCCCGCCCACCATACACATACCAGAATATCATATAATTATGCTAACACATACGGAATACTACACATCACAATATATTCTAGTCCTTAGGCGTCGTCTGACTTCAGCCCCGCCCCTATTCTACTAATGAGATATGGAACCTCATCCACTCTCAACTAGTGGTGAGATACAGGCCCATGCCCACACTCACCTTCCTACCAGGCTCATACAAGTATCATACATACAACAAATATAAGCTAGTCATGCAAACATTCCTCGGGCTCCCGCATGACATCGGACCATGGTGTGAAATATCATACACCTAAACCTTCCGCGGGCACCAGCCCGGGTCTTCCTACTCATAAACTACATCGGTTGGCATTGTGGCCTTAGACCCATTCACACAGTGAGGAGGCTCACCTTGCATTGCTGAAGTTCTGCTGATACCCCTCTGGCTGCTATCTGGCAAATCCCCGAACTGTTGATCCTTCGGCTCCCCGAGCTACCAATACCAAGATAACACTTAGACCAAAACCAATAATTCTATTTAGGGTAAAATGACCATTTTACCCCCTAGTCCATCCCGGTCCATATCCAAGGCCCAAACCATAGAATAAAAGTCCCAACACTAGGTGAGCTTCCCAAGCCCACTAGTGGCCCACTAATGACCAAATTTGCTACATTGGGTGCAAACTCTTAATGGGCCTTACCCTAAGCCCAAAATATATTCCTTGGCCCATATTATCTGACTACTGATGGACCATTAAAGGCTAAATACCCAAGCATGGCCCAAACCGTGGCCTAAAACAAGCCAAACCCAAATATGATGAGTACGCTGGGCGTACTCCTATGTACGCTAAGCGTACTAGCCAATGGTGTGTACGTTGGGCGTACCTGTATGTACGCTCAGCGTACTCCCCCTGTTAAGTCACATTCCCATTAAGTGCTTAATATTCTACTCCAGAAGCTACAAACACAGATCCAAGTCCTTTTCCATGTCTTAATCCATAAAGTCACTGACTTGGTGACATTACTTGGACTAAACAAGCCCAAAATCCCAAAAATGATATTCCACTTCCATAAAGAGGGCTAGATCTCATGCATGAACCCATTAAGACATTCAAGATGGAGACTTTACTGCTTATGGGACCCTTTTAGCTCTGAGGGTGGCAACCCTAAGCTCACAAACGTGATTTCAATATAAAGGTCCATTCTTGGATCCAAAATGACTCCAAAACCACACTACATTAGATCTAAGCATTCTTAAGTAAAGTTATGAACTTTATACCTCAAAAGAGTTCCAATTGGTGATGCTATTCCAGATGTATGAGCTCCAACTCCCCAAGTTCTTCCTTGCCCACTTCTTCTTTTCCTCTTCCAAGCTTACACCACCAAAATGAGCTTCTTGAAGTCAAAATCACCCAAGGATGTAGAGATGAGGCGTTCTAGGGTTTCTTTGAGGTTGGGGAGGATGATAAGGAGGCTAGGGTTTGAGCCATTATGCTCTTTATATAGGGGTTGGCCCTAAAATTAGGGTTCCTGGACACTGGTCGTACGCTGGGTGTACTTCCTGTACGCGGGGCGTACGCCTAAGGCACCCGCGACCAATTCCCTTTATATGTTGGGTGTAACCCATCTTACGCTGGGCGTACCCACGCGCCTTCCACTTTGCATGCATGGTCCTTCTGTTGGATTAATGTCTAAGTCCATAACTATATTTGGTATGTACTTGACCCGACCCGTCATGGTCCATTTGGGTTGCACTTCACCGGCACAATTTATATGGATAGTCTTTTGAGAATAGTATATTTATGATTTATATTAATATATTATAAGTTCTAATATATTAATATGGAATCATATTATTTAATTAGTATTGATCAAGAATTAATTTAGAATTAATTAAGTGATCAAAAAGAACTAATTAAATATGGACTCTTATATATATGGAATGGGCCAAGTTCAATTAGGTTGGGCTAAGCTTTCATGGATGGTCCATGGAGCTTTTAACCCATGGATCCTATGTAAATGAAAGGTCATGGGTATTAGGGTTTACATGGATGTAACCCTAATCCTCCATAATATATAAAGGGGTCCTTGGCTCACAAAATTGGGACAAGTGTGTGAAAATAAGAGTGGGCCTATTTTACTGTGCATACATATTCTCTCAAGTTCTTCCAAGGTGTTTTGGTGATTTGTGATTCCATTTGAGGCTTCCACACTATTGGGGCTAAGCTCTTAAAGCTTGAAGACATCAAGCTACATCAAAAGGTATGTCATCTAACTAGAACTTTGTAGTATAGGTGCTTCATAATATACTAGTTAGGATGAAACCTTGGAATAGTTAATATTTGCATGTATAATAGAGAAAACATAGATCCAAGGTTTATAGGGTTGCATGTACACCATAGGAGTGTTAGAATGCTCAAAACACAACGGTGGTATCAGAGCCTGGTTGTTTTCTGTTATATTGATGCAAATGTTTTATTTTCAAGTTGAAAAAAAAAGGAAAAAAAAACATGACGTTTGTCAAATTTTAAGATAATTACTTGTTTTGTGAAAAACGAATTATTTGTAAAATTTGAATCATTTGTTATATGAGTTGAATTATGTCAAATTTAGTAAAAGATAAAATGATATATTTATTTTATTAGTTTTAAAAGTTTGATCTAAATGTTTTAAGGAGTTACATATTTTGTCATAAAATTTTGGAGCTCAAAAGTTTTTTTTTAAAGTTGTGATCTTAAGGGTTTTTGAAACTTCCATAAGTTATGGATATGAAAGTTTTTTTAAAAAAAAAAATTTGATTCAAAGTTTTTATGGAGTGACAAAATTTTGTGTTAATGTTTTAAAGAATTCCATAACTTGTTCTTAAGTTATGGAACATGGAAAGTTTCATCATAAAACACCATTAATTCCATAAGTTATGGAATCCAAAGGTTTTCAAGAATTACAAAACTTGCCCTCAAGTTTTGGAATTTGAGAAAAGTTTTTTTTGAAAAAAAAGAATTGAATTCTAAAACTCTTGGGTTCATAACTTAAACAATTAATTAAATGGTTTTAATTTTGAGTTTAATAAGTGGAATTATGATGTTTTGTTGAATAGTTCAAATTAACTCTTATGGACTTTATTAATAGTTAATTAAAGCGTTTAATTAAAAGAGTATTATTAATCCATAAATATATGGTTTGAGTTTAATTAAATTAAAAGTCTAGTTTAATTAATAGATTAAACCACCAAGTATTTTAAATGTCTAAAATACACCCTTATACTATTATAATATTAAAAGTTTAATATATTATATGTATGAGAGCAAGTCGTCTTACCATTAGTAGGCCTCATTCACGAAGCCGGTCTATAAGGGGGGTATAAGGTTACTGCCTATAAAATGGCAGTTTAACAGGTGTCCACTCTCACTCACCGCTTCCTTGACCGGTGGAGGGTCGTTAGCCGAACAGGTAGGACAAGGACTATAATTCTCCCTTCATTATAAGTATAATGATAAATACTAAGTAACTAAACACTTATAAATTCCCAATCTTAGTTACTTAGGAAAATGTGAATAAGGTGCTAATCCATGAAATTACACTTTGCACTTTGATTAAGCTGTTAGTGGAGTGTGTGTGGTTAACCGGCACACTAACTTAGACTTAACAAGGTAGGCAAAGGGTAACTTAATGTTTATCATAGTATTGTTGGAGCGTGTGTGGTTAACCGGCACATCGATTGAGGGGTAAATATTAAGGGTACCAAGTATATTTGCATGGTTACTTCACACCTTGTTTTGTGATCCTCGGCATCCCAGTCACAAAACCTGAAGGGCACACTCGAGATTGAAACATGCCATTGAAAAGTTCAATGAATCTCAAAAGAATCTAGGAGTTTCAAAACCAATTAAAACCTAATAATACATTTCGTTTATCTTGGTGGAAATTGGTGAATCGTCATTCACCTACCTTCAAATATTTTATAGCTTGGATTACGGCATCCCTCTTCCAATTTATAAAATAGTTTGTTGGGTCCTAGCCTTAATATATAATATTGGGTGTTATATTAAGGACTTAAATCAACTTTACATGAATTTCTCCCATTGTTGATGTCTGGTTTAGACAACAATGATCTTCCCAAACCAAGCTTTCCTAATGAATATGACTTCCGAGTTTGGCTCATGGAAGTCATAATTCTCTTCCTCCACCTCCTCCAATTATTCTCCCTAACCCACAAGTTCAAGGTCACTCAAGCCCTAATGGCGAGCAAGGTCTATGTGTGATCACATCTTAGAGATGAAGTCACATATTGACAAGCCGGGAGAGTTGGGTGTCAAAGTCTTGAGAAAGTTGGATGTTCAATCACTTTCTAAGTCACATAGTGAGTTCCTTTGGGACTACTATGAAACAGACTATGACTAGAACCTTAATGATCATATATATTTGCTTGGTGCTGCTGAATCAACAATGATTTGGAACGATAGTAAAGCAAATTTGATTAGAAGATCAACTTCCCAAAAACTTTATGGACAGTGACAATGGTGACACTGGAAATCCAGAAAAAGCATTCTCTTCCCAATGGGAAGGGATTGGCCATAGTCAACCCGGTTGACCAAATGGTAAAGAGAAAGGCTAAGTATGAGATAGTCCCATCACCAAAGGGTCCATATGTTTATTTTTGCCAAAGGAAGGGGCGTTGATGGCAAAGCTGCCAAATTTACCTAAGGATGTTAAAGTCAATAAGTTTGAATCTACATCAGGTAGAGCCCATTATCTAACTCTGTTAAGTTCTATTCTGAGATCCTCATTACATGATGTGACTGGGTCACATGTTGATGTTTTAAGAATCAAAGAATAGAGAGAAATCTTAAAGGAAGTATATGCTGATTCTGATCGCAAAGGTGGATTTCGATCGCATCAGAATTTTGAGCAGTTGCTTAAGAAGTTATGATATATTGCTAAGGAATTGATAACAACAATTTTCCATGTGGATTGTAAGGATAAGTTTTTCCGCAAAGTTTTAAAATAAAAGAAAATTGTTTAATTTTATTTATTTGAAGTATCCTTACAATGACATTTGTGGAAAATTGTTGCTTATATGATTCCACTGACAGCAATATTGGAAAATGGATTTGATTCTTTCATTTGTGGTAGTGTCTAAATTTACCAAATCAGGAAAGTTCCTCATCACCCAAGTTTCAATTGGACCGAAACTTGGAATCATGCAAGTTGAATAGTATGATGAATGAGAACTTTCAAGCATTGGAAAATCAAGACTAATTACTTGTTCACATGGATGTGTGAGTCAAGTGAAGGACTAAAGGGATCGAGTACACATTCTTGTGCACTGGTCATGTCCACCACACAGCTCGTTAAGACTATTTGATTTACTAAAGTTTAGTAAATATGGTTATACTTACAAGTTTAAGTATAATTCTGAAACATTGGAAAAGTCTCAATGTATGGCAGAACGAATGGGAAGAATCAAATTAGGCAGATAGATAAAAGTTTCTCAAATCTGAAAAGATGGGAGAGTACTTTAGTATCATGTTTGTGATCATCTTAATGATTTAGAAATCATATCACAATTAGTCCTCTAAAGGTCATCTTAGTGCATTATTAGGACTAAGAAGAGGAGTCATGAATTGTTGAAATGGTTAGATCAGGAAGATGAGTCATACTTCGTTCCAAAACAATTCTTAGAGTCATAGTCCAAGATTGTAACTTGAGTGACATATCTTAAAGAAAGGTTTAAAACACTTGTCAAATGTAAGAGTAAAAGTGTCCTACTCTTGTACATTTGAAATTGGTAAGTTGTGATGTTTTGGATAAAACAAAGACCAACTAAGGCCAATTGTGTGAAGTGTTTGTCTTGATAAAGAATCCGCATTATCTCTTGAATATTTGGCAAGATAGTCTTATATGTCAAGAGGATAAGGGGAGTCTTAAAGATCCTAAAAAGAATTTCAAGAACTAATCAAGAATAAAACCTGAGGTTCTTCACTAGTACACGACTTGAGGTTTATAACCTATCGTGTTGACATATTATGTGCCCATTCCAGTTAAAGTTGGCTTTACATAGGAGTTCTGAAAGTTCTCAATTGGTTGCATAACAACTTGGAAGCAATGGGAGGCCCTTTACTGCCAGGTGGCAAGAAGTTAAGATTGCATAAGTTTAGTCCATATGAGTTTGGATTTGTCATTATCCTTGTCTTGTGACTATGGTTTTGACGATTCACATGGATAAGAACACATACACCATAAAATCTAAGGGTCATAAGGTTTCTCTCCGATTCATGAAAATGATGGTGAGGAAACACTTCCACCAAGTAGATTTGAAGCAGATGGCAAAAGGTCTAAACAATTGAGACTATGATTACGGCATCCCTTTTCATAGTTCTGAAATTGTTTAGACACACATGCTTGCTATCTAAGGAAATGTGTATAATTTTGATAAAGTTTTATCAAATCATCTCATATCAGAAATATGAACTTTGGTAAGAAAGTCAATAAAGTATTGATTTCTAGAAGTCCAGCTGATTTCTGAGTACATGTCAAAGCTAGTGGGAGCATAAGTGTTATGCTAATAATCATCATGTTAGTGGGAGCATGATAATTATTGTTAGTGTTGCAAGTTAGCAATGTTAATTATAGAAAACAAAAGTTTCAATTCGTGAGGCTGCATGGATTGAAAAAGTTGTTTTGCTATAATTAAGGGAGAGGATATACTTCATTTCAGTTCTAAAGGCTTAGATTGAGACCTTAATCATCTTTAGTCAAGAATATATATATGAATTTCATGTTGGATTGGTTCAACTTAAGGAAATTCTATATATTGCGTTCTCAAAATTCGATTATGATTACGGCATCCCTCTTCATAGTCAAAATTTGAAAACATGGCAAATAAAAATATTGTAGCAAAAGACTGGTCTAGAATCATGTCTTTATGTGAGACATCATGAATCGTGTACCATTTGCTTTGGGTACAGGATCGATTGCATGTGCTATAATATTTGTCATTTCTAAATTTTTCCAAATGCCCAGAGGCATTAAGAAGGGAAAAGGTCTAGAATTGGATATGACTAAAATGATTAAGCAATTGTCGAGAAGAATCTGAGGTTTACCAAAGATTGGTTGCTCAGGGACAGTTGGAAGTATAGTGCTAATTTTGGAAGGACCATATTGACATATTCTGAAAAGAGGCATCTCTTATTCAGAAGTGATAGTCAAAATGAGAATATGGAGTTGTCTCCATAGGTGGAAGTTATATGTGTAAGATTAGAAAACTTAATGCAAGAAGCATGTCCAAAGCAATGTACTTTGAATATGAGACTTAGTTTCCATGGAGTTGAATGCCATTGGAATACCTTATAATGACTGTTGACAAGTCTTTGTGACTTTGTACATATTCATTACAGGAGGGTCAGTGCATATAAGTTTAAAATCTAAACAGATTTCGATAAATGATTGGAATTTGAAATTCTCACATTTTTCGATAAGGATTTGGGAGTGTGAAATTATGTTCAATTGGTTTATTTCACAAAGTAAGGATCATAGACAAACATAGAGTGCATACTTGGTGTATGGCAAAGCTATTGTTTAAGAAAAACATAGTGTACATGCTTGGAGCATGGGACAACTAGTGTTTTTAATTCAAGTATAAAGTTGATAAAACCGAAACAATGAATAATGAGTAATCAGTATGGTGATAAATAAAAGTGTTTATTTATATTCATAGGGTTTGATACCATATTTGATTAATTTATTCTTGTGTTTCACTTTGCATGTTTTGACTTCCAGAATAACTAAGTCGCTCTTCCTGAATGATTAAGTTATTCAAACCATCCACAGTCGGTCATATGTTGGAAGTAGATATGAATCAAGACTGTCATGGGTTGGTTTGTAGAGGTCCAAGTTGGTGGACAAAGTGGTGCTACAACACTCATGAGTGCTCATAAGTTCTGAGTATTGGATTCAACCCACACTCATTTGAATCACTTCATGGATTTTATCACGAGTGATCATGAGACGATAATATCTTATATTCTTAAAACCTAGAGATATGAGTTGTTACTATGAGTTGGTTATACATTGATTGCACGAAAACGCATTGGTAACTCGATGTTATAAAACGTGCCTTTGTGTATGATTCAACAAGTAGTAGAACAAGCCATATGAGTCGAAGTTTATCCATTCCTTTTACCTTCGGGATAAAAGCGATATCTGTGGGCCCCTCGATGATTTAGCGATGACACATGTGAGTGCTTGGCCAAGCCAGGACTGATTTGATTTGTTCAATCAGTCAGTCATCATAAATCAAAAATCGGGAAACAACAAATGGACAGAGAGAATGATTATAATCCATGTCTCAGTCCATATAATATCTAGAATGGAGGAATATATGATCCCTTATCTAATGGACAAGTCATTGACAAGGTCAGAGTTCGACAGCGGCTTTAAGAGCTACGATTGCCAGTTAGGTTTTGAAGTCATACTCAATAATAGTTTTAGACTTATCCAAGTGGGAGACTGTTGGATTAATGTCTAAGTCCATAACTATATTTGGTATGTACTTGACCCGACCCGGCATGGTCCATTTGGGTTGCACTTCACCGGCACAATTTATATGGATAGTCTTTTGAGAATAGTATATTTATGATTTATATTAATATATTATAAGTTCTAATATATTAATATGGAATCATATTATTTAATTAGTATTGATCAAGAATTAATTTAGAATTAATTAAGTGATCAAAAAGAACTAATTAAATATGGACTCTTATATATATGGAATGGGCCAAGTTCATTTAGGTTGGGCTAAGCTTTCATGGATGGTTCATGGAGCTTTTAACCCATGGATCCTATGTAAATGAAAGGTCATGGGTATTAGGGTTTACATGGATGTAACCCTAATCCTCCATAATATATAAAGGGGTCCTTGGCTCACAAAATTGGGACAAGTGTGTGAAAATAAGAGTGGGCCTATTTTAGTGTGCATACATATTCTCTCAAGTTCTTCCAAGGTGTTTTGGTGATTTGCGATTCCATTTGAGGCTTCCACACTATTGGGGCTAAGCTCTTAAAGCTTGAAGACATCATGCTACATCAAAAGGTATGTCATCTAACTAGAACTTTGTAGTATAGGTGCTTCATCTAACTAGAACTTTGTAGTATAGGTCCTTCCTTGTTAACTTTTTCCATTAGGGACCATTAATGCCAATAACTTCCAAGTGTCATATCTTCCTTATCCGAGGTCCGTTTCCAATGAACTTTATATCCACGAAAAGGTGGCGAGAAGCCCTACGCTTCTAGCGACACACCCCGGCCCCAAACCTCTCAAATAAAAAGTTCAAGACCCATAAAGGACCGAAACGCCCCTAGCCTAGGCCTCTGAAATCCATAAACAAACATTTTCATAACGGGGTGTTACAACTCTCCCCCACTTAAACTAGACTTCGTCCTCGAAGTCTCACCTTACTAACACCCATCTCCCCAACAACTGATCTGCGGAACGCAACCGATGATTATACGCGCGAAACAACATTCCCAAGACACTGAAAGCCAACTCGGTCTTCTATTCTGAAGAAGACGAACTTTAAACTCCCGCAAAACCTAAGCTACTTCGCACACAGGAACCATCATAATAGACACTTCTGCCCGAATACCATGTTGCCTCTTGCCTTCTTTCCAAAAGAATGAGGACCTCCCAGGTCCGAACTTTTCTGTCCACCAACCGAAATACCGGATTCCCTCCGGTTACTGAACCCAAGCTCAAACTCTCAGTCGCTCCCAGCGACCTCCGAAGAGACTTCAGCTATCTAAAATTGTTCTTTCTACTTTGCCACTCTGGCTTCCTACGTCCTGGGATCCTCGATCCCCTAAATTGGCCCTACGGTCTCAACCAGGTCCCACCTGCACTGCTATAATCATACGGGCCTCGCCCACGGGTCTCACCCAATTACATCTCGGAGTGGCCTCTCCCACAGGTCTCACCAATCTTGGGCTATGAAGGCCCCACTCCAACCTAAAACTCAACGAACTACTCTCTCTATCGATCTTCATCATGCTAACTAAGAGATACGGGCCTCGCCCACACTCTGCTAACTAGGAGATACGGGCCCTCGCCCACACTCCTCTAACTAGCTGCTAATGAAATGTTAGGGCTATCCCGCAGCCTTACTACTCTTCCGCTCTGTCTAACTGCTGGAGATTGCTACGACGACCCCGTAGTCTTACATCCTGACTAAATTCGCATCCTGCCGAGAAAATCTCCCACCCAGGTATCATCTACCGCAAATACACGAACTCAATGTTGGGAAGTTTCCTAAACTCCCAACTTGCGCGATCCTCTATCCCAACAGCCACTGGGGCTGCTTTCCTTTCCAAAAAAGTTGCAAACTCATCCCAATCTGCACTTACTCCTGCTCCTGACCTCTGGGATAGTTCTCCCCCACTTCAATTCGACTAGATCCCTACAGCTCCCTGCTTGGGAAGGATTCCCAATCCTTCTCTCCATCAAAAGGGTCGATTTGTTGTCATCCAACGCTTACCACTGCTAGCGCTCCAACCAACCAATACCAAATCTGAACCACTCTTGAAGACTAACAGAACACTTCTCGAGCCCCACTAACACCTGCTACAGTGACTGCATCCTGAGAACCGGCTCAAAAAGGGGTACTACTATGAACTACCACCCGAAAATCCATGGTATGCAGATGGCATATGATCCGAACACGAACATAAATAAAATTCTAACATACATTCACTAACATAGATGCAGTACCATAACAATATAATCATGAATAAAAGTTGACAGGAATGCAAAAGATACACACCTGCAACGTCCGGTGCTGCTCGCATCTCCACTGTAGACAACTGAAAAGCCCTTCTCCCCACCGCAGGCGCCTCTGCTCGGCCCTGACGGCCGTCGGTGATCCTCAAAGTCGCAGGGGTAGGTGCCATCACCTGTCCTGCTGGAATCAAACTCAGACACGGGGCCTTCTTGTGGCCCCTCTAACTACAATGGAAACATATCAGGTCTGATCCCTGAGTGGTGGTAGCTGTACAACCCCTGCTTAAATGACCAGTCTGGCCGCACTTGAAGCAGCCAGAATCACCACCACTACCACCCCCGCACGCACCCTCGTGCGTCCTATCACGCTTGCCACAACGACTGCGGCCCTGATAATCCCTCAATATCACATCTAACCCCTTGGGTCTCTTGCCTAAACCTGTGGCTACCTGAACCTCCTCCGGCTTCCTCTTCCTGAGGTGCTCCAGATCGATCTCCCTCTCCCTGGCCCGAGCAATCATATCCTCCAGCGTCTTGCAGCTGGACCTGCTCACAAACTCCCTGATGTCACTCCTCAGCATCTCGTGATATCGGGCCTTCTTCATCTCCTCGTCCGCGACATACTATGGAACAAGAAGAGCCCTCTCCCTGAACTTGGCGGTGATCTCCGCCACTGACTCTTTAGTCTGCCGCAAATCCTGAAACTGTCGTGCTAACTATTGCACCTCAATCACTGGTGTAAACTCGGACCTGAACCTGGTTGAGAAATCATTCCATGTCATCGCATCCAACGCGGCATCATCCCCAATGACATGACCAACCTCCTCCCACCAATACTGTGCTCTGTCCTTCAGAAGACAGGAGGCAAGTCGGAACTTGTCCCCCTCGGGACACCGGCTCGTACATAAAGCGTTAGCAACATCGGCCAACCACCTGCTGCTAGCGATGGGGTCCCTAGCCCCATGATAATCCGGAGCTCCACAAGCTCTGAACTCTCGGAATGTCAGCGAATGCGCCCCCGTCATGGCCATCATCTCAGTACGAAAAACTCACAGCTTCTCATTTAGAAGCTCCAAAATACCCTCCATGACTGAACCAAAGATCACATGAGTCTGGTCTAGAATACTGTGCGTAACCTCAGCTGAAATAAACTCCCTCATCCGTTCCTCGAGCTGCTCGGCTCCTGAACCCGAGCCTGATCCCTCTCCGGCACCTGATCCGCCCACCGGTCTCTCACGCAACGTCACCTTGCTGAAAAACATAACGCAACAACCATCATAAAACTCATCAATATCGAGGGATCTCACGCACTCACTACAAGTTCCCTGGTCTTATCTCAGCCCTTCTTGAATCGAGTACGGATCCTCTGCTTTCAGTAGTACGGGCCCATACTACCTTACACACCTATCCATACTTTCCTCAAGAGTTGCTTTGACTCCATCAGGTCCCTTCTACCAACACCACTCCCAGCACTAATCTCATCCTAGGCTTGCCCTAGGGTATCCTCTAACTCATTCCGTCCTAAGTTACTGAAGGACTTCCCAGTAATGTCAACTAGCTACCTCTCGAATATAGCCACATAAAACAGAGATTAGATAATCCTTCGAGTAAAAGACTCATCCCTAGAACGGTTGGACTCAAACAAGAGTTGCGCAATAGGGTCAAATCTTGTCACTCTGAGATTATCCAGCCTGTGCCACATGTGACTTAGCATATTCACTTAATAGCTAACTCGCATTACTAAAAGTCCCACAAGCACAAAGCAAGCAGCATTCAGACAATGGGGAAAAACTAACCACATAATCCAATCAAATTGTTCTATCCCCTACTCAGGAATATGTACTAGCATGCAATTCATAAAGCTCATACACATATAACAAGCACATAAGGCATCCTTCTTAGATCCTTAGTCCTAGTCTATCATGCAATTCTCATAAGCGTATCATAACATAACATAACTTGTATGGGTATTTTGAGGTACTTACTTGAGCTCGGCTGATTGCATGCACCACACCCTTTTCCCTTTTTCAAAATTCTTTGTCTTTTCAAATTCTTTTCCTTTTCTCAAAATTCTTTTGTAAAAATGATTTTCTTTTGAAAACCTTCATACCAAGTCCTCAGTTTGAGTTCAGACATACCCGAGAGCGTGTCCGAATCCCTCAAACCAAGGCTCTGATACCAACTTGTAACGTCCCAAAAACCAAGACTAAAATTTCATTTTTAATTTAAGTAAACAAACCATAAATTATCAAATCATTCCATCAAACATGAGACACATTGTTCCAAAACATTATTATCGAAGTTTCATATCTAATTATCAGAGTAAAACATGAGACACCTTCCTACCAGGCCCATATAAGTATCACACAGACAACAAGTATAATCTAGTCATGCAAACATTCCTCGGGCTCCCGCACGGCATCAGACCGTGGTCCGGAATATCATACACCTAAACCTTCCGCGGGCGCCCGCCCGGGTCTTCCTACTCATAAACTACATGGGTCGGTATTGTGGCCTTAGACAGATTCACACAGTGAGGAGACTCACCTTGCACTGATGAAGTTCTGCTGATACCCCTCTGGCTGCTATCTGACAAATCCCCGAATTGCTGATCCTTTGGCTCCCCGAGCTACCAACACCAAGATAACACTTAGACCAAAACCAATAATTCTCTTTAGGGAAAATGACCATTTTACCCCCTAGTCCATCCCAGTCCGTATCCAAGGCCCAAACCATAGCATAAAAGGCCCAACACTAAGTGAGCTTCCCAAGCCCACTAGTGGCCCACTAATGGCCCAATTTGCTACATTGGGCGTACTCCTATGTACGTTAAGCGTACTAGCCAATGGTGTGTACGCTGGGCATACCTGCATGTACGCTCAACGTACTCCCCTTGTTAAGTCACTTTCCCATTAAGTGCTTAATACTCTACTCTAGAAGCTACAAACACAGATCCAAGTCCTTTTCCATGTCTTAATCCATAAAGTTACTGAGTTGGTGACTTTACTTGGCCTAAACAAGCCCAAACTCGCAAAAATGATATTCCAATTCCATAAAGAGGGCTAGATATCACGCATGAACCCATTAAGACATTCAATATGGAGACTTTACTGCTTATGGGACCCTTTTAGCTCTGAGGGTGGCAACCCTAAGCTCAGAAACGAGATTTCATCATAAAGGTCCATTCTTGGAACCAAAATGACTCCAAAACCACACTACACTAGATCTAAGCATTCTTAAATAATGTTATGAACTTTATACCTCAAAAGAGTTCCAATTGGTGATGCTATTCCAGATCTATGAGCTCCAACTCCCCAAGTTCTTCCTTGCCCGCTTCTTTTCCTCTTCCAAGCTTACACCACCAAAATGAGCTTCTTGAAGTCAAAATCACCCAAGGATGTAGAGATGAGGCGTTCTAGGGTTTCTCTGAGGTTGGGGAGGCTGATAAGGAGGCTAGGGTTTGAGCCATTATGTTCTTTATATAGTGGTTGGCCCTATAATTAGGGTTTCAGGACACTGGTCGTACGCTGGGTGTACTTCCTGTATGTGGGGCGTACGCCTAAGGCACCCGCGATCAATTCCCTTTATACGATGGGCGTAACCCAGCTTACGCTGGGCGTACCCACGCGCCTTCCACTTTGCATGCATGGTCCTTCCTTGTCAAGTTTTTCCATTAGGGACCATAAATGCCAATAACTTCCAAGTGTCATATCTTCCTTATCCGAGGTCCGTTTCCAATGAACTTTATATCCACGAAAAGGCGGCGAGAAGCCCTATGATTCTAGCGACACACCCCGGCCCCAAACCTCTCGAATAAAAACTTCAAGACCCATAAAAGACCGAAACGCCCCTAGCCTAGGCCTTTGAAATCTATAAACAAACATTTTCATAACAGGGTGTTACATAGTCAAAGTACCTACTTGGACAAGGTGTTGAAGCATTTCAGCATTGAGATCTCCAAGAAAGGTGACCTACCTATCCAAAGCAATACCAAACTGAGTAAGACATAGAGTACAAAGGTTGAGATAGCTGAGATGAGTCGAATACCATATGCTTCTGCAATTGGCTCGATCATGTATGCTACGACTTGTACTCGCCCTGATGTGGCCTTTGCTTTAAGCATGGTCAGCAGATATCAAGGGAATCCTGGTAAAGTTCATTGGAATGTGGTTAAGAACATTCTTAAGTACCTGCGGAGGACTAAGGACTGGGTCCTTACCCTTGGTGGGAGTGTGACTTGAGAGTGACAGGGTATAGCGACGCCAGCTTTCAAACCGATAGAGATAATTTCCGCTCTCAGTCGGGTTGGGTGTTTACCCTGAATGGAGGAGCAGTGACATGGAAAAGCTCCAAGTAGGAGACTGTAGCTGATTCAACGTGCGAATCAGAGTACATAGCAGCAAGCGAAGCATCGAAGGATAAAATATGATTGAAAAACTTCATCAGAAACCTTGGAGTCATACCATCCATAAAGGAGCCTATAGAGATTTTCTGTGATAATGAAGGGGCGGTTGCCTTAACCAAGGAACCGAGAGATCATGGTAGATCCAAGCATATCGACATAAAATACCACTTCATAAGACATCAAGTAGAAGAAGGACACCTCGTGGTAAAGGGGATATAGTCAGAGGACAACCCAACATATCCCCTTACAAAGGGACTGACTAGGGTTAAGCACTTGCAGCATGCAAGGGGCATTGGGCTAACGGACGATATTAGTTTTAGTGGTTAGATGAATAGAAACTTGTAATAGCTAAATCGTAATTGACATTTGATGATTAAATAAAAGGGTTTTTATTTATAAGTAAAGTTACCGTCTTGTGCCAACTATTTACTATTGTATCACTTTGCATATTTTTACTTCCAGAATAATTAAATTATTCAAACCATCCACAGTAGATCATAAGTTGGAAGTAAGTATGAAAGAAGACTGTCATGAGTTGGCTTGTAGATTGTCTAAGGTGTTAGACATAGCAAGAGTTTGCTACACCATTCCTGAGTGCTCCTAAAATAAGATTTGAGTATTGGATTCAACCCGCGCTCACCTGAATTACTTCATGGAATTTATCTCGAGTAATTGTGAGATGAGAATATCATATAATCTTCAAACCAAGATATATGAGTTGTTGACTACGACTTGGTTGTGCATTGATGGCATGAAAACGCATCAGTAACTTGATGTTATAAAACGTGTCGTCGTGCATGATTTGATGAGTACTTAGTACAAACATATAATGTCGAAGTTTATTTGTTCCTTTTATCCTAAGAGGATTAAAAGCGATATCTTGGGCCCCTCGATGATTCTGTTTTGACTATGTGTCGGGCCCGGTCAGAACTAAATTGATGTGTTTAGTTACGTTCTATGTCAGACGAATCGGAAATCGGGAAACAAGTTGCAGGAAAATAAGTATGACTATGTTCCATGTGCTTGTCCGCATAGATATCTTGAGGACAGAGGAATATATGATCCCTTATTTGAAGGACGTGTCACTAACTAGGTCAGAGTTCGACAACGGCTTTTGAAAGCTTACGATTTCTAAGTCGGATCCTGAAGTCACATTGACAGTTATAGTTATAAGACTTATCCAAGTGGGAGACTGTTGAATTTGGTGTCTAAGCCCATACCTATAATCGAGATGTACTTGACCCAATTATAGCATGGTCCTTTTGGGTTGCCTTCACCAGTGCAATTTGATAGGATGGACTTTTAAGAATATGGTTATTATGATTTATTAATATATTACAAGTATAATATATTAATATGAAATCATATTATTTAATTAGTATTGATCAAGAATTAATTAGGAATTAATTTTGTGTTCAAAAGAGACTAATTAAATATATGAGGATTGATTATGTAAATCAATGATTCTTATAGTGTGGGCCAATGATCCATGATTATTTAGATGGGCTAAACCAATGAGATAATCCATGGAGGTTAAACCCATGGAGCATAAGAATGTGGAAGGTACTGGAGCATTAGGGTTTGCATGAATGTAACCCTAGCATTTACTATACTATAAAAGCACACCCTCATGACCAAAATCGGTTGCCACAATATTCTAAGAGAGTGAAATTGATTTTGTGCTAAGTAACCTATTCTCTCAAGCCTCCTCTTGCATATTGGTGTTTGTGAACCATTAGAGGCATCAAACTTGAGGTGCTCAAGCTTTCAAAGGTCAAGAACTACAAGTCCTTCTAAGAGGTAAGTCGTCTAACTAGTTGTATTGTTCATTTGGCAATTTGTATGCTAGTTAGGACAATGCTTTGGAAAATGAAAATATGCATGTATAATTAGAGAAAACATAGATCCAAAGCATTTAGGGTTGCATGTGCACCATAGGAGTGTTATAGTGCTCAAAACCCAACAATTTAATCCCAAAGTTTCAGAAGGAAATAAGATTCCTAATGAGCTAGAATTGATTGTTTGCAAAAGAGAAATCAGTTTTTCGTTGTTTGGTGGTGATGATGATGGAGATTTAATGGATATAGTGTGCGATCGTGAACAAGGGTTAGATCATCGGTGGGTTTTCCTAAGGGTGGAAAAACAGTGAGAGAGATGGTTAATAGTGGCTTGGTAGTCGGAGAAGCTAGAGGGGTATGATGGTCGGTCGCCTGAGAAACCTGAGGGGCACGATAGGAGGGTCACCAGAGAAGATGAAGGTGAAGAAAGTGGAAATGGAGGTGTGTGGTGTGAGATTTCGGCAGATAAGCTAAGAGAAGGAAAAAGATAGCAACGCCTCTAAGGGGTTGGGGTGTGTTACGGTGGGTGTGGGTGGGTTATTTTTCTATTTTGTAATTATAAAAATATTAAAATATATAAAAAAAAATTTAAAAGGGTAGGATAGTCTTTTTATGTTTGACAAGGACTATAACCACAAAAAGATCTGATTTTGGACCAATGGTGCAAGTTGAAAAGATTTTGGACTTCATCCACAGTTTTTTGCAAACCACAGAGACCAAAATTGTAGTTTAATCGATATATAAACATGTGTTGTACGATTAGTATTTTACAGTCATCCATTAGTTATTACAACAATGTTTTGAGTTTATCTTTTCTTAGTTATTTGAATATGATTATTAAAATTTCATAAAGTTATTGAAAATTTTAGTAACTTTTAGACAAAATTACATAAATGGTCAATGAGGTTTCTTAAATTCTTGGTTTATGTCCCATATTTTTTTTTCGTTTAAATATAGGGTCCAAAGAGTATTCTTCCCAAAACGTAATTAATTGCTAAAAAAACACTATTTGCTGCCCGTTGCATTTCACGGGTAGAATTGCTACTATATATGTGTCTGTATATATATATATATATATATATATATATATATATATATATATATATATATATATATATATATATATATATATATATTGTGGACTGCAAAGACAATTCTCTACCACCATTTTGTCAATGACACAAACGTCAGGCCCAAATAATTGGCCCGTGGTGCTTTTGTATGCGATCCACGTCCATGGTAAGTAATACGGACTCGAGAATTTAATCACGTGCGACGAACGTCCATGAAACGTTATTTAAGTGAGCTTTATTATTTATTTTCGTTTACTATTGTTTTTTTTTGTTAAAAAAAATTAAATAAATATATGCTCGGTTATAACATTTTTAATTTTTTTTTGTTTTTTTATTTTGTTCGTTTTTTTGTTGATTTTTTAAATTATTTTTTTTTTTCGTTTTACCCATTTAACCTCCAAACAATTAACTTTTGCTGCAAAACATCAAAATGTCGCACATAATTACGTTTCATGCACGTGCGCCGCATGCGAATGCGTCACGACCAAGTAAATGGTTTGACGTTGGTGGAGAATAGTCATCGCAGTTCCTACAAATTTTTGGGTTCCTACCGGATCCGGACCCTATATATATATATATATATATATATATATATATATATATATATAAGTTCAATTGAGAAAATAAAAAAGGTTGAGAATGGGGGAATCATTCTCAGCCACTCATTTAATATAAGCAAAAAAAGACACGGTGGCAAACTTGTAAATATGATAATAACCTTCAATCTCAAATACATAACATCGATTTCTTTGTTGAATACTCTGAATTGGAATTTCTCATATTCGCAAACGAACTCATATAAGCAAAAAAAGACACGGTGGCAAACTTGTAAATATGATAATAACCTTCAATCTCAAATACATAACATCGATTTCTTTGTTGAATACTCTGAATTGGAATTTCTCATATTCGCAAACGAACTCAGTTGTAATCGTAATTTCTTCGATGTTCATGAATTTGGAATCAGATTTTTGGAGTCGCAGTCACAGTCGACATTGAAGGAATCGGAATCGGTACTCACAGGTTTCCAATCAGATTTTCAGAAATCAAAATCAAAATGTGAAATCCATCAGACATAGGATGTCGCATCTAAAGTCAGAAGCTTTTGAAATTGGAACATATATTCTAATCGGAACAGTTCGCGTCTTGATTATCGGTATTACAAAGAAATCTGGAATCGAGATTTCAAGGTTTCAAAATTGAAATCGGAATTTTTGTTGGAATGAAATTAAAATCGGAATTACATGCTTCAAAGTCGAAATCGGAAGTATATGATGATTTGGAATTGATAACTTGAATCGGAAGTATCATGTTTTTAACATTTTAAAAAAAATTAACTTGTATGCACTCCAACTGTTTGATAAAATGCATAAACTAAATTACCACGTTATATTCACATATGAATATGTTTTCTCACCTGAATTAGTATATGATTATTAAAAACACAAAACAAATATGCAAGTATGTATGTTATTTATATGTGAATAACATATAAAAATTATATATATTTGTGAAAATACATTCTAATATTCATAAGTGAATATATTCACAAGTGAATATACCTTGTAATATTCATATGTGAATATACTTTGTAATATTCATAAGTGAATATATTATCTAATATTCACAAGTGAATATATACTATGTAATATTCACATGTGATATACCATATAATACTATGTAATATTCACATATGAAAATATCATTTAATATTCATAAGTGAATATACCATCTATTCACAAGTGAATATACTATGTTAATCTTTACAAGTGAATGCATCGTCTAATATTTAAATATGAATATACTATATTTATTATATGCTATATTCATATATGAATGATACTTAAATTGTAAAAAAAATTAATCATACTTTTTATTCATAAGTGAATAACGAATGTACTGCAATAAAACATGATACATTTTTATTCACTTATGAATAACGATAGCTGAAAATATAAAAAAAATAATTTTTTTATTTTATCTTAAAACTATATCAATATGGATGTCTATTTGTAGAGAATAAAAAATCATGAATTTTGGTATATTTAAAATCATTTTTCGATAAAAATAGCTTCTTAAAAATTTAAAAAAACGAAAAAAACCTATGTTTTTGTATATATTAAGGTAATGATTAGCATGGTTTAAGGAAATATGTTTTGTTGGAAAACACATGTCTATTCATTTCCCATTTCCGCTGGTACCACAGAGCCTTTTGCGGCAAAAATAAATGAGTGGCTGAGAATGATTCCCCCATTGTCAACCTTTTTTTCTCAATTGAACCCTCCTCTATATATATATATATATATATATATATATATATATATATATATATATATATATATATATATATATATATATATATATATAT
Organism: Lactuca virosa; assembly: GCF_052849685.1. NCBI lineage: Eukaryota > Viridiplantae > Streptophyta > Magnoliopsida > Asterales > Asteraceae > Lactuca > Lactuca virosa. The sequence goes on from NC_136429.1 coordinate 326,220,308, forward strand.
ATATATATATATATATATATATATATATATATATATATAAAGTAAGTTCAAATAAAAACAGTAAATAGTGTGAGAACGTAAAAACACTATGTTTATGTTATTATTCTGTAATGAAATTTGTATATGTGTATTGTTAAAGTAATTCTAATATAAATATTAACTTTCGATTAGTCATATATTCATTACAATGTTATTATTCTATTATAAACTTATGTATGTGAATTTTTGTCTCTCTCTCTCTCTCTTATATATATATATATATATATATATATATATATATATATATATATATATATATATATATATATATATATATATATATAGAGAGAGAGAGAGAGAGAGAGACTTTATGTCCTTAACTAGACAAGTCACGTATGCGTGAGAGGCTTTAGAAACTCCCTCACTCGTCTCATCTCAAACTTTTCAAGTTAGACATGGCAAAGCCAAGGGCAAGTGACGCTTGTTATCTTTATCACCAATGTCATCTCATCGTAAGAATCGTAGAATTTCTAATTTAGAATAATTTTGTTGGTTATGGTGATTAGTATTTGAATTTTGTATTGCATGGTTTTTCCGTGTAGATAAAAGTGAAGAAAAAGAAGGTGAAAGAGGGTAGCCTTTCTATCAATTCAAGTTTCCTCGAGCCCGAGCCCACAACCAGGAGAAGATGAAACGAAAGTTAACCTTAAACTTCCAAGAGTGGATGGTGGGCCACCTTTCTCCGGATCAAGATTTAGAATTTGATAAGTCTCTAAAATTTCAATTTTAAACTTATAAAATTTTAATCGTGGAAATGTGTCGTTTGTTTTAAACCATAAAACTCATTTAATTTTTAAAACTTTTTTACCATCTTATGTTAAAAGACAAATTTCATTAAAATCAAACTTCTTATTTATATTTAAAATATCAGCTAGCATTTTTAAATCTAATTTTACGCACATACATAAAATAACATAAATCAAGCATCATAAAGCATAAAACATATGTGTGTAAACAAACCATAAACTAGTGACATTTTGTGAGTCATCACAAAAATGTCTAGTTTATTCGTAAGATACATTTAAGGGACCAAATCTTCTTATGACGTCTTCATGCTCTTACTTACTTCAACACATTGTAGCAAAGTTCATAAAATTAATTTTATAATGTTTATAAAACTTTAATAAAACTAAGTGCATCAACTTTTGATCTTCAAAATGGCCACCATTTTCATTCTTGTTACAATTTTATAAAAACAAACTATTATACCTAATATATTATTTACAAAAATAAACAAAATGAAAACTATCTATATAATTATTCCATACCATATGAATAAATAAATATTACAATAATTTTAACAAATCAACACAAATAACATCATAAATGTTAAGTAGTGGCTAGTTTATGCACATCATATATATATATATATATATATATATATATATATATATATATATATATATATATATATATATATATATATATATATATAAACATTTTTTTAAGAGAACTTTTATGACTAAAAAAATGCATGTAAACTTCTAGTCACAGAAATTAACAATTATAAACATTTTAAAATTGTCATTAAAAAGATGTATGAAATTTTCTTATAAAAAGAAAACCATTAATGTTTTCCAAAAGCAATGATTATAACAAATAATTTAATAATCTAACCAAGTTGCAAAATGACACTTATATCAGTTGAGTTTTTTTCAAAACAATTTTCCCAAAAAACAGTAAGAACGGCAATCGAAGCAATAAAACTTGAATAATTATAAAAACTATTTTATACCCACCAATGATCATTTTGCAATCAATCATGGAAAGATTAAAATCAACCATAAAAATAAAATATTACAACCTTTAAACACTTTTATTCTCATGGGAGATTGGGAGTTGATGAAGTGTGGCAAGAACACAATGGAAAATTCCTCTACAAGTATCCACCAACCAAGTGTAAGCCACCAAAGATGCTAGTCTTCACTTGTATTTAGCACTTATTAAGCATTAAAGAACTTATAAAAAATAATCCTTAAAAGGAGAAGAAACTAAAGCACTCACTATTACATAAGCCTTACAAGATAGAGGAGAAGGGAAGAGCAAGGATTGCTCTCGACTTTTGGCTAAAAGAGAAGAAAAAAACTCAACTAGCTTAAGTCTTCACCCTTATTTTATACTTACACCCACAATGAAAGCCAATGCTTTCATGAAATGATAATAATGACTTACAAGTAAGGTGTTATATGTAAGAGAAGTCAAAGAAAGTAATCCACCATACCTCCATAGATATGAACACTTTACAAGAGAGAAAAAGACAGAAGAAGGGTTAAACACTTCATGTCATTATTCTAATGTACATGTAATAAACTAGTGAACTTCTATAACTCTAGAAAGTTGTACTTAACTTATTTAATCATACCATGTGATATAAATAACTACTTATACTCTCCTTTATTATTATTTTCATACAACAATAATTCCCTAATTAAATACAAGTTTTGATCATATTTATTAGTAATCAAATCCTAATCTTCAATAACTAGTTAATTGCTATAAGGTGTGACCCTATAAGATCATACATCATTAGAAAATATCATTCTATAATGACTCTTGGCCATAAAGATCTTTCAGATCATTATAGCTAACTATTTTTTGATGTGTGTCTTTCATGTTTTGCTAAACTTGGTTGAGAAGCATGTGGTTAGTAGTGCTCGTATCGTCATTGTAATAATTTATGGTAACTACTTTTATCTATCAATTTAACATAATGTACATTAGATGATTTTATAAATGTTAAAAGATAAAATTTTGGATGTACTATGTGTTAAAAAGTCAGATGTTTTAGTATTAAGCTTTCTATATAGCTTCAACAAGATGAAAAATGTCCAAAATTCTTGGATAACACATTTAGGCATGGTATTGTAGCAAAGAGATCATGTTGCATAATTTTTGAGGAAGCACACTTTATGTTGTTAATAACATGAAAGCATCGTAATTTTGTTTCATATCACAAGGAATCAAGTCATTTGGATCATCTTTTTTTAGAGCACTCATTGTACACCAACCAATGTCAAACCAACTTTTAATTATAAAAAAGTGAATATTATATATATATATATATATATATATATATATATATATATATATATATATATATATATATATATATATATATATATATATATATATAGAAAGATCTTTAACCTCCAAAGTCATTATAGAATGATATTTGCTAATGACATATTATCATATAGGGTCACACTTTATACCAAGTTACTACTAATTGATTATTTATTAGAATAACTTTGATTATTAATATATATCAAGACTTGTACTTAAATTGGAAAAACATTATTTTATGAACATAATATTTTACCAACATATTGGGAATTATTGTTTTTAGGAAATAATAACAAAAAAAAAATCAAAAACTAGTTATATTCATAACGTATGAATATTAATGTTGTGTACAACATTTTGGACACTTTGAGTAACCATTAAGTTGCTAGGTAACTACTACTTATATGTTAGAGTGAATCACACTCCACATCCTTTACTTTTTTCACTTGAAAGTCGTAACTTTCACGATAGGGAAATGGATTGAGTGTGGTCTTTGTTTCTTCCACTCCATACTTGTAAGAAAGCACCATAATTTCATTTAATACTTTCCTTTACTTTATACATAAGTTTATGTATAAATATAGTGCATTACTAATAAGAAATGTTGGTTCTTTTGCTTTCTTCTTGGCTGCCATTTTTTGAGAAATCCAAGCCTCTCTCCATCTATTCTTTCTTGCGTTTTAGTGCTAGATTTGAAGGTTCATAAGTTGCTTCTCCTTATGGCTTATTTGGTATAAGTCTCAATGTCTTAAGAACAACTTAATACTAGTGAAGACTAGCATCTTGATGTAGTTTACTGTAACATCCATAAAATTCAAGCCAATTTAAAACTTTTTAAATTATTCAAAAATCGATAATTATTACAAACATGTTTTCAAAATGGTTTAATGTCAGAGTTTCCCAGAATCAAATCATAAAACATGAGGAGGGTTCTAAAACCTGAAGATAAGCAAATTCATTGCAATATGATCACATTTACTCACTCCAAAATCTGAAGTCTCGAGATGGCCTGGCTCCCTAACAGACCGCCCATACCAAGTCATTGTTGTTGAACCCAGTCCGCTTATTTCTCATTTAACGATTCAACTCCTAATAACTGGGGTTCCAACATCCAGATACTTTTCATACACCTAAAAACCCAAGTTTTCAATACCGCCCTAAACACAGAAACTGTCTGAAACAGTAGGATGCCTTCTGGTTGCTTCCGAAGTCCACTGAGACCTCCCCGGTCCCAACTTATCTGGAATATTGAATGACCTGTCCGGTTGCTAAGCCAAGAGTAATCTCATAGTCTCCCCATGCGACTCCCGAAGGAAACTTCGACTAGAAATAACTGCCCTAACTATATCGCCACTCATGGCTCCATCAATCCTTCTGGTCCATCCGACTATAACTGCCTGGAAACCTGTCGCCATCCAATCAAATACTAAAAGTGAACGCTACCAGAATACTGTAGTCTTACATCATGTTCGGTCCCCAATGACCTACCGTTCCCTGATTCCAATCATGTTGTGGTCTACCCACAATCTTACGAACTAGCCCACCATGGCCTAATCATCTAAGAGAATCTGTGAATGCTACGAGTCACCCTGCAGTCTTACAACACTTTCACTCTAAGACAACCGTAGCATGATACCTTACCCTCAATCTATCAATCCAATTACCCTCAGAGTCGAGCATATACACTCGACCGAACATCCGAACTAAACTCAATTCTTGACTAGAATCCCAACCTGATTTTCCCAAATTCTGCTATCAAGCACCGAGACGACGCAATTCACATGTCGGGGAGTTTTACCAAACTCTTGTTGGATTAGATGTCTAAGCCCATAACTATTATTGTTATGTACTTGACTCGAGAGTAGCATGGTCCATTTGGGTTTCATATCATCAGGACAATTTGTTAGGATGGATTCTTGAGAGAAGGTTATATATGATTTGTTAATATATTATAAGTTATAATATATTAATATGAAATCATATGTTTTAATTAGTATTGATCAAGAATTAATTTGGAATTAATTTAGTGATCAAAGGAGACTAATTAAATCTATGGGGACTAATTATGGTAATTAGTTATATTTATATGTGTTGGGCTTATGATCCATGTTGGACCAAGTTTATGTATGGATACATAAAGAGTTGGGCCACATGAACCATGGATCATAACACCCATGGGTATGGATTTGGTTTATACCCATGACCCTTGGAATCCTACATATAAATATGTCCATTCATAGCCAAAAACGCCTAGACTTGTATTTGGAGTTCATGGAGGTGTTTTTGGTGCATGGAGATTCTCTCTCAAGAGCCACCTTTTTCCATGATGTGTTGTGACTTCATTTAAGGCTTCCACACTATTGGGGCTAAGCTCTTAAGGCCAAATACATCAAGACTTCAAGCTACACAAAAGCTATGTTACCCTAACTAGTATCTTATATTGTTTATGTTAATTGCATGCTAGTTATAGACTTAATACCTTGGAAACATTATTGCATGTATAATTAGTGAAAACATAGATCCAAGGTATTTAGGGTTGTATGTGCACCATAGGAGGTTGTAGTATACAAAACCCAACAGTGGTATCAGAGCCATGGGTTGTTTTCAAATTATACTTGATGCTACTTGCTGAAAAAAGTTGAAAAAGACGAATTTTTTGGTTGTCTGGACAGGGGACTCGACGAGTCCATGTGTAAACTCATCCAACTCGTCGAGTTGGTTCTTGCACTCAGCGAGTTGGAGCGCCTGACAGCATATATTCGAGTTTTTTTTGGCCTGTTTTGGATTAGAATCGTTACCACAAAGTGTTATTGTTCATAAAATTTGATTTTGTTGTTATGGTAATGATGATTCTCATTCAATTAAAAGATAATTTTCATAATTTCAAGGTTTGTGTTAGTTTATATGTTTATGCTAATTTCTTGAAGATTGATGATATGAATTATCTTGTTCTTATGAGTTAGTTTAGATTAATAGAAAAACTATGTGATAATTGTTTTTCGATTCAAATTGATCTAAAAGTTGTTCATAATATGAGTTTTTGTAACTTGTCCTCAAGTTATATGAAAAGTCTCATTTATGAATTTTAAAACTTATAAAATTTCCATATGTTATGAAAATGAAGAGTCTCATTTTTAAATGTTTTTAAAGTCTTCCATAACTTGTCCTCAAGTTATGGAACTTGAAGAGTTTTTTCATTAAACTACTTTAAACTCAAAAGTTATGGAAACCAAAAGTTTTTGAATTGTTCAAAACTTGCCCTCTAGTTTTGGAATTTGTAAAGTCCCCCCCCCCTGAATACTTTAATTCCAAGTTAAACCCTTAGAATTTTAATAGTTTAAAATTCAACCCTTATACTATTATAATATTATAGGTTTAATATTTATATATATGTATAAGAGTAAGTCAGTCTTACCGTTAGTAGGCCTCATTCACGAAGCCGGTCTATAAGGGGGGGGGGTATAAGGTTACTGCCTATAACATGACAGTTTAATGTGTGTCCACTCTCACCCACCGCTTCCTTGACTGGTGGAGAGTCGTTATTCGAACGGGTAGGACAGGACATTAATTCTTCCTTCATTAAAAGTATAATGATAAATACTAAGTAACTAAACACTTATAAATTCCCAATCTTAGTTACTTAGGAAAATGTGAATTTGGTGCTAACCCATGAAATTGCACTTTACACCTTGTTAAGTCGTTAGTGGAGCGTGTGTGGTTAACCGACACACTAATCTCGGATTGACAATGTGTGGCAAAGGGTAGCTTGATGTTAATCATAGATCAATGGAGTGTGTGTGGTTAACCGACACATTGTTTAGGTTGTTGTAGCATTAAGTGTAGCAAGTTAATTTGCATGGTTATTTACTCCTTGTTTGTGATCCTCGGCATCCCAGTCACAAACTTGAAGGGAACAATCGAGATTTAAACATGCCATTGAATAGTTCAATGAATCTCAAAAGATCTAGGAGTTTCAATTCATTTAAAACCTAATGTTAAATTTCGTTTTTCATGGTGGAAATTGGTAAATCGTCATTTACCTACCTTCAAAAATTTTGTAGCTTGGATTACAGCATCCCTCTTCCAAGTTATAAAATATTGTGTTGGGTCCTAGCCTTAATATTTCATATTGGGTGTTATATTCAGGACTTAAATCAACTAAACTTGAATTTCTCCCTCATAGATGTCTAGTTATGACAACTATGGTCTTCCTTATCCTTTTGGACAAAGCTTTCCTAATGAAGATGATAACCCAAATGGCAATCAATGTGAAAGATTAGTCCCTTTGTTGTGCATTAATGGGACTGGAAATCATACTTCACCTCCTCCAGTTATTCTCCCTAACCCACAATTTCTTGAATAGTTCAAGGTCACTCAATCCCTATTGGCAAGCCGTGTCAATATGTACTCACATCCTGGAGATGAAGTCTCATATTGACAAGCTGAGAGATTTAGGTGTCGAAGTCTCAAGGAAGTTGACTGATGACTGGGTTCTTCAATCACTCTCCGAGTCATATAGTGAGTTCTTTAAAGGACTACTATGTGACAGACCACGACATGACTCTTATCAATCTTAGCTATTTGCTTGTTGCTGCTGAATCAGCAATGATTTGGGGCACTGGTAAAGCAAATTTAATTGGAAGATCTACTTCCCAAACTTTCATGGACATTGACAATGGAAACATTGGAAGTCCAGAAAAGTCTTCTCTTCCCAATGGAAAGGGATCGTCCATAGTCAACCCGGTTGACCAAATGGTAAAGATAAAGGCTAAGTCTGAGATAGTCCCCTGTACCATTACCAAAGAGTCCATATGTTTCTATTGCCAAAGGAAGGGATATTGGTTGCGAAGCTGCCCTATTTACCTGAAAGTTCACTAGGATGGTAAAAGTCAAAAATTTGACTATGCTTCAAGTAAAGTCTACTATCTAAATCTATTAAGTTCCTATTTGGAGATTCTTATTACATGATGTGACTAGGTCGCATTTTGATGTTTTGTAGAATTGAAAAAACAGAGGAAGCTTAGAAGAAGAGTATATTGAATCTGATCGCGAAGATGGATTTCGATCGCATGATTCGAAGATCAGAATCTTGAAGCTGCAACTAAGAGTCATGATAGATTGCTTAGGAATAGATAACAACATAGTTTTCATATGTATTTGCATTGTAAGGATAAGTTTTTCCGCAATTTTAAAATAAAAGGAAAATTTTTTATTTTATTTATTTTAACTATCCTTACAATGGAATTTGTGAAAATTGTTGTTTATATGTTTTCATTGATAGCAATATGAATTTGATTCTTTCGTTTATGGTAATGTCATAATTTACCAAATAAGGAAAGATTTTCATCATCCAAGTTTCAGTTGGATAGAAACTTGGAATCATGCAACTTGTATTGTATGATGAATGAGAATTTTCATCTTTGGGAAATTAAGACTAATCCCTTGTTCACATGTATATGTGAGTCAAGTGAAGGACTAGGAGATCGGGTACACTTGGTTGTGTGCTAATCAGGTCCACCACAAAGAACGATAAGGCTATTCATCATGGTTTACTAAAGTTTAGTAAATATGGTTGTAATTACAAGTTTAAGTATAATTCTGAAACATTGGAAAAGTTTCAATGTATGGCAGGACGAATGAGAAGAATCAAATTAGGCAGAAAGATAAAAGTTTATCCAATCTGAAAATATGGGAGAATACTTTACTATCATGTTTTATGATCATCCTAATGATTATGAACAACCATATCACAATTGATCCTCTAAGAACATCTTAGTGCATTTGTTTGACTAAGAAGAGGAATCGTGAATTGTTGAAATGGTTAAATCAAAAGATGAATCATACTTCGTTCCAAAATTGAGTCTTAGAGTAATACTCCAAGATTGTAACTCGAGTGGCATAATTTGAAGAAAGGTTTAAAACACTTGTCAAATGTAGAGTAAAATGTTGTCTACTCTTGTACATTTGAAATTGGTAAGTTGTGATGTCTTGGATAAGACAAAGACCAACTAAGACCAATTGTGTAAAGTGTTTTTCTTGATAAGAATCAGCACTAACTCTTGAATATTTGTTTTGTTAAGGAATGGTTCTTGACATGATAAACATATATGGCATGAGGTCAATGGGAGTTTTAAAGATCTAGAAAAAATGTCAAGAACTAATCAAGACTAAAACCTGTTGTTTATCACTAGCACGCGACTTGAGGTTTGTAACCTATCATGTTGACATATTCTTGTTTCTGTGCCCATTCCAGTTAAAGTTAACTATGCATATGGGTTCTATGAGTTCTCAATAGTTTGCATAACAACCTGGAAGCAATGGTAGGCCCTTGTGCTACCGAGTGACAAGAAAACTAAGATTAAACAAGTTCAGTCCATATGAGTTTGGATTTGTCACTAACCTTGTCTTGTGATTATGGTTATGACAAATTTACATGGATAGGAACACATACACCATAAAAATCTAAGTGTCATAAGGTTTCTCTCTGATTCATGAAAATGATGGTGAGGAAACGCATTCACTAAGTAGATTTTAAGTAGATAACAATTGTGATATTTGCATTCTCAAAGTCGTTAGTGGAGCGTGTGTGGTTAACCGACACACTAACATGGACTAGTGAGAATGGCAAAAGGTCTAAACATTATGATTATGGCATCCCTCTTCGTAATTGTTTAGACACACATGTGAGCTATCTAAGGAAAGGTGTATAATTTTGATAAAGTCTTATCAAAGCATCTCGTATTAGAAATATGAACTTTGGTAAGAAAGTCAATAAAGTATTGATTTCTAGAAGTCCATCTGATTTCTGGATACATGTCAAAGCTAGTGGGAGCATAAGTGTTATGCTAATAATTATCATGTTAGTGGGAGCATGATTATTATGTTAGGTGTTGCAAGTTAGGAATGTTAATTATAGAAAACAAAAGTTTCAAGTTGCAACGTTGCAGGGTTTGGAAAGTTGTTTTGCTATAATTAAGGGAGAGGAAATTATACTTCATTCAAATTCTAAAAGCTTAGATTGTGAGTCTTTAATAAAATTTAGTCATGATTACATTATTTTCGTTCTAAAATTCGATTATGATTACGACATCCCTTTTCATAATTCGAATTATGAGAACATAGCAAATAGAAATAGAAATATTATAGCAAAAGACTGGTCGAGTATCATGTCTTTATGTGAGACATCATGAACCGTGTCCCATATGCTTTGGATATAGGATCGATTACATGTTCTATAATATTCATCCGTTCTAAATTTTCCAAATGCCTAGGGCATTAAGAGGGAAAAGGACTAGAACTGGATATGACTAAAATGATTAAGCAATTGTCTAGGACAATATGAGGTTTACGAAAGATTGGTTTCTCATGGACGGTTGGAAGTATAGTGTTAATTTTTGGAAAGACCATATTGACATATTCTGAAAAGAGGCAACTCTTATTCAGAAGTGATAGTCAAAATGGGAATATGGAAATGTTTCCATAGGTGGAAGTTGTTCTTTAAATCTGTGTAAGATTAGAAAACTTAATGCAAGAAGGATGTTCAAAGGAATGTACTTTGCATATGAGACTTCGTTTCCATGGAATTGCCCTCCATTGGAATACTTTGTATTGTCTGTTGTCGAGTCTTTGGGTCTTTTGTGCATAGTCATTACAAAAGGATCAATGCATATAAGTTTAGAATCTAACAGATTTCAATAAACGGCAAAGAATCTTGTATTCTTACATTTAAGATAAGGATTTGGAATTGTGAAATGAGTATCATTTGAAATGTTGTCAATTGATCTATTCAAAGGACCATAGGTAAACATATTGTGCATGATTGGAGCATGGGATAACTATTGTTTTGATTCAAGTATAAAGTTGATTATTCGAAACATTATACAATGAATAATGAGTAATCAATATGGTGAATAAATAAAAGGTGTTTTATTTACGCTCACAAGTATTGGGGCCAAATAGGATTAGAATTATTCTTGTGTTTCACTTTGCATGTTTTGACTTCCAGAATAATTACTTTATTTAAACTCTCCACAGTCAATCACACTTTGGAAGTAGGTAGGAATCAAGACTGTCATGAATTGGGCTTGTAGATGTCTAAGGTGTTTAGATGTAGCAAAATTTGTTGCAACATTCATGAGTGCTCATAAGTTCTGAGTATTGGATTAAACCCACGCTCACTTGTATCACTTCATGGAATTCATCTCAAGTGATCGTGAGACGGTAATATCATATAAGTCTTCAAACCTAGAGATATGAGTTGTTGACTATGAGTTGGTTGTACATTGATTGTACGAAAACACAACAGTAACTTGATGTTATAAAACGTTCCTTTGTGTATGATTCAAAAAGTAGTTAGTACAAGCATATGAGACGAACTTTATCCGTTCCTTTTACCCCATGTGGATAAAAGCGATATCTGTGGGCCCCTCGATGATTTAGTGATGACAAACGTAAGTGCTCGGTCGGGCCTGAACTGATTTGATTTGTTCAATTAGTCAGTCGTCATAAATCGAAAATCAGGAAAGAACAGATGGACAGAGAGAATGATTATAATCCATGTCTCAGTCCATATGATATCTAGAATGGAGGAATATATGATCCCTTATCTAATGGACATGTCATTGACTAGGTCAGAGTTCGACAGCGGCTTTTAAGAGCTACGATTGCTAGTCCGGTTTTGGAATCGTACTTGCAATAATAGTTTTAGACTTATCCCAGTGGGAGATTGTTGGATTAGATGTCTAAGCCCATAACTATTATTGATATGTACTTGACCCGAGAGTAGTATGGTCCATTTGGGTTGCATATCATCAGGACAATTTGTTAGGATGGATTCTTGAGAGAAGGTTATATATGATTTGTTAATACATTATAAGTTATAATATATTAATATGAAATCATATATTTTAATTAGTATTGATCAAGAATTAATTTGGGATTAATTTAGTGATCAAAGGAGACTAATTAAATCTATGGGGACTAATTATGGTAATTAGTTATATTTATATGTGTTGGGCTTATGATCCATGTTGGACCAAGTTTATGTATGGATACATAAAGAGTTGGGCCACATGAACCATGGATCATAAACACCCATGGGTATGGATTTGGGTTATACCCATGACCCTTGGAATCCTACATATAAATATGTCCATTCATAGCAAAAAAAACGCCTAGACTTGTATTTGGAGTTCATGGAGGTGTTTTTGGTGCATGGAGATTCTCTCTCAAGAGCCACCTTTGTCCATGATGTGTTGTGACTTCATTTGAGGCTTCCACACTATTGGGGCTAAGCTCTTAGGGTCAAATAAATCAAGACTTCAAGCTACACAAAAGGTATGTTACCCTAACTAATATCTTATATTGTTTATGTTAATTGCATGCTAGTTATAGGCTTAATACCTTGGAAACATTATTGCATGTATAAGTTTAGAATCTAACAAATTTCTGTTGGCAAGTCTTTGTGACTTTGTGCATAGTCATTACAAGAGGATCAATGCATATAAGTTTAGAATCTAACACATTTCGGTAAGTGGCAGGAATTTGGAATTCTTACATTTACAATAAGGATTTGGGATTGTGAAATGAACATCATTGGAATCATGTTCAATTGGTCTATTTCACACAGTAAGGATCATAGACAAACATTGTGTGCATTCATGGAGCATGGCATGACTATTGTTTTGATTCAAGTATAGAGTTGATTATTTGAAACATTATATAATGAATAATGAGTAATCAATATGGTGTTTAAATAAAAGGTGTTTTATTTACTCTCAAAGGTGCTTGGGACCATAGAGTGATTAGTATTATTCTTCTGTTTCACTTTGCATGTTTTGACTTCCAAAATAGCTAGGTTATTCTTTCTGAATGACTAAGTTATTCAAATTCTCCACAGTCGGTCATATGTTGGAAGTAGGTATGAATCAAAATTGTCATGAAGTTGGTTGTAGATGTCTAAGGTGTTGGACATAGCAAAGAGTTGCTACAACATTCATGAGTGCTCATAAGTTCTGAGTATTGGATTAAACCCACGCTTATTTGATTCACTTCATGGATTTTATCACGAGTGATCATGAGACGATAATATCTTATATTCTTCAAACCTAGAGATATGAGTTGTTGACTATGAGTTGGTTGTACCTTGATTGTACGAAAATGCATCAGTAACTTGATGTTATAAAACGTGCCTTTGTGTATGATTCAACAAGTAGTTAGTACAAGCGTATGAGTCGAAGTTTATCCATTCCTTTTACCCTTGGAGGGATAAAAGCGATATCTATGCGCCCCTCGATTATTTAGTGATGACAAACGTAAGTGCCCGGCCGGGCCTGGACTGATTTGATTTGTTCAATTAGTCAGTCGTCATAAATCGGAAATCAAGAAACAACAAATGGACAGAGAGAATGATTATAATCCATGTCTCGGTCCATATGATATCTAGAATGGAGGAATATATGATCCCTTATCTAATGGACATGTCATTGACTTGGTCAGAGTTCGACAGCGGCTTTTAAGAGCTACGATTGCTAGTCGGGATCTTGGAGTCATACGCAATAATATTTTAGACTTATCCAAGTGGGAGACTGTTGGATTAGATGTCTAAGCCCATAACTATTATCAGTATGTATTCGACCCGAGAGTAGCATGGTCCATTTGGGTTGCATATCATCAGGACAATTTGTTAGGAAGGACTTTTGAGAGAAGAGGTTATATATGATTTATTAATATATTATAAGTTCTAATATATTTATATGAAATCATATGTTTTAATTAGTGTTGATCAAGAATTAATTTGGAATTAATTTAGTGATCAAAAGATACCAATTAAATCTATGGGGACTAATTATGGTAATTAGTTATATTTATATGTGTTGGGCTTATCATCCATGTTGGACCAAGTTTATGTATGGATACATAAAGAGTTGGGCCATATGAATCATGGATCATAAAACCCATGGGTATGGGTGTGGGTTATACCCATGACTCTTAGAATTCAAAACATATAAATACATATATGATGACCTAAAACCGCAAACCCTAGTGTGTGTGCACGCTCTTGGAGTTCATGAAGGTTTTAGAGTGCATGGAGATTCTCTCTCAAGTCCTACCTTTGTCCTTGATGTGTTGTGACTTCATTTGAGTCTTCCACACTATTGGGGCTAAGCTCTTAAGGAGAAATGCATCAAGACTTCCAGCCATATGAAAAGATATGTTACACTAACTAGTATCTTGTGTAGTTCACATCTTTGTATGCTAGTTATAGGGTTAATACCTTGGAAACACCTTTGCATGTATAATTAGTGAAAACATAGATCCAAAGTATTTAGGGTTGTGTGTGCACCATAGGATGTTGTAGTATACAAAACCCAACAACTCCCAACTCACACCACACTCAAACTAAGCAGCCACTTGGGCCGCCTTTCTCCCCGACGGGAATGCAAAACTTATCCCAGTTCCAAAACCGCTAATGTTTCTGAATCTCGGGATAATTCTGTTGGGTTTTGAGCATTCTAACACTCCTATGGTGTACATGCAACCCTAGAAACCTTGGATCTATGTTTTATCTATGATACATGCAAAATTGGTTTTCCAAGGTTCATAACCTATCTAGCATACATGGAGAACTTTTAAACATAAAAGATAATAACAAATACATACCTTTAGTTGCTTGGATTCCTTGAGAACCTTGTGAGCCTAGCACCTCAAGTGTTATGCCTTAAATGTCTCACACAACACCAAATACATTTGGAATAACCGTGAGAGAAATAGAACACTTCTAAAATCGGCTATGCCCTCTTGTTCTCACACTAGTGCTCACTAGTAGCCGATTTTGGTTGCTCACATATTCCTTTTATAGTGTGTCATAAGTAGGGTTACACCATGTAAACCCTAACTTGACATGGCTCTTCATTTCCATGATCCATGGGTTCAAAGACACCATGGAGCATCCATGGAGCATCCTATGGGTTTTAGCCCAACTTGATAATCCATGGAGCATTAGCCCACTATACAAGTACGGGTGATTTACACAATCAACCCATATATTTAATTAATCTTCTATTGATCACCTAATTAATTCCAAATTAATTCTTGATCAATACTAATTAAATAATATTATTAATATATTAGAACTTATAATATATTAATAAACCTTAAGTGTTATTTCTCTCATTTTGGTCTATCCAAATGCATGATGCCATGCAACCCAAATGGACCATGCTAATCGGGTCAAGTACATTCCATAAATAGTTATGAACTTAGACACCTAATCCAACAGTCTCCCACTTGGATAAGTCTAATAACTATATCTACAAGAATAACTTCAGGAACCGATCAGCAATCGTAGCTCTTTCAAGGTCTCGCGGAATTGAGATGACGATGATACTCCATTTAAGATAAGTGATCATATAATCCTATGTTCTAGATATCAGCCGGACAAATACATGGAACAATGTCTTACTTATTGTCCAACAGTTTATTTCCAGATTTCCGATTTGTTTGACATAGAACTTAATTGAACAGATCAATCTTAGTTCTGACCGGGCCCGGTACATGGGTCAACACAAAATCATCAAGGGGCCCAGATATCGCTTCTAATCCAAGAAGGAACACATAAACTTCGACTCATATGCTTGTTCTACTACTCGTTGAATCATACACAAAGGCACGTTTTATAACATCGAGTTACCAATGCGTTTACGTACAATCAATGTATAACCAACTCATAGGGTTTGAAGACTTATATGATATTACCGTCTCACGATTACTCAAGATAAATTCCATGAAGTGATAACAGTGAGCGTGGGTTGAATCCAATACTCAGAACTTATGAGCACTCATGAGTGTTGTAGCACCACTTTGTCCAACATCTTAGACCTCTACAAGCCAACCCATGACAGTCTTGATTCGTATCTACTTCGAACATATGACCGACTATGGATGGTTTGAATAACTTAGTCATTCAGGAAGAGCGACTTAGTTATTCTGGAAGTTAAAACATGCAAAGTGAAACACAAGAATAATCGAATCAACTATGGTCTCAGAACTTATGAATATAAATAAAAACACCTTTTATTTATCACCATATTGATTACACATTATTCATTGTATACTATTTCAAACTATCAACTTTATACTTGAATTAAAACAATAGTTGTCCCATGCTCCGAGCATGTACACTATGTTTTCTAAACACTAGTCATGCCATACACCAAGTATGCACACTATGTTTGTCTAAACATTAGTTATGCCATACACCAAGTATGCACACTAAGTTTGTCTATGATCTTTACTATGTGAAATAGATCGATTGAACATAATTCCAATGATACTCATTTCACAATCCCAACTCCTTACTGCAAATGCAAGAATTCCAAATTCCTACCATTTACCTAAATCTGTTAGATTCTAAACTTATATGCATTGGTACTCTTGTAATGATTATGCACAAAGTCATAAAGGCTTGTCAATAGACATTACAGAGTATTCCAATGGAGATCAACTCCATGGAAACAAAGTCTCATATTCAAAGTTCATTGCCTTTGAACATTCTTCTTGCATTAAGTTTCCTAATCTTACACAGATTTAATGAATAACTTCCACCTATGGGAATATTTCCATATTCACATTTTGACTATTTCTTCTGACCAAGAGTTGCCTTTTTTCAGAATATGTCAATGTGGTCCTTCCAAAATTAACTCTATACTTCCAACTGTCCCTGAGCAACCAATCTTTGGTAAACCTTAGATTATCCTCGACAATTGCTTAATCAATTTAGTCATATCTAGTTCTAGTACTTTTTCCCTCTTAGTGCTCTGGGCATTTGGAAAAATTTAGAACAGATGAATATTATAGCACATGCAATCGATCCTATATCCGAAGCATATGGGACACGATTCATAAAGATATGATACTAGACCAGTCTTTTGCTATAATATTTCTATTTCTATTTGCCAAGTTCTCAAAATTCAAATTATGAAGAGGGATGCCATAATCATAATTGAATTTTAGAACGCAAATAATGGACCCATATATAGAATTTCCTTATGTTGAGCCAATCCAACATAAAATTCAAATATATATCCTTGACTAGAGATGATCAAAACCTGAATCTAAGCTTTTAGAATAGAAATGAAGTATAATTTCCTCTCCCTTAATTATAGCAAAACAACATTTTTCCCAATTGAAACCTTTTGTTTTCTATAATTTACATTGCTAACTTGCAATACTTATTATAATTATCATGCTCCCACTTGCATGATGATTATTAGCATAAAAACTTATGCTCCCACTAGCTTTGACATGTACTCAGAAATCAGCTCGACTTCTAGAAATCAATACTTTATTGATCTTCTTACAAAATTTCATATTTATGATACAAGATGCTTTGATAAAACTTTATTAAGATCATACACCTTTCCTTAGATAGCACACATGTGTGTCTAAACAATTTCCGAACTATGAAGAGGGATGCCATAACCATAGTCTCAACTGTTTTGACCTTTGACATTCCTCACAAGTCCATGTTAGTGTGTCGGTTAACCACACACGCTCCACTAACAACTTTGAG
This sequence comes from Lactuca virosa, assembly GCF_052849685.1. Lineage (NCBI taxonomy): Eukaryota > Viridiplantae > Streptophyta > Magnoliopsida > Asterales > Asteraceae > Lactuca > Lactuca virosa. The sequence goes on from NC_136429.1 coordinate 326,237,982, forward strand.
AATGCAAATATCACACTTGCTATCTACCTAAAATCTACTTAGTGAAAGCGTTTCCTCACCATTATTTTCATGACTCGGAGAGAAACCTTATGACACTTTAGATTTTACGGTGTAAGTGTTCCTATCCATGTGAATTTGTCAAAACCATAATCACAAGACAAGGTTAGTGACAAATCCAAACTCTTATGGATTGAACTTGTGCAGTCTTAACTTCTTGCCACCTGGCAGCACAAGGGCCTGCCATTGCTTCCAAGTTGTTATGCAACCAATTGAGAATTCTCAGAACTCATATGCAAAGCCAACTTTAACTGGAATGGGCACATAAATAGGAATATGTCAACACGATAGGTTATAAACCTCAAGTCGTGTGCTAGTGATAAACAATAGGTTTTTCTTCTTGATTAGATCTGGAAGCTTTTCCAAGATCTTTAAGACTCCTACTGTCCTCTTGACATATAAGACTCACTTGCCAAATATTCAAGAGATAGTGCGGATTCTTTATCAAGAGAAACACTTCACACAATTGGCCTTAGTTGGTCTTTGTTTTATCCAAAACATCACAACTTACCAATTTCAAATGTACAAGAGTAGGACACTTTTACTCTTACATTTGACAAGTGTTATAAACCTTTCTTTAAGATATGTCACTCAAGTTACAATCTTGGAGTATGACTCTAAGACTTGTTTTGGAGCAAAGTGTGACTCATCTTCTTGATTTAACCACTTCAACAATTCATGATTCCTCTTCTTAGCCATACGAATGCACTAAGATGTCCTTAGAGAACCAATTGTGATATGGTTTCTTAATCATTAAGATGATAACAAAACATGATACTAGAGTGCTCTCCCATCTTTTCAGATTTGAGAAACTTTTATCTTTCTGCCTAATTTGATTCTTCTCATTCGTCCTGCAAAACATCGAAAGTTTTCCAATCTTTCAGAATTATACTTTAAACTGGTAAGTATAACCATATTTACTTAACTTTAGTAAATGATGACGGATAGTCTTATCGATATTTTGTGGTGGACTTGACCAGTGCATAAGAATGTGTACTCGATCCCTTAGTCCTTCACTTGACTCACATATAAATGTGAACAAGGAAATAGTCTTAATTTTCCAAAGCTGAAAGTTCTCATTCATCATACTATACAACTTGCATGATTCCGAGTTTCGGTCCAATTGAAACCTTGGGTGATGAGAATCTTTCCTTATTTGGTAAATTTAGACACTACCACAAATGAAAGAATCGAATTCATATTTCCATTATTGCTAGAAACATATAAACATCAGTTTTCCATAAAAGCCATTGCAAGGAGATATAAACTAAAATAAAATCAAATTTTTATTTATTTATAAAGTGCGGAAAAACTTTCCTTACAATGCAACTTTAAATGGAAACTATGCTATTACATATTTCCTAGCAATCTATCATAACTCTCTAAGTAGTAGCTCGAGAATCCGATCTTCGAACCATGCGATTGAAATCCATCTTCGCGATCAGATTCAGCATACTCTTCCCTTTGCTTGACTCTGCCAAACACAAAAATGTAACCGAGTCACATTTTGTATTAAGAATCATCAATAAGGAACTTAACATTGTTAAATAGTGGATTTACCTAAAGCAGAATCAAACTTTCTGACTAGACCTTCTCTCAGATCTTTCAGGTAGTTAAGGCAGCTTCGCAACCAATGCCCCTTCCTTTGGCAACATAAACATATGGACCTTTGGGAATAGTGCAGTGGACTATCTCAGACTTGCCTTTCTCTTTACCACTTGGTCAACCGAGTTGACTATGGCTGATCCCTTTCCATTGGGAAGAGAAAGCTTTCTGGATTTCCGATGTCACCAATTTGTCAATGTCCATGGTAGTTTGGGAAGTTGATCTACTAATCAAATTTGCTTTACCAGAGCTCCAAATCATTTCTGATTCAGCAGCACCTAGCAAATAGATAAGATCATTAAGGGTCATGTCATAGTCTTTTACATAGTAGTCCCAAAGGACACTCACTATGTGACTTAGAAATTGATTGAACAACCAACTTTCTCAAGACTTTGACACCCAACTCTCCCGGCTTGTCAATATGTGACTTCATCTCCAAGATGTGATCACACACAGACCTTGCTTGCCAATAGGGCTTGAGTATCCTTTAACTTGTGGGATAGGGAGAATAATTGGAGGAGGTGGAGGAATTGAAGTATGATTTCCATGATGCAGTCACGGGACATCATCTTCATTAGGAAAGCCTATTCCAAGAGTTTTTGGGAAGATCATAATTGTCTGAACCAGACATCTTTTGGGAGATATTCAAGATAGTTGATTTAAAGTCCTTAATATAACACCCAATATGAAATATTAAGGCTAGGACCCAACACAATATTTTATAACTTGGAAGAGGGATGTCGTAATCCATGCTATAAAATATTTGAAGGTAGGTGAATGACGATTCATTAATTTCCACCATGAAAAACGAAAAAATTTATTAGGTTTTAATTGGATTTGAAACTCCTAGATCTTTTGAGATTCATTGAACTTTCAATGACATGTTTCAATCTCGAGTGCGCCCTTCAGGTTTTGTGACTGGGATGCCGAGGATCAAAAACAAGGTGTGAAGTAACCATGCAAATTAATTGGTACCCTTAATGTATTACCCATCAATTGATGTGCCGGTTAACCACACGTGCTCCATCGATACTATGATAAACATTAAGTTACCCTTTGCCTACCTTCTTAAGCCCAGCTAGTGTGCCGGTTAACCACACGCGCTCCACTAACCGACTTAAACAAAGTGCAAAGTGTAATTTCATGGGTTAGCACCTTATTCACATTTTCCTAAAGTAACTAAGATTGGGAATTTATAAAAGGTTTAGTTACTTTATATTCATCATTAATACTTTTAATGAAGGGAGAATTCTAGTCCTTGTCCTACCCGTTCGGCTAACGACCCTCCACCGATCATGGAAGCGGTGGGTGAGAGTGGACACCCATTAAGGTGCCATTTTATAGGCAGCAACCTTATACCCCCCTTATAGGCCGACTTCGTGAATGAGGCCTACTAACGGTAAGACTAATTTCTCTTATATATATATATATATATATATATATATATATATATATATATATATATATATATATATATATTATTAACTAATAATATTATAAAGTATAAGTGTTGGATTTTAACTTTTAAAATTCTAGGGGTTGGAACTAAAGTTTTTAAAGTGACTTTACATGTTCCAAAACTTGAGGGCAAGTTTTGTAACTTTCAAAATTTTTCATCTTTCATAACTTATGAGTTAATGGTTTAATAAAATGAGTGACTTTTCATTTTATGTAACCTATGTGTTTCTTTAATGGACCTTAAAAGAATGACTTTTGGTAATCCATAACTTGAGGACAAATTATGGATTCAATTAAAACACATAATGATCAAGAATTAAACTAACAAGTAAGTTACAAATAATTCCTATGATCTTCTAAACTAATAAGTTCATGAACATGCATATCAACAATTTCAAGAATCATAAAATTAATCATATAAAACTTGAAATTTTGATAATAGCTATTAAAAATGGATTAGCATAACCATTACACCATCTAAAACAAGTTTAATAAGACCAAAACAGTTTAGGGTAATGTTTCTAGTCCATTTCCAGCAGCAAAAGTCGAAAAACTACATTCTGGGGCTCCTACTCGTTGAGTGCATGAACCTACTCGACGAGTAGGATGAGTTTGTGCTTGGACTCGTCGAGTCCCCCCATGGACTCGGCGAGTCCACTGTCCAGACAGCAAGTTTTTTCAGCTTTTTTCACAATTTTGCATCAAATATCAAGCAAACAAGCCTAGGCTATGATACCACTTTTGGGTTTTGAGCATTCTAACACTCCTATGGTGTACATGCAACCCTAGAAACCTTGGATCTATGTTTTATCTATGATACATGCAAAATTGATAAGGTTCATAACCTATCTAGCATACATGGGGAACTTTTAAACATAAAAGATAGTAAGAAATACATACCTTTAGTTGCTTGGATTCCTTGACAACCTTGTGAGCCTAGCACCTCAAGTGTGATGCCTCAAATGTCTCACACAACACCAAATACATTTGGAATAACATTGAGAGAAATAGAACACTTCTAAAATCGGCTATGCCCTCTTGTTCTCACACTAGTGCTCACTAGTAGCCGATTTTGGTTGCTCACATATTCCTTTTATAGTGTGTCATAAGTAGGGTTACACCATGTAAACCCTAATTTGACATGGCTCTTCATTTCCATGATCCATGGGTTCAAAGACACCATGGAGCATCCATGGAGCATCCTATGGGTTTTAGCCCAACTTGATAATCCATGGAGCATTAGCCCACTATACAAGTATGGGTGATTTACACAATCAACCCATATATTTAATTAGTCTTCTTTTGATCACTTAATTAATTCCAAATTAATTCTTGATCAATACTAATTAAATAATATTCTTAATATATTAGAACTTATAATATATTAATAAACCTTAAGTGTTATTTCTCTCATTTTGGTCTATCCAAATGCATGATGCCATGCAACCCAAATGGACCATGCTAATCAGGTCAAGTACATTCCAGAAATATTTATGAACTTAGACAGCTAATCCAACAAATTCTCCCCCACTTAGATTCGAATAAGTCTTCACAATACATGAAAGTTGGAGAATTCCCAATCGTCCCCACATTCCAACGATCGATCTGATGACAACCAACTCTTTCCAACTAGTGCTCCATTACCAGCCAATCACAAGTGATCACACACTAAGAACTAGCTGACACTTCTTGAATCCCAGTGAAACCGACAGTCCCTAATATTTGAATGATCCCACACTCAAATCCTGAAGTCCAAAAGGTAGATGCTCCAACTAACATCTCAGCAACAAGTTACTTCCCTTGGCGTTTTCCTCCGCTAATTAATAACGGTTATTGAACTACTGAATCCTGACAACGTTGAATAACCATCATGTGGGACCCTGTCTGCAGACCTCCCACATAATACCCTTCTTCCCAAAGTGCTCCAACAAATCTCCCGTCCCCGGCTCTAGAATTAATATCATTCAGGGTCTCGCACCCTGACTCACTCACCAGCTCGAGCATTCACAGCTGAACTGCAATAGCTGAAGCAACATATGCCCTATATTGGGCTACAAAACTACTCCCAAGACATAGTCTCCAATCCCAAAAGTGCAATAGATCGCACAATAAATGCTTGCTGCCTGATACAAGAGATCCAAGGCGAACCGGACCTCACTAAGTACTTATGCCACATCGACCCACCCGCGCTCACCAGCGCTGAACTACTGTTGCCAATCCCGACGACCAACTGACCCCGAGCTGGAATACAACCTGATCCTGGGGTCACAAGCCTGCTCACTCCTTCAAGTTCGAAAACTAAAAGGGCATAATCCTTGCCCTAGAAAACGACATTCCAAACCATCTATTATCCATTCTACTTCTAGCTACAAAACTCTAGCTGATCATAATCATCACTCCCTACCGGAGTCCCTACGACTCAAATCCTGGCCTCGAAAAAAACCCTCGAAGCCTCAAATCCAGAATCTCCTATGCCAGCCTCCGCCGCTCAACCCGGGGAATGTAACGAGTACGGAACATCTCCCTCATCCCAAGTAACTGCAGCCCTCTGCTCATCAGAATACGTCCCAATAACAAGTCATGGTATTGGAGAGCTTGACCAGCTCCTCCCCCTGCCGTCGTTAAAGCTGATATAGTTGTCGCGGCAACCGTCTTGGCAATAGCTACATAGCGCTCATCAAAGTACTCAACCATGACGGTATTGATAGACCCAAACATCTTTGGAATCTGACCCCGGACAATCTCGATCACCTCCTCCCGGATGATCTCACTGACACGATCCTATGACAATGCTGACCTATCCTGGCTGCCAGCTCCCGATCCTGACCCAGACCTGGTCTCAAGACGTCTCGTAACTACCATTCTGATAATACTCCAGAAAGATCTTCGATAACCCATATAATGACAGGGAACCAACTTTCAACCAAACCCTAGGGGTTGTGACTTCCTTGCTACGCGTATGGGTCCTGTGCTTTCAGTAGTACGGGCCCATACTACCTTCCACACCTACCCATATTTGTTTCAAGTATCACCACAACACCCTAACAATATACATAAACATAGCGAGCGCTCAATCCTCACTCCTAGAGGAATGCTAGATATCTCGTAACTGGCCTCCCAGCCTCTCACAACTCACCCATGAAACTTCCACCAACCCTGCAACACTCGTGTATGCTAGCCATACATAACGCTGGACCCTATAGACTTTCAAATACCTGCTCCTACCCTAAGCCATTCTTCAAACAAGAACAGTAAATAAGGTCAAACCAAACATTCTTAAGCTATAAGATCTTAATTATGTACGGTCGTGATGCATACACTAAGCAACTACAGTAATGATGTCAATTTCATATAAGGAAAACCCTAGGCTACCAGGCATCATATAATCAGGCAATTCTATCATGCAATTCCTGAAGATCACTAGCCTAGTACTAGCATGCTATTCTACATATCACAAATCAAATAATCCGTAAGGTATTTTGGGGTCTATCCGCGAGCTCCGACTGATCGTACACTTGCATCCTCCTTTATTATTTTGAAAACCATTTGAAAATGCTTTTGAAATTCCTTTCTTGATTTGAGACTGGATTCACACAAGTGTTCCTCTAATTCACTCAAACCAAGGCTCTGATACCAACTTGTAACATCCATATAATTCAAGTCAATTTAAAACTTTTTAAATTATTCAAAAACCGATAATTATTACAAACATGTTTTCAAAATGGTTTAATGTCAGAGTTTCCCAGAATCAAATCATAAAACATGAAGAGGTGCACGATCACGCCTTCGCCTTCCCGCGATCATTAGAAGTACCTGAAACAATAATAGATAAATGTAAGCTCGAAGGCTTAGTGAGTTACCCCCAAAATACCAACGTCATACCAATATAACCACATCATATAACATATAAGCAAACAACATGCGTAATGAGCCTTCAGCCTGACTGGACCGCCTCGCAGGCCTTCAGTCTATCTGGATTGCTCTCCGAGCCTTCGGCACGTCTGGACCACCTCGCAGGGCCTACAGCCTATCCGGACTGCTCGTCGGGCCTTCGGTCTGACTAACATGCCCACATGGGCCTGTAGTCTATCCGGACCGCCCTAGGTATGTTGGCCTTTAGCATAAAGCAGGACCGCCTCAACCCAACCCCCAATCAAACAAACATGTGCACATAATACCATAAGCTAGCATATACATAACAGTCAAACCAATCTAACATATCATCAATCATAGCAACATACTATATACCAGGATACCGACCTAACCAGGTCACTAAACATAGCATCATCCTATATACTAGGATACCGACCTAACCAGGTCACTAAGCATATCACCATACTAACTACTAGGATATAAATCAATAAGCATAACATGCAATAACCCGGATACAAATCAGAAAAGGGTCGGCATTGGTGCCTTAGACCCTGTTGATATAGTGAGGAGAACTCACCTGGCACTGCTGAAGTCCCGTAGATGAAACTCCAGCTGCTGGTTGACAGATTACCGAACTGCCAACATCAAAAATACCCAATTCATAATTGGGTTCCAAGCCCAAGGTCCAACTCACACTCTAAAGGCCCAATAATCAAGTAATGGGCCAAAGCCCAACATATGGCCCAATTTTCCAAATTGGGCCCAGACCTCTACATGGTATTTCCTTAAGGCCCATCCATTAAATCTAGTCCTAACTATTGGTATTCCCATGGCCCAATATCACATAATCATAAAGGCCCAATTATGGCCCATTTATGGTCCGCTTTTCCAAATTGGGCCCAAGACTCTCACATGGGCCTTATCCTAAAACCCATACAATTATTTAGTCCATTTACTTATTCTTGGAAAGCCCATTAATTGTCCAATCACCAAAGCCCAATAGAAAGACCCAACTCAAGGCCCAAGTGAAATTAGGGTTTCCACATGAAATGATGATTAGGGTTAAGTGTTTTCTACTTAACCCATTTAGGACTTAATCCAATAAGTCCAGTATTGCCATAGGTTAATTTGCCAATGATTATTAATTATTATTTTAAGTTTAGTAATTAATTCAAGTGCGGGTCCCGATAATTCCCCAAAATTAGGGTTTAATGTCATTAGGGTTTTCCAAACTCGAATTAGGGTTTCCTACCCAATACTAGCCCATTAATCAAAAGGTTGGGCTTTTAGGTCAATTAGGGCTTCATTGGGCCCATTAGGGTTTCATTGGGCCCACTAGGGTTTCATTGGGCCCACTTTATCCAAGCATCCCCAAATGAATCAAAACACAAGCGAGGCACACCGCCACCCAACACGGCAGTTGGTGGCGGCAGGAGGCGGCAGCCACCACCTCACGGTGGTGGTTATGGATTTTTCTATTATTATTGCGGACACCATTTACAAATTACAACTCGATCCAAATAAAACACACACACATACTAATAAAAACACACACACACACATAGCCATCCTTGCGGTGGCCGGTGGTGGTAGATGGTGGCAGCCACCACCTCACGGTGGTGGTGGTGTTGGCCATTTCTTGGTTTCCGGCTAGACAAACACCCACAAAACATATTAGAAGCAGAATCACACACCTACACAACTCACAGCCACCTCCCACGGTGGCTGGTGGTGTTTAGGTACGTCAGCAATGGTAATAGCTTCGTTTCTGACGGCTGCCACCATGGCCGGCTGCCATGGTGGTTCTTCATGGCATTTTTCTCGACTGAAACCCACAAATATGAAACTTGAGCACAAGACACGGAGGGACACACCAAAACTCAGTCATCCACGCGGAGGCGCACGACAACATCATGGGGAAGGCGGCAGAAATGGTCCTGACGGCGGCAGCGGCACTAGGCGGTTCTATGACTGGTTCATGGCCTACACCAGCCCCTAAAGTCGTCGGTCTTCTGTTTCCCCACGACTGAATCGTGACCGAAGAGGTGACTCCTCGTCTTCGTCGGCGGCGAATGGGAACATTTCCCTAGCCGGTGGACCATGGTGACGACCCAAATGGCGGCCGGAACACTAGTCGAGAAGAAAGAGGATGGCGGACGTCCGTTAACGAGGCAACAAATGGAAACAGTGGCCGAGGAGGGTCCTTATGGTGGTGGTGGGCGGATGGAGGGGGTATAAGGGTGGTGAAGTTGGCGGCTGGGAAGAATGCATCTAGGATTAGGGTTTACCGGGGAGGTGAACGTTATATACCCGTCCCTTTCAAACTTCGAACCATAATGACAAGAATAGTCCCTCCTCCTCTATGTTCTTTCAAAACAAATCCTTAATTTACCCTTTAAACCCCTGCTCCCATAATTCTTTTTCATAATAAGTCCAGTAGTTACAAAACAACCCCTCCTCTACAAATTATTCTCAAATGGAGTCCATATGTTACTATTCAGCCCCTATCACTCCAAAATCTCTTCAAATGAACTCCAAGAAGTTACCATTTGGTCCCTGCCTTCATAAATACTTACAAAACCAATCCGGAACTTACACTTTTAACCCCCAACTTCTAGATTATGCCACTTGGCTCTCCGAAATCAACACCCCGCTAATTATTATTTAATTTTTGGGCTAAAATAATATAAAATAATAGTAAAAATTACCTCTCGGGGTTCCGGGTTTATCATTTAATTATTTTATTTTAAATGGGATGTTACATTTACTCTTGCTTGGAGGATACTTTTGGAGAACCTCTACTTTGAGTCTTTTTCCATCTCCATCAACTTTCAACCTCCCGAGAGGACTCAAAGTCTTCAACAGTTGTAACACTTTTTTCCTTCTATGGTTGTTGTTAATCTTTCCATGTCTTGCAAAATGATAATTGGCGGGTTAAAAAGAATTTTAAGTTTATTCATAATTTTGATGCTTCCATTGTCGTTTTATCATTTTTAGAAAATCGATTTTGATATGCTAAAACTCAAGAAATAAATATGAAATAATGTTAAACGAATTCATATGAGCAGTCTATGTTATGTGGTGTAACGCCCGTGTTTTTGGGCTAAGCATTAATGATGATGTAATAGTCTAGGTCAACCATTGTAACTCTTTTTGAAGTAATAAGGATGAATTATAAGAATGAATTATGTGAATTTATGTACCTTATATTTAATTATTATGATATAATAAATTAAGGATAAAAATAAAACGATAGATAAAGCCGATATCTATGAAGAAAGTTGTAGTGGTCGTAACAAGGATTCCGAAGATATAGTATGCAGTTCGAGTGGTGTAATAAGAGCTGATTTGTACCCTATACTGGATGCTCAGACTTAGTATTTAAAAATATAGAGTGACAATTTACTTCTATCTCATCCTTACGAAAGTTGCATAGTGTGCTAAGTCGACTTTAACATACATGATTAGGGTGGTGAAATGAGTCATTTGATTGTGAAAGTCTGAGTGACTTACTTGTCTAAGTAATGTAGAATACTTAGTTGAAAAAGTAATACGCCCATAGTATTGCATGAGAAGATATATTGTTGTTAGGAATGACAGAGAACCAAGTTCAAGCTAATAGAACATGCTGAGATGTAGCTAAAATGAAGACTTCCTAGGATTGACCCTTATGAAGTAGACATGAAAGAGGTACAAATGAGAAGCGAACCTTCTAATATTAATGATGATGTCATGGAAGGATGATATGCATGGAAACTTGCATGAGTTAGAAAATGATACAAGTAGTTGGAGATCATTTGTCTCCATACCGCTAGAGTATATTCTGGTTTAGTGTGCCTTGTGGACTAGCACTACCCGAGAAAGAATTTTTGTGGAAAGTTTGGAGTGAAATTCCTAGAGAACTATGAAAAGTATGAGAATATGATAAATCAAGTATATACGTGAGAAGGGTCCTGGAAGGTGATTCTAGGAAAGCCAAGATGTGCTTGATAGAGACGCGACATCCCCAGTTGAGTCTAGGAGGAATTTTTGTATGTGCTTGTCTGAACACACTCATATGTGATAAGTTGCTTTGTGATTTTTGGTATGGTGACTTAGGGACTGCGTGACAATTCTTTGGACGAGTATGAGTAGGTGTGAAAGGTAGTAGAGGCCTCTATTACCCAAAGCACAGGACTCACACTTGGATCAGAAAAAGTCATAAGGTAACTAAGGTGTTGGTAGCTAAGTTTATTTCGTCAGTTCTGTCATTACCATCATTTTGGTGATGATTAGGAATATGATTTTTTGTTTAAACCCTAGTCGCCATAAAGAATCAATTATTTTTTATATAAATCTGCAAAGTGAGTTGATTGGTTCAGAGAACCATGTCTGGTGTAGTGACCAACTTTAGTCAAAAGATTTGAGAAGGAGGTGATCACAGTAATTAATAGAATTATAATAACCTTCGTTAAATTATTAAGTAGGCATTAGCTAGAAATGGTACATGCTATGATGTGATTGTACTACATTAGAACATAAAGGAAAGTTCCTTTAGTGTTAGTATTTGACTCGTAAAGACAACGGTGTAATGCATTAAGTATTTTTGCGACGTGCAAAGGAAGGTCGTTGGAATATGACCATTCGATTTCTATAGCCGAAGTAAAAGAAGTGTTAGAAGTTCTGAAGAAGGAGAAGTTGTATGCAAAGTTCTCCAAATGTGATTTGTGGATTCAAGAAGTCCTATTTTTGGGTCATGTGGTTAACCAAGAAGGGATTATGGTTGACCCAGCTAAGATTGAAGGTATAATAAAGTGGGAACAACCAAAGAGTCCCACGGAGATCCGAAGCTTTCTGGGATTAGCCGGATATTACCGAAGATTTATCCAAGGCTTTTCTTTGATAGCTGCTCCATTAACAGGTTTTGACGCATAAAGGAGCTACCTATACTTGGAATGAGAAGTACGAGGAAGCATTCGAGAAGCTAAAGAAGAAGTTGTGTGAAGCACCGATTCTTTCTTTACCTAATGGATTTGAAGACTTCGCAGTTTATAGCGATGCATCTGGAGTTGGGTTAGGTTGTGTTCTGACCCAAAGGGATAAAGTGATAACATATGGATCGAGACAATTGAAAGAACATGAAAAGAACTACCGCACTCATGATTTGGAGTTGGCAGCGGTAATATTCGCCCTAAAGACATGGAGGTGTTATATTTATGGCACAAAGTGCAAACTTTTCACTGATCATAAGAGTCTTCAATATCTATTTAATCAGAAGGAATTGAACATGAGTCAACGACGTTGGCTAGAGTTGCTTAAGGATTATGATTGTGAAATACTTTACCACCCTAGTAAAGCAAATGTTGTAGCTGATGCTTTAAACCGAAAATTGAGCCTCGAAAAGAAAAGTCCAAGGGCATTAAGAATCGAAGTTGTCTCAACGATTGTGGAAAGCATCAAGAAATCACAAGAAGAAGCTTCAGAGAAAAATGACTGAAAGGAAGAACGTTTAGGCAAAACGTTAGTGTTTGGTACAAACGGTCAAGGACTGAAGGTATTCCAAGATAGGATTTAGGTACCTAAGACGGGAGGAATAAGAGATCTTCTGATGGAAGAAGCTCACAAGACCATGTACTCGATTCATCCCGGCAGCACGAAAATATATAGGGATCTGAAACCCTACTACTGGTGGCCGACGATGAAGCTCGATGTTGCAAAGTATGTGGCCGAGTGTGTGACATGTGCGAGAGTTAAGGCACAACATCAGAAACCGTATGGGAGTTTAGAACCTATACCTATACCTATGGGTAAATAGGAAGACATCACCATGGATTTTGTGACTAAACTGCCCAGAACGAAGAGCGGTCAAGACATGATTTGGGTGCTCGTTGATCGGTTTACTAAAAGTGCACACTTCATAGCAGCCAATGAAAAATGGTCTATGGATAAACTTGCAAATGCTTACGTGAAGGAGATAGTAAGACTACACGGTGTTCCTTTAACGATTGTATCAGATCGTGATAGTCATTTCACGTCAAGGTTTTGGAGAAGTCTACAAGAGGAATTGGGTACGAAGTTGTGTCTAAGTACAGCCTACCATCCGCAAACCGATGGTCAGAGCGAACGAACGATTCAAACATTGGAGGATATGCTAAGAGAATGTACCCTGGAATTCCAAGGTAACTGGGATAAACATTTACCTCTGGTAGAATTTTCCTACAATAATAGTTTCCACTCGAGAATGAAGATGGCACCTTATCAAGCTTTGTATGGACAAAAGTGTCGAACACCGTCATGTTGGCTTGAAGCCGGAGAAAAGCAGTTTATGGGCCCTGAAACAGTCCATCAGATTGCTGAAAAGTTAAAAGTAATTAGGGAAAGGGTGTTAACAGCTCAGGATCGTCAAAAGAGCTATGCTGACAAAAAGCGACGACCGATGACATTCGAAGTTAGAGATTTGGTTTTGCTTAAAGTCTCACCGTGGAAGAGACTTATAAGATTCGGAAAAAGAGGAAAGTTGAGTCCAAGGTTCATTGGACCGTTTAAAATTCTTCAGATGATTGGGAACCAAGCTTGCAAGCTAGGACTACCAGAAGAACTAGATGGTATTCATAACACTTTCCACGTGTGTTATTTGAGGAAGTTCACAGGAGAAGTTCCCGACATAATTCCAATTTCTGAGTTAAGGATGGTTATAAGCAAGAGGCTAATTGAAGAACCAGAGGCAATCATTGACCATAAGACTAAGAAGTTGTGACGCAAGATGGTCGATTTAGTGTTTGTACGATGGAAACAGGCCCAAATCTCACCTGGGAAATGGAGAGTGACATGATGAGTCGTTATCCGCATTTGTTTGCTGATGTATGATTCCGAGGACGAAATCATCCTAATGGGGAGAGAATTGTAACGCCCGTGTTTCTGGGCTAAGCATTAATGATAAAGTAATAGTCTAGGTCAACCATTGTAAATCTTTTTGAAGTAATAAAGATGAATTATAAGAATGAATTATGTGAATTTATGTACCTTATATTTAATTATGATGATATAATAAATTAAGGATAAAAATAAAAAGTTAGATAAAGCTGATATCTATGAAGAAAGTTGTAGTGGTCGTAACAAGGATTCCGGAGATATAAAGAACGCCGAAATCCGAGTTATAACGAAGAAGTTATGACCTGTCGAAGTTTCGCGACAGAACCGGCACGACGCTGTGTGACGTAAAAAGTGAGTTTACGATAAAGTGCTTTTTTGCCTTAGTGATCTAAATGAAAGTCTTAGTATACGTTAAACCGAGAGCGTGCATAAAAAGAATGTCCAAATTTGACTTCGTATGAGGAAGTTATGAATTTTCTAAGATTTGGCATAGCAGTATGTAGCCCGGAATTCAAAATATAGATCGAGTGATTTTTAGCCAACACAACCTAAACGAGAATCGAAGATCTTGTCGATAGTAGTTCAACGGTAAAAAGACAGACAAAAATGGACGTCGGATGAAGAAGTTATGAATTTTTAACGGACTTTTCATGTCCCGGCCTGTTAAAAATATAACTTTAAAAATAAAGTCAAAATTAGCAGACGGAGTCTAAATGAAAGTTGTAGAGCACGGTCTTACCTACGCGTGGATATAAAGAACGTCAAAAACAGAGCTCGTATGCGAAAGTTTTAAATTTTTTAAGTTTAAAAAATAAAATTTGGGGGAGTACGCCCAACGTACTCGTGTACATGGTCCGGAGTCGGCCACGTCCCCCTACTCCTTCGCATGGTGAACATGTATGTATAGCTTGCATGCGTCCGAAGCTCGGAATCCGATCAGGCGCCACGTTCCCCCTACGCCCAGCGTAGAGCTGAACAAAGTAGTACGCCCCGCGTACCAAAAAGTTACGCCCAACGTAATGAGTGGCTTCGGTCACGTATAAAAGGGGTGCGAGGCTGCCCGATTTTTTTTGCCAATTTCAAATCTCTTTCACCCTTATACTATCTTTTAAGCTACACTAAACCCCCCGAAGCCTAGGGTACCTTCCTAGCACCAGAAGAAAGCCCCGAGAGCCCGAAGTCTCCGAGAAAAAGAGTTTTTTGAGTCGAAACTCTGCCCTCGTAAATCCCGGTTTTTTAGCAAACCTTCTGGTTTCATCGAAAAAGATTGTTTTAAGGAACGAAGTGTTGTCCAATCACCATCTTATCAATTGAGTGTATAGTGACTTTCATCTTACACATAGATATGAATTATTTTATATAAAATACGTGCTATGTGTATATATATTGTCTGTTTATTTGAGATGGATGTTGAATGAATGTTTTATACATGTTTAAAATGATTTAAATTGTATATGTATTTTTATCTACAAATATATTGGGTATAACATGGGTAGATGAAATAGTTGATGTGTGATGAAATAAAATGATGAGAGGCCTCGGAGTTGTTGATGTTCCAGTCATCTAGCGGAGTATAGATGACGACCACGGACCTTTCTAGACAGTCCAGTGGAACGCTAGCAGGCTCGCAACCTGTAGGTGTTTGTGAACGATGTGTTCACCGGTGTACTCCATCCCCCTCATGATTGCCTTACGGAAATATATAGCTGAGGAATCCCCTTAGCAGAATTGTCCATCCCGATAATGATCCTTAGTTAGGTCCCTTATGATAGGTGTTTAGTGACGTAAAGTGAAGATAACGGGAATGGGTAACCAGGGTTATTGTTGGTTGATGAAATTAATAAATTTATTGTTGGTTGATGAAATTAATAAATTTATTTATTGTGAGTTGAAAACACTATATGCTCACCAGGCTCCCAAGCTTGACCCGCTCAGCTTTCTGTATTACAGGTAGTGGAACAAGAGCATAGTTGGATGATGACGAAGGATTTTGGATTATAGGCCAGTAGATGTAAATAAATGTTGTAAGGCCTATATTGTATTGTTTATGCTTTTGGTCTATATCGATGTTGACATCCCGAGTTTGTAATGAAATGAAATACATTTCTTTAAGAAATGTTTTGATAAATTTTATCATATTTTGTTTTGGGAACAAACTCGCAACATTTTTAATTGAAAGATTACTCTGATTTTATTATAAAAGCATAAACGAAATCGGTCTTTTCTGACCGTAAAAATGGGGATGTCACATGTGGAAAGGTGAATTAGAACACTCTCAATATTTTAGTTGTGTCAAGATTTGAACCACTGATTTTTTTGAACGGATAAATATGTATATATAAAAAATAACCCTAGTAAGAAGCTAAGAGAAAACGGAAATTACATCAAAGTATTTAAAATTGGGTTTTGAAGCCATAAATTTCAATCAATATGGAACTTATGTTTCCTACAAACAACCCAACAAGAAGAAGTAGTGGCGGTATCATCAATAACCTATTTTTTTGGTCTAGATCTTTCAAAGACACTTATTTATGAAGTTTGATAAGCTCCACAAGGCTGTAGAAATAACCGCATCAACCAATAATTTATGGGTCACCGAGAGATGGGAAAAAGAAAATGATCCAAGTCAAACACCAAAGAAAAAGAAGAGAAACTAACATCACACCATTTTTTGAGTTTAGAAATCATGTCCTTTGCCACTTCACAATGAAGGAAAACATGATTAACTTCTTTAGCATCATCACCACATATCGGGCAAAAGGAAAACGAAACATCAATATCCCGGGCTATAAGGTTATCTTTAGTTAGCAGCCGGTTTAATAAGAAACGCTAATGGAAAATGTAAACCTTGATTGGAAGAAACTTATTCAAACTGGTAGGTCTCGAGCCATGCGAAAGCGTATAATCATCTATATAGAGACGAGAGTCTCTATCTGTAAAATCGCCAACAACACCCAAATTCCACACCCACCAATCCCGAGACTTTAATCAAACTTGTGAGTAGGACTAACTCAACCCCTCCCATTGGTTTGTGAAATTGCACATAATACCACCATGCGTTTATTGCGGGTGCCGAAAAAAATATGTAAACACGATCGCATGGAAGATGTACTTGCGCTTCTGACATTAAGATACCGTGACTTATAATAAAATAGAGAAAAGATAGTTCATAAAAAGAGTATTGAACTTTTAGTATTAAAATTACTAATTTGTGCATTAGAATTACAATTATTCATTCAAAACTCAAACAATTAGAAAAATATGCTACTCTGACTAAATGAAATATGAGGTTTGCTATCTTGATGATGTGTTTAATGTCAATATAAATATGAATAAATTTTAAATAATAAAAAATAGATAACAAAAAAATATATAATTGGGAGGCGTTCTTGAAGCTTGACTTATGATAGGAGAAAGGTGGTCTCGAGGGAAGGCTTGGGCTAACATTTCCCCTAACGTTACTTGAGATGTTGTCGTAAGGTGCAACCGATCAGGTTCAAGTCTCAAGCCCATTGCATCAACAGTTCGTAAATTCACGAGCCACATTCCTAACTGAGCCTCTCTTACCCTTTCTATGTATGGCCCTGCACCGGAGGCTAATGCCACCTGTCTTGCAACAAAATAAAACATAAAGTAGATATCAAATTAAATCGGACCCATGACATCAATTATGGATTAGGTCTGATCCAAATTATTAATATGAGAACTCTTGTCTAGGATTAGTTTTTAAGATCTAGCTACTTATAAGATTTAATTACATATGTGTACTCGGTCAAAGACAATTTCAATAGTTATAAGATTTAATTACACATGTGTACTCGGTTAAAGACAATTCCAATAGTTATAAGATTTAATTACACATGTGTACTCGGTTAAAGACAATTCCAATTGTTATAATATTTATTTACACATGTGTACTCGCTTAAAGATAATTCCAATATTCATAAGATTTAATTACACTACACATGTGTACTAGGTTAAAGACAATTCTGATAGTATAATTGAATACAATTTTGAATGTTTGCAATCTCACCATAATCTGTATCTCATTTGCATTCATCTCCGCTTGGAACTCTCATTGCTTTCAACTGTGACACTGTTTTTCTATCTTAGTCTTTTTTTTTTTCTATCATCATTTGGTTGTGGTGATGGTATTGATGACAAAGAGGTTAGACGGTTTCAGGGGTCGGGTTTTCATTATGATTAAGGCTTAGGTTTTCATTTTAATTTAAAGTGATTGTGACAGTGGTGATGGTCATGTTGGTAATGTTGGTAATTGGTGATGTTGGTAATGGGGTGATGTGATGGAGATGGTTGTGGTTGTGGTTTCTAGTGGCAACAATGGTAATGGCGGTGACGGTAGTTGTGACGGGTGGTTGGTGGTTGGATTTCCAAAGAAAGGTAGTGGTGGATAGGGATGTTATTTGGGTCGGAACCGGACCAAACCGGCCCGAACCCGAATAACCCAAAGACCGAATAAGGGTAATTGTATGAACCGAAACCGGACCGATTAACCAATACGGGTTCGGTTCGGTTCGAATATTTATCAATTGGGTTTAGTTATTACCTTAATAACATGTATAAGATGATTAACGACCTAATATAACTGAAAAGAACCGAATAAACCGTATTATGATTTTATAACCCTAATAACCCGAACAACATTTACAATATGATTATAAACATTGCATTTTTTATGACTTTTTAGCTTATGATTCCATAACAAATCTTTTAAAGAATACAAATTTGTTAATTAAAAATAATGGAAAGTATACATAATTTTTTCAAAGGTGCAAAAAAAAGTTAGAATTTGTGTAGTAAGAATGTAAACACGAATTAACTATTCTTGAGATATAAGAATGTAAAATCCAAACACTAAAATCTTGAGATATAGTTATGAAGCTACGTACTAAACAATAAACATGAAACACGAATTAACTATTCTTGAGATATAAGAATGTAAACACGAATTAACTATTCTTGAGATATAAGAATGTAAAATCCAAACACTAAAATCTTGAGATATAGTCCGAAAATTAAAACTCTTATTTGGGTAACCTTAGCGACTAATGAGGAAAAGTAATCAGGGTTAAAATTCAATGACTTTTCAATTCCGGGTCGAATATGTAGAATCGAATAAGTTCTTATTAGGTAACCTGAACCGAATAACTCGAGAACCGAAAAAGCATAATATAGATATTCGAAAACCAAATCAAATTGCTTATTCGGGCCTAATTCGGTTCGGTTCTAATTTTCGGACCAAATTTTCATCCCTTGTGGTGAGTGATCATTTTATTTAAAAACTAAAATAAAAATAAAGGGGGCGTAGAAAAAGCCAAATACAAGGGCAATTTCTTCATTTAAGGGGCATTTTACATATGCACATGCAATTTTTTAGAAACCATAACAAAAACTCATGTAAAAATTTAAAAAGCAGGACTAAAACTACATATGGATGTAAAACATAAGGACCAAAACTGTAATTTATTTTCTGCTACTCGAATAATTGAATCACTAGCTGACCTGAATTATTGGAAGGGCAGGCAAAACGAGATCATGACGCACGTGATCGAAGAACCTCTCCAATCTCCGCTGGTACAACTCAGCATCTTCTCGATTCACAGTGTCACTCTCTCCTTGATACCACAGCAAACCTTGAACGGTGCCTCCGCCTTCCACCGCCGCCTCCGCCCGCCGAATCAGCTGGTTGTAAAGCTGCCCACCGCGTGCCCACTCGGAAATATTGGTTCCACCGACAGCACAAGGAACCAAGCCTACCGTTCCAATGCTCGAATCCTGCCGTATCAACGAGTTAGCAAAAGCCATCCCCGGACCAACGCCGCATGCTCTGAAATAGTCAATGTCACGGTGGAGAGGTTCGGTGGCCGGTTGCCAGTTGAGATCAGCGCTCAGGCGGAGAATTGCAGGATTCGGGGAAGATTGGGGAGGAACGTAACCGTCCCATTTGTCGTTTACTACGCCGCCTCGTCCGGCCATGTTGCTCTGACCGGCGAGGAGGAAAATGGCCTTGCCAGCATCGGCATTCACGAGGGTAATGGCGGAGGAGATCGACAGATATGCGTACACGAAAAGTGAAGGGAGCATGGTAGTTGAAGTGGGTGTGGGGTATCGTAAATTAGCATCTTTTAGCCCGTCTAGAAAGCAAGGAATCAATTATTCCAGAGTTTATTTATTATTATAAATAGCCATTTCACAACCTAATATATGGCTCCCACTTTGGAGGCTTTTAATGATATTAATTGATTAGGTTTTAAATGATTAATTATGAGTTATGACCTAGACAAAACAGTAAATGTGTAATAATGTGATGTTATTTCCTATTTTATCGACATGTATGTACTTAGGCTGCAGTCTCCCCTAGTGTAAGACCTTTTTTTTTTCTTCATGAAATGTATTAATGCGAGTAATTTGTTGATGGGACAAGTTACGTGTTACATGCATTGCCAACGAGAATGATGTTGGTAAACTCTTGAAAAATACTCTAAGAGCATTGGGTATGATGTTATCACACCGTTGTGGAGGTGCCATGTAGGCTCCTCCACAACGTTTTTGTCCCATACTGAATGCTCTAAACGTCGAAGGATAATATACTTGAAGATGTGATGCGTACGTAAAGAGGTAGTTGACGCATGCTGCACTTAAATGGTGAAAAAAGACAAAATGCGTAAATATGATAAATGTGGCGCGTAAAAGATCGTAAGTTGACGTCATTTAAAAGAGGTGGTAACGCATGCAAGGGTCTAACGTGGTGCGCCAATATCGATAGAGTTGAACGATATATAGACAAAAACATGTCAGTTTTTGTAACATCCCAAAAACCATGATAAAATTTTTCATTTTTATTAAAAACAATTTCAAAAAACCATAAGATAATCAATCATTGTTTTCAGATCAAATCCATAGAGTCAGAGTATCAAATAATCTCTCAAGTATAAATCAGCAGGAGGATGTGTACGATCACACATTCACTTTCCCTCGATCATCTATTGGTGATTTTAGTGTTATCAACATTTTTTCGTGTAATTATTGTTAAGAATGAGATATGTCGAAGTCCATTTACGAACCGAGCTTGGAAGTGCGAGGTGCACACTCGGTGTGATAAATGTGAACTCGGGAATAAGGGGGTCTGGGAGCAACGCCCCTGGATGAACGCTTCCAAGGGGCTGCAGCCCCTTGGCGGGGTCTAGGGGCAGCGCCCCTACTAGGATCCAAGGGGCAGATCCCCTGGCGATGGTATTGGTTCCTTGTGTTTAATAACTACCATGTTTTGGCGCCATTTTTTGTTTAACCAATTCTAACCACTTTTCTGTCACACCCCCGAACGAGACGGCGGAAACGTCCGAGGGCTCATGTGACTATCAATTGAAATATCATCACAATGAATATACATGAAACATAACACATTCATCACCAAACATTACATATTACAACTGGTATTGTTCACATCAAGTACATTGTCATAGATTACATAATCCAAAGTATTAATAGTAGGATGAGTGACATTACATAAAATAAATCCATACACACTTGAAAATCCTTCTGCTTAACGATTACCTGAGAATACAAGTTATTTTGAAAAGGTCAACATATATAATGTTGGTGAGTTCATAAGCATGTTTGAATGAAAGTCTTTGTATTATTTGTAAAACCCAGAAAATCCAATATTTCCTGTAAAAAAAAGTCTGAAAAATGATGTGAAAATCAAGTATAATGCATGTGTGAATTTCATAGTAATAACATATAGGAATGCAGTTCGAATTTCTTTGTATTCTTTCTGTTGTAAGTAAGTGGTATTTTAGATATAGTATTTCCCCAGAAAATCCGATATTTTCTGATTTATAAAAATGTCACGGTCTTTGCACTGTAGAAATGTTTTGTATCATTATGACTTACGAGTTTTTAATTTTCCGTAATGTATTAATGGGAATGGATCTCTATATGAGTCGTTATAACCATACATGATAGTGACAGATTTGCCTGTCTTTGCATTTTTCCAAACGCCGGATTTTCGATCAAGGTTTTGTCACCCTAGACTGGCCTAGTCTAACTGTAGCGACCAATTCAGGTGTGGGTGAGTCACCGCCGTATAGATCTATACACAAACTCTCGCTCTCCCTCCAGGAGACTCTGATTATAACTACAAGCTACGGCCATACACTCAGTGATGTCAACCGACACGTCTCACTAGATCCCATTTGTTTTCACATGAATTTGTATAATGTTATATGTATTTAGAAGTTCGAACACTAGATGATGCATGAAATGAAAAAGGTAAGGCCCAACAAATATGAAGAAAAGGCAACTATGACCCATTAGACGTGTAAGTTATTTCCACACTAAATTAGCATGTAAATAGGCCACTAAGGCCCAATAACATGTAAATGCTAAATTAGGCTCATTTAGCATGTAATTGGGTCACTGAGGCCCAATAGACATGTGATGAATACATTGGGCCCAATAAACATGTAAATGGGTCACGAATGCCCAATAGACATGTATAGCAAATACTAGGCCCAATTATCGCACCATTGTTGTATTTCGTTTATTTGATATAGTATATTTCGTTTAGTCGAATTCTTTATCCTTAACGTTATAAAAATAATCCAATGTTTTGTTAGAATGCTATTTTTATTTTGATACGTCAAAATTCTATAATTAGAACCCGTGTTTATTAAAAATTTCACTTTAGGTCCCTCAAGAATTAATTTGAACATTTAAAGGTTTATTCTTACATAAAATGTTATTTTGGTCTATTTTAAATTAAAATAACATTTTAGCCCATAAATTTATAAAAACTTATATTTTCGCCCCAAATGTTTAGTAAATGACGGGGTTGGCCCAAAAATACATGTAATGACATTTTCAGCCCATTTTTGCAGAAAAATACAATTTCAGCCATTATTTGAATAAAATAACATTTTCGGCCCAATTTTTATAAAATTAACATTTTTGGTCCAAATCTTGAGATAGTGTCGTTTTCAGCCCCTAATCTCGTTTATTCTCATTTTTTGCTCAAGTTTTGATTAAATAACATTTTAATCCCCAAAAATTGATATTTTTGCAATTTGGGCCCAATAAGCCGTGAGGCCCACATTAAGGCCCAAAAGGCACAATTTTACACTTTTGACCCTTTGGAAAGTATGATTGTTATAAAAACTAGACCGGGCAAAAGTGTCGTGTCGGGTTCGTGCCGTGTCAAGACATTAAACGGGTTGAGAGTGCTTGACCCTAACCCGACCCGTTTAATTATCGTGTCGTGTGGTGTCAACCCGTTTATTTTCGTGCCGGGTTTCGGGTTAAGGTTTAAACCTTATAAATATGTTGTGTCATGTCGGGTTGAAACATTTTAAAGGTTGAAAAGTAAGACTCATGGAGGAAAAAAACTGAGAAAGTGAAATGCTGGAGTTGGGAGGTGGAACGGAAAAAAAATTATAGTCTCTCCGTCCCATATTTATTGTCCATTTTTTACTTTTGAAGTTTTTATTTTTCTACTTTGACCTTAAATAGTTTTATTTGTGTTATAAATTACTTGATAAAACTTATAACAATGAAAAGACATTTAAAACAAAATCCATTCACATATTTTGCATTAAGTGTTATATATAAAAAACAAAAATATTTAAGGTCAAATTTGAAGAATAAAGACTTCAACAGTCAAAATTGGACAATAAACATGGGACGGAGGTAGTGGTAAGTTTAGAAAAAAAAATGGAAAGTGTTAATAGTTAGGATGCAAATGAGATAGGTAGTGAGGAGGAGTAAAATTAAGTAACTTTGAAAGTTTGAATTTTACTTTTAATTCTTGAATTTGGGCCACTACAAATGTATAATATTGAAAATATTTATAAAAATATGAAATATATATATATATATATATATATATATATATATATATATATATATATATATATATATTAAACAGGTCATCTTCGAGTCATCTTCGAGTTAAAAGTCTTGACCCTAACCCTACCCGTTTAATTATCGTGTCGTGTCATGTCAACCCGTGTACATAAACGGGTCAAAATCTCTGACCCTAACTCGCTAACTTCGTGTCGGGTTGTCGTGTCGTGCCAGATTTTGCCAGGTCTAATAAAAACTCATTTTTAAGCAAATGTGACCCTTTTAGTCCTTATAAAACCGTAGGTGTCACCTTTGTCCCAAACTTTTGTTTATTTGCCACAAATGATCCTTATACAAGATTTTGTTTTGTTTTTCACAACTTAGGCATTTATAACACTTTTAAATTTGTAGTATGGTGTCTAGCGTGTTTTTGTTTGTGAATCTCACTTATTTTTGTTAGAGTTTTATAGATCCATCGAGTTTATCACACAAACACAACAAAAGCCAAGAAAATCACACATAACATGCATAAATAAATAGATCTACACATAAATACATGTATTCTCCCTGAAAAACAAGTAAAAACCGAAAACAAGGGGGGTATGAACTCACCTTTGCTTGTGGTTCTCCGTTTTGAAGAAGATGTGAGTGAGTTTTCGGCCCTAGCAAGCTTTCTTGAGTGGATTCGAACTTAAGAAGTTCTGGGAAGCTAGATCATGAAATAGAGTGTTTATAGATGAGAACTCTTGCATGAAATGGAGACAAATCATTTGAATGTGTTAGCAACTTACCTAGAAGTGATCTTTGTGGAAGAACTCTTAGATACACCGACACAATTCACGGAAATTTGAGGAGTAAATAGGAGTTTTTGGAGAGAGTTTTTGAGAGAAAATGAAGATGATGGGGGTGTTGTGATCTTCGGCCGAAGGTAGCAGAAGAGAGAAGAGAGAGGGAGTGAGGTGATGTGCATGGAGATCCACCATGCAATAAAGAGGTGGCAAGTGCACAATTTATCTTGTTTTATTCTTTTTTTTACTCCTTGGGCCAAGAATGGGCCTAGTGGGATAAATAAAATGGTGTTGGGCCCAAACTCTTGGCTTGATCGAATTTTATAGGCCCAATATTATTTTTCGGCCCATTGGGCTCATTAGATGGTTCACGGACCATTTGAAAGAAAGAAAGGGAGTTTATGGCCCATTAAGGCAAATTAATTCATTTATGGCCCAATAAGGCCCATTAGGGTTTGAATGAATCGTTCTAGGCCCAAATGGTCCAAAATGTTATAGATTTATGAATCGGGTCCATTTAGAATCCAAATAGGGTCTCTAAGCCCAACATAGTTGAATTGAATGCTTATTGGTCCATTAGGCCCAATAAGGAAATCCTAGTCCATAATGAACTTGAACCTGGATCTCTAGGGTTTTCAACTCCCAATTGACTATTTGGATACTTTGTGTAGAGTTTTGAGCTTCACTTGTGAATCTTGATTAAGTTTGTGGTCATAGAGTGAACATAGTGTATGATATCAAGTTAGAGTTACAAGTATTATCATAGATGACATTTACATGATCACAAAATTTCCTGGTAAAAACACCAGTTGTGACATCATCCCCCCGTTAGAGGGAATTTCGTCCCGAAATTCTTTTGAAAACTAGGATTATGAAGGAGAGAATAAGTGAGGGTACTTCTGCTTCATTTGGTCTTTGCGTTCCCATGTGAATTCCGGTCAATGCTTGGGGTTCCATCGAACCTTCACAATCGGAATGCGGCTTTGCTTTGTACGCTTTGCTTCCGTATCCAATACCTCGACTGGTTCTTCGACGAACAGGAGATTCTCGTTGATTTCGATCTCTTCTAGAGGAATGACAAGAGTTTCATCTGATAGGCACTTTTTCAGATTTGAGATGTGGAACACGGGGTGTACGTTGCTAAGCTCGGCAGGTAGCTGCAGCTTGTAAGCCATTGGACCAATCCGGGCAAGAATCTCGAACGGTCCAATGTATCGCGGGTTCAGTTTTCCCCGTTTCCCAAAGCGGATCATGCCTTTCCAGGGAGAGACCTTCAGTAACACTCGATCTCCGACTTGAAATTCTAATGGATTTCGCCGCTTGTCAGCATAACTCTTCTGTCGGTCTCGCGATGCTTGGAGTCGAGCTTTGATTTGGATTGTCTTTTCAGTCGTTTCACGGATGATTTCGGGTCCTGTGAGAGCACTGGCTGGTGATTGCCCTTTTGCTAGTTGGGTGTCACCCACCTCGGCCCAGCATAGGGGTGATCTGCATTTACGTCCGTAAAGAGCCTCGAAAGGAGCAACCTTGATGCTCGTGTGGTAACTGTTATTGTATGAGAATTCGATCAGAGGCAAGTGGGCATCCCATGACTTGCCGAAGTCAATTACGCAAGCTCGGAGCATATGATCGAGTTTCTGGATGGTACGCTTGCTCTGACCACCCGTCTGTGGGTGGTAGGCGGTGCTCATATCTAGATGTGTTCCCATTGCCTTTTGAAGAGATTGCCAAAATCTTGAAGTGAACCTACTATCTCGATCCGAGATAATAGACACTGGCACTCCATGGAGTCTCACGATCTCTATGATGTAAATTCGGGTCAGCTTTGCCATCTTGTAGGATTCTTTTATTGGTAGGAAATGAGCGGATTTTGTTAACCTATCGACAATTACCCAGATAGCATCCAACCCGTCTACAGTCTTTGGTAATTTGGTCACGAAGTCCATAGTTATCCTTTCCCATTTCCACTCTGGTATCGCTGGCTGTTGCAATAATCCCGAGGACTTTTGGTATTCCACTTTCACCTTGGCGTAAGTAAGACACTTGCCCACGTAAGTGGCTATCTTTGCCTTCATATTTGGCCACCAATAATGTTGTTTGATATCCAGATACATCTTATCTGACCCCGGATGAATAGAATATCGCGTCTTGTGAGCTTCATGCATGACTACTTCTCTGAATCCCCCAATCTTGGGAACCCAGATTCTATTCATGAAGTAGTGAGTTCCGTCTTCCTTAAATTCAAGTTCCTTATCCATTGCACGCAGTGATTCACTAACGACATTCTCCGGCTTCAATGCGTCCAATTGGGCTTCCTTGATCTGTGAGGCTAGATGAGATTGGATGGTGATTGATAAAGTCTTCACGCGACGACTTGAATACTCCTTTCTGCTCAGGGCATCGGCTACCACGTTAGCCTTGCATGGATGGTACTTGATCTCACACTCGTAATCGTTTAGCAGCTCAACCCATCTCCGCTGCCTCATGTTTAGTTCCTTTTGATTTAAAATGTGCTGGAGGCTTTTATGATCGGTGAAAATGGTGCACTTGGTACCATAAAGTTAGTGCCTCCAAATTTTCAAGGCGAAGACCACCGCTCCCAGTTCGAGATCATGGGTGGTGTAATTCACTTCATGAGTTTTTAGTTGCCTGGACGCATATGCAATTACCTTCCCGTGTTGTATAAGGACACAACCTAAACCTTGATTCGAAGCATCACAGTAGACTACGAAATCTTCGGTTCCCTCCGGTAAGGATAGCACTGGTGCACTACAGAGGGCTTGCTTCAAGGTTTGGAAGGCAATCTCTTGCTTCTCGGTCCAATTGAAGGGTACGCCTTTTTGTGTCAATGTGGTGAGGGGTTTGGCTATCTTGCAAAAGTTCTGAATGAATCTTCGGTAGTACCCTGCAAGACCCAAGAATTGGTGAATTTCTGTTGGTGTCGTCGGATTTGTCCAGCCTTTAATGGCTTTGATGTTGGAAGGATCTACATGAATTCCTTCCTTGCTAACAACATGACCCAAGAAATTTACACTGCGGATCCAAAACTCACATTTGGAGAGTTTCGCATACAACTTTTCAGCCCGCAGAGTCTCTAAGATCTGTCAGAGATGTTGGTTATGATCTTCTTCGCTTCGAGAGTATACGAGAATATTATCGATGAAAACGATTACAAAATTGTCAAGGAATGGGCGGCAGACTCGATTCATGAGGTCCATAAATGCAGCGGGGGCATTTGTTAGACCGAAGGGCATCACGACGAATTTGTAATGACCGTAGCGAGTTCGGAAAGCAGTCTTAGGAATGTCCTCATCTCGGACTTTGAGTTGATGATAACCGGATCTCAGATCTATCTTTGAAAAGTAACTAGCCCCTTGAAGCTGGTCAAATAGATCATCGATTCGGGGAAGTGGATACCGGTTTTTGATGGTGAGCTTATTTAATTCCCTATAGTCAATGCACATCCTGAAGGATCCGTCTTTCTTTTTAACGAAAAGAACTGGAGCTCCCCATGGAGAGAAGCTTGGTCTTATGAATCCTTTATCCTGTAGTTCACTCAGTTGGCTTGATAATTCTTGCATTTCAGTGGGAGCCAACCTATAGAGTGATTTGGCGATTGGAGTGGCTCCAGGCACTAGGTCGATTCGAAATTCGACTTATCTTTCTGGGGGTATTCCCGGAAGATCTTCTGGAAACACATCCGGGAAGTCACATGCCACTGGAATGTTATGAATGTTTAGCTCTTCCTTGGTTTTATCTACAACATGAGCGAGAAATGCATAGTTCTTCTTGTGTAGACACTTTTGTGCCTTGATACACGAGATAAGGCGAAGATTTGTGTCAGGTTTATCTTCGTAGATTATTAGGGTTTCGTGATTGGGAAGATGAAGGCGAACGACCTTCTTGTGACACATAATATCAACATGATGGGGGCTTAACCAATCCATGCCAATTATCACATCAAAACTCCTAACATTTACAGGCATCAAATCTATTTGAAAAGAGTGGTTGTTTAGTGTTAACGTGCATCCTATATAGATATCTCTAGTTGATTCAGTCTTCCCATTAGCCATTTCCACCGTGAAGGTTTCATTGAGCTTCTGGGGTCGTTGTTTTAGTAAATGCTTAAACTTGTTACTAACGAAACTTCGCTCTGCTCCACTGTCGAATAAGATGCATGCATATGTGTTGTTAAGTGGGAACATACCGGTGACAACGGTAGGGTCCTGGACTGCTTCGCCCTGTCCTAAAGTCAAAAATCTTCCCGATCCTCCAACTCCTTGATTGTTAACATTGGGGCAATTACGCCTAAAATGGCCGGTTTTCCCACATCCGTAATAGGTATGACTGGCCCCAGCATTGGTGTTGTTGTTGTTGTTGTTTGGCATCTGGTTTTGTTGAAGCTGAGCCCTACAATACTTTGTTGTATGGCCTTTCCGGTTGCACCTTGTGAAAATCATCTCTCTGCATTCCCCATGATGGTGGAAGTTGCATTTGTTACATTTGGGGAGATTTCTTGAGTACTGCTTTGGAGCATTTGGCGTGGATGTGGCTGGAGCATGTGGTGTGGTGGTAGCTTGAGTTGCAGCATGGACAATCACAGTTTGTTGTTTCTTTGATGATTCCGAGTTTTGTTTTCCCTTTCGCTTGTTGTTCTTTCCTTTCTTGTTCTCACCTTCTTTCTTATTCTCTACTTCTCCTGTTTTGGCACCCTTCTTGTTGCCGTGATCATACAGTTTCTTGGCCAACCTTTTTGCACTATCAAAAGTCTCAGGGTTTGCCGCAATGACATTCCCTTGGATAGGTGCAGTCAATCCCCAGATAAACCTCTCAATCTTTTTCCCTTCTGAGGTGATCATTCCGGGACACAAGAGAGATAGTTCACTAAACTTGTTTATGTATGCATCGATATCGGAGTTTTGAACCGTGAGGTTCCACAATTCTTGCTCCATCTTCTGAACTTCGCCTCTTGGACAGTATTCAGCCAGCATCATTTCTTTAAGCTCTTCCCATGGCAACGCGTTCGCCACCGGGAGTGTCATGGCCTCTATGTGGCCATTCCACCAGGAGAGAGCTTGATCAGTGAATGTGCAGGCTGCAAACTTGACCTTGCACCCATCCGGACATCCACAAATTTCAAAAACTGATTCCACCTTCTCAATCCATCTTTTCAGGACTATTACACCTCCTGTTCCATTGAAGGTTCGAGGTTTGGCGTTGGTGAAGTCCTTGTAGGTGCATGTTCGTGTGGCTCCGTGGTTTGTTCCTTGATTTGTGCTTCCGATTCCTTGTCTGTTGCATTCTCCGTTGTTTCCATTGCGAATCTACGCAAGTGCTGCAGTGACCGTAGCGGACACTGCTGCTTGGAATGCAAACGAGTTTATTTCCGGCGGGGTTGGTGTTGCGTTGTTTCCACGGTTAGGTCTTTGAGGCATCTTTCTGTCACAGAACAGAAAGATGTTGAGTGCATATCGTATTGCGAGTTTAGAATTCCATAGACTCGGTGTATCGAGTGTGTATTTAAGTAATTCCATGCATTAACATAAAACAAGGAAATAAAACACATAGCAGATAACAACATCATGATAAAAACATAAAGCATTTTCATTAATACTAATTGTTTTTAATACATGAAAATTTGCCAGAAGGCATACAGTACATAGGAAAAC
Organism: Lactuca virosa; assembly: GCF_052849685.1. NCBI lineage: Eukaryota > Viridiplantae > Streptophyta > Magnoliopsida > Asterales > Asteraceae > Lactuca > Lactuca virosa. The sequence continues at coordinate 326,268,145 of NC_136429.1, forward strand.
ATATAATTTGTCAGCATGACGACCCTATGAGTAGTGTAATCACTTAAACATAAGGTCGATAGTACATAAAGTAGCATACATATAAAGGGAAAACACAATGATACTAGTAAGTGAGGGAGTGAATCCTAATCATGACGAGATGCGTCTAACAGCCGTAGCGATATCATATTCCAAAATGTTGTGCTACCAAAGTAGCCATCTCGGTCATTTCTCTAATGACCTCATCTCTTTCCTGTTCCGCTTGCACAGCTCGCGTCTCCATTGCCAGTAGCTGCTGTCGAAGTGCGGCGATTTCTTCTTCCGAAGAGCGGGTTCCATTAATGGAGCCCCTTGGCGGTATAGGGTGGTCCTGATGCACTTCTGTGGTAGGAGGCTCATCAAAAACTTCGTCAGTGTTCTTATCGTCCTCTTCGTCATCATCGGTCTCATCAAACTCGTAGTCCATGTCTGAATACTCTTCTTCCTTAAGGTCAGAGGCTGCCTCGGGTCCTACCACGGGGTCTTCTTCAATTTCTCTGTGAGCCACTAGGTTTTGGTGGAAAAGAATGCCCTGATGCACTCCATCCATGGTGGCTGTGCGAGAAGTTGGGAGGGGTGTAAGACGTTGTACAAAATAAATCACCTACGCATATAGTATTTCCAAAATACTCCTATAGTATTTTAATTATTTATGTTTGAATTCCTCGGAAGTTTTGGATATGAGGTAAGCTTCTAGGTCAATTTCCTGCCATAATTCCCCCAAACACATGTTGGTCATATTTTGAATAAATATAGTTGATCAGACTATATTTACCCCCAATATAACCACATAACTGCCCGGGTTTAATGACAGCGTTCCATTTCCACTAGAGACTTTTAATGTTATTGTTTTAACGTGTACACTTTATTCAAGGTGTTTTAGTCCCATTGTATTTATATTTGCATATCAAGTATGGTTAGATATGCTAGTTCATTATAAACAATGTTCCGATACCAACCTGTCAGACCCCCGAACCAGACGGCAGAAACGTCTGAGGGTTCGTGTGAATATCAATTGAAATATCATCACAATGAATATACATGAAACATAACACATTCATCACCAAACATTACATATTACAACTGGTATTGTTCACATCAAGTACATTGTCATAGATTACATAATCCAAAGTATTAATAGTACGATGAGTGACATTACATAAAATAAATCCATACACACTTGAAAATCCTTCTGCTTAACGATTACCTGAGAATACAAGTTATTTTGAAAAGGTCAACATATATAATGTTGGTGAGTTCATAAGCATGTTTGAATGAAAGTCTTTGTATTATCTGTAAAACCCAGAAAATCCGATATTTCCTGTAAAAAAAAGTCTGAAAAATGATGTGAAAATCGAGTATAATGCATGTGTGAATTTCATAGTAATAACATATAGGAATGCAGTTCAAATTTCTTTGTATTCTTTCTATTGTAAGTAAGTGGTATTTGAGATATAGTATTTCCCCAGAAAATCCGATATTTTCTGATTTATAAAAATGTCACGGTCTTTGCACTGTAGAAATGTTTTGTATCATTATGACTTACGAGTTTTTAATTTTCCGTAATGTCTTAATGGGAATGGATCTCTATATGAGTCGTTATAACCATACATGATAGTGACTGATTTTCCTGTCTTGGCATTTTTCCAAACGCCGGATTTTCGATCAAGGTTTTGTCACCCTAGACTGGCCTAGTCTAACTGTAGCGAACAACTAAGGTGTGGGGGAGTCACCCCCGTATAGATATATACAAAAAATCTCACTCTCCCTCCAGGAGACTCTGATTATAACTACAAGCTACGACCATACACGCAGTGATGCCAACCGACACGTCTCACTAGATCCCATTTGTTTTCACATGAATTTGTATAATGTTATATGTATTTAGAAGTGCAAACACTAGATGATGCATGAAATGAAAAGGTAAGGCCCAAGAAACATGAAGAATAGGCAACTATGGCCCATTAGACGTGTAAGTTATTTCCACGCTAAATTAGCATGTAAATGGGCCACTAAGACCCAATAACATGTAAATGCTAAATTAGGCCCATTTAGCATGTAATTGGGTCACTAAGGCCCAATAGACATGTGATGAATACATTGGGCCCAATAAACATGTAAATGAGTCACGAAGGCCCAATAGACATGTATAGCAAATACTAGGCCCAATTATCGCACCATTGTTGTATTTCGTTTATTTGCTATAGTATATTTCGTTTAGTCGAATTCTTTATCCTTAACGTTATAAAAATAATCCAATGTTTTGTTAGAATGCTATTTTTAGTTTGATATGTCAAAATTCTATAATTAGAACCCGTGTTTATTACAAATTTCACTTTAGGTCCCTCAAGAATTAATTTGAACATTTAAAGACTTATTCTTACATAAAATGTCATTTTGGTCTATTTTAAATTAAAATAACGTTTTAGCCCATAAATTTATAAAAACTTATATTTTCGCCCCAAATGTTTAGTAAATGACGGGGTTGGCCCAAAAATAAATGTAATGACATTTTCAGCCCATTTTTGCAGAAAAATACAATTTCAGCCCTTATTTGAATAAAATAACATTTTCGGCCCAATTTTTATAAAATTAACATTTGTGGTCCAAATCTTGAGATAGTGTCGTTTTCAGCCCCTAATCTCGTTTATTCTCATTTTTGGCTCAAGTTTTGATTAAATAACATTTTAATCCCCAAAAATTGATATTTTTGCAATTTGGGCCCAATAAGTCGCGAGGCCCACATTAAGGCCCAAAATGCACAATTATACACTTTTGACCATTTGGAAAGTATGATTGTTATAAAAACTCATTTTTAAGCAAATGTGACCCTTTTAGTCCTTATAAAACCGTAGGTGTCACCTTTGTTCCAAACTTTTGTTTATTTGCCAAAAATGATCCTTATACAAGATTTTGTTTTGTTTTTCACAACTTAGGCATTTATAACACTTTTAACTTTGTAGTATGGTGTATAGAGTGTTTTTGTTTGTGAATCTCATTTATTTTTGTTAGAGTTTTATAGATCCATTCAAATTATCACACAAACACAACAAAAGCCAAGAAAATCACACATAACATGCATAAATACATAGATCTACACATAAATATTTGTATTCTCCCCCAAAAACAAGTAAAAACCGAAAACAAGGGGGTATGAACTCACCTTTGCTTGTGGTTCTCGGTTTCGAAGAAGATGTGAGTGAGTTTTCGGCCCTAGCAAGCTTTCTTGAGTGGTTTCGAACTTAAGAAGTTCTAGGAAGCTAGATCATGAAATAGAGTGTTTATAGATGAGAACTCTTGCCTGAAATGGAGACAAATCATTTGAATATGTTAGCAACTTACCTAGAAGTGATATTTGTGGAAGAACTCTTAGATACACCCACACAATTCACGAAAATTTGAGGAGTAAAGAGGAGTTTTTGGAGAGAGTTTTTGAGAGAAAATGAAGATGATGGGGGTGTTGTGATCTTCGGCCGAAGGTAGAAGAAGAGAGAAGAGAGAGGGAGTGAGGTGATGTGCATGGAGATCCACCATGCAATAAAGAGGTGGCAAGTGCACAATTTATCTTGTTTTCTTCTTTTTTTTACTCCTTGGGCCGAGAATGGCCCTGTGGGATGAAGAAAATGGTGTTGGGCCCAAACTCTTGGCTTGATCGAATTTTATAGGCCCAATATTATTTTTCGGCCCATTGGGCTCATTAGATGGTTCACGGCCCATTTGAAAGAAAGAAAGGGAGTTTATGGCCCATTAAGGCAAATTAATTCATTTATGGCCCAATAAGGCCCATTAGGGTTTGAATGAATCATTCTAGGCCCAAATGGTCCAAAATGTTATAGATTGATGAATTGGGTCCATTTAGAATCCAAATAGGGTCTCTAAGCCCAACATAGTTGAATTGAATGCTTATTGGTCCATTAGGCCCAATAAGGAAATCCTAGTCCATAATGAACTTGAACCTGGATCTCTAGGGTTTTCAACTCCCCAATTGACTATTTGGATACTTTGTGTAGAGTTTTGAACTTCACTTGTGAATCTTGATTATGTTTGTGGTCATAGAGTGAACATAGTGTATGATATCAAGTTAGAGTTACAAGTATTATCATAGATGACGTTTACATGATCACAGAATTTCCTGGTAAAAACAGTAGTTGTGACATTTTCCCTCTAGTATAAGAACTTTTATCTGGTTCTAGAAAAAGGGTTGAACATTCATATACTCGAAATTATATCATAATTTCTCTATCTCTCAAGAACACATCAAGCAAGGTATTCTGTTTTTTCAATCTGAATTATGTCGGTAATTCAAATTGGTTTATTCTTGGATTATCCCACTTCTGAATTGGAACCATGAAACCAAAAACTATAAGTCAAAGCTTAGTGAGCACCCCTAAAATACCCCACACAACACTATATATACAATGCATGCATATTGGGCCTACAACACAAGACTGGATCGCCCCTGAGCCTACATCATAAAGCTAGACCGCTCCCGAGTTTGTTGGCCTACCTCATAAAGAAGTACCGCCTCAACCCAACCACATTATTCTAAGCCTACAACACAAAGTTAGATTGCTCCCGAGCCTGCAGTATAAGCTGCACCACTCCCTTGGGCCTATAGTATCAACTGAACTACCCAGGTATCTTGCCTTCAGCACAAAGCAGGGCAACCTTAACCCAACCATATTATGCCGACATATGCACATGAACAAATAACCATGTAGTACAGGTAATCAGAACAGATCTACCAATACAACAATTCACTACAGCATACCAACATCCTATACATAAGGATACAAAACAGAATATGATGGGTTGGCCATGGTGCCTTCGACCCATGAGTATAGTGAGAAAACTCACCTCAACCCTGAAAACAAGATAAACCACCCACTCGAACCGATGATATCAAGCCTTCCCTTGCTAAACATATCCATAATAAAACCTAATTAATAATCAAGGAAATGACTGGCCCATGAAAGGTCTAAGCTTACATTGAAACCTCCTTTGGGCAAAAGACCATTTTGTCCTTCCAATACTAAGTCCAAAAGTCAAACAAGCCAAAAAGTCAATGATCAACCCTCAGTTCACTTACGCCCTGCGTAACTTATCTACACCCTTCGTAGAGCTACACCATGTGTACCTAGATTACGCCTTGCGTAGTGCCCCTGATCACAAGAACTTTTATTAAGCTTTTAATACAGCAAGTCAAACTCTCAAACTTCCAAATCTGATCTAAATGAATGTATTAATGGATAAAGTCTCTGACTTTATCCATTTGCATGGTCACAAATAGCACAATACCAAAAACTAGGTCATTAAAGTTATCCATTGCTTAAGAACTCATGCATGGATGAATGAGAGTGCCCAAGCTCTCATTTTTATGACTCAATAACCTCAAAAACATCAGAAGGAGGCACTCAAATGGTCTGGAGTAACCCATACTCACAATAACCAAGATTAAGGGACAAAAAGCATAAAACCTATGAGCTAATTAGATATAATAAATGGGACATCAAGATGCAAGATTTATACCTTCTGGAGATTGGTGATGAAGTGAAAAGTTTGGATTTACAAAGCTTGGAGCTAACACTTGCTTCTCCAATAGACTCATTTTTCAATAATGCACCCAAAATAACATTAAGGCTTCCAAAACTCACATTTGATGGATAGGGTTTCAAAGGAACGATTTGAGGGGATGGAGGCTGATAATGGCAAGGTTTCCAAGAAGTTAGAGCCCTTAAATAGGGCCCAAAACCTTAGGGTTAGGGTTTTGGTCAGGAGAAGCTACGCCATGCGTAGCTCATTAAAATCGCAATATGATTTCAGCATCTACATCATGCGTAGTTCTCTTACGCCCTGCATAGGGCAAAATCCCCAACTCCCAATGCAACTTAAAATAGCCATAACTTCTTGGTTTCAACTCCGTTTTCGATGTTCTTTATATGCATATAAAGGTATTGAAGAGCCCCACAATCTTATCTAGTTACTTTTGACTAAAAACATGTCGAACTAAAATCCATAATTCATGTAATAAACCTAAGATATCACCTTTCTAGTTTTACCCTTTGCTTCAAGGCACAAATCAAGGGCTTTAATCTCTTAATCCAACATTACCAACATCCGAAAAGGGCCTAAAACCTATCCCTTTGAATCCCAACACCATCACTTGATCAAATTCTGGCCCTACGTCTCAAAATTAGAACATCACTAAAACCAGGTGTTACAATTCTCCTCCACTTAAACTGGATTTCGTCCTCGAAATCTGACTTGGTTAGAATTCCTGAAAACTAGACTAAAACTATTTCACATGTTCCCTCCCATCACTTCATAACATTAAAACATACAAATTGGAAATTCGTGAGACCATACAGAATCCAACTAATGTCAGCAACAATCCAAACACTTGAAAACATTTAACTGCAACAACCATCTCTCTCTCCCCCAACGGTACGACCCCACTCATAGCGAACTACTCAACCCAGGAAAATCTTGAAGATGCGACTGAACCGACTTATACCTCACAAAATCGGGAATTCTTGAATAGTCGATGATCATCCACTCGTCATACTTAGCCCAAATCTCTGACCAGGAACACCACTAAACCGAGTATAACAATACTCAAAATATTTCGATCAAGAATTTCAACCCAACCCAAGCTCAGAAATCGCCTAAAAGTCCCCAAATACACACTTGACTTCTTGCCAAGTCATCACCATCCCTCCGCTCCCACGAGCATATCAGTAGTCAGTCCAGAAGAAAATATTGGGCAACATTCATACTCCCATGCGTTCAGGGGTACAGTTTAACTAACAATTCATCCAGGATTCCTACAACTAACTCTACTACTGGCAACTCAACTCACTCAAAACCATTCTCGCATCGCAACCACCTATAAATATCTACTATGAAAACTCCAAAAGGAACTGCCGATAACAACCGTGACTTTCTAACAAGTCAAAACCTACCAAAGTTCGACCCAACCAGTCGGTTACTGAGTCATCAGTAGTATTTCCATACTGCTCAAAATACCCAACTATGCCAAGACCAACAAAGCACACATTTGGATCTCCACGACACAACTACCGGCCCAACACATAAGTGAAATCCATGAGGGTCCACGACACTTCGTGACACCATCCATCCGTTGAGAAGCTCACGGTTCTTCACCGTTCTTTCCATCATCCAATCATAGTCATGAAGACTCCCGAATAGCACCCGGTGAGCCTAAAGACACACAACCATCATCCCACCATCCTGCAGGGACCTAGTCAACATCCCACCTTACACTTACCAACAACCGCATGAGCCATACCATTCTATAATATGCAACCCTTCCACTGTCTAAACTGATACAGACGCATCATTAAACAAAAAATTCTTGCATGTAACTAGGAAATGAGATAAATTGTTGAACGCTTGCCCCAACTTGAAAGCTATAAATCCAATAAGAACTATTCCATGAGGCCAGATCGTGTTACTTTTTTATCATATCCTTACCCAAAGGGTGAAGTACCCGCAGATCGGGCAAAATGACGAACCTTAACCGCCAGTATAAACGTTCTCTTAATAACCAAAACATGATCCCACACCTTAATTGGAACTAAACAGATCCCACCAATACCCAATGAACCCGTGATTACTGCTAATTTCGGAGAAAAAATCCAAAATTATATAGGGATGTTGTAAAAAACCTGATCGGATCAAACCGAATTCCAATCCTACCGGCACAATACGCCTAAATCGAACTCTACATAGTTCCATGGTCACACCTGAAAAATTGAACAACGCCACTTTGACTTCCAAACTTCCAATAACCAACGACAGCCGCCAAACTCGATCCTTATAGAAACAAAGATTCCACGACCAAAAATCAAAAGTACCCAAACATAGAGACCAAGATATGCATCTTATAAAACTTAATGAAAGGTTGACACCTCAATTGCAGCTTCTCCAGCACTCCTTGGAGACCCTCACACGACTCCTGGAGGCCGATAAGGAATGAACTGTGCACCGACCGGAAATGAATTGAAAACTAAACGCAATGATCGCGTACACTAAAGAATAAATCCCACACAAAAATGCATATACCGAACTATGAAGTTGGTCGATAGATCAACAACTAACAAACTAGGGCGACTCAAACGCTCTCTTTCCAAGCTCATTGGTGTATCCAAAAGAACTATTGATCACAACGAGTTCCTTACCCAACAACACACTGTTGTGAGGACAACACATGCACCATGGAAGACATAAACCTAACGGCAACTTGCACTGCACTCCATCTGACCAATCTTCGAATTTGTCATGACCGGGAAGGATTCTAATGGACCCTCGAGATTGTAAGGAGAAGATCTGCTAACCACGAACTCTTTAATGGTAGCCTACCTTCGTTATCTTTATCAACTATACACCCACACCAAAACCTTGCACACTCGAAATGCAGATTCCCTCATACCATTACACTGATCCCACAAAATTCAAGCAGTCCGATAATCTTCCAAGCAGAATACCTAGTTCTCCCCCACTAAGGATCCGAACTACAATAGACTGATGCATGCAATCTCAAAGCCTCCACCAACTCAGCTAGATACTCGCCAACACTAAATCTCGGTATGCAAAATGGAATATGAAGATCCTTCAAATATTGACTAAACAATCATGAAGAAACCTTGAAATTCAGATGGAGGCACCAAAGACTCTTCCCACGATCATTGCCTCGATCTTAACGAATTCGATCAAATACCATTGGATTGACGAGGCACCTTACGAACAAATATCTTCGTGCAACCAAAACTTGCATTAGAAGAAGTTATCCACGACCTTATCCTCCCATGGAGCTTCAAGAATCCCATATAGATGCTCAATAATAGCTCCGAAAAACTCAACATATCAATAGAACTCTCTGTTATGAATTAGAACATCTCGATTCTCCCTAGATATCCTCGGTATTCTAAAAACTAACACATATCCAACTCACAACATGGTCCTCACCTAAGCTACCGAACCAAAAGAGCATCCTAGCCTCGAACATTCCCTTGCTGAAAGACGGAAACGTTTACCACGAATCGAACGATACCCCCTTGCGGTAGAAACTGGTGCAGTGAACACCCTCCATTTCTTATATCTATGGACTGACACAAATCTGATCCTTTTACCCCCTCCCCCTCAATGCAGGAGGTTGGAAGAACATAACCCAGTCGTAGAGAACGACGTCCCAATCCATCGGCCGACCACCCATCCACACGATGCAAGCCTCAGGCCTATCATCACATTCACTTTCTTTATGAGTCTCGCGACTCAAAATGGCACTATTCTAAACAAGTTCTTGACACCTTAAAACCAACTAACTCGTACAGATATGTAACCTTCATATCCAAACTGCCATGGCCTCTAAGGCCATAATAAATATAAAGCTCATCTTCTAAACAACCATAATCAAAAGGCAGTCAAATATGGAAATACTGCAACGAATCATCGTATCAAACTATGCTACCTACCCTTAACCAGCTCCTTATAATCCCCGTGTCTTTCCTTGATTTGAGTACGTATATTGTGCTTTCAGTCGTATGAGCCCAATATTACCTTCCACACTTACCCATACTTTCCTCAAGAATCATCATGAGACCTCTAAGGTACCTTCTCATATTGATACTTCCAATACCTGCTAAACAACGTACCAATCATACTAAAGCACTTCTTAAGCTCTCCTAGGATCCCTACCTCACCCTGCCATCAGCTGTCGAAAGACCCTTATTAATGTCAACTAACTAATTCATGAATACAATTACATGAAACAAAACTTAAATAATATTTCGACTAACAGACCCAACCCCACAATGGTTAGACTCAGACGAGATCTGCGCAATAGGCCCGAATTAATCATTCTAAAATTATTTAACCTTTGCAGCAGGCAACTTAACATATTCATTTAATAGTTAACCCACATCAATATGAGTCCTACAAAGCACAAAGCAAACAACATTCGAATAGTGAAACCGACTGACAATAAGACATCGTAAAATTCAAGAATATCCTCACACAATTCCTAACCATTAGGCCCAAGTATCTAGGATACACATACGTCCTATATGTAACATCCCAAAAACCAAGGCAAAATTTTTATTTTTAAAACCATTCCAAAATCCATAAGTTTTACAAAACAAGTTCCCAAAAGTCACAATCATGAATCAGAGTATCCCAAAATCATAAAAACACATGAAATCCAGGATGATGTGCACGATCAAGTCTTCGCCTTGCCCCTGTCCTCTGAAGTACCTGAAACCATAAAATCAAACCGTAGGCAAAATCTTAGTGAGTTCCCCCAAGCCACCACACACAACCAAACAGATAACAACATGCATATATGAGCCTTTAACCTGACTAGACCGCCTCGCAGGGCCTACAATCGATCTGGACCACTCTCCGGGCCTTCGGCCTAACTGGACCGCCTCGCAGGGCCTACAACCTATCTGGACCACCCCGAGTATCCTGGCATTCAACACAATGTAGGACCGTGTCACACCCCAAAACCGAGAACGGCAGAAACGTTCTGGGGTGGAGGACGTCATGTATAGTATCATAACAATGCATAATAGTAAAGACAAGCAACAACATCCATTGCATTAATATAATAATTGTAATACAAGCGTATATAATGTATAGAGTGTTCTCTTGTATAGTATATAGTATTCTCTTTGTATAGTACTTAGCATGTATTGACTCGTAACTGTACTGACTCTGGTAGGTGTCATTGTAATAGTAGTAATGAGTAGAATCCTTAACTATACCTGTTATAGTTAAATAGTAATGTTGGTTGCATGCCTTTGTTACATAAAGGTACTGAACTGAAGTGAAGATTTTTATATCCAACACAAATATATATGATATATAACTAAGAATTCAACGACAGTCAGACAAGTAACAGAATACCCTAAGTCCACAACCAAACAAGGAACATGAAATAAGGTGAGCTATCAGTCCTAAGTCCTTCAAGTCTTACTTATATAAATATATTAGTATAGATATGGTTTTGAAGATAAAACAAGTTTAAAAGAGTTTGAACACAGTTTCGGCATTTAAAGAGTTGATAAAAGGTTTGAAACACTTGAAAACCCAAAGTTTGATGGAAACTTGAAAGTAGTAGCAAATCTTGTAGTCTGTTCTAGCTATTAATCACATGTGATTGATATAACAACTATAGCAGTTCAACTTGTATTCTCCCCCATAAAAGTATTTAAAATTATTTAAAAGGTTAATTCAGGGGTATGAACTCACCTGTAGTGAGTGGAATGGATGGAAGTGTCGGGTAGGATGCTAGGTGTCAAGTGAGGACTTGAACACACACACGGATCCTATGTAACATGTAGTGATACATAAATGTATCTAATTAGTTATTTAATCACTAATTAAGTAAGTAAAGACACACTAAATCAATGAAAACACTTTGTTTCAAGTGCTAGGAGTGCTAAGGGTTGCATCTAAGGAGAGTATGGCCTCACCTTGGAGTTTACTCCTCAAATGGGAACCCTATATGTGTTTACGGTTGTTGGACCATTTCCCCCATGAGTTTACGGCCGTAAATTCATGGTAATGGTGCATTTGTGTGTTTCAAGGTCCTATATCTCACAAGGAAGGGTTCTAAGTTCGAATCAAAGGATTAGGAAATGGTTAGGGCACAAAAGGACCCCTCATTGGAGTTTACGGTCCTTGGACCATCCTTGAGAGTTTATGGTCGTAAACACTTGGTTTTACGGTCGTAAGCCCATGAGTTTACAGCCGTAAACTCATGTATGCCTCAACCTTTTCGTGTTTTGGTGTTTCTAGCTCATGCATGCCAGTTTCTAGCCCTTTATCCAAGCATTTGAAGGTGTTAGGGGCATCAAAACACCATTTGGGGGTGTTTACGGTTTTGGGAGATCCCCAAACCGTAAACACATATGTTCTTGGGGATTTTGATGATTTTCCAAAGGATTAACAAGTATACTAAGTAAGTAACTAGATAGGAAGGGTACACTTACTTATATGAAGCTTGTAAGAGTGATTAGAGCCCAAAAACACTAGTGTGTGTTCTTGGTGTTCTTGGTGTTTTGAAGAACACTTGAAGATCTAAGTAAAAACCAAGAATCCATGGATGAAATGATGTATAAACACTAGATTAAGTGTTGTATGAACGAATCTAGGAAGGAAACACTTACATTTTGGCGGATTTGAAGAAATGAACTTATGATACTTGAGAGAAAAAGCTTGGTGTTCTTGAGGTGGGAAGTGGAGAATGAGGAAAAAGGTGTGTAAACTCATGCTATATGCATGAGTTCTTGGGAAAATGGTGTTTACGGCCCAAACACCTCTTGTTTGGCCGTAAACACCTAGCTAAGGTGTTGATTGTTTTCTTTGCTACACATCACTAATAATGACACTTCCTTTTATTTAATTGTTTGACGAAAAATAAAATAAAACACCCAAACGGACTTAAATCCGGCCAAAAATATACTGAAATGTTTTTTAATATTATATGAAGTGTTTAACTGTAGAGATTATACAAATGAAAATTTCGGGTTGTCACAGACCGCCTCAACCCAACCATAATATGTCGATATATGCAACAGATAAACGTAAACACATAACCAACAAGTACATGTAATCATACAGATATACCAATATATAATATAACCAGCATAACATCATCCTATATACTTGGATACATAGCCTACTGGGACCACATTGGTGCCTTCGGCCCGCAAGTACAGTGAGGAAAACTTACCTCATAGTCTAAAAGATAGTTGAACTGATTACATCTCCAAATAGGCAAATACTGACTCTACAAGTCACCTATACAATAAACAGGGACCCAATATCAAACTACTATTCAAATTTCCCAAAATGACCTAAAGTCAAACTTTTTTAAAGTCAATGATGAAGAGTCAAAAGTCAAAATCCCAAGTCAGGCTGAGTACACCCTGTGTACTCCACCTCTACGCATGACGTAGAGGGTTCCTTCCCAGATTACAGGACTCCAAATTAGTACGCATTGCGTACTCCTATGGTATGTGTAACGTCCCAAAATTTCCAAGTAAATGTTTCTTTTTAAATAAGTTAAGACCATTCATTCATTGTTCCAAAAGACGATCAGAGTCAAAGTATTCTCAAAACATCAGAGTAATTCATAAACATTCAGTGCAGAATAAATCTCCAGGAGATATAGTGGGAACAAGTCGGACCCTTCATTTGAAAGCAGAAGTACCTGAAACCATAATCATAAAACCGCAAGCACAAAACTTAGTGAGTTCTCCAAAGTACCACGTACCAAACATACATAACAACTCAAAGCTAAACAGGGTCAATTTCACCCCCTTTGGTATATTTCAACCGGTATTGGGTCTATTTCACCCCCTTTGATATCTTTCAACCGATATTGGGTCTATTTCACCCCCTTCGGTCTCTTTCAACCGGTATTGGGTCTATTTCACCCCCTTCGGCCTCTTTCAACCGGTAATAGGTCTATTTCACCCCTTCTGTCTCTTTCAACCGGTACTAGGTCTACTTCACCCCTACAACTAAGCATACAATCATATCAGCAAGAGTTACAAAGACAACAAGCACATACATGCATATCAAGAAGTCTCACAAAGGCAATTATCATCCTACAAACATAATCCAGTAGGCCGACATTGGTGCCTTTGACCCATGAGTACAGCGAAGAGACTCACCTGAACTATTCAACAAAATCCCAACAGCTACCTCCAACAACATAAAATCTAACCCAAGCTTCCTAAAGCCATACCGAAACCAATCCTTAGCCAAATGCTCAATTCTACTCAAGTTTGACCAAAAGTCAAATTGGTCAAAAATTCAACAGTCAAAGTCAAAGTCAAAATTGCTAATCAGCAACCCTCCACGTTGTGGCCTTCCTTGGCCACATCGTGGACACAAAATGCAAAAATAGTCGCTAATCTCCCAGTCGCCACGTCGTGGCAGCCTAAGGCCAGGCTGTGGGGACTGGTCTGAACAGCTCAAACAACTTAATCCATTTTCTTCTGATTCTAAGAGCTCCAAAGCTCAAATTTGATCCTTTCTAAGAACTTAATGGATAAAGTTTCTAACTTTATCAATTAGGAAATTCGAAACCACCAAGATCTAGACTTTAAGTCTCAAAGGGACCCAACATGCATCTTTTTCAACTTAATCCATTAAGTCTAAGTTTCCAACTTTAAGATATGAATCATCAAGATGTCTAGATGGATAAAGTTTCCAACTTTATCTATAATAATGTCACAATCTTCAAAGATCTAAACTTTAATACACCAAAATGATCTAAAGGACCAAGATAACTTGCATGGCTAAAAGGGAAGGCAAAAGATCTTAACGTTCCTAATCCACGGGGTCCAAGAAACATTCCAAACGAATCAAAAGATGTTGGAGTCCACTCAACCCTAAGATCACTCATAAAATGTACCAAAAGTGCAAAACAAAACCCAAATAACAAGATCTAATGAACTAGATAGCAAGATTGGAACTTTATACTCATAATGGTCTAGAAATGTAGTGCCTTTGACGGATCCAAAATTGAAGCATCATTCCTTGCAACCAAAAGAACCTTCTTGATCTTTAAGCTCCATCAAAATTACATAAAAAGCATCCAAACGAGGAAGAAGGAGAGAGGAGAAGCTTAAATCTTGAAGGTTGAGGCTAGGGTTTCTCCCAAGGGGTCCAGAGGTGGTGGAGGCTGATAAAATGCCCAAAAATGCGGAAGATCAAGCTTAAATACGTTGAAAACCCAAAAAATCATGGGCTTGGGCCTGACTGATCGACACGCCGTGGCCATGACTTTTCACCCAAATCCACCTCAACTTCAAACAGCCATAACTTCTTTGTTTCAACTCTGTTTTTGGCGACCTTTATATCCACGGAAAGGTATTGACGGGCCCCGCACTTCTATCTAGGTCATTATGGCTTAACACATGCCGAACTAAAAACCATGATCCATGCAAGAAGCCTAACATATAACTTTTCCCATTTTACTCTTTGGCTCCAAAACACAAACTAAGGGCTTATAACCGATATTATAAACACCCAATAGGGTCTAAACCCTATTCCCTTGAAGCCTAAGGCCTTTACTTGATCCATTTATTTCCCATAATCCCAAAATAAGAAACTTCTCAAAATAGGGTGTTACAACTCTCCCCCACTTAAACTGGATTTCGTCCTCAAAACCTGTCTTGGTTAGGATCTATGAAAACCATGCCAACATATTCCATAATCTTCCTCTAACCACTTCGAAATTAAGGTATCGGATAAAAAAAATTCGAGAGACCACTCGGAAACCACCATTTCCGACAAACAACCAAATAACTTGAAGATATTTAACCGCAACCACTATCCTCCTGTCCCTAACTAAAAGGCCCAACTCCCAGTGAAAACCACTCAAATCAGGAAGCTTCTTAAAAACTGGAACTACAACTAAATCCATCAATAAACCCCCAAAATTGGGAACCCATAGGTCTAAAATCCAGAACCCATACTCTAAGACTGATGATCATCCATCGTCGTACCTATCCATAGTCCCTGACTAGGAATACTACCAAAACAAAGAGAAGGAATACTCAAAACATAGATCGTGAATTTCAACCAATCCCAAATCCAGAAGTTATGCCTAAGAACCTTAAGTACACACTTGACTTCCTGACAAGTCATTGCTAACCCACTGTTCCCACACGCATGATGATGATCACACACAACTATATAATGAGATAGTCGGTTGCATTCTTGTTCCAATTCAAGAGTTATAAACCCAATAAGAACCATGTCAATAACCCGATCCAAGTGTACTCATGATATCATACTCAGTCCACATTTACTTCTCATGGGAACACATAACTAACCCTAGATCTAATGCATTCCTTCTTCCCCACAATCTTACCTAGAGGGTGTAGTACCATTAGTTCTAACCGAAATGATGAACCTCGACCGCTAACAGAAACATCCTCATGAATGACAAATACAAGATCTCACACGTTGATTGAAGCTAAACAGGTCTTACCAATACATAACTCAGCTCGATAAAACTTCCAAAATTATTCAGAAATGATGTCAAAATCCTGGTCGGGTCAATCCAGATACTAACCCTGCCGACGCGATATGTCAAAATTGGATTTTGAGCAGATCCAGAGCCACACCTGAAAAATTAAACAATGTTGTCCCAACATCCGAACTTCCAATAACCAAGGACATTTGCCAAACTCGAGCCTGTTATGAACTATAATTCCACAACCAACGATTAAGGCTACCCATACCCAGAAACCAAATACACAACGTACAAAATTTGACGATAGGTTGACGCATCCATTGAACTTCAACTGATACAACTCGAAAATTTTGAAAAAACTCTGCTATTGAAGATGAACGAAATGACCAATGATCGAGAATGCATTGACAATGAACCCAATGATCCAATACACTACTGAGCCAAAACCCATGTAGAACTAAACACACCAAACTCTGAAGTTGGTTTACTGATCAATAACCGCCCAGCCTAGACTATAGATAGAAATCTATACAACGAGCTGATGAATCCCCCAACAACCGATACTCAAACTGAGCGACCCAAACGCATCTTGATATATTCATCGGCATCCCGAAGGAACCATTGGCTACAACAAGCTCCTTGTCTAAGAGCTTCCTTCCTCAAAGACAACTCATGCGTTCCTGAACACAGACATCTGATGGTAGCTAGCTCTATACCCCCGTTTTGACCAAATCTTGAACCAAAGTCTTGCATATCTAAACAGAAAATCCCTATGAATCATTCTTCTAAAACCATAAACTCGAACAGATCGATGAGCATCCAAGCAAATTGCCCAGTTCTCCCCCATTTAGGGTTCTAACTACCACTAATTGACATTGCAACCAAACCACAACTCAAATTGGCTGATCCAGGTACATAGCGTCCCTTACCCTTGGAATGTATAACACAACGGAAAATGACATTCCAGATAAAAACCAAGCAAACTCAAAGAGATTCTGAATCTTAGATGGAGATCTTAGAAACCTCCAAATCATAACCTGCCTTTAAGATCAAGAATAACATGCATATACACAAGCAATATTTCTGATAGTCTATTCATAACATTGATTCTCTATCTAGAAACAAATATACTACCACTCACATCGACCATAAATCCCCAACCATCAACTCATCGCGAGGATCATTCATAAATGCAAGACACATCATTGTCTTAGTTAGGATACACCATAGATAATAAAAGTTATCATTCCCAATTTACATCCCTTGATTACCTGAAATAATCAACTAGCACCTAACTTGCCTTTATTCAAAGAAACCAGACCCTTGATTTCATCTCAAGGGAACTCTACCACAAGAATCCTCTTGTGCATTCCTATACTGGCATATTTGCAGCCAAAAACCGCAATCATCTAGCCCCATGTTGGGTCTGAATTCCAAATATGAAAATCACATGTTTGCTCTCTCTTTCCTCCGAACACTGAAAGATGGAACGACATAACCCCCGTTGAAGATAGTGACATCCCAATCCGTTTGCTAATCACTCAGCCTCTCGTTGCAATCCTTGAGTCGATCATCACATTCGCTTCCTTCATGAGTCCCGCGACTCAACTGGCACTAATTCGAGCAAGGCCCTTGAGACCTCAAATCAAATGACTCACCTAGGTCTGCACCATTCAAAACCAACTTGATATGGCCACTAAGGCCCCAAACAATCACCAAAACCACCCTCAGTCTGAACAACCATAACCGATAAACTGAAAAAAGATGGAAACACATTGCAATGAATCATGGTGCCAACCCATACAATCTACCCCCAATCATCTCCTTAGAATCCCCAAAACTTACCTCGATTTGAGTACATATCCTATAGTTTTAGTAGTACGGGCCCAATACTACCTTGCACACGTATCCGTACTTTCCTCAATAATCGTTCTGGTTCCTCTAAGTAACTACTCACGTCCACTACCATCCGATCCAATCACATATACCCGCTCTCAAACAAATATACACCACTAGACAACACACCAATTCCTCTAAGGCACTTCCTAGGTTATCCTAGGATTCCCATCTCACCCTGCCATCAGCTGCTGAAGAAACCCTTCTAATATCAGCTAACTACTTCATGAATACAATTACATGTAAGAAAAATTAAATAATCTTTCAAATAACCCAACCCTACAATAGTTAGACTCAAACGAGTGTTGCACAATAGGGCCAAATAAATCAGTCTAGAATTACTTAACCTTTGCAGCATGTAACTTAACATATTCGTTTAATAGTTAGTCCACATCAATATGGATCCCACAAAGCAAAAAGCAAGCAACATTCCGACAGTAACATTCTATAGGCCATAAAACCTAAAAAGGCATCCTCCAACTAACTTGCATCTTTGATGCTAGGAACTTCTACCAACATTGCTAATCTTCCTAGTTTCTCCTTCTAGGATCTCTCTTTCGAAAATGCTCTCACAAGCACATTCTAACATTCTTCCTAGGCCTTCCTAGGGTCCCCTTCACACCACTCTCCGCCATCAGCTGCAGAAGAGACTCCCTATAATACCTTCTAACTACCTTAGGAATACAATTATATGCCACATAAACTAGATAATTCTTCGACTGCAAGGTCTCAAACTACAACGGTTGGACTCAAATAAGAGCTGTGCAATAGAGTTAAACCTAGTCTTCTAAAATTATCTAATCCTTGCAACATGTAACCTAACGTATTTACTTAATAGGTAGCCGATATTTATTGGGGGTCCCTAAAATCACCAAGCAAGCAGAATTTGAGCATCGAGTAATCTAAACCAATGCCTCACTTCATCAGACCAATCTATCAAATAATCTGAAATCCATACTAGCATGCAATTCTAAAAGCTCAATCAACAGACATATAAAGCCACCCCTCCTAGCATTCTGTCATGCCAATCTCGAGCAGTTCCTTAGCCCTAATCTTGCATGCAATTCTCTTATACCCATACCAAAACAATAAGCATAACATATGTATGGGTATTTTGGGAAATACTTACTTGAGCTCGGTTGATTGCATTCATCACACCCCTTTTTTCTTTATAGAAATCTTCTTCGAAAATTAATTTATTTTTCGAAAAGATTACCAAATCCCTAGTTTGAGTTTAGACACACTCGAGAATGTGCCAGAATCCCTCAAACCAAGGCTCTGATACAAACTTGTAACGTCCTATAATTTCCAAGTAAAAATTTCATTTTAAATAAGTTAAGACCATTCATTCATTGTTCCAAAAAACGATCATAGTCAAAGTATTCTCAAGACATCAGAGTAATTCATAAACATTTAGTGTGGAATAAATCTCTAAGAGATGTAGTGCGATCAAGTCGGACCCTTCATTTGAAAGTAGAAGTACCTGAAACCTTAAACATAATCCGTAAGCACAAAGCTTAGTGAGTTCTCCAAAATATCACATACCAAACATACATAACAACTCAAAGCTAAACTGGGTCTATTTCACCCCCTTCGGTATCTTTCAAACGGTACTGGGTTTATTTAACCCCCTTCGATATCTTTCAACCAGTATTGGGTCTATTTAACACCCTTCGGTCTCTTTCAATCAGTATTGGGTCTATTTCATCCCCTTTGGTCTCTTTCAACTGGTATTGGGTCTATTTCACCCCTTCGGTCTCTTTCAACCGGTACTGGGTCTATTTCACCCCCTTTGGTGTCTTTCAACCGGTATTGGGTCTATTTCACCCCCTTCGGTCTCTTTTAACCGGTACTAGGTCTATTTCACTCCTACAACTAAGCATACATTCATATCAAGAAGAGTCATAAAGACAACAAACACATACAAGCATATCAACAAGTGTCACAAAGACAACTATCATCCTACAAACATAATCCAGTGCGCCGACATTGGTGCCATTGACCCACGAGTAGTCGAGTATAGTGAAGAGACTCACCTGAACTATTCAATAGAAACCCAACCGCTACCTCAGCAATATAACATCCAACCCAAGCTTCCTAAAGCCAAACCGAAACCAACCCTTAGCCAAATGCTCAATTCCACTCAAGTTTGACCAAAAGTCAAACTTGTTAAAAAGTCAACGGTCAAAATTAAAGTCAAAATTGCCAATCAGTATCCCTCCACATCGTGACCTTCCTTGGCCACATCATGGTCAAAAAATGCCAAAGTAATCTCTAATCCCCAGTCGCCATGCCGTGGCAGCCTAAGGCCATGTCGTGGGGAATGGTCTGAACAACTCAAACGACTTAATCGATTTTCTTCCGATTCCAAGAGCTCTAAAGCTCAAATCTAATCCTCTTCAAGGTCTTAATGGATAAATTTTCTATCTTTATCTATTAGGAAAGTCCAAACCACCAAGATCTAGACTTTAAGTCTTAAAGGGACCCAATATGCATTTTTCTCAACTTTATCCATTATGTCCAAATCTCTAACTTTTAGATATGAATCATCAAGATGTCTAGATGGATAAAGTTTCTAACTTTATTCATATTAATTCCAAAATCTTCCAAGATCTAACCTTTAATACACCAAAATGATCTTAAGGACAAGATAACTTTCATGGCTAAAAGGGAAGGCAAAAGATCTTAACTTTCCTAGTCCATAGGGTCCAGGAAACATTCTAAACATATCAAACGATGTTAGAGTCCACTCAACCCCAAGATCACTCATAAAATGGACCAAAAGTACCAAAAACCCCAAATGACAGGATCTAATGAACTAGATAGCAAGATTGGAACTTTGTACTCACAATGGTCCAGAAATGTAGTGCCTATGATCGATCCAAACTTGAAAAATCATTCCTTGCAACCAAAAGAACCTTCTTGATCTTTAAGCTCCATTAAAATAAGATAAAAAGATCCAAAAGAGGAGGGAGGAGAGAGTAAAAGCTTAAATCTTGAAGGTGGAGGCCTAGGTTTCTCCTAAGGGGTCCTAGAGGTGGCGGAGGCTGATAAAATGCCCAAAATGCAGAAGATCAAGTTTAAATTCGTTGAAAACCCAAAAAATCATGGACTTGGGCCTGACTGATCGCCACGTCGTGGCCACGACTTTTCACCTAAATCCACCTCAACTTCAAACACCCATAACTTCTTTGTTTCAACTCCATTTTTGGCGATCTTTATATCTACTAAAAGGTATTGACGAGCCCCACACTTATATCTAGTCAATTTGACTTAACACGTGTCAAAATAAAAAGCATAATCCATGCAAGAAGCCTAACATATAACTTTTCCCACTTTTACCCTTTGGCTCCAAAACACAAATCAAGGGCTTAGATCATATAACCGATATTATCAACCCCTAATAGGGTCTAAAACCTATTTGCGTGAAGCCCAATGCCTTTACTTGATCCATTTATTTCCTATAATCCCAAAATAAGAAACTTATCGAAATAGGGTGTTACAATATGCCCTGTGTACTTAAGCCATGTCCAATTTCTTCATTAAGCCCTTTTTCCCTCAAGACCTTATGACCAGAACCCATATCTAATCCCAAATATCATCCTAAATCATAAAATTTCCAAATTTATGACTCTGTATTTCTAGAAGGTGCCCAAAACCAATACCCTAACTTATCACAAACTCTTAAACTCCATAACTCATGCATGGGTGGAAAGGAAGGACTAAGATTGTATTTTTATGATTCTGAGCACACAAAACATCTGAAAATGCTACTCATGAGGCCTGTAGTAGTTCATACTCCACTAAAATAAGAATATGGGAGAAAAGGACATAAATTTAAGGACTAACAAGATCTAACAACTCATTTACCAAGTTCAAAACTTTATACCTCCTAAAGAATGCTTGGGAGGTACAAATCCCATATCGACAAGGCTTGAAGCTTTCCAATTTCTCTCCACTGAACTCCTTCCTTCAAATATGGACACAAAACACTCAAATAGCACAAAGACTCTCAAATAAAGATTAGGGTTTCGAGGTGGAGGCTTAAAGGGAGTAGAGACTGATGAAGGAAGACCTCAAGGGGGTTAGAGCCTTTAAATAGGGCTCAAACCCTAGAAAGTAGGGTTTGACATATGCTCACGTACGCCCTACATACATAGACTTTCGCCCCACATAAGTCATTAAAACACCGCCTCTATGTAACCCTCTACGAGCTACGTAGAGCCAAGTTATGCCCTACGTAATTGCCAAAATGCCACAATTTCAACGTTTAATAATTAAAAAAATCAAGGAAATTTACCTGAGAGGAATGTGTGTTACAATTCTCCCCCGCTTGAATCAATAAAAATATTCTTCCCTTCAACAAATTGTCCACATCAACAAAATTGACTTCTTTCACAACTATTTCAGCAATTTTGTCTTCAACCACGAAATTGATTTCCTTTTCCGTTTCTTCAATCTTTTCTTCAACAAAATCGATTACTTCCACCATTGTTTCAACAATTTCATCTCCAACCATGAAATAGATTCTTTCAATAAATTCGCCTTCCCCATCGGTGTCGTAGATCGGACTGGAACCTTCTTCCTCCTTTTCTTCAATTTTCTTTTCATTTATTTATTTTCCCCATCGGAGTCATAGATGGGACCAAATTCTTCATCAACAGAATATGTGTCATCGAAATAACCATTCTCGTCTTCACCTAACATGTCCCGGAAGAGTGGGCAAGAATCAAACAAAATCGAGTAGTATAAATTTAACCCCACGAATTTGGATCTTTCCCTCATTAGAGACATTCTAAACCAAAAAATTGGCTTTGATAAACTCGACATGAAACTTTTTCTCTAACAATCTCGACATGATATTTTGGGCACTGATACCACATATGATACGAATACCGGGGGAGGGGGGGGGGGTCTTTTTGGTTTTTTATGAACGCAACGGAAAAACAAGAACAACGACAATTAAACAAGAAAAAAGGAAAGATTTGATAGACAATATAGACCTATAGATGGAACATCGGGTGAAAACCAGTTAAGACCTGTTAACTTGAATTCTATAAAGATCACAAAAGCATCTGTCAAATGATATTTGATGACAAGCCAACACCTATTGACTTAAAATCGAGCCACAAATGAGAAACGCGCCCCAAACAATGACAACAAATCCAAATTATACACAATAATTCAAGAAAGGATGAACAAACGTTCTTCAAAATTCAACTTAAAATTCACTCTTACAAATGATCTACCAAGGGCTATTTATAGCCTATCAACGATTACAAAAAGGAAACTAATGTAAAAAGGACACTACCTAGTAAAGGCTTAAAAAGAGTGCAATAAAATAAAATAAAATCATTTCCAAAAATAAATAGAATATCCCAGCTAAATTATGGAGGTAGCCATATAAATCCATTTTGCCATCTATTCTAAGTAACCCTCGCACCCAACAGTAAGCACCAGCCTGTTAGAACCAACATGTAAGCACCAGCCCATTAGAGCCAATCATAGCCCGATGGGTTGCGACGTTCGCATCTGATAGTACTATGAGGTTCACATTGGATTGCACTCCAAGCATCGTAATCACAACCGATAACAAGGGACCCCATCGCACCGATGACAAAAGACTGACATTTGCTCTGATCGTTCGGAGCCAGTCACAATCGCAACTGATAACACTCCAAGGATCACAACTAGTCATACAGACCACTAGTGACTGCGATGGATTGCGATCGTTCACATCTAGTTGTTGGATAAGGTGTCTAAGTCCATAACTATTTCTGGTATGTACTTGACCCGACCCGGCATGGTCCATTTGGGTTGCATGGCACCATGCAATTGGATAAACTAAAATGAGAGAAATAACACTTATAGTTTATTAATATATTATAAGTTCTAATATATTAATAATATTATTTAATTAGTTTGATCAAGAATTAATTTAGAATTAATTAAGTGATCAAAAGATAACTAATTAAATATATGGGTAGATTATGTAAATCTTCCATATCTTATATAGTGGGCTAAGAGGCTCCATGGATTATCAAGTTGGGTTCCACCCATAGGATGCTCCATGGATGCTCCATGGGAGTTACAAACCCATGGGTCATGGAAATGAAGAGTCATGACACATTACGGTTTACATGGTGTAACCCTAGATGTGTCAACACTATATAAGAAACCCATTCTCCACCAAAATTGGCTACACATAAGAAACAAGAGGGCTAGAGCCGATTTTGCAAGCGTAAGATTCTCTCAAAGTTTACTCCATTGCATTTGGTGTTGTGTGAAGCATTTGAGGCATCACACTTGGGGTGCTAGGCTCACAAGGTTTCAAGGATCATAATCAACAACAAGGTAAGTTATTCTATCTTTCATTCAAGTTAAAAATGTTCCCCATGTATGCTAGATAGGAATATAACCTTGGAATTCAACTTTGCATGATTATTAGACAAACATAGATCCAAGGTTATTAGGGTTGTATGTACACTTAGGAAGTGTTAGAATGCTCAAAACCCATCAGTGGTATCAGAGCCTAGGTTTGTTTGTTGTTTTTTTTTTGTGTGCAAACAGCTTGAAAAAAAATCGTTTTTCTGTTTTCTGCTCGTATGAAAGTTTGCACATTTGTTGCTGGAAATGGACTAGAAACATTACCCTAAACTGTTTTGATGTGTTAAAGCTTGTTTTAGATGGTGTAATGTTTATGCTAATCCATTTACAATGGCAATTATTAAAATTACAAGTTTTTTTTAAGTGTAATTTTTTGATTCTTGAAAGTGTTCATATTCATGTTCTTGAACTTATGAAGATTAGATGATCATAGGAATTGTTTGTAACCTTCATGGTAGTTTAATTCATGATCATAATGTGTTTTAATGGAGTCCATAACTTGTCCTCAAGTTATGGAAAACCAAAAGTCTCACTTTTATTAAAGTCATTAAAAGAACACAAGAGTTATAAAAATGAAGAGTCTTCATTTTTATTACTCAATTAATTCATAAGTTATAAGAAATAAAAAATTTTGGAAGTTTACAAAACTTGCCCTCAAGTTTTGGAACATTTAAAGTCTTGATTAAAACTTTAGTTCCAACCCTTAGAATTTTAAAAGTTAAAATTCAACCCTTATACTTTATAATATTATAAGTTACTAATATATATATGTATAACGTCAAGTTGTCTTACCGCTAGTACGCCTCATTCACGAAGCCGGTCTATAAGGGGGGTATAAGGTTGTTGCCTATAAAATGGCAACTTAATGGGTGTCCACTCTCACCCACCGCTTCCTTGATCGGTGGAGGGTCGTTAGCCGAACGGGTAAGACAAGGACTTATAAATTCTCATTAAAAGTATGATGAATATTATAAAGTAACTAAATGCTTTTATTAAATTCCCAATCTTAGTTACTTTAGGAAAATGTGAATAAGGTGCTAATCCATGAAATTACACTTTACACTTTGTTTAAGTCATTGGTGGAGCGTGTGTGGTTAACCGGCACACTAACTTGGACTTAACAAGGTAGGTAAAGGGTGACTTAAGGTTTACCATAGCATCGGTGGAGCGTGTGTGGTTTACCGGCACATCGATTGAGTGATAAACCTTGAGGGTACCAAGTGATTTGCATGGTTACTTCACACCTCGTTTTGTGATCCTCGGTATCCCAGTCACAAAACTTGGAGGGCACACTCGAGATTGAAACATGCCTTTGAAAAGTTCATTGAATCTCAAAAGAATCTAGGAATTTCTAAGAACCAATTAAAAACCTAATATTTATATGTCGTTTTTCATGGTGGAAATTGGTGAATCGTCATTCACCTACCTTTCAAATATGTTATAGCTTGGATTACGGGATACCTCTTCTAAGTTATAATATATTGTGATTGGATCCTAGCCTTAATATTACATTTGGGTGTTTTATTAAGGACTCTCTTAATATCTAAACTAATCTTGTTCTCTTCTTTCAGATGTCTTCAAACAATGCTGCTTCGGGCTCTAATCCTAATGGCTCCTTTACCCTTATGAACTTGTGTGGGAAAGTCACTTTTGATGGATCCAACTTCAATGAATGGATCAGAAACATCAGGATGATTACCCGCTACGAGGACAAAGAATATGTCCTTGACAAGGAGCTTAAAGAGATTGATGAGACCACTGCAACTCCCCAGGAGATCGCTGACTTCCGGGCACATGAAAGGGATGCTCCACATTCTCACTTCTTCTTAGTCCCTGCAAATCAGAACAGATATGAATACCACAACCGGTATCAAGGACCCAAGAGTTAGAATGGGGTGAGCTATTAGATAAGATAGTGTAAATACCTGCATGGTTGGGTTTAACTTTCCCATCCTTCACATCTTGCTGGTACTTTGGGCAGTTCCGCTTCTAATGTGACTTTTCATGGAAATAGAAGCATTCAGCCTCTTTAGGGTCAGAAGAAGGAGTGACAAAGCCTTTCTTGGTTCCACTTGAAGAAGAGCCATCAAGGGTCCTAGCCTTGGTACCCTTCGAAGAGCTCTTCCTCTTCTTCCCTCTACCTTTCCCGATTGCCAAAACCGGGGCGGAGTTTGGAGTAGGAGTGTTAACAACCGACTTACCCTTAAGACCTGTTTCTGCGGTCTTGAGGAGTCCCTGAAGTTTGCTGAGTGTGACCTCTTCCTTATTCATGTGATATGTCATGCGGAATTGATCATAGCACGATGGTAAGGAGTGCAAAATGATATCTATTGCAAGCTCCTCAGGGCAGTTCACATTAAGCTTCAGCAACCGATCCACATACCTTTGCATTTTCTGCATGTGGCTCGTGACGGATTCCCCGTCCTTCATCATTGTTGTTATGATAGAGCATATGATTTCATACCTCTCTTGTCGTGCACTTTGATGGTATCTTTCCATCAGATCTTGGTGCATTTCAAAAGGGTAGAAGTCCTCATAGGACTTTTGGAGTTCCGCTGTCATGGTGGCCAACATGATGCATGCCACTTGGAAAAATGACAAAGTCACCCTTCACAGGTTCTTGTGAGAGGGGTGAAGGTTTGTTGGATCTTATACACACGGATGTGTGTGGGCCCTTCAAACATGCCATAAGGAATGCTAATCGTTATTATTTGACTTTTACTGATGATTACAGTAGATATGGATATGTCTACTTAATCAAGCATAAGTCAGAGACTTTTGAGAGGTTTAAAGAGTTTAAACAGGAAGTCGAGAATCAATTGGGCAGGAACATTAAGATGCTTCGATCCGATCGAGGTGGTGAGTATCTTAGTTCAGAGTTCTCGACTATCTTAGGGAATGTAGGATTGTCTCACAATTGACACCTCCCAGGACACCGCAGTTGAATGGTGTAGCTGAGAGGCGTAATCGAACCTTGTTGGATATGGTTCGTTCCATGATGAGTCGAGCTTCGCTACCAATCTCATTTTGGGGGTATGCCTTAGAGACTGCCGCCCATATCCTTAATCTAGTTCCCACAAAGAAAGTTGCCAAAACTCCTCATGAGATGTGGACTGGTAAAGTACCAAACTAGACCACATTAAGATTTGGGGTTGCGAGGCTTTCGTAAGACGCGAGACTCATGATAAGCTCGAACCTCGAAGTGAGAGGTGTATTTTCATCGGCTACCCACAGAAATCCTTTGGTTACCTCTTCTACAGACCTAGTAAGAATGTGGTCTTTGTAGCTAGGAGGGCTTTCTTTCGAGAGAGAGAGTTCATAAGCCAAGGAGACAGTGGGAGGCAAGTTGACCTTGAAGAAATTCAAGAGTCAAGTGGTGAAGGAACTTCAAACCCTAGCACTCAACTTGAGGAGGAAACTTATGTTGAGCCAATTGACAAGTCTGTACCTCTGAGGCGTTCCACAAGGGTTAGGAATGCACCTGAGCATTACTATGGATTCCATATTACTGCGGAAGGTGATACACTTATCAATGATGAGACACTGATAGGTCTGGATGAACCTAACAGTTACGCGGAAGCCATGGCAGGCCCTGAGTCAGCCAAGTGGAAAGAGGCAATGGACAGCGAGATACAGTCCATGTATGACAATCAAGTTTGGAACTTGGTTGAGAATGTACCAGGTCGTAAGACTATAGGGTGCAAATGGATCTTCAAGAAGAAGACCGACATGGATGGTAATGTACACACTTATAAGGCACGACTGGTTGCAAAGGGTTTCTCACAAACTCCGGGAGTTGATTATGATGAGACCTTTTCTCCAGTTGCCAAGATTAAGTCTATTAGGGTTCTGTTAGCCATAGCTGCATTTCATGACTATGAAATATGGCAAATGGATGTCAAAACCGCTTTCCTTAATGGAAAGTTGGCTGAGGATGTTTATATGAGTCAGCCAGAGGGTTTTGTCAATACAGAGTACCCTAATAAAGTGTGTAAGCTTGAGAAATCCATTTATGGGTTAAAGCAAGCACCTCGCAGATGGAATCTTTGCTTTGATGAGAAAGTCAAAGAATTTGGCTTTTCTAGGAGTGAAGATGAATCTTGTGTATATGTCAAGGCTAGTGGGAGTATAGTTAGCTTTTTGGTATTGTATGTGGATGACATACTACTCATAGGAAATGACATCCCAACTCTGCAGGAAGTTAAGTCCTGGCTTGGGAAGTGTTTCTCTATGAAGGACCTAGGAGAAGCTGCCTAGATTCTAGGGATAAGGATCTTGAGAGACCAGAGTAAAAGACTAATTGGACTTAGTCAGAGTACCTACTTGGATAAGGTGCTGAAGAGATTGGGCATGCAGGACTCCAAGAAAGGAGAGTTACCCATCCAGAGTAACGCCAGATTGAGTAAGACACAAAGCCCTAGTACTGAGGCTGAGATGGCAGAAATGAGTCGAATACCTTATGCTTTGGCTGTAGGATCGATCATGTATGCTATGACGTGTACTCGACCTGATGTAGCCTTTTCTTTGAGCATGGTTAGCAGGTATCAGGGGAACCCTGGCAAGGCACACTGGACTGCGGTAAAGAATATCCTCAAGTACCTACGAAGGACTAAGGACTGGGTCCTTACCCTCGGTGGGAGTGAAGACTTGAGAGTTGTAGGGTATAGTGATGCTAGCTTTTAGACTGATAGGGATAATTTCCGCTCTCAGTCAGGCTGGGTCTTTACCTTAAATGGAGGAGCAATTTCTTGGAAGAGTTCCAAGCAAGAGACATTGGCTGATTCAACTTGCGAATCAGAGTATATAGCAGCTAGCGAGGCAGCAAAGGAGGCGATATGGCTGAAGAACTTCATTGGAGACCTTGGAGTTGTACCAGCTATTAAAGAGCCAATGGAAATTTTCTGTGATAGTGAAAGTGCAGTTGCCTTAGCCAAGGAACCAAGGGATCACGGGAGATCCAGACACATCGACAGAAAATACCATTTCATCAGACATCGAATAGAAGAAGGACTCCTCGTGGCAAAGAGGGTATCATCAGATGAGAATCCAGCAGATCCCCTCACGAAGGGACTGACTCGGGTTAAGCATCTCCAGCATGCTCGGAGCATAGGGCTGAAGGATGATATTAGATTTAGTAGTTAGATAACCTTGAAATTTGTAAAGTGTAATTGACATTAGATGATGAATAAAAGGTGTTTTATTTATGAGTAAAGTGTTGCTATCTCTTGTCGATCGTTTACTATATTTCTTTTGCATGTTTTGACTTCCAGAATAATTATGTTTGGTATATCTTATTATTCGAACCTCCACAGTCGGTCATATATCGGAAGTAGGTATGAATCAAGACTGTCATGATTGGTTGCAGAGGTCTAAGTTGTTGGACATGGCTACAACACTCATGAGTGCTCATAAGTTCTGAGCATTGGACTCAACCCACGCTCACTGGAATCACTTCATGGAATTTATCTCGAGTGATCGTGAGACGGTAATATCATATAAGTCTTCAAACCTAGAGATATGATTTGTTACTTATGAGTTGGTTATGCATTGATTGTACGTTAACGCATTGGTAACTCGATGTTATAAAACGTGCTTTTGTGTATAATTCAATGAGTGGTAGAACAAACATATGAGTCGAAGTTTATCTGTTCCTTCTTGGATTAGAAGCTGATATCTGGGCCCCTCGATGATTTTGTTTTGACCTATGTACCGATCCCGGTCAGAACTAAGTTGGTGTGTTCAATTAAGTTCTTTGTCAAACAAATCGGAAATCGGGAAACAAACTGCTGGACAATAAGTAAGACATTGTTCCATGTATTTGTCCGGCTGATATCTAGAACAGAGGATTATATGATCACTTATCTTAAATGGTGTATCATCATCTTCTCAGTTCCGAGAGACCTTGAAAGAGCTACGATTGCCGATCGGTTCCTGAAGTATTGCAGTTATAGTTATTAGACTTATCCAAGTGGGAGACTGTTGGATAAGGTGTCTAAGTCCATAACTATTTCTGGTATGTACTTGACCCGACCCGGCATGGTCCATTTGGGTTGCATGGCACCATGCAATTGGATAAACTAAAACGAGAGAAATAACACTTATGGTTTATTAATATATTATAAGTTCTAATATATTAATAATATTATTTAATTAGTTTGATCAAGAATTAATTTAGAATTAATTAAGTGATCAAAAGATAACTAATTAAATATATGGGTAGATTATGTAAATCTTCCATATCTTATATAGTGGGCTAAGAGGCTCCATGGATTATCAAGTTGGGTTCCACCCATAGGATGCTCCATGGATGCTCCATGGGAGTTACAAACCCATGGGTCATGGAAATGAAGAGTCATGACACATTAGGGTTTACATGGTGTAACCCTAGATGTGTCAACACTATATAAGAAACCCATTCTCCACCAAAATTGGCTACACATAAGAAACAAGAGGGCTAGAGCCGATTTTGCAAGCGTAAGATTCTCTCAAAGTTTACTCCTTTGCATTTGGTGTTGTGTGAAGCATTTGAGGCATCACACTTGGGGTGCTAGGCTCACAAGGTTTCAAGGATCATAATCAACAACAAGGTAAGTTATTCTATCTTTCATTCAAGTTAAAAATGTTCCCCATGTATGCTAGATAGGAATATAACCTTGGAATTCAACTTTGCATGATTATTAGACAAACATAGATCCAAGGTTATTAGGGTTGTATGTACACTTAGGAAGTGTTAGAATGCTCAAAACCCATCACTAGTCGCATCCATTCGCAACCAATACCCAGATCGAAATTTGAAGGATCACATTTCGCAATCATATCAAGTACCACCCCTAAACATGTGATCGACGCATCACAAAATGCCAAAAAAATCCTCAACACCCTCAAGATAGTTCAATATCAAGGCCTCACATAACTTCCTCCTCACAGTCTCAAACGCAGCCTGCTAATCAGGACCTCATTGGAAATCCACAATATTCTTCGTCAGGCAAGTCAGAGGAACATAAAAATCATGGATTAACCTACGATAGTAACCTCCCAGCCCCAGAAAACTCTTAATCTCCGATGGAGATCTCAGAACCTCAAAAATCTTAATCTCCGATGGAGATCTCAGAACCTCCCACTGCATAACTACATCAATCTTGGTCGAATCGACCAAAATCCCGCTTTGATTGACGAGGTGTCCCAGAAACCGGACCTCTCGTAACCAGAACTCACACTTGAAGAACTTGGTATAAAGCCTCTCCTATCTTAGTACTCCAAGTAACTTTCAAAGATTCTCCTTATGTCGATCCTTAGTCTTGGAGTAGACCAGAATATCATCAATGAAAACAATAACTGAAAGGTCGACCATCGGCCTGCATACCCGGTTCATCAAATCCATAAACGATGTTGGTGCGTTGTTGAGCCTAAACGACATCACCACGAACTCATAATGACAATAATGACTTCGAAACACTGTCTTTTCCACATCTTCCTCTCCGACTCTCATCAGGT
This sequence comes from Lactuca virosa, assembly GCF_052849685.1. Taxonomy (NCBI): domain Eukaryota; kingdom Viridiplantae; phylum Streptophyta; class Magnoliopsida; order Asterales; family Asteraceae; genus Lactuca; species Lactuca virosa. Next base: position 326,299,958 of record NC_136429.1, read on the forward strand.
GGTGACCATATGTTAGATAAATCTTGGAGAACCAAGATGCACCCTACAACTGATAGAACATATCATCAATTCTAGGGATTGGGTAACGATTCTTCATTGTCAACTTGTTCAACTCTCGATAATCTATGCACATACAATGAGACCCATCCTTCTTCTTCGTAAACAGAATCGATGCTCCCTAGGGTGAACTACTCGGTCTAATAAAATGCTTGCCTAACAGCTCCTGAAGCTGAGAGGAAAGCTCCTACATCTCTGGTGGCACAAGAAGATACGACGTCTTAGCAATCGGGGTCGCACCATGGATCAGATCGATCCTAAACTCCACCTTCCTCACGTGAGGTACACCGGGCAAATCCTTCGGTAATGGAAACTCGAAACGGACACGCTCAAAGCAGAAACCTTGTGTTCGTTGGCAATTGAAACTCAAAACGGACACTCCAACTCCCCAAGGGTCATAACGAAATCTCTACAGAAGGAATGAGATACAAAAGACCGAATCGCATCCGAGTCAAAAAGTACAAGAGCAGACAAGGAATTCACTAAGAAGGTACCCATCAGAAATACAAGCATAAGCATCTAGAAAATAACTTGACAGAATAATAAATGAATACATATTAGTAACGACGTCAGGCGTCGCTTTGGCCTCTTTTTCCATGAGTTGAAAAGCACCAACCCTGGCCTTTGGGGCCTCAACCCTCCCCTGATGTTCGTATGTAATCCTCAAGGTAGTCGAAGTTGGTACCTGTACTGGTCTAGTAGAAAACAATGGATAATTGGCCTTCACATGGCTGACCTGATAATAATCGTAGCAAATCCTGGTGCTCAATAGTAGGGCCTGCTGGCGGTAATCCCTTGAAATATCGCCCTCCCTGCCATATTTGTGGCACCCAATCACTGATCGGCATGCTTAGTCATGCATCTTCCCGTACTTGCCACAAGTGCGACGTCTCTAGCCTCCAGATCGGGAATCGGTGGCCTTGAACAGCTTTGCTGCTAGCTGAGTCTTAACTTGTCACACCCCAAAACCGGAACGGCGGAAACGTTCTGGGGTGTAGGACGTCATGTTTAGTATCACAAGACATGCATTATAGTAAGCAAAGTAATGAACAACCATTTCATTAGAAAGAAAGTGTTTACAAGGTACGTGTTCACAAAACATAGAATACATAAGCAAATAACAAACAAGACTTGAAGCTATACTGCTCCATCTTCTGAATTCCCAGCACGAGTACCTGTCTACTAGACTCCTGAGAATACAAGTTATTTGAAAGAGTTGATCAGCAATTAAGCTGGCGATTTCATAAGATTTTAGTGATGTAGTATTAGTAAGAAAGTTTGTAGAAAATTGTAGAAAATTGTAGTAAGTTCTGTTTAGAAAAGTTTGCCTGTTCCTCCAGGAAATCCTATATTTCCTGCTTTGATGAAAGATAAGTAAAAATGACTCAACAGTCCTTTCTATGAGTATTAAATGGATACACGTTATATAAAACCCAGAGTAAACAAACAATCGATTGTGTGTATCTGCCCTAAGCCCACAACCAAACAAGGAACAGGAAATGAGGCGGAAAGCACACATCCCATTGGTTGTTGGATCCTTGTTGTATATAACCCTGGTGTATTCCCTTGGTACTCACGGAGTTAACTGTAATAGTTCCTTTATATTTGAAGAAAGATTCTTTAAGAAAACTCTTATTTCTTATAATAAAATAGTAACCATAGTGGTTCATTTTATAATTACTTGGTTTATACTCGTTATATATAATCTAATACCGAACATATAGTTAATTGTGTGGATCTGCCTTAAGCCCACAACCAAACAAGGAACAGGAAATGAGGCGGAAGGCACACATCCAACTATCTATCGGTTATTAATTATATATAACTCTGATGTATAATCTAAGGTATTATAGAGCTATCCACTTAAGGTCCTTGAAGTTATCCTGGTTTAATAAAATGGATTAAACCCTTAACTGGTAAGTTTCTAGCTTTGTAAACCAAACGTTATGATTCTCATAGTATGTTTCGTACTAGAAAATTGTGCATTGACTCTGTGTCCTATGATTTGACCCATACCTGATACCATTATGATGACTCAATGTATACTGGACATATATATCTAGAATCGAATAGTTAAGAGACTGGGTGAATCTGTTCCAAGCCCACAACCAAACAAGGAACAAGAAATGAAGCGGAGAGCACACATCTTATTACCTGTCGGATTCTACCGATATATATGTATCCTTTGATGTATACATTAAGGAATCATAAGGTTAGCATTATGGTCCTTTCTACTAAACGTAGCCTTCTACCAAGGCATCAACTGTTATGTATGTATGTTTCTTGTATGAGTGCGTATTTTCCCGAGTGAAACTATCATTAACAAAATATAGTTTATACATTAATGAATATGTGAAAAGATCACAAAGTAAATGTAATAGGGAAAATAATGTTTTGCCTCAGCAGTGACACTGCTGGTTATAAAGTAATAAAATACAGACCCCAGGTAGTATTAAATGTACAATACGCCTCGGGGAGTCTCTTTTGCCTTTAATCCTTAGTAGGTTAATTAAAGGTTTAAATGTGAACCCGTATGTAACTCGGAAGATATTTTATTACATTTTATCACCTCGTGTCTGCTAACCCAGATACGCGTAATCGTACCAGTGTCAATGCAAAGCCGGAAAGATATATTATTGAGTTTATCACCTCGTGCCTGCTAGTCCTAGTACGTGAAATCGTACCAATGTCAATGCAAAGCCGGAAAGATATATTATTGAGTTTATCACCTCGTGCCTGCTAGTCCTAGTACGTGAAATCGTACCAGTGTCAATGCAAAGCCGGAAAGATATATTATTGAGTTTATCACCTCGTGCCTGCTAGTCCTAGTAAGTGAAATCGTACCAGTGTCAATGCAAAGCCGGAAAGATATATCATTGAGTTTATCACCTCGTGCCTGCTAGTCCTAGTACGTGAAATCGTACCAGTGTCAATGCAAAGCCGGAAAGATATATTATTGAGTTTATCACCTCATGCCTGCTAGTCCTAGTATGTGAAATCGTACCAGTGTCAATGCAAAGTCGGAAAGATATATTAACGTGTTTTTCCCGGTACTTAGTGTAGTATGTTCCCCTCTATACTTGTTATAGTGTGTTCTTCTCTGTACTTGTAATAGTATGCTCCTCTCTGTTTCTCTTTATTGTGTGTTCCCTTTTTGTTATCGTGTGCTGTATCTAGTATGGAACTGAATATCTAAACTATACCTATTATAGTTCACTAGTAATGTACTTGAACTGTTGTGGAAAAGACTCATTTTACTACTAAGTTATACTGGTACTTTAAAAACGGAGTTTTGTTAAACTATAAAGTAACATAACTTGAAAAGAGTCTTTGAGATGTTTTGACAACTTATAAATGACATAAGTAATCCTTTTGAAAATGTTTATAACAAACAACTACACAATTAACATTGTGTTCAACTTGTATTCCCCCCCCCCCCCTTAAAACATTTAAAACAGTTAAAAGATTCATTACGGGGTAGGAACTCACCTGATGTGGGTGATTCAACGAATACGCGTGTAAGGATGAGAAGTTCCACGAATGAAGTCCCGAGACTTAACGAGTCCTAAATGACATATATTGACATAAATATAGTGTTTAGAAGCAACCAAATGCAAGGAAACACCTTACGGGACTAGAAAACACTTTGTCCAAGTGTTGGAATCACATGTGATTCACTAAATGGGAGTGTAGGGCCACTTTCAGGAGTGTGCGGCCATGGGTGTGCGGCCAGCATGTGTGTGCGGTTGCACACAGGAGTGTGCGGCCGTACAGAGGGGTGTGCGGTCGTACACAGGGGTGTGCGGTCAGCATGTGTGTGTGCGGTTGCATACAGAGGTGTGCGGTCAGCATGTGTGTGTGCGGTTGCACACAGGGGTATGCGGTCAGCATGTGTGTGTGCGGTCGCACACACCATAAGATCACGAGTTATGGGCATTTCTAAGGACTTGAACAAGTGTTCTTAACAAGATTCAAGCATTGGGAAGAAGTACTTACGATCCGGAAGCTCGAGAAGGCTCAAAATCACCAAGAACAAGTGTGTGTTCTTGGTGTTCTTGGTGAAATGGATGAAGATTTGAAGATCTAGGCTGAAAATCGGATGATAGTTGAGAGAGAAATCGAGTTCTAAGCCTTGGAGAGTGAAAAGGGATGAAAGAAGGCTAAGCCCCTCTTATATACACGAGAGTGTGCTGCCAGGAGAAGGTGTGCGGCCGCACACCCAGTGTGCGGCCGTATACTCCTGACGTTGGAGTGTAAGGCCCGAATTTGATGCTAGAAGTGTACGCGATCCATTTCTATGCTCAACGCTTGAATGTACTGACCTTTGGACCTTTAAACGGACTCCAAACGAGGCTAAATGATAGCAGAAATGAGTCTAACATCCAGTTGAGTTGACTGGCTGAGCTTTGCAAGGAAAAATTTTAAAAATTTTCGGATTGTCACATCATCCCCCCGTTAGATGGAATTTCGTCCCGAAATTAGCTTCGTTATAGTACTACTGGGGTTGCGCTCCCCGGATTTACAGAATACCTACTCGTAGACCTGGCAACTTTGCCCTGGCATTCATGATGGGATTCGTACTTGGTACATCTATCATTACTTCGTGTATACAAGTCGTATATAATTAGGATTAATAAAACTGTCGGATGTGCGACTCTGCCCCAGGTCCACAACCAGACAAGGAACAGGAGATAGGGCGGAAAAACACATACTAGATCTGCGTAATCATAATCATATACCACCCTCGCGTATACACTGAATAGTGACAGGTGGGCTGTATTCGTCCTTAGCCTCTGTGCTTGAACTTGGTCTGCTGGACGAGTGGTATTTCGTGACGGTCTGTGGACGTCTGACGATAAGGTTTCAGAGGACAAAGTACTCTTCGCATGAGTACTTCTGGGTTTTTAGAATACGAAAGATAAAACTGGGTTTTATATCGGACCGTTGATATGAATGACGGAAGTTTCGAGAACTTGACGGTCGAGGCGGTAGAAACATATGAACTTAGTATGGTGAGGGCCACGCCAATTCATGACGAATGGTAGCAACAGACTCTTTGCTGAATAGGGTTTGGCCAATTTGAAAGAAACGTATGTTATACGATGATGTATCCCTAGCGTGCTCGAAAATGTACTCTTAGTGCGTTCGATAGTGTACTCTTAGTGTGTGTTCTAGTGCTTTCTGTTTTCCCCCTAGATGTTAACACTTCTACGTATCGTACCGCGTTGAGCGAGTACATACAAATGAAAGTGTTTCGATAACTGGTATTGATACTTTAAACTACGATCCTCCTTGGTACCACTACGATCGCCTGGAATATACAAGTTATGAATAATTAAGATGAATTGGACGGTCGACTAAGTAAATTTGCCTCAAATCCACAACCAAACAAGGAACAGGAATTAAGGCGGAATTACTCACTCTAAGTCTGCAACATCTTAGTTATGCACAACCCTGATGTATATGTTCAGGCATCATAGCTTCTCTAAACGGATCCTTTAGTTCTTTTGAATGATGCGACTTATTTCAATAAGCGAGTTATTATAATTACTTTTAAATGTTATCCCCAAGTTTTAATCTTATATATATATATATATATGTATATATATATATATATATATATATATATATATATATATATATAAATTAATTTTCAAAGTAATTACTAGGTCGAAAACGTACCGCAGCTCGAAGGCGACTCCGAGGTTGATTCCCCTGCGGTGATCATCAGAATTCGTCCATCCGCTCCTGAGTTCCTTGTTATCGGGCAGTCCCTATGGTAGTGTCCAGTCTCGCCACAGCCATAGCAGGCCTGGTTTTCTTCAACTCCAGGGACTTGGGAGATCGGTTGAGCTGGTGCCCTGCAGAAACGGACTGTGTGTCCTATTCTGTGGCAGTTCAGACACTGCATTTTCCAGAATACTCCGGTGTGGTGATAGTTGTACTTCCCACACTTCGGAAAAGTTCCAACATATCGACGGGCAGGTGCTGGAGTAGCAGGTTTTATGGTGGTGTACATAGTACTCGTTCGTTCCTCCTGCGGGGTGTTCTGTGTTGTTCGCTTCTTCTTCCCCTTGTTCCCCGACTTCTGTCCATAGTCCTCTTCCCTCGATGGCTCAGGAATCGGGACTTCTACGTCATGGCAGACTTCATGGTCGATGAGTAGCTGGGCCAGGCGTTTGGCACTATCGAATGTGGCTGGGTTAGAAGACAACACATTACCTCGGGTCGGGGGTGTCAGACCCCAGATGTATCTTTCTATCTTCTTGCTCTCCGGGGTAACCATCCCGGGGCATAGTGCTGCCAAGTCACTAAACCTGTCAGTGTAGGCTACTATGTCTGATCCAACCATCCTGAGCTCCCATAGCTCTTGTTCCAGCTTTTATACTTCACCCCTTGAGCAGTACTCTCTCATCATCCTTTCCTTCAAGTTTTCCCAGCCCATAGAGTTTGCCACTGTTAGAGTCAGTGACTTAACATGGCCATTCCACCATGTTAGGGCTCTTCCGAAGAAGGTGTAGGCAACAAACTTCACTTTGCTCCCTTCAGGGCACGAACAAATTTCGAAAATCGACTCTGTTCTCTCGAACCATTGCATCAGAGCGATGATTTCACCATTTCCCTCAAAGGAATTGGGTTTGCATTTCATGAAGTCTTTATATGAACACTGTTGGATAAGATGTCTAAGTCCATAACTTATTTGGTATATACTTGACCCGACCCGACATGGTCCATTTGGGTTGCACTTCACCCAAACTAGTTATGGATAATTTTAAGAGAGTTGTATACTTACGATTTATTAATATATTATAAGTTATAATATATTAATATAAAGTCATGTTACTTAATTAGTTTTAATCTTGAATTAATTATGAATTAATTTAGTGATTAAAAGGAAGACTAATTAAATCATGGGCTATTATATTTATATGGTGTGGGCTAACACTCATTTGGCAATGGGCTAAGCTTATATGGACGTCCATGGATGATCCATGGAGCTTTTACCCATGGATCCTTGGAAGAGGAAAAGACATGGGTTATTAGGGTTTCACCCTAACCATGTACACTATATAAACAAGCTTATGTTGCATGAAAAACACCCTAATGTGTGTGTAAGTGTGGTGGCCAAAATCAAGAGTTAGTATACTCTCTCATACATTTTTTCCAAGTTTGTGGTGATTTGTGATTTCCATTTGAGGCGTTCACATTATTGGTGCTTGGCTCTCAAACTCCAAGGAATCAACAATCAACAAAAGGTATGTAATTCATCTAGTTCTTTTATGGTTAAAAGTACCCCATGCCATGCTAGATAGGTTATAAACCTTGGAAAATAATATTTTGCATGTATCTTAGACAAACATAGATCCAAGGTTTAATAGGGTTGCATGTACACTTAGGAAGTGTTAGAATGCTCAAAACCCAACAGTGGTATCAGAGCCTAGGCTTGTTTGTTTGATACTTGATGCAAAATAGTGATAAAAAGTCGATTTTTTGCTGTCTGACTGATGAACTCGCCGAGTCCATGGGGGGACTCACCGAGTTCATGTGTAAACTCATCCTACTCGGCGAGTAGGTTCGTGCACTCAGCGAGTAGGAGCCTCAAAATGCAGATTTTCGACTTTTGCTGCTGGAAATGGACTAGAAACATTACCCTAAACTATTTTGGTGTTTTAAAACTTGTTTCTGGTTGGTGTAATGGTTGTTCTAATCCATTTACAATAGCATATATCAAAATTTCATGCTTTGTATGTGTTCATATAATTTTTGAAACTTTGATAATCATGTTCATGTTCTTATGAATTTAGAAGATGATAGGAATTATTTGCTGAATTGTTTAGGATTAATTCTTGATCATTTATGTGTTTTAATGGAGTCCATAATTTGTCCTCAAGTTATGGATATCCAAAGGACACTTCTTTTAAACACACACTTAAAACACATAAGTTACATGGAAATGAAGAGTCTTCATTTTTATGAACCTTTAATTCATAAGTTATGAAATGAAAGGTTTTGAATAGTTTCAAAACTTGTCCTCAAGTTTTGGAATTTGTAAAGTTACACACACTTTAATATACTTTAATTCCAAACCCTTAGAGTTTTAAAAGTTAAAAATTCAACCCTTATACTATTTATAACATTAATGGTTAATTATTATATATATGTATAAGATCAAAGTCGTCTTACCGCTAGTACGCCTCATTCACGAAGCCAGTCTATAAGGTGGGTATAAGGTTGTTGCCTATAAAATGGCAACTTAATGGGTGTCCACTCTCACCCACCGCTTGCTTGACTGGTGGAGGGTCGTTAGCCGAACGGGTAGGACAAGGACTTATAAATTCTCATTAAAAGTATGATGAATATTATAAAGTAACTAAACCTTTTATAAATTCCCAATCTTAGTTACTTTAGGAAAATGTGAATATGGTGCTAACCCATGAAATTCACACTTTGTACCTTACCAAGTCGTTGGTGGAGCGTGTGTGGTTAACCGGCACACTAACTTGGACTAGTAAGGATCACGAAGGGTGACTTAATGTTTATCATAGATCGGTGGAGCGTGTGTGGTTAACCGGCACATTGATTAGGTGATAATATTAAGGGTACCAAGTGAATTTGCATGGTTATTCACACCTTGTTTTGTGATCCTCGGCATCCCAGTCACAAAACTTGAAGTGCACAATCGAGATTGAAACATGCCATTGAAAAGTTCAATGAATCTCAAAAGAATCTAGGAATTTCAAAAACCAATTAAACCTAATAATTCATTTCGTTTTCATGGTGGAAATTGGTTAATCGTCATTCACCTACCTTCAAATATATTATAGCTTAGATTACGACATCCCTCTTCTAAGTTATAATATATTGTGTTGGATCCTAGCCTTAATATTACATTTGGGTGTATTATTAAGGATTCGATATACCTAATCTAAACTTGTTTTCTTCTTTTCAGATGTCTTCCAACAACAAAGCTTCGGGCTCTAACCCTACTGGCTCCTTTTCCCTCATGAACCTTTGTGGGAGGGTCATCTTTGATGGTTCCAACTTCATGGATTGGATCCGGAACATCAGGATGGTTAATCATTACGAGGACAAGGAATATGTCCTCGATAAGGAGCTAAAGGAGCTTGATGAGTCCACTGCTACTCCTGAGGAGGTCGCTGAGTATCAGGCACATGAAAGAGATGCCACCAAGGTGGCATGCATCATGATGGCCACCATGACAGCTGAACTCCAAAAGTCCTATGAGGACTATTACCCTTTTGAGATGCATCAGGATCTGATGGAAAGGTACCATCAGAGTGCTCGTCAAGAGCGGTATGAAATAATCTCCTCCATGATCACTACCCGTATGAAGGATAGCGAACCAATCACGAGCCACATGCAGAAAATGCAAAGGTATGTGGACCGTCTAATGAAACTGAATGTGAACTTCCCTGAGGAGTTGGCAATTGATATCATTTTTCACTCCTTCCCCTCGTGTTATGATCAATTTCGTATGACATACCACATGAACAAGGAGGAAGTCACACTCAGTAAGCTTCAAGGACTTCTAAAGACTGCCGAAAGTGGTCTTAAAAGTAAGTCGGTTGCTACTCCTACTCCTATTACTACCCCTGTTTTGGCTATCGGGCAAGGCAAAGGGAAGAAGAGGAAGCACCCTTCGAAGGGTACCAAGGGAAAGTCCCTTGAAGGCTCCTCATCTGGAACCAAAGGTGGTTCTATCACTCCTTCTGCCATCCCTAAGGATGTTGAATGCTTCTACTGTCAAAATAAGGGGCACTGGAAGCGAAACTGCCCAAAGTACTTGCAGGATGTCAAGGATGGAAAAGTGAAACCATCCCATGCAGGTATTTACACTATATTGTCTAATAACTCACCATATTCTAATTCTTGGGTTCTTGATACAGGTTGTGGTATTCACATCTGTTGTGACTTGCAGGGCCTAAGAAGAAGTGAGGATGTGGAGCACGGAAAGATAAACTTAATCATGGGGAACAAAAAGGTTGCACCTGTTACCAAGATTGGAGTTTATACTTTGTTGCTAGATAGTGGGTTAAAGTTAGATTTGAATAAATGTGTGTACTCGTCTGAAATGGCGAGGAATATTATTTCCTTTCATGCTTTGTACAAACAAGGTTTTACCTTTTCTTTTGATAATGAAGTTGGTAGTATTAATGCTTTCTTTAATAATATTCTTTATTTTAAAGCATTACCTTGTGATGGTGTGTATGAAGCTGTATCGGTTGTAGATAATTTAGGAAATAATGTATTATGTATTGATTCTTCTACTAGCTTGGATAAAGCATCTTTGTGGCATTGTCGTCTTGGACATGTAAGCAGGAAACGCATAGGCCAGCTCCAAAAGGATGGAGTCTTGGAGTCGTTCGACCTCAAGTCGGATGATAGTTGTGAGTCTTGTCTACTTGGAAAAATGACAAAATCACCCTTCACTGGTACTTGTGTAAGGGGTGAGGGTTTGTTGGACCTTATACATACTGATGTAGGTGGACCATTCAAAACCGCCACAAGGGATGCTAATCGCTATTATGTGACTTTTATTGATGATTTTAGTAGATATGGTTATGTCTACTTAATCAAACATAAGTCAGAAATTTTTGAAAGGTTTAAAGAGTTTAAACAGGAAGTAGAAAATCAATTGGGCAGGAACATTAAGATGCTTCGATCCGATCGAGGTGGTGAGTATCTTAGTACTGAGTTCCTCGACTATCTTAAGGAGTGTGGGATTATCTCACAATTGACACCTCCCAGGACACCACAGCTGAATGGTGTAGCTGAGAGGCGCAATCGAACTTTGTTGGACATGGTTCGCTCTATGATGAGTCGAGCTTCGCTACCAATCTCTTTTTGGGGGTATGCCTTAGAGACTGCCGCCCACATCCTTAATCTAGTCCCTACAAAGAAGGTTGCCAAAACACCTCATGAAATGTGGACTGGGAAAGTTCCCAATTTGGACCATATCAAGATTTGGGGTTGCGAGGCTTTCATGAGGCGCGAAACTCATGACAAGCTCGAACCTCGAAGTGAAAGGTGTATTTTCATCGGCTACCCACAAAAATCCTTTGGTTACCTCTTCTACAGACCCATTGAGAATGTGGTCTTTGTGGCTAGGAGAGGGGTCTTTCGAGAGAGAGAATTTATAAACCAAGGAGACAGTGGGAGGCAAATTGACCTTGAAGAAATTCAAGACTCAATTGGTGAAGGAACCTCAGACACTAGCAATCAACTTGAGGAGGAAATTCCTGTTGATCCAGCTGACGAGTCTATACTTCCGAGGCGTTCCACAAGGGTTAGGAACACACCTGAGTTTTATTATGGATTTCATATTACTACGGAAGGTGATACATTTATCAGTGACAGTACACTGGTAAATCTGGATGAACCTAACAGTGTTAAGGAAGCCATGGCAGGCCCAGAGTTTGCTAAATGGAAGGAGGCTATGGACAGCGAGATACAGTCCATGTATGACAATCAAGTTTGGAACTTGGTTGACAATGTACCAGGCCGTAAGACAGTCGGGTGTAAATAGATCTTCAAGAAGAAGACCGACATGGATGGGAAGGTGCACACTTATAAGGCTCGACTGGTTGCGAAGGGGTTTACTCAGACTCAGGGTATTGATTATGATGAAACCTTTTCACCAGTAGCAAAGATTAAGTCTATTAGGGTTATGCTAGCCATTGTTGCATTTCATGATTATGAAATATGGCAAATGGATGTCAAAACCGCTTTCCTTAACGGAAAGTTGGCTGAGGATGTTTACATGAATCAGCCAGAAGGTTTTGTCAGTGCAGAGTACCCCAATAGAGTGTGCAAGCTTGAGAAATCCATTTATGGATTGAAACAAGCATCTCGAAGTTGGAATCTTTGTTTCGATGAGAAGGTCAAAGAGTTTGGTTTCTCAAGAAGTGAAGATGAGTCCTGCGTGTATGTCAGAGCTAGTGGGAGTATAGTTAGCTTTTTGGTACTGTATATGGATGACATACTACTCATAGGAAATGACATCCCAACCTTGCAGGAGGTTAAGTCCTGGCTTAGGAAGTGCTTTGCTATGAAGGACCTTGGAGAAGCTACCTATATCCTAGGGATAAGGATATTAAGAGAAAGGAGTAAAAGACTAATTGGACTTAGTCAGAGTATCTACTTGGATAAGGTGTTGAAAAGGTTGAACATGCAGAATTCCAAGAAAGGAGAATTACCGATCCAAAGCAATGCCAAACTGAGCAAGGCTCAGAGCCCGAGTACAGAAGATGAGATAGCTGAGATGAGTCGATTACCTTATGCTTCCGCTGTTGGTTCGATCATGTATGCTATGACTTGTACCCGTCCTGATGTGGCCTTCGCTTTGAGCATGGTCAGCAGATATCAGGGGAACCCTGGCAAGGCTCATTGGACTGCGGTAAAGAATATTCTCAAGTACCTGCGGAGGACTAAGGATTGGATCCTTACCCTTGGTGGGAGTGATGACTTGAGAGTAGCAGGGTATAGTGATGCTAGCTTTCAGACTGATAGGGATAACTTCCGCTCTCAGTCGGGCTGGGTCTTTACCTTAAATGGAGGGGCAATCACTTGGAAGAGTTCCAAACAGGAGACTGTAGCTGATTCGACTTGTGAATCAGAGTACATAGCAGCGAGTGAAGCGGCAAAAGAGGCGATATGGCTAAGGAACTTCATCAGAGACCTTGGAGTTGTACCAGCTATTAAGGAGCCTATGGAGATTTTCTGTGACAGCAATAGTGCGGTTGCCTTAGCCAAGGAACCAAGAGATCATGGCAGATCCCGACACATTGACATAAAATATCACTTCATAAGACACAAGATAGAAGAGGGACTCCTCGTGGCAAAGAGGGTATCGTCAGATGTGAACCCTGCGGATCCCCTTACGAAGGGACTGACGAGGGTGAAGCATTTGCAGCATGCGAGGCGCATCGGGCTGAGGGACGATATTAGTTTTACAGATTAGATAGCCTTTTCTGAAACTTGTAAAATGTAATCGACGTTTGATGATGAATAAAAGTTGTGATTTATTCATGAGTAAGGTGTTGCTATCATTGTCAATTGTTTACTATTGTTTCAGTTTTGCATGTTTTGACTTCCAGAATAATTAATTTATTCAAACTCTCCACAGTCGGTCATATGTCGGAAGTAGGTATGAATCAAGACTGTCATGAATTGGGATTGTAGATGACTAAAGGTGTTTAGCCATAGCAATGGTTGCTACAACATTCATGAGTACTCATAAGTTATGAGTATTGGAATAAACCCACGCTCACTTGTATCACTTCATGGAATTTATCTCGAGTGATCGTGAGACGGTAATATCATATAAGTCTTCAAACCTAGAGATATGAGTTGTTACCTATGAGTTGGTTGTGCATTGATTGCACGTAAACGCATCAGTAACTTGATGTTATAAAACGTGCCTTTGTGTGCAATTTAATAAGTAGTAGAACAAGCATATGAGTCGAAGTTTATCTGTTCCTTCTAGAAATAGAAGCGATATCTGGGCCCCTCGATGATTTTGTGTTGACCAATGTACCGGGCCCGGTCAGAACTAAATTGATGTGTTCAGTTAAGTTCTTTGTCAAACAAATCAGAAATCGAGAAACAACTGCTAGACAATAAGTAAGACATTGTTCCATGTATTTGTCCGGCTGATATCATGAGAGCAGAGGATTATATGATCACTTATCTAAAATGACGCTTCATAGTTCACAAGAGTTTTCGAGAGCTACGATTGCCGGTTGGTTCCTGAAGTAATATAGGCAAATACAGTTATTAGACTTATCCAAGTGGGAGTCTGTTGGATAAGATGTCTAAGTCCATAACTTATTTGGTATATACTTGACCCGACCCGGCATGGTCCATTTGAGTTGCACTTCACCCAAACTAGTTATGGATAATTTTATGAGAGTTGTATAGTTACGATTTATTAATATATTATAAGTTGTAATATATTAATATAAAGTCATGTTACTTAATTAGTTTTAATCTTGAATTAATTATGAATTAATTTAGTGATTAAAAGGAAGACTAATTAAATCATGGGCTATTATATTTATATGGTGTGGGCTAACACTCATTTGGGAATGGGCTAAGCTTATATGGAAGTCCATGGATGATCCATGGAGCTTTTACCCATGGATCCTTGGAAGAGGAAAAGACATGGGTTATTAGGGTTTCACCCTAACCATGTACACTATATAAACAAGCTTATGTTGCATGAAAAACACCCTAATGTGTGTGTAAGTGTGGTGGCCAAAATCAAGAGTTAGTATACTCTCTCATACATTTTTTCCAAGTTTGTGGTGATTTGTGATTTCCATTTGAGGCATTCACATTATTGGTGCTTGGCTCTCAAACTCCAAGGAATCAACAATCAACAAAAGGTATGTAATTCATCTAGTTCTTTTATGGTTAAATGTACCCCATGCCATGCTAGATAGGTTATAAACCTTGGAAAATAATATTTTGCATGTATCTTAGACAAACATAGATCCAAGGTTTAATAGGGTTGCATGTACACTTAGGAAGTGTTAGAATGCTCAAAACCCAACAAACACTCCCTTGGGTGTTCGTGGGTATCTTCGTGGTCGGTTAGGTGAGCACCGCTACCAGATCCACTAATACCACTTGCGCGAATTTGGGTCAGGGCGGCTGTCGTGGCTGCTGCTACCGCTGCCTGAAAAGCAGCTTGGTTGAACTGTGGCAGAGGTAGTGGCGGTTGAGTTGGAGTTATCGGAACAGTACGTCTGTTCGATTTGCGAGGAGGCATCTTTGCTAAAAGAATACAAAGATGAGATGGAATAAGTCTATAGCAGTGGACACAAACCAAAATCTGAAAAGACAAGGTTATCCCAGTTCTGAGTGTATCGAGTCCTGACTTCCACAGGGTTCTGGAAACAATTCATAAAAGAGTCTATGCCTAGTAAACTCTTATGAATTTGAAATGTGTTGAATCATAAAAGTGACCCTCTTGAACTCAGCTACCACAACCATCTCAGCTACCGCAACCATCTTTCTACCGCAACCGCTTCAGCACCCGGAGTTAATCTTGTTCATCAGCAACCGCATCAGCAACCTGAGTCAGCTACCACAGTCAACTTAGCTAGATTACGTTATTTGTCTTTTATGTAATACACTCTATTATCCAGTATGCCTTGCACGGCTGCTTATAGAGTTGTAATCTAGTGTAGTTTCTAAGTCTCTATAAATAGAGACTTACTCTCTTTGTATTCAAAGAGATAAGAAAAGGAACCGATAACTTATGAATTCTATCTGAATACACATTCTGAAGTTATCTCTTATCTTTCTTCACTCATATCTTCTTACTTAAATCTTATCATAATCCTGCTGATCATAATCCCTCTTCGGAGCAAGTCTTTAAGACTTAATCACTAAGCTTGATCTTCCTTATTAACTTGGAGTGAATGCATTCCTTGTTATGAATCAGCTTAAGTGTCTTCTTGATATAACAATTGCTGTCATTTCCATTCCTTTACATTTCCGCAACTAACTCTCTAACTATGTAACTATATTATTGTTGAGCTTTTAGATCCTTTGAGATTAACTATTCCGCATTATACTTGTTCTAACTTTTGTTCAAGTGTGTCTCCAAGTTTTTCTCTCAACAATTGGTATCAGAGCCAAAGTGGTTGCTTTTTGAAAACGGAACTCTGATTTTTCAAAGAGCCTTCTATACCACTAAAGCTCATTTCTTCAAAACAAAAAAAAACAATTTCAAATGGCACAATCATTATCTCGAAATGTTTCCAACAGTGTCGGTGGTTCTAACCGAGCCCCAATACTAGTCGCAAATGAATATCATCACTGGTCACAAAGAATGGAAAGGTACTTCAGAAGACTGGGTAGAGATGTATGGCGATCCGTAGAAGAAGGACCACATGTTCCAGTCCTTACACCAGTCCAAACTGACGGCGCTGCAACCAGGCTAGGAGGAGGTCAACCAGCCATGAGCCGTCCCACCAAGGATGATCTCGATAAAATGGAAAATGATGCTGTTGCTTTTTATGAAATCTCTTGCGGAGTTGCTCCTGACAACTTCGATATTATCATAAATTGCAAATCAGCGAAAGAGATCTGGGATGTTCTCAAAAACCTGTACGAAGGCTCGGAACAAGCACAAGATAAGAAGCTTACTACCGCACTCAACGAGTTCAACAACTTCAAAGCTCATACTGGAGAAAGTTTGGAAGACTCCTTCAAAAGGTTCAACCTGATAGTCACCAAGTTATCCAATGCGGGCACCATCCGCAGTAACCATGAAATCAATCTTCAGTTTCTTAATGGTTTGGGCAGACATTGGACTACGGCGAAGATGATAGTCCAAGGCGATAGAAAGATTCACTCCCTGTCACTTTACAAGCTCTATGGAGAGCTGCAAGCTCAAGAATCCACCGTACTCAAAGACTATGCTGACTTCGGAGGACCACTTGCTCTCATAGCACAAGCTCCACCGCAGTCACCTTACCCTTCCTCGTATGCCACTCTACCGCAGTCATACGAAGCGGATTCTGAATATGATGATGAAGAAGATTTTCAGAAGGCTATTGCTCTGGTTAGCCAACAGTTCAACCGTGTACCACCTCCTTCCTTCCGCAAGAATCAGCAGTTCAACAAACCTCCATTCAACCGTAACTTCGGTTCTCAGAATAACTACTCTCGATTTCCCAAAAGTTCTCATCCACCACCGCAATCTCAGAATATTCAACCAAAGGAGGTACCGCAGTCTCCTCAAATCACTGACTCTGGTACTCCTTCAGAAGACAAGACTGATGTTGTAATTTGTCACAAATGCAACAAAGAGAATCACTTTGCACGAGATTGTAAGGCCAATGTAGTAAAAGACAGAGCATTCTACCTTAGAATGGCTCAAGAATTGGAAGACAAAGAAAAAGCTGAAAAGGCAAGGGCATACGTGGCCCATGTCAAAAGAGACCATCAAGTCTGGTCATCCGGAGACGAAGATGAGGCCATCAGCAGTGTCAAAGGAAAAGGGAAAATCTGCATGCTGTCCACTGCGGATGATGATGGGTCTACAATGTTGAACAAGAACTACTGCTACATGGCAAAGGATGGAACACTAAGCATCGTCGAACAGGTAAAACTCATGATCCAAACTCTAAACTATAGCATGCATGACTGTCAGCCTTACATAGATGATCTTAATGACACTTGTGCTGCCATCCTTACAGACTATAATAAAGCCTTAGATGAGAAGAACATTGCGTCCCAAGAGATGTTCCACGTGAGAGGACGACTGGATAACAAAAGACTTAAGATGGCTATGTTAGAGAAGGACCTAGAGTTAGAAAAGGATGCAAGAATGTTAAGTGAAACCCAATTAGAGATAGCTTTGAACCAGAGAGATTTAGCTCAGAGAGAAATTGTATGCTTAAATCTCTTAATTGAAAAATTGTTTAATGAAAGTGAAGCTATTGAAAATTTGGTAAACAATGGAACCGTGGACAATACATACAATTGGGGTTGGTCAAATGGATATCCTACCTCAATGGATTCCTCACCCCGGTTCAACAAAGACAGACTGTATGTCCCTCCAGACCGAGAATTTCATTTCCCTGTCAATAACAAGACTTTTCCCGAAGATATTAAAACTCACTTCGGTAGACTGCACTACTTAAGCAATAATTGTGTCATTGAGGAAATTGTGCCGGAGGTTTCGGGTCACACATGTGATCAAATTCCTATCTGTGGCACCATCTATCAAAATTCTCAAACTTCATCCGTAGTTGACGAAGAGATTGTTGTTGAGGGCCCCGAAGTCTCAAAAGACTTTCCATCTCTGTCCTCAGACCGCAGTATCTCTCACTGTAGTCAAATGTCCCACAAATATCCCACTGAAGTCCCATCTAAGACTTACTCAGCGGTAGTCAAGACATCCCTACCGCAGTCATCAGTTCAAGGAAATGTAACTCTTCAGCCAATATTTCATGAACTACCCATAGAAAATTTTGAAGTAGGTCAATGTTCCCAAATTCCTGAATCCTCAAGCTCTGATGACTCAACTCCGCGTTTTCAAAATCATTCCAAGAATTCCAGGAAACCGCAGTTGAACAACAATGACTGCGGTTCACCAAAATCTTTGGCAAAAAAGGCTTTTAAAGAAGAAATCAGATCTCGCGGTACTAATAGACAATTTTTTTCAAAAAACAAGAAGCAAGTCAGATTTCCTAAATCCAAAAGTCCTAAAAAATTTGTTTTCTCTCACTACATTTCAAAAAAACTCTTCTTTCAAGAAAACAAACAAAAAGGAAAGTTCAGTTTCAAAAGTCATTCCTACTCCTTCTGACACAACCCAAAAGGGTGTTCAATCTTTTCGAAACTATGTTTTTTCAGGTCTATTCTTCAAATGATCCTAAATGGAAAGGTATTTTACCCACTCCAACACTTTTAAAGTCACGTCAAAATTTCAAATGGAAGGGTATCTTACCAAATCCATCAAAAAGAATTCAGAAATCTACACGTGCTAAAACCTTTCATAAACAGACTTTTTCAAAACCCAAAAACACTCGTGTCAGGAATAACCCATCTTGGACCGGTAACAGATCCAAAGCATCCTTAAAACCGCTGACCAATCACAGTGTTAGATCAAAAGACAAAATCTCCTTTTGTAAATGTCAGTGTAGTTGTCAAAAGGTTTTATCTCATGTCAAATCGAGTCAGAGTTAGAAACCTCGTATTTTTTCAAAAAATCACAACACTCCAAATCTACTCAAACACCCAGGACTAGGCTCAAAAGTTGACAAGAGACCTGTCCCTGCAACCTCAGACCATGCATCACTCAGAAACACATCAATTGTCCCAGGCTCCAAACTTGTTTGGATGGCTAAACTAACCGTGTAATTCTCAGGCTTTGTGCAAGGAGTGGTTAATTGACAGTACCTGCTCCTTGCACATGACCGGAAGGTTAGAGTACCTTCGGGATTTCAGACCTATATGCAATTGTGGAAATGTCACGTTTGGTAACAATGCAAACGGTGTCATCCGAGGTTACGGTGTTCTCACTACGGGGAACTTTTCCATTCAGAAGGTTGCTTATGTAGAAAGCCCTAAACACAATCTCATCAGTGTTGGCCAACTATGTAAAGCAGGACATCGTGTTGAATTTGATGATCAGTTTTGCTACGTAATGACGAGTGATAGAAACAATTGCCTGATCAAATCTCGATCCGAAGGTACCATGTACCCTTTGGATGTTTCTCTAATCATTGGTAAACCGCAATTGTGTTTCTTGTCTAAAGCTGTATCCGAAGTCAGCTGGCTATGGCACCGTAAGCTAGCTCATCTCAACTTCCGGTACATCAACAACTTAGTCACTGGAGAACTAGTCTGCGGTCTCCCTATTCTCAAATTTAGCAACGATACTCTCTGTCCGGCTTTTGAATGTGGTAAGCAGTCTAAAGCAAGTCACCCTCTGATAATGGACTCCTCTATTTCTGAACCACTGGAGCTATTGCACATTGATCTCTGCGGTCCATCAACCGTAGCCAGCCTCCACCACAAGAAGTATATACTGGTTATCGTTGATGACTATACACGCTTCACATGGGTCTTCTTCCTCAGACTCAAATCAGAGACACCGCATATCTTCATCAACTTCATCAAAGAAACCGAACTTCAGATCAAGCTTCCAGTTAGACGCATCTGCAGTGATAATGGAACCGAGTTCACTAATCATCTTCTTAACAGTTTCTTGGTGTCCAAAGGCATTTCTCACAACTTCTCAGCACCCTACACACCGCAACAAAATGGTGTAGTAGAAAGAAGGAACCGCACACTAGTAGAAGCAGCCAGATCCATGCTTAACTTCGCCCAACTTCCTCTCTACTTCTGGGCTGAAGCAGTAGCAATCGCATGCTTTGTCCAAAACCGAAGTATCGTGTGCAAACGCCTCAATAAAACACCATATGAGGGCCTTAACAACAGCAAGCCCAATGTTCGCTTCTTTCATATTTTTGGGTGTAGATGCTTCGTGATCAACAACAGAGATCAGCTCAACAAGTTTGCAACGAAGTCCGACGAAGGCATATTCCTTGGTTACTCCACTAACAAGGTTGCTTATCGAGTGCTCATCAGGCGTACAAGGCTGATCATTGAAAGCTTCGATATGAAATTTGATGATTCTCACATCCGCGACGCCCCTCCATCTACTGAAACCACCGCAATCATGGAAAGTGACATTCCTGCCTCTTCAGGTCCCTTGAATCTAGTTGAAGTCAACTATGAGGATCTTTTCGATCCTATTGAAACGGCGAAACTATCCGAAGTTCTTGTGTCACCCGCAGCTCAACAACAACATGCTGATGTTTCTGGACCATCTCTATCTGAAGTAGCCTCTCTCAATACTTCCACCTCTCCGGTTGAGGGGGAAAGATCTACTCCGGATCTAGCCGCAACCGTCGAGGTTCCAGTACTTGATGTTGTTCAAATTCCTGTCCGCAGAGAAGCATTACCATCAAACGTATCTTCGGATTCGGATGATGAACTCATAGAAAATATCGACACTAGAACTGATCCAAAGATTGTCACTCTCCCATCGGCAGTCCAGGGGGAACCTTCTCAGGTTCCAGAGGAACTCCTATCTGCAACCCAGGGGGAACCTCTCCCAACTGCTCAAGAGAATTCCGTTCCAATAGATCAAGATGACTCAGCAGGATGTTCTCAAGTCTAGGGGGAACTGTCATCTCCAACCGCAGATTCCTCTGACATTCAAGATATTCCCTCTACCGCAGCTGCTGATCATCTGCTGCCACGTCTTCATGTATGGACGAAAGACCACCCACCAGGTCAAATCATTGGGAACCCATCCGCAGGCGTCCAGACTAGATCTTCCAAGGACCTATCTGATCACTGCCACTATGCAGCATTTATGTCCTCGATAGAACCCAGAACGATCAAAGAAGCATTGCTTGAACCTGACTGGATAGCTGCAATGCAAGAAGAGCTTGAAGAATTTCAAAGAAATAAAGTTTGGCAGCTCGTTCCGAAGCCACGTGGTCACTCCATTATTGGCATTAGATGGGTGTTCAAAAATAAGTTGGATGAATCTGGTGCGGTAGTCAGAAATAAGGCAAGGCTAGTTGCAAAGGGGTATAATCAACTTGAAGGCATTGACTACGATGAAACGTATGCTCCGGTAGCACGCATGGAAGCTATCCGGATCTTTCTAGCATACGCAGCCCACAAAAACGTCAAGGTACACCAAATGGACGTTAAGAGTGCCTTTCTCAATGGGGAACTAAAAGAAGAGGTTTATCTTCAGCAACCTCCAGGCTTTGAAAATGTTAAATTCCCAGACCACTGCTACAAGCTCGAAAAGGCAGTCTACGGTCTGAAGCAAGCCCCAAGAGCATGGTATGAGACTCTTTCTGAATTCCTTATCTCATCTGGGTACAAGAGAGGAGTGATTGAACCCACACTATTCAGAAAAGCAAATGGCGACCACCTCATGATGGTACAGATATATGTGGATGATATCATCTTCGGTTCGACTGATCAAGGCATGGTGGATGAATTTGCTAAGCTCATGACCAACAAGTTCAAAATGAGCATGAATAGAGAGATTAATTTATTTTAGGTCTTCAAGTGAAACAAGTACCGCAAGGCATATTCATTCATCAAGAAAAATACACCACTGAACTATTGAAGAAATATTCTATGGACAACTGTTCATCTGCTAAGGTCCCCATGGCCTTTGGTTATAAGATCTCTGCTGATCCCTCAGGCGAATCTGTGGATCACAAGACTTATAGAGGCATCATCGGCTCTTTGATGTACCTCACTGCAAGCAGGCGAAACATTGTCTTTGCAACTGGTGTATGTGCAAGGTATCAGGCTGACCCAAAAGTCTCACATATGACCGCAGCCAAACAGATACTACGGTACCTGAAAGGAAGCAAATCTCTTGGTCTATGGTACCCCGCAGGCAATGACTTCAGTCTGCAAGCTTTCACATATGCGGATCATGCCGGATGCAAGCTCGATCGAAAAAGCACTTCAGGAGGATGTCAATTCTTGGGTGAAAGACTAGTCAGCTGGTCCTCAAGAAAACAAAGCTGTGTCTCTCTATCAACTGCAGAAGCCAAGTATGTGGCCGCAGCCAGTTGTTGCTCTCAAGTCCTTTGGATGAAAACTCAACTAATGGACTACGGGTATAGAATGTTGCGGATACCGATCTATTGTGACTCTGAAAGTGCTATTGCTATTTCTCACAATCCAATTCAGCACTCCAAGACTAAGCACATTGAACTACGGTATCATTTCATCAAAGACCACATCTTAAAAGGTAATATTGAACTCATCTTTGTCCCTTCTCATGAAGAGATTGCTGATGTGTTCACAAAAGCGCTCGATTCAACAAAGCTTAACATCTTCCTGCAAATGTTAGGAATGATAAATCCAGACCCGCAATTCTTTTTGAATTTTTAGCTACCGCAGACCATCCTTGGCCTCCGTTGCGGTTCTAACTGAGAATTACATGGGATAGATGATTTTGGTACCGCTGTCTAGGTACCGCAACCAGATATCATACGTATCTCTCATGGGTCTTTATGGTCTGTTATGACTAATCTTTGTACAAGTGTTTTCCTCAGTTTCTCACTACAGTCCTTCCTTGTTCATCCGCAATGACGTTTCTCAACCGCAATGAAAGTTTCATCCGCAATGACGTTTCTCAACCGCAATGAAAGTTCCATCCGCAATGACGTTTCCAACTGCAATGAATTTTCCATCCGCGATCATCATGATAATTTCTCAACAGTTTTATCAACTCTTGAATCTTTGTGTGCTATTTAATGATCCTTCATTAAATTAAACATTAAAGACAAAAAAAACATTCTCTTTAGAAACTGTCACATTCTCCTTCTGAATAATCCTTGTATCAGACCTATTTTAGGGATGATGACAAAAAGAACGTTTTTCAATAAACTCATCCTTAATTTGTCCTTTCCTCTCCCCAATATATCCCATCCGTTACAACTTCCTCTCCCATCACCCCCTCGATCACCTGACGTATTGACATGCGTCTGACTTTACATTAATTGCAAACCCGTTTTAATTATGTGTGGCTGAGATTTAATCCAAAATTCATAGATTCCCCCCAAAACCCCAATCGACATTTTACCCTATCCTTACCATTTACCTACGGTTAAACACTTTTTTACCCCCCTTTATAAACCCATCTTCTTCCCCAACAATACTTTACGTTTTCTGAATATCGATTCTTTCTCCCAAATTCCTCAAAACCTTCAAAACTTTCAAGAACTCTGTTTTCTTCTCTCAAATCTTCAACAATGGTGAAATCAGGTGCATCAAAGAAGCAATCCAAGGCTTCAGGTTCTCTAAATCCAACAGGTTCCGACTCTCCAACAATCGCTTCAAGTAATTTCAGAGCAATATTTGAAGATCATCCTTCATATAATGCTCCCATCAAGCTTATGATCAAGTTTCTCAGGAACCACCCTCTGTTCGGTCCATTCAATGCATTTACAGACGTTGTTCCAGTTTCTACTCTATTCAAATGTGCATTCTCTGCATATCGCCCAATGGAAAACCCCCAAGAAGTTCACCTCAATCTCATGAACGATTCTTTGGTCATCTTGTCCAAAGAAAAGTTCTTAAATGCCATTAATCTTCTGGTTCACCCCTCCATCAAGATTTTCTCACCTTCAATGGCAGATGTTACATCCGCACTCTACCAGATGGGGTATCAGAAACCAATTCAAGGGAGTGGTGAGTTCAAAAAAGAATCAACTGCCTGCGGTATGGCAGCTTGTGTGTCATTTTGTCATCCGCTGCCTATCCGGCAGAACCGGAGGCATCGACAACATGGGACTGAAGCTACTGGAATTGGTATGGAGCATCTACACAGGCCACGACGTAAACTATGGACAAATCCTTTGGGACGACTTCCTCCAATACATTCCCAAAGAGCACCCAAGGGAGAACCCAACTGAGCTCACATTTGCACGGTTTTGGTCACTTTGCATCTCAGACTTACATGCGGATGCTGGAATAGACATGGGTAGTGACATCAACTTTTTCATCACTAAGGATCTTAAAAGGTACAACCCTTCTTCTGATCAAACGATATTTGGACCGATCCGCAGACTCCCTACTCATATCCTTTCTTCTCTTGGTCTTGAGACTGCTGATGTCTCAGACCATATTGAGGCTACGGAAGGTATTGCCCCATACCCTCCTACCCCGCCTCTTCCATCCGCAGCCATTATCCCTGAGGGTACCGCAGTCCCCTCTTCCACTACACTATCCAATCTTTCTCAAAGAAGAAAGCAGTTGGCAACCAATAAACAAAGAACATCCAAGAAGGATGCTCCTAAACGAACCGCACCCACCAAGAAATGCAAAACAAAACCTGCCCCAATCATATCTAGCAGTGATTCAGATGAGGATATGCATCCAATCTCTATCTTCAAGAAAAGGAAAACAACCGATACCACTATCCATATGCGTGACCGGACCGATGCTGAAGCCTCTCAACAGGCTCCAGATGTCCTTGGGGTGCCCGCACACCCATTCGACACCACCATCATTTTCCAGTCAGACTCAGTAAGTGAGTCTGATTCTCAACTACGTGGAGACTCCCCCCCCCCCTAGTGCACTCCCAAGAGGACGACACTGGTTCACGCCCTAAGGTCTCCAGGGCTTCCCGACTGCATTTCTTTTCACCAGAGGAGTTGTGCTCCATCCTTTTTTCTGTCACCCAAACACTACAAACACCTTCCCACCCGCAGGGCACTTCTTTCGCCCATGCCAGAACTGAGCAGAGGCCACACTTGACCACGGGTCAAGGAGACCGAGGAAGCTCAGGAAATCCTACTCTGCTTTCATCTTTTACAGGTGGTTTAGGCACGGTGAGCACAAATGTGCAAGGATCTGTGGACCCGAAGGACACTTCGGTGCGCTTTGACGGATTTGACCATGATGCATCCAATGACTCTTGGTTACAGTACAATTCGGTAACTGAGTCAGACAAGAAGAAGTATGTTGCATTCCAAAGGGCTTTCCAAGCCCGCAAGGAACAACAAATCAAGCAGCAACAACAAAAAGAACAGGAGATCCAGTCTGTGGCTAGATATTGGGCAAATGCCATCAGCAATGCCAGTACCGTAGCCACCATTCAAAAAATTCAGATGCCTGAAACAATTTCCAAAGCTCAAGCTTCATGTGCAGCTGCAGGTACCTCCAAAGTTCCTCCTACTCCAACTCCCATTCCATCTCCCACTCCTACAGTCAATCCATCACAAGACGAAGAACCTGCAATCGAACTCAGTTCAGCTCCCACCTTCGGTCTTGATGATGAAGACATCCAAGAAGTAAACAAGCCAAGCCCTTCTGATGATGACCTCATGATGTTTGAAGAAGAGGAGTCCAGCGGTTCTCAACATTCGACTTCCATGCCTAAAGAGAATAAGAAAAAGAAGAAGAATGTTGTCACCCGGAAGGAGTTCATGAGCCTTCAAGCCAAAATCGATCAGATCCTGGCTGCGGTCCAGCCTACTCAACCGCAACCTGAAGAAACTCCAGGACCGCAGTCACTGATTGAAAGAATAGAGCGTCTGGAAACAAGGGAACGCATGGCTGCTGAACGAATCTCTCTCAAAGTAGAGATGGGAATCCGGTCCCTTAACAATAACCGCAAGGCTGACCACAAGGACTTCATGGCTGTAGCGGAACGCCTCATTACTGAGGTGACCGCAATCAAAACGGATCTTTAAGCGGCCATTGCGGATCAAGCTTCTCAGTCTCAGAAATTGATAGATGAGACTGATACTGCTTATGAGTCCACTATCTCTGTTCTTCAAGCAACCATCAACAGACTGCAGAAATCCCTTTCCTCCAACTTCCATGGCCCTGAGATCCTCCAGCTCACCAAAGAAATCCACAAGTTGCTCTTCAGCTCCTCCACTCCAAACAACCAACATTTGGCAGAAGCTTTCAAAGCTCAGTTCCAAGAAGTCTTCAACAAGGTGGATGGACTTAAGCAATGGCTTGAGGAAGCACCGGGGTTGCATCCCTCAAGAGGGGGAAGTGATGAAGAACAAGAAGTCCATCACTCTGATACTTCTATTCATCAGAGTCCCCCCATCATCACTGAAAAAATTCCCACACCACCGCAACCATCTCAACATACTCCATCTCCTCACACTTCACCTCCAAAAGATACTCCCAAAAAGCCAGAGACTCCTCCGCACTTCAAGAACTTGGCTGAAAACATGTCTTCTCCTAGCACCACAGACTCCCCTGCCACCGCTCAAAGGAAGCATGATTGGAAAGCAGCCAAGCTGGCAGAGTTAATTTGGAGAGAATGCGGGTTTGACACCATGATGGATGAGTCCTTGATCAATTCTTGGATCAATCCGCACCGCAGGCTCCTAGACGAAGATTACAGACCGCACCTCACTTATGTTGAACCCCCTGCTGATGGATACTGGGATATACCAATTTCTCCAAATGCCAAGTACTTCACTGTATTTGAGCAGTTTGACCAAAGCCTTCCAGATCACAAGAGACTGCCAATGGAGTTTGAGAGACTTAGTCTTTTTCATGCTAAACATGCCTCCTCCATTGAAAACATATGGTCTAACGACAGACCATCCGCAGTCAAGAACTACAAAGTCAGGAAATTTATGAAGGCTGACTACATCCAGTATACCCTCACCAGAAGGGAGCATGACTACATCCGCACCCAGGCAGACTTTCCTTGTATGAATCCGGAAGAAATCTTCCTTATTGCCAGGGTGTTCCAAAACAAGTCAGAAAAGCACCCTAAAATGCAGATAGCGCTTGAAAAAGCCAACTCTTTTCTCAGGGATACGGTCTGTGACTTTGCCAAGATAGATGCGGATATCTACCCCACCATCCTCAAGAAGTTTGATCTCCCACCTTTTGAACCTGTGCCAATGCCTTCCGAAGGCTTCCAAGAAAGATCTCTAGGCGCAACAAACTACCCTGAACTTGGAGTCATATTCAAAAGGAAGACTGACAACGTCAAATATTTCATTCCTATGACTGCCATGCACCGCCTGACCAAGAAACAACTTGACATCTGCCGGACTGCAATTGAAAGATCTAAGCATACTACCGCAGAAGTCAAGTTCGAGATCACAAGAAGAATCACATGGATGGAAAACGTCAGGAAGTTCTGGTGGATTTTGATCAAGTTCCTCAAACTTGATAGCTGAACCGGAGTTAAAGAGGACACTTAGGGGGGAATTGTTGAATCATAAAAGTGACCCTCTTGAACTCAGCTACCGCAACCATCTCAGCTACCGCAACCATCTTTCTACCGCAACCGCTTCAGCACCCGGAGTCAATCTTGTTCATCAGCAACCGCATCAGCAACCTGAGTCAGCTACCACAGTCAACTTAGCTAGATTACGTTATTTGTCTTTTATGTAATACACTCTATTATCCAGTATGCCTTGCACGGCTGCTTATAGAGTTGTAATCTAGTGTAGTTTCTAAGTCTCTATAAATAGAGACTTACTCTCTTTGTATTCAAAGAGATAAGAAAAGGAACCGATAACTTATGAATTCTATCTGAATACACATTCTGAAGTTATCTCTTATCTTTCTTCACTCATATCTTCTTACTTAAATCTTATCATAATCCTGCTGATCATAATCCCTCTTCGGAGCAAGTCTTTAAGACTTAATCACTAAGCTTGATCTTCCTTATTAACTTGGAGTGAATGCATTCCTTGTTATGAATCAGCTTAAGTGTCTTCTTGATATAACAATTGCTGTCATTTCCATTCCTTTACATTTCCGCAACTAACTCTCTAACTATGTAACTATATTATTGTTGAGCTTTTAGATCCTTTGAGATTAACTATTCCGCATTATACTTGTTCTAACTTTTGTTCAAGTGTGTCTCCAAGTTTTTCTCTCAACAAAATGACCATCCTCGAATGAATATCTGTTACCTGAATAACTGATACCAGTTGCATGTAAGAAAATAATCCTAACACATAATGTGAGCAGTGTTTCCACTCGCTCATTAAGTTAACAAGATTATTATTTATTAGTGTGACGCATAAGACATTTTGGTTACTTCGTTTGATCCTTCTTTGAAAACTTCTCCTGAACTTGCTCTTGTTCCTCCTGGATTCTCCTGTTGTTTACTACGAGGAAGTGGTTACATCTATCTGGGTTTGTCGTACGAGAATGGAAGTGACTAAAGAATCTATGAGATTTAAGGTAACTTTATGGGGTGATCCTTACAGAGTCCTCCTATAATTGCACAATGTATACAAGTTGTATATAACTTAATATTAAATAGACCTTCGAATAAGTGATCCTACTCCAAAACCACAACCAAACAAGGAACAGGTAGTGGAGCGTAGATCACAAATTCTAAGTCTATAAATTCTCAATTATATATAACCTTGGAAGTATGCATTGCAAGATTATAGACCTATCCGTAAGGGTCTTTTAAGTTATCACAGAAGTTATTTGTATAGTGCCTAAAATACTCCTATAGTATTTTAATGTAATCTTCCTGGTATGTTTCAAACTTGTTCTCACGTTATAGAATCATAGAATACTCCCGTAGTATTCTAACTCAAATGTACTTGATCTAGTATTCTCTCGACTGGTGTTTAGGTAAGTTTTAAGACCGTTGCAACACCACATCACTCCCAAACACATGTCGGTCACATCTCGAATGAATATAGTTGATCAGGCTATATTGATCCTAGCTATGATTACATAACTGTTCAGGTTTGACGACAGTGTTCAACCTTTAAATACTTTAGTTATGTTCTTCTTGTGATACTTGGTCTAGTATGTACATGTATAAGCAAGTAGGTATATTTTTATAACTTATCGTTATACTTTTAAGCTATACCATTATCCAGAGCACTTAAGCCCCATTGTATTTATAGTTGTATATCTTTTATCGGTTGATATACTTAGTTCACTATAAACAATGCTCTAATACCAATCTGTCACACCCCAAAACCGGAACGGCGGAAACGTTATGGGGTGGAGGACGTCATGTTTAGTATCACAAGACATGCATTATAGTAAGCAAAGTAATGAACAACCATTTCATTAGAAAGAAAGTGTTTACAAGGTGTGTGTTTAGAAAACATAGAATACATAAGCAAATAACAAACAAGACTTGAAGCAATACTGCTCCATCTTCTGAATTCCCAGCACGAGTACCTGTCTACTAGACTCCTGAGAATACAAGTTATTTGAAAGAGTTGATCAGCAATTAAGCTGGCGAGTTCATAAGATTTTAGTGATGTAGTATTAGTAAGAAAGTTTGTAGAAAGTTGTAGAAAATTGTAGTAAGTTCTGTTTAGAAAAGTTTGCCTGTTCCTCCAGGAAATTCTATATTTCCTGCTTTGATGAAAGATAAGTAAAAATGACTCAACAGTCCTTTCTATGAGTATTAAATGGATACAAGTTATATAAAACCCAGAGTAAACAAACAATCGATTGTGTGTATCTACCCTAAGCCCATAACCAAACAAGGAACTGGAAATGAGGCGGAAAGCACACATCCCATTGGTTGTTGGATCCTTGTTGTATATAACCCTGGTGTATTCCCTTGGTACTCACGGAGTTAACTGTAATAGTTCCTTTATATTTGAAGAAATATTCTTTAAGAAAACTCTTATTTCTTATAATAAAATAGTAACCACAGTGGTTCCTTTTATAATTACTTGGTTTATACTCGTTATATATAATCTAATACCGAACAGATAGTTAATTATGTGGATCTGCCCTAAGCCCACAACCAAACAAGGAACAGGAAATGTGGCGGAAGGCACACATCCAACTATCTATCGGTTATTAATTATATATAACTCTGATGTATAATCTAAGGTATTATAGAGCTATCCACTTAAGGTCCTTGAAGTTATCCTGGTTTAATAAAATGGATTAAACCCTTAACTGGTAAGTTTCTAGCTTTGTAAACCAAACGTTATGATTCGTATAGTATGTTTCGTTCTAGAAAACTGTGCATTGACTCTGTGTTCTATGACTTGACCCATACCTGGTACCATTATGATGACTCAATGTATACTGGACATATATATCTAGAATCGAATAGATAATAGACTGGGTGAATCTGTTCCAAGCCCACAACCAAACAAGGAACAGGAAATGAAGCGGAGAGCACACATCCTATTACCTGTCGGATTCTACCGATATATATGTATCCTTTGATGTATACATTAAGGAATCATAAGGTTAGCATTATGGTCCTTTCTACTAAATGTAGCCTTCTACCAAGGCATCAAATGTTATGTATGTATGTTTCTTGTATGAGTGTGTATTTTCCCGAGTGAAACTATCATTAACAAAATATAGTTTATACATTAATGAATATGTGAAAAGATCACAAAGTAAATGTAATAGGGAAAATAATGTTTTGCCTCAGCAGTGACACTGCTGGTTATAAAGTAATAAAATACAGACCCCAAGTAGTATTAAATGTACAATACGCCTCGGGGAGTCTCTTTTGCCTTTAATCCTTAGTAGGTTAATTAAAGGTTTAAATGTGAACCCGTATATAACTCGGAAGATATTTTATTACATTTTATCACCTCGTGTCTGCTAACCCAGATACGTGTAATCGTACCAGTGTCAATGCAAAGCCGGAAATATATATTATTGAGTTTATCACCTCGTGCCTCCTAGTCCTAGTACGTGAAATCGTACCAGTGTCAATGCAAAGCCGGAAAGATATATTATTGAGTTTATCACCTCGTGCCTGCTAGTCCTAGTACGTGAAATCGTACCAGTGTCAATGCAAAGCCGGAAAGATATATTATTGAGTTTATCACCTCGTGCCTGCTAGTCCTAGTACGTGAAATCGTACCAGTGTCAATGCAAAGCCGGAAAGATATATTATTGAGTTTATCACCTCGTGTCTGCTAGTCCTAGTACGTGAAATCGTACCAGTGTCAATGCAAAGCCGGAAAGATATATTATTGAGTTTATCACCTCGTGCCTGCTAGTCCTAGTACGTGAAATCGTACCAGTGTCAATGCAAAGCCGGAAAGATATATTAACGTGTTTTTCCCGGTACTTAGTATAGTATGTTCCCCTCTGTACTTGTTATAGTGTGTTCTTCTCTGTACTTGTAATAATATGCTCCTCTCTGTTTCTCTTTATTGTGTGTTCCCTTTTTGTTATCGTGTGCTGTATCTAGTATGAACTGAATCTATAAACTATACCTATTATAGTTCACTAGTAATGTACTTGAACTGTTGTGGAAAAGACTCATTTTACTACTAAGTTATACTGGTACTTTAAAAACGGAGTTTTGTTAAACTATAAAGTAACATAACTTGAAAAGAGTCTTTGAGATGTTTTGACAACTTATAAATGACATAAGTAATCCTTTTGAAAATGTTTATAACAAACAATTACACAATTAACATTGTGTTCAACTTGTATTCCCCCCCCCCCCCTTAAAACATTTAAAACAGTTAAAAGATTCATTACGAGGTATGAACTCACCTGATGTGGGTGATTCAACGAATACGCGTGTAAGGATGAGAAGTTCCACGAATGAAGTCCCGAGACTTAACGAGTCCTAAATGACATATAATGACATATATTGACATAAATATAGTGTTTAGAAGCAACCAAATGCAAGGAAACACCTTACGGGACTAGAAAACACTTTGTCCAAGTGTTGGAATCACATGTGATTCACTAAATGGGAGTGTACGGCCACTTTGAGGAGTGTGCGACCATGGGTGTGCGGCCAACATGTGTGTGCGGTTGCACACAGGAGTGTGCGGCCGTATAGAGGGGTGTGCGGTCGTATACAGGGGTGTACGGTCAGCATGTGTATGTGTGGTTGCACACAGGGGTGTACGGTCATCATGTGTGTGTGCGGTTGCACACAGGGGTGTGCGGTCAGCATGTGTGTGTGCGGTCGCACACACCATAAGATCACGAGTTATGGGTATTTCTAAGGACTTGAACAAGTGTTCTTAACAAGATTCAAGCATTGGGAAGAAGTACTTACGATCCGGAAGCTCGAGAAGGCTCAAAATCACCAAGAACAAGTGTGTGTTCTTGGTGTTCTTGGTGAAATGGATGAAGATTTGAAGATCTAGGCTGAAAATCGGATGATAGTTGAGAGAGAAATCGAGTTCTAAGCCTTGGAGAGTGAAAAGGGATGAAAGAAGGCTAAGCCCCTCTTATATACACGAGAGTGTGCTGCCAGGAGAGGGGTGTGCGGCCGCACACCCAGTGTGCGGCCGTACACTCCTGACGTTAGAGTGTAAGGCCCAGATTTGATGCTAGAAGTGTACGCGATCCCTTTCTATGCTCAACGCTTGAATGTACTGACCTTTGGACCTTTAAACAGACTCCAAACGAGGCTAAATGATAGCAGAAATGAGTCTAACATCCAGTTGACTTGACTGGCTAAGCTTTGCAAGGCAAAATTTTAAAAATTTTCGGGTTGTCACATAACTGGGGTTTATTTCCTCTCTCTAGTCTGGGTGGGTCTCAATCTCTCTCCTCCGAGCAAAAGACTACAGCTCGGAGAGGGAACGATACCGATGAGTCGACACAAACTCCCTGATCTCAGTCCTGAGCATGATCAAGTAACGGGACATTTGAACCCACTCTGAGGTAGCATACTCAGGGCAGAAAAGAGTTCTCTCAGTAAACATCTTGGTGATCTCTGTCACTAACTTTGTCGTCTCCTTTTAGTGACAGATACTCCTAGGCTAACCTCTCCCTCTTGACCAACAGAACATACTCAACACAAAACATATCAAGGAATTGCTCCCAAGTCACTACGATCCTCTCCGCAGGAGATAAGCACTGGTTACTAGCTTCCACCAGTCCTTCGCCCCCAACCGAAGAAGGTTCAAGGCGAACTCTGTTGGGTTAGGTGTCTGAGCCCATAACTATAATTGGTATGTACTTGACCCGAGAGTAGCATGGTCCATTTTGGTTTGTCTTCATCAGGACAATTTGATAGGATGGATATTTGAGTAAGAGGTTATTTGTGATTTATAAATATATTATAAGTATTATATATATATATATATATATATATATATATATATATATATATATATATATATTAATTGAGAAATCATATTATTTAATTAGTAATGATCAAGAGTTAATTTGGAATTAATTTAGTGATCAAAAGAAACTAATTAAATTAACGGGGACTGATTATATAAATCAGTGAGATATATGGTTTGGGCTAATGATCCATGATTAATTTGTAATGGGCTAATCTTATGTGAAAGTCCATAAATTATTAGTCCAAATAAGTTATGGATCATAATCATAAGTGTAAGAATGAGGGTTACATATAACTCTTGGAATTCTACACTATATATGTAACCCACTAAAGCCAAAAATCGAACCGAGGGTGGATTATTCTAATGATGGACTATTTATTGTGCTCCATAACCTCTCTCATTATTCTCCAATTGTTAATGATGTTTGTGACTTGTTTGAGGCACAAAACTTGGGGTGCTAAGCTCTTGAAAGGCCAAATTCAACAAGATACAACAAGAGGTAATCTTCTAACTTACTTTTATGATTTATATGTCAAAATTCTATGCTAGTTGTAGGCTTCATGCTTTGGAAATATTATTGCATGTATAATTAGAGAAAACTTAGATCCAAAGCTATTAGGGTTGTATGTGCACCATAGGAGCGTTATAGTACCTAAAACCCAACAGTGGTATCAGAGACATGTGTATTTTTTTGTTATATTGTTGCTTGGTAAATTGTTCAAAGTTGAAAAAACTGAAAATCTGCACTCTGATAGGGGGGACTCGACGAGTCCATGAGCTGACTCGACGAGTTCAGCAGTCTGTTTGGAGTTTTTCGGGTTTTTTGGCCAGAATTGGATTTGGATCATTACCTTAAATTGTTTTGTATCATAAAATCTGTTATTTCTGACATGGTAATGATTATCCCATCCAATTAAAAGATAAATTGTCAAATTATAAAATAATTACTAGATTCTATGATAAACTAATTATTAGTGTAATTTGATTTGAAATTATCTTACTACAAAAGTTGTATTATGATCAAATTGGTAAAAGATAAACTGGTTATTTTATTAAGTTTAAAATTTGATCTAAATGTTTTTGGAGAGTTACAAAACTTGGTTTTAAGTTTTAGAATTCTAAAAGTTTTTTTAGGAGTTACAATATTTGTCATCAAATTTGGAACTCAAAAGTTTTTGAAGAGTTTCATAACTTGCCCTCAAGTTATGGAACATGAAAAGTCTCATTCATAAAAAAACACATTAACTCCATAAGTTATGGAATCCAAAAGTTTTCAAGAGTTACAAAACTTGCCCTCAAGTTTTGGTATTTGAAAAGTCACAAATTATGAAACATTGAATTCAAAACTTAAGTAATTTGAAAAGTTTTTCAAAAGTGTAACTCAAGGGCTCATAACTTAAAAAATTAATTAAATAGTTTTAATTTTGAACTTTTATGTTTAGAACATTGATGTTTTGAATAAGTTCAATTACTCGATTATGGACTTTATTAATAGTTAACTAAATGTTTAATTAAAAGAGTATTACTAAATCCATAATCATATGGTTTAAATTTAATTAAATTAAAAGTCTAATTTATAGTTTAAACCACCTAGTATTTAAAATGTTTAAAATACACCCTTATACTAAATAATATTAAAAGTTTAATGTATTATATATGTATAAGTTAAAAAGTCAGTCTTACCGTTAGTAGGCCTCATTCACGAAGCTGGTCTATGAGGGGTGTTTAAGGAAGCGGCCTGTAAAATGACCACCATTGGGTATACACTCTTACCCACCACACCCTTGACCAGTGGAGGGTCATTATCCGAACGGGTAGGATAGGACACAAACTCCCACTAAAAGTAACTAAACATTTATAAATTCCCAATCTTAGTTACTTAGGAAAAATGTGAATTTGGTTCTAACCCATGAAATTTCACTTTGCACCTTGCTAAGTCATTAGTGGAGCGTGTGTGGTTATTCGGCACACTAATTTGGGACTAGCAAGGGTGGCAAAAGGTATCTTGATGCTAATCATGGATCAACGGAGCGTGTGTGGTTAACCGGCACATTGATTAGATGTGAAGGGTTTTAAGCATTCTAACACTACTATTGTGTACATGCAACCCTAGATGCTTTGGATCTATGTTTTCTCTAATATAAATGCAAACTTTGTTTTTCCAAAGCATCATCCTAACTAGCATACAATGGAGTATCTTTACTACAAAATTCTAATTAGATGACATACCTTTTGTTGTAGCTAGAAACCTTGGACCTTTAAGAACTTAGCACCAATAGTGTGAATGTCTCAAATGAAATCACAACACACCTAGGACAAAGGATAACTTGAGAGAAGGTGTCTTGCACTCAAATTCAGCTAGCTTTTCCAAAGAACACATGTGTGTAGCCGATTTCATGAGCTAGGGGCTTCTTATATAGTTTGGGTTAATTAGGGTTACACCATGAAAACCCTAATGTACATGACCTTCCATATTCCTCATGCTCCATGGGTTTAAACCTCCATGGATCATCCATGGGTCACCACATGGGTTTAGCCCAACATAAAGAACTATGGATCATAAGCCCACATTATAAGAATGAATGATTTACATAATTAATCCCCATATATTTAATTAGTCTCTTTTGATCACAAAATTAATTCCAAATTAATTCTTGATCAATACTAATTAAATAATATGACTTCATATTAATATATTAGAACTTATAATATATTAATAAACCATAAATAACCTCTTCTCAAAAGTTCATCCTATCAAATTGTCCTGATGATATGCAACCCAAATGGACCATGCTACTCTCGGGTCAAGTACATACCAATAATAGTTATGGGCTTAGACACCTAATCCAACAGTCTCCCACTTGGATAAGTCTAATAACTATAATTGCAAGTACGACTCTAAAATCCCGACTAGCAGTCGTAGCTCTTAGAAGTCGATGTCGAACTTTGACCTAGTCAATGACGCGTCCATTAGATAAGGGATCATATATTCCTCCATTCTAGATATCGTATGGACTGAGACACAGATTTAAAATCATTCTCTTTGTCCATCTGTTGTTTCCCGATTTCCGATTTATGAAGACCGACTAATTAAACAAATCAAATCAGTCCAGGCTTGGCCAAGCGCTTAGGGGTGTCATCACTAAATCATCGAGGGGCCCACAAATATTTCTTTTATCCCTCCAAGGGTAAAAGGAATGGATAAACTTCGAATCATATGCTTGCTCTATCTACTTATCAAATCACACACAACGATATGTTTTATAACACCAAGTTACTGGTGCGTTTACATATGTCAATGTGCAACCGAATTGTAACTACAACTCACATGTCACCGTTTCAAAAAATAAGATATTATCGTCTCACAATCACTCGTGATAAAATCCAAGAAGTGATTCAGATGAGCGTGGGTTGAATCCAATACTTGAATCCTATTCCAGGAGTACTCACGAACACTGCAGCTATGTCTAAAACACCTAGACAAACTACAGACCCATTCATGACAGTCTTGCCTCAATACCTAGTTCCAAAGTATGATCGACTGTGGATGGTTGGAATAACCTAGTTATTCGGGAAGTCAAAACATGCAAAGTGAAACACAATAATAATATTAATCCTATATGGCCCAAAAACTTTTGATTCATATTGATTACTCATTATTCATTGTATGATATTTCGAATATTCAACTTAATACTTGAACTAAAACAATAGCTATGCCATGCTCCAAGCATGCACACTATGTTTGTCTAAACAATAGTTATGTCATGCTCCAAGCATGCACACTATGTTTGTCTATGGTCCTTACTTTGTGAAATAGATCAATTGAAAACATTTTCAATGAAACTCATTTCACAATTCCAAATCTCTATCACCAGTGTAAGAATTCCAAATTCTTGTCACTGCCAGACTGTGTTAGATTCTAAACTATCATGCAATGATTCCTTTGTAATGTCTAGGTACCAAAAGTCATGGAGATTTGACAACAAACATTACAAAGTATTCCAATGGAGAGTAATTCCATGGAAAAGAAGTCTCAAATTCAAAGTACATTCCTTTGAACATCCTTCTTGCATTAAGTTTTCTCATCTTACACAAATTTAGAGAATAACTTCCACTTATGGAAACATTTCCATATTCCCATTTTGACCATCACTTCTGAACAAGAGTTACCTCTTCTCAGAGTATGTCAGTATGGTCCTTTCCAAAATTTAAAATATACTTCCAATTGTCCATGAGCAACCAAACTTTGGTAAACCTCAGATTTTCCTCGACAATTGCTTAACCGTTTTAGTCATATCCGGTTCTAGACCTTTTTTCCCTCTTAATGCCCTAGGCATTTGGAAAATTTAGAACGGATGAATATTATAGCACATGTAATCGATCCTATACCTGAAGCATATAGGACACGATTCATGATGTCTTACATGAAGACATGATACTTTACTAGTCTTTTGCTATAATATTTCTATTTGCCATGTTCTCATCATTCGAATTATGAAAAGGGATGTCGTAATCATAGTCGAATTTTGAGAACGCAATTAACACATCCATATATAAAATTTCCTTATGTTGAACCATTCCAACATAACATTCATATATATATTTGACTAAATCTGATTAAAACATCAATCTAAGCTTTTAGAATTGAAATGAAGTATAAATTTCTCTCCCTTAATTATAGCAAAACAACTTTTCAAACCCTGCAACTTTGCGATTTGAAACTTTTGTTTTCTATAATTAACATTGCTAACTTACAACACGTAATAATTGTGCTCCCACTAGCATATTAATTACATTGTTATGAGCATAACGCTTATGCTTCCACCAGCTTTGACATGTACCCAGAAATCAGTTGGACTGCTAGAAATCAATACTTATTGACTTTCTTACCAAAGTTCATATTTTTGATACGAGATGCTTCGATAAGACTTTATCTAGGCTTCTCAAAATCATACACCTTTCCTTAGATAGCTCACATGTGTGTCTTAACAATTTTAGAACTTACAGCAATAAGTCTCAAATGGTTAGACCCTTTGCCATTTCTCACAATTCAAATTATGAAGAGGGATGTCGTAATCATAATTGAATTGGAGAATGCAGATATCACAATTCTATCTCCTTAAAATCTACTTAGTGAAAGCGTTTCCTCACAATCATTTTCATGAATTGGAGAGAAACCTTATGACACTTAGATTTTATGGTGTATGTGTTCCTATCCATGTGAATTTGTCAAAATCATAATCATAAGACATGGTTAGGTACAAATCCAAACTCTCATGGAGTGAACTTGTTCAATCTTAATTTCTTGCCACCTGGCAGCACAAGGGCCTACCATTCCTTCCTAGTTGTTATGCAAACAATTGAGAACTCATAGAACTCACATGCATAGTCAACTTTACTGGAATGGGCAGAGAAACAAGAATATGTCAACACGATAGGTTACAAACCTGAAGTCGTGTGCCGGTGTTTAACAATAGGTTTATTCTTGATTAGTTCTTGAAACTTGTCAATATCTTTAACACTCCCACTGACCTATTGACATATAAGATTCTCTTGTCATGAACCATACCTTGACAAACAAATATTCAAGAGTTAGTGCGGATTCTAATCAAGACTAACACTTCACACCATTGGCCTTAGTTGGTCATTGTCCTTACCAATACATCACAACTTACCAATTTCAAATGTACAAGAGTAAAAACATTTAACTCTACACTTGATGAGTGTTACGAACCTTCTTACGATATGTCACTCAAATTCCAATCTAGGAGTATAACTCTAAGATTCGATTTCGGAACGAAGTATGACTCATCTTCTTGATTTAACCATTTCAACAATTCACGATCCCTCTTCTTAGCCATAAGAATGCACTGAGATATCCTTAGAGGATCAATTGTGATATGGTTTTCCATAAGATGATCATAAAACACGATACTAAAGTACTCTCCCATCTTTTCAGATTGGATAAACTTTTATCTTTCTGCCTAATTTGATTCTTCTCATTCATTCTGCCATGCATTGAAAATTTTCCAATGTTTCAGAATTATACTTAAACTTGTAATCATAACCATATTTATTTACTTTCAGTAAATCATGACGAATAGTCTTATCGATATTTGTGTTGGACCTGACCAGCGTACACCCAATGTACCCGATCTCCTAGTCCTTCACTTGACTCACATACACATGTGAACAAGGAATTAGTCTTAATTTCCCAAACACGAAAATTCTCATTCATCATACAATACAAGTTGCATGATTCCAAGTTTCTATCCAACTGAAACTTGGGCGATGAGAATCTTTCCTTATTTGGCAAACTCTCGACACTACCACAAAGGAAGGAATCAAATTCATATTGCTAACATAGAAACATACAAACATCAATTTTCACAAATGCCATTGCAAGGAGATATAATAAAATAAAAAAAAATTATTAATTAAATGCGGAAAAACTTTTTCTTACAATGCAATTACAAATGAAAACTATGTTACTACATATTTCTAAGTAATCTATCATAACTCTTAAGCAGCAGCTCAAAAATCCGATCTTCGAACCATGCGATTGAAATCCATCTTCGTGATCAGATTCAACATACTCTTACTTTTAAGCTTCCTTCCCTTTGCTTGATCCTAAAAAACATCAAAATGCAACCTTGGCACATTATGTATTAAGAATCAAAAATTAGGAACTTAATAGAGTTAGATAGTAGACTTACCTGAAGTAGAACCATACAATCTGATTAAACTTCTCAGGTAGACAGGGCAGCTTCGATTCCAATGTCCCTTTCCTTGGCAATAGAAACAAACAGGCTCATTTCGAATGGCATATGGGACAATCTCAGATTTGGCCTTTCCCTTATGATCAAAACTTTTGATCATGGCCAATTCCATTCCTTTAGGAGAAGGAATCATTTCTGGGATATCCATGTCATTGCCCATGTCAGCTTGAGAGGTAGATCTTCCAGTCAAATTTGCTTGACCATTGCGCCAAATCATTGTTGATTCAGCAGCAATCAGCAAATAAGTATGATCAATAAGGGTCATGTCGTGATCTGTCACATAGTAGTCATTAACAAACTCACTATATGACTCAGGAAGTGACTGAAGAACCCAGTCTATAGCCAACTTCCTTGGGAACACGACACCCAACATTCTCAACATGTCAATGTGTGACTTCATATCCAAGACATGTGCACACACAGACTTTCCATCCTTGTGTTTTCTATCCAATAGGGCTTGAGTGATCTTGAACTCCAATGTGTGACTTCATATCCAAGGTATGTGCACACACAGACTTTCCATCCTTGTGGGTTAGGGAGAATAATTGGAGGAGGGGGAGGAAGTGAAGCATGATATTGTGGAACATCAT
The DNA here is from genome assembly GCF_052849685.1 of Lactuca virosa. NCBI lineage: Eukaryota > Viridiplantae > Streptophyta > Magnoliopsida > Asterales > Asteraceae > Lactuca > Lactuca virosa. The sequence goes on from NC_136429.1 coordinate 326,340,489, forward strand.
CTTCAAGAGGGAAGCTTGTTCCAAGAGATTTGGGAAGACCAAAGTTGTCTGAACTAGACATCTACAATGGGAGAAATTCAATTTATTTGACTTAAGTCCTTAATATAACACCCAAATGAAATATTAAGGCTAGGACCCAACACAATATTTTACAATTCGGAAGAGGGATGTCGTAATCCTATTGTAAAATATTTGAAGGTAGGTAAATGACGATTTACCAATTTCCACCATGAAAAACGAAATTGATAATTAAGTTTTAAATGGATTGAAATTCCTAGATCCTTGGAGATTCATTGAACTTTTCAATGGCATTTTAAATCTCGATTGTGCCCTTCAAGTTTGTGACTGGGATGCCGAGGATCACAAACAAGGTGTGAATAACCATGCAAATTAGCTTGGTACACCCAATGTTACAACCACCTAATCAATGTGCCGGTTAACCACACACGCTCCATTGATCTATGATTAACATCAAGCTACCCTTTACCACACACTGTCAGTCGCAGATTAGTGTGCCGGTTAACCACACACGTTCCACTAACGACTTAACAAGGTGCAAAGTGCAATTTCATGGGTTAGCACAAAATTCACATTTTCCTAAGTAACTAAGATTGGGAATTTATAAGTGTTTAGTTACTTAGTATTTCATTATACTTTTAATGAGAATTTAAATGTCCTGTCAAACCCGTTCGGCTAACAACCCTCCACCAGTCAAGGAAGCGGTGGGTGAGAGTGGACACCCATTAAACTGCCATTTTATAGACAGTAACCTTATACCACCCTTATAGACCGGTTTCGTGAATGAGGTCTACTTACGGTAAGACCGACTTTACACTTATACATATATATAAATATTAAACCTATAATATTATAATTGTATAAGGGTTGAATTTTACACTTTTAAAATTCCAGGGTTTGGAACTAAATGTTTCAAAGTGAGACTTTGCATTTACAAATTCCAAAACTTGAGGGCAAGTTTTGAACTATTCAAAAACTTTTGGAATCCATAACTTATGAGTTTAATATAGGTTTTAATGAAAAGACTCTTGAAAATCCATAACTTGAGGACAAGTTATGGAGTTCATAAAACATTTATGAAAAGGACTCTTCATGTTCCATAACTTGAGGAGAAGTTATGGATGACATAAAACCATTTAAGATGACATTTAAAAATGAGACTCTTCACTTTCCATAACTTGAGGACAAGTTATGGAATTCTTTAAAAAAATTAGATCAACTATTGTAACTTACAAAATCAAACAACTTGTATATGATCTAAATTAAACTCATAAGAACAAGACAATTCATATCAAACAAATTTCATGTAATTAGCCTAACCATATAAACTAATACAAAACATGAAACTTTGACAATTATCTTTTAAATTGGAAAAACATGATCATTACCACATCAAAAACAGGTTTATAATTTCAAAAACAGTTTAGGGTAATGATCCTAGTCCAATTCCAGCCTTAGAACTCGAAAATCTGCATTCTGGAGCAAAAACTCGTCGAGTGCATGAACTGACTCCGCGAGTTGGTCAATTTTGTGAGGGGACTCGGCAAGTTCCCCAGTGGACTCGGCGAGTCCACTGTCCAGAAAGCAGAAAAGCGGTTTTTTTAGCTTTTGAAAGCAAGTAGCATCAAGTATATTGGAAAACAACCCTAGGCTCTGATACCACTGAAGGGTTTTGAGCATTCTAACACTCCTATGGTGTACATGCAACCTTAGATGTTTTGGATCTATGTTTTCTCTAATATATATGCAATCTTTGTTTTTCCAAAGCATCATCCTAACTAGCATACAATGGAGTATCTTTACTACAAAATTCTAGTTAGATGACATACCTTTTGTTGTAGTTGGAAACCTTGGACCTTTAAGAACTAAGCACCAATAGTGTGAATGCCTCAAATGGTATCACAACACACCTAGGATAAACGATAACTTGAGAGAAGGTGTCTTGCACTTAAATTCAGCTAACTTTTCCAAAGAACACATGTGTGTAGTCGATTTCATGAGCTGGGGGCTTCTTATATAGTGTGGCTTAATTAGGGTCATACCATGCAAACCCTAATATGCATGACCTTCCATATTCCTCATGCTCCATGGGTTTAAACCTCCATGGATCATCCATGGGTCACCACATGGGTTTAACCCAACAAAAAGAACTATGGATCATAAGCCCACATTATAAGAATGAATGATTTACATAATCAATCCCCATATATTTAATTAGTCTCTTTTGATCACAAAATTAATTCCAAATTTATTCTTGATCAATACCAATTAAATAATATGATTTCACATTAATATATTAGAACTTATAATATATTAATAAACCATAAATAACCTCTTCTCAAAAGTCCATCCTATCAAATTGTCCTGATGATATGCAATCCAAATGGACCATGCTACTCTCGGGTCAAATACATACCAACAATAGTTATCGGCTTAGACACCTAATCCAACAAGATGATATGTAACATCGAGAGTACCAAGCTAAATTGCATGGTTATTCACACCTTGTTTGTGATCCTCAGCATCCCAGTCACAAACTTGAGAGGGCATAATCGAGATTAAATATGCTATTGAAAAGTTCAATAAATCTCAAAGAATCTAGGAATTTCAATTCATTTAAAACCTAAAATTCATTTTCGTTTTTCATGGTGGAAATTGGTAAATCATCATTTACATACCTTCAACTATTTTGCAATTGGATTACGGCATCCCTCTTCCAAATTGCAGAATATTGTGTTGGGTCCTAGCCTAATATTTCATTTTGGGTGTTATATTAAGGACTTAAATCAACTAACTTGAATTTCTCCCTGTAGATGTATAGTTCTGACAACTATGGTCTTCCCGAATCCTTTCTTTATAAAGATGATATTCCACAAGACAATCGAGGTGAAAGATTAATCTCTTCTTCGTGCTGTAGTGGAACTTCACTTCCTCCACCTCCTACAATAATTCTCCCTAACCCACATATTCAAAGACTTGAAAAGTTCAAGGTCACTCAAACCCTATTGGCAAGCAAACACTAAGATGGAAGGTCTGTGTGTGCACATGTCTTGGATATGAAGTCAGACATTGACAGGCTGGGAATGTTAGGAGTCGTTGTCTCGAGGAAGTAGGCTGTTGACTTGGTTCTTCAGTCACTTCCTAAGTCATATAGTGAGTTCATTAAAGATTACTATATGACAGGCTGCAACATGTCCCTTATCGATTTTACCTATTTGCTAATTGTTGTTGAATCAGCAATGATTTGGCACACTGGTAAAGCAAATTTGATTGGAAGATCTACTTCCCAAATTCCCATGGACATTGACAATGGCAACATTGGAAGTTCAGAAAAGCTTTCTCTTCCCAATGGAAAGGGATCGGCCATGGTCAAGTCATTTGACCAAATGGTAAAGGGAAAGGCTAACTCTGAGATTGTCATGTGTACCATTCCAAATGAATATGTTTGTTTCTATTGCCAAGATAAGGGGCATTAGTTGCGAAGCTGCCTTATCTACCTGAAGGATCGCAAGGATGCTAAAGTCACGGTTTTGACTCTGCTTCAGGTAAGTCCACTATCTAACTCTATTAAGTTCCTATTTGTAGATTCTTAATACATGATGCGATAAGATTGCATTTTGTTGTGTTTGTAGGATTGAAGAAAAGAAAGAAAGCTTAAAGGAAGAGTAAGCTGAGTCTGGTCGCGAAGAAATGGATTTCGATCGCATGGTTTGATGATTGGATTTTCGAACTGCTACTTAGGAGTTATGATAGATTGCTTAGAAATATTTTGTAACATAATTTTTATTTGTGATTGCATTGTCAGGACAAGTTTTCCACAATTTATATAAATAAAAAAATTGTTTTTTTATCTTATTTTATATTTCCTTGCAATGGCTTTTGTGAAAATTTACGTTTGTATATTCTTCAGCAATATTGGAAAATTGATTTGATTCTTTCGTTTGTGGTAATGTCATAATTTACAAAATAAGGAAAGATTCTCATCACCCAAGTTTCAATTGGATAGAAACTTGGAATCATGCAACTTGTATTGTATGATGAATGAGAACTTTCATTTTTGGGAAATTAAGACTAATTCCTTGTTCACATGTATATGTGATTCAAGTGAAGGATTAAGGAATCTAGTACACTTTGTTGTGCACTGGCCAGGTCCACCACAAAGATCGATAAGACTATTCGTCATGATTTACTAAAAGTTTAGTAAATATGATTATGCTTACAAGATTAAGTGCAATTCTGAATCATTGGAAAAGTTTCAATGTATGGCAGAATGAATAAGAATAATCAAATTAGGCAGAAAGATAAAAGTTTCTCCAATCTGAAAGGAAAGGAGAGTACTTTAGTATCGTGTTTTATGATCATCTTAATGATTATGAAAACCATATCACAATTGATCCTCTAAGGACACCTTAGTGCACTTGTACGACTAAGAATAAGAATAGGGAATTGTTGAAATGGTTAAATCAATTAAGGTGAGTCATACTTCGTTCCAAAATCGAGTCTTAGAGTTATTCTCCAAGATTATGACTTGAGTGACATATCTTAAGTAGGTTTATAACACATTTGAATTGGTAGTTGTGATGTCTTGGATACGACAAAGACCAACTAAGACCAATTATATAAAGTGGCATTCTTGATAAGAATCCGCACTAGCTCTTGAATATTTGTTTGTCAAGGAATGATTCTTGACAAGAGAATTTTATATATCAAGAGGTCAGTGGGAGTCTTAAAGATCTTGAAAAGGTTTGTAACCTATCGTGTTGACATATTCTTGTTTCTGTGCCCATTCAAGTTAAGTTGACTACGCATGTGAGTTCTATGAGTTCTCAATTGTTTGCATAAGGCAAAGCACCTAGATCAGTGAAAGTTCATTGATCGGTAAGGGGGATCTGCTTAACAACTTGGAAGACATGGTAGGCCCTTTTGCTGCCAAGTGGCAAGAAATTTAGATTGAACAAGTTCAGTCCATATGAGTTTGAATTTGTCATAGACCTTGTCTTATGATAATGATAGACTCACATGGATAGGAACACATACACCATAAAATCTAAGTGTCATAAGGTTTCTTCCTAATTCATGAAAATGATTAGGAGGAAACACTTTCACTAAGTAGATTTTAAGGAGATAGCAGATGGGGTAATTGCGTTCTCAAAATTCGATTATGATTACGTCATCCCTTTTCATAGTTCGAATTGTGAGAAATGGAAAATAGTTTGAACATTCGAGACTTACTGCTGTAAGTTCTGAAATAGTTTAGACACACATATGAGCTTTCTTATAAAAGGTGTATGAGCTTAGATAAAGACTTATCGAAGCATCTCGTATCAGAAATCTGAACTTTGGTAAGAAAATCAAAGCTAGTGGGAGCATATGTGTTATGCTATTAAAGAAATGATTGTTATGCTAGTGGGAGAATAATCATTATGGTAAGTGTTGCGAGTTAGCAATGTTAATTATAGAAAACAAAAGTTTCAATTCGCAAAGTTTTAGAGTTTGAAAAGTTGTTTTGCTATAATTAAGGGAGAGGAACTCATACTTCATTTCAAATCTAAAAGCTTAGATTGAGATTTTAATCAAATTTAATTAAGGACATATATGAATGTTATGTTGAAAAGATTCGATATAAGGAAATTCTATATATGGAAATGTTATAGCAAGAGACTGGTAAAGTATCACGTCTTTATGTAAAACATTATGTATCGTATCCCATATGCTTCGGGTATAGGATCGATTGCATATCCTGTAATATTTGACCGTTCTGTCTAATTTTCCAAATGCCTAGGGCATTAAGAGGGAAAAAGTACTAGAACTGTATATGACTAACGTAGTAAAACAACTATTAAGGACAATCTAAGGTTTGCCAAGAATTGATCGCTTGTGGACAGTTGGAAGTATAGTATGGGATGGACCATATTGACATCATTATGAATAGACAGGATTCTATTAATAATGAGTTGTCGTATGGAAAATATGGAAATGTTTCCATAATGGGAGATGGATATTAAGAACTATGTGTGATTTAGAAACTTTTATGCAATAAGGATGTTCAAAGGAACGCACTTTGAAATTGAGACTTCACTTCCATGGAATTGTTCTTGTGACAATCTCCAAAGGAATACTTTGTAATATCGTTGGCAAAGTCTCTATGACTTTAGTACCATGACATTACAAAAGGAATTATTTCATGATAGTTTAGAACCTAACACCTTCTAATGGTGACAAGAATTTGTTATTCTTACATTGGGGATAAAGATTTGGAATTGTGAAATGAGTTTCATTGAAGCTGTGTTCAATTGATCTAATTCACAAAGAAAGGACTATAGGCAAACATAGTGTGCATGCTTGCAGCATGGGATAACTATCGTTTTAATTCAAGTATTATGTTGATTAATCGAAACATTATACAATGAATAATGTGTAATCAATATGGTGATTAAATAATAAGTGTATTATTTATAAGCAAAAGTTTTGAGACCATATTGGATTCGATTATTCTTGTGTTTCACTTAGCATGTTTTGACTTCCCGAATAATTAAGTTATTCAAACTATCCACAGTCGATCATACTTTGGAAGTAGGTATTGAAGCTAGACTGTCATGAATGGGTCTGTAGATTGTCTAAAGGTGTTTAGACATAGCACAAGTTTGCTGCAGTATTCATGAGTACTCCTGTAATAAGATTTGAGTATTGGATTACACCCACGCTCATTTGAATCACTTCATGGATTTTATCACGAGTGATCATGAGACGATAATATCTTCTATTCTTGAAACCAAGACATGTGAGTTGTAGTTTGCAACTCGGTTGCGCATTGACATATGTAAACGCACCAGTAACTTGGTGTTATAAAACATATTGTTGTGTGTGATTTGATGAATAAATAGAGCAATCATATGAGTCGAAGTTTATCCATTCCTTTTACCTAATGAGGGATAAAAGCGATATCTGTGGGCCCCTCGATGATTTAGTGATGACAACCCTAAGAGCTTGGCCAAGGCTGGACTGATTTGATTTATTCAATTAGTCGGTCGTCATAAATCAGAAATTGGGAAACAACACATGAACAGAGAGAATGATCACAATCCATGTCTCAGTTCATACGATATCTAGAATGGAGGAATATATGATCCCTTATCTAATGGACGCGTTATTGATCAGAGTTCGACAACGACTTTTGAGAGCTACGATTTCTAGTCGGGTTTTGAAGTCGTACTTACAATTATAGTTATTAGACTTATCCAAGTGGGAGACAGTTGGATTAGGTGTCTAAGCCCATAACTATAATTGTTATGTACTTGACCCAAGAGTAGCATGGTCCATTTCGGGTTGCGTTCATCAGGACAATTTGATAGGATGGATATTTGAGTAGGAGGTTATTTGTGATTTATTAATATATTATAAGTATAATATATTAATTGAGAAATCATATTATTTAATTGGTATTGATCACGAATTAATTTGGAATTAATTTAGTGATCAAAAGAGACTAATTAAATTAACGGGGACTGATTATATAAATCAGTGAGATATATGGTTTGGGCTAATGATCCATGATTAATTTGTAATGGGCTAAGCTTATGTGAAAGTCCATAAATTATTAGTCCAAATAAGTTATGGATCATAAGCCTAAGTGTAAGAATGAGGTTTATATATAACTCTTGGAATTCTACACTATATATGTAACCCACTAAAGCTAAAAATCGAACCGAGGGTCGATTATTCTAATGATGAACGATTTTGTGTGCTCCATAACATCTCTCATTATTCTCCAATTGTTCATGATGTTTGTGACTTGTTTGAGGCACAACACTTGGGGTGCTAAGCTCTTGAAAGGCCAAATTCAACAAGCTACAACAAGAGGCAATCTTCTAACTTACTTTTATGATTTATATGTCAAAATTGTATGGTAGTTGTAGGCTTCATGCTCTGGAAATTTTAGTGCATGTATAATTAGTGAAAATATAGATCCAAAGCTATTAGGGTTGTATGTAACCATAGGAGTGTTATAGTACCTAAAACCCAACAAACTCGACCTTCTGGTCCTCTGGGCATGAACATGTGAAGAAACAGCCCTCCACATCGGATATCCACCTTATGGCGGCGATCGGGTCCTTGAACTCGTCGAAATCCAGGGGCTTCGTGTTGTTGAAGTCCCGGTATTGAATCATCCTTCTCCCCTAGATTCCCACATCATCAACAGTTACAGTGTCTACGACAACAACAACCTCTGTGACGACAACATAACGCTCGTCAAACAGCTCGATCATAGAGGCCTTGATAGACCCAAATACCTCCGGGATCACCTCCCTAACAGCCATGGTCACCTGGGTGGTGATCATCTCACGAATCTCATCATTAGTCAATGCTAGCCTCTCCGGGACACCGGCTCCTGTTTTCGAACCTCTAGTGATCGCCATACTGAAAGCAAATCGATATACATCAAAAAAAGCCACAATTCATACTACTACATCATATAGGATCACTAAATCCTCGGGGTTCATGACTTCCTTGATGCGCTTACAAGTCCTGTGCTTCTAGTAGTACGGGTCCATACTACTTTCCACACCTACCCGTATTTGTCTCAGAGGATCGTCATGGACCTCCCGACCATAAGGCCCAATAACTAGAATACTCATACATCCTATACTTAATCTCTCGATAGTGGCTAATCATTCCTTATGTTGACCTTCGACAAACCACACTCGCTCATGAAACTTCCACTAACCCTGTAGTTGCCTTGTGTATGATAATCATACATAACACTAGATTCGATACATAGTCGAATAATTGATTCTAACCTAAGCCCACAACCAAACAAGGAACATGAAATAAGGCTAAATCAAACATTCTTAGTCTATAAAATCTTAGTTGTGTACAACTATGATGCACACACTAAGTAACCACAATAATAATGTAAGTTCCATATAGCATGCCAAGAAATTCCCCTTGGCTATCAGCCATCGTAAATCAGACAATTCTATCATGCAACTCTTGAAGATCCAAAACCTACCAACTAGCATGCAAGTCTATCATATCATCAATACAAAAAAATAAGTGTGGGTATCTTGGGGAATACTTTCATTGGCTCCAACTGATTGTACACATCACATCCTCTCCGTCGATAATTTTAGAGTTAATTTTTGAAAAATGTTATGCAGATCCATAGTTTTAGTCTGGAATCACACAAGTGTTCATCCAATTTTCTCAAACCATGGCTCTTATACCAACTTGTAACATCCCAAAAGTTATGGTAATTTTTTTCTATTTTGTAAAACATTTCCACAAACCATAAAATAATAAACCATAGTTTTCAAGACAAATCCAAAAAATCAGAGTATCAAAATCTCTCAAAACATATTTCTGTAGGAGGATGTGTACGATTATTCCTTCACCTTGCCCCGATCATCTGATGTACCTGAAACCATAAAACAAACAACTGTAAGCCAAAGCTTAGTGAGTTCCTCCAAAATACCCCACACAACAAAATATATACAAGCATGCACATTGGGTCCATAGTCATTGTAACACCTATTCCAGGTATTGATTTATTTTTATAACTTCTAAGGTTTTGTGCATGGACTCGGTGAGTTGGGGTGCTCCAACTCGTTGAGTAGAGACTATTAAGGGACGCGGGGTTTGGGTCCTACTCGACGAGTCAGAAGGCCCCGACTTGACGAGTAGGAGCTGTAAAGAGAAACCCTAATTCTTAGGGTTTTCACCCTATTTAAAGAACTTATTGTGTCACCCTATTTAAAGAACTTATTGTGCCTCTTGTGGCCTCCCTTATCACCCTAACATCCAGAGAAAACCCTAGATTGATCTTGAACCTTCTTGAGTTAGAGAAAGAGCCTATGTCAGTGATTTTGGGGCATTTGTGAAGGATTCTAGAGCTTAAAGAGGAAGGAACAAGAGAGGAGCAGTAGATCCAACATTTACTCTGTCTTGGCCATCATTTTGAGGTATAAAGTCGTCACCTTGATCTCTAGTTGATTAGATCCCTTTTCTTGGAAGTAAATGGCCATTTTTGGTGTAAAATGGAGTCCAGCTTGGATCTGGACTAATCACAAGGACATGGTTCCAGATCTGGACCTCTCAAGGTCCCCAATAGCATAAAGTTGCTCACTTTATGCAGCCTAGCCCATTCCATGCACAAAAACCTTGTAAGAAGCCTAGTTTTGAGGTTATGGCCTTATAGGGCCTTGCATGCACGTAAAGTTTGCAACTTTACGTGGTATCTGCACTAAGGGAGTTTAGATTTGGAGTTTGGGACCATAGATCCCACTGAAAAGGGCTGAACTTGGAAAGGACTGAAGGAACTCGTCGAGTCCCATAGCTGACTCGACGAGTCGGGGTAGGGTTTGCCGTTTCTGGGTTTCTAGATAAGTGCAGTGAAGGATTAGGGTTTTGGTCCGTTCAGACCTTAGTTTTCTAGACATATGATGAACTCGACGAGTCAATAGGGTGACTCGGCGAGTTGAGGCGGGACTCAGTGGGATGGACTCGGGAGGAACTCGACGAGTTACAAAAGGTAACTCGGCGAGTTAACGAGTCATATAGGAACTCGACAAGTTCATGGGTGCACTCGACGAGATGAGGACAACATGGACTGTTGACTTTGGTTGTTGACCAGGGTTGAACAGAGATGACTTTGAGGGTAATTATGGGATTATGACAAGTTAATCACGTGATGGATATAGGTAGTTGAGAAGGAGCAGTGCGTGGGACATACCTGATTTTAGCTTTTCAGTTCAACATTTGATAGGTGAGTCTTCTCACCATACCAATGGGTCTAAGGCACCAAGGCCGGCCCATTTTATGTTATTTGGATTGTTGATTGATTATGCGTTATGATAGTATGACATTTGCATGGAAGACCACGTGGGGGTTCCCGTGGCATTTGGTATAAAACCTTGGAGGGTTTCCATGACATCCTAGTATATCTGCTTGTATAGTTTGCATTATGTCTTGTTTGGTAGTAAAGACCTTGTGGGGGTTCCCAAGGCAGGAAGACCTTGTGGGGTTCCCAAGGCAGGAAGACCATGTAGGGTTCCCATGGCAGATAAGATCACATCGGGGTTCCCGTGGCATTAGGTGTAAGACCCTGGAGGGTTTCCATGGCTTCCTTATATGTTGTATGCATGGCTTATGTGATATGTGTAGCCTTATAGCTAATATGATATGTGTTATGTGGATTGTGTGTGGGGTATGCTCTGGGGGACTCACTAAGCATTAGCTTACAGTTTTTGGATTTGTTTCAGGTACATCTGAGCCCAAGGGCAAGGGCAAGGCTTGATGGCACGACGTGCACTCTCACTCGGGCATTTTATGGGACACTCTGATATTTTGAAATAAATTTGTATTTGATATGGTTTTGAAAACAATTGTAACTGGTTTTTGTGGATGATGGAAATGTGTTTTGGATAATTAAAAATGAAAAATTTCTTTTGAAAATTTGGGTCGTTACAAGTTGGTATCAGAGCCTTGGCTTAAGGGATTCGGGCACACTCTCGGGTGTGGCAGGACTCAAACTAAGGAAATGGTAAAATTGTTTTCAAAACTAAAAGTTAAAAACTTTAAGACTGGAGAAGAGGAGAGTGCAACGCGCGTGATCGGCCGAGCCAAGTAAGTAGTTCCCCAATATGTTAGCCATGTTACACTGATATTTGAGCTTTAATAATCGTATGGATTTTGCTATGTGTATGCTTTTAAAATTGTATACGGTTAGGAACTTATAGCTTTATAATGATTGATTTGGCCTTATTTCATGTTCCTCATCTGGTTGTGGTCCTAGGGTAGAATCTCTTTTTCGAAAATCTATTTGATCCTTTTCTGTGTATAATTTGCATGAATAAAGGCAACCTGGTATGATTGGTCTGATTGATATGGGTAGAGCAAATCTTAGGACATCCTAGGATTTGGGTTATGTGGTCGTTTGTGTTATATGATTTATTTTGGGTCGAATTGGAGTTATTAGGTAGAGCTTTGGGGAAAGGTACAACTCGGTGTGGAAGGTAGTATTGGGCCCGCACTACTGAAAGCACATGACCTGTACCCGAACTAGTGCTAAACCTGAGAGCTCTAAGGAGGACTGGTGTAACATCCGGAATTTCGGGTATGATAGTTTGTGTTTCAATTTTGAGTATTTAGGAGGGACTCGACGAGTCGTAGGTCTGACTCGCCGAGTCACGACGAGTTGATCGCGTGGAATTAATGAGCGGACTCGACGAGTCCAAGTATGGACTCGCCGAGTAGGTACTGGGCAGAGAAAACCCTAAGCTCCGGGGTTGGAGCCTATTTAAAGGAACTTATGACCTTGGATGCGCCTCATATCTCCTATGAGAAACCCTAAATCGCCATTGGAGCCAAGGGAGAGTTCTTGTGACGAAATCAAGTAATTTTGGTGTGATTTTGCAAAGGAAGTGAAGGGATTCAGCTAGAAGGACCAAAGGGGGTTGTTATTCTGGGACATCCAAGCAAGGATCTCCATTATGAGGTAGTATTTCACCCCTTCCTTCTGTTTTGTGTAGAATCCTTGAATCTAGGGTTTTCTTTACCCTTTCTTGGATAGTATATGAAGCATATGAGGTCCCAAGGTGGAATTCTTCTTAGATCTGGACCTTAAGAGGTCCAGAGAGTTCTATATGTCCTGCTTTATGCTATTCCTTTGGAGATATGAACCTAGATTGCCATTTTAGAAGCTATTTCACCAAAAGAAGCCCTATGAGTGTTGCATGAGTGTAAAGGTTGGACCTTTGTGTGATCATTGTGTATTGGAAGGTCAGATCTATAGGTTAGAGAAGCAGATCGGACCTAAAAAGGTCTTTTGAGTGTTGTCATGGAGGATACTCGCCGAGTCCATAAGGGGACTCGACGAGTCGAGTCGGGTTGCCCCGAGATTCGTGACCAGTGGTAACCCGTCGAGTGAAAGGTTAACTCGACGAGTCGAGTGAGGATTTATGAGGATTAAGAGGACACACATGGACTCGCCGAGTCACACGAGTGCACTCAACGAGTTTGGTCAAAGTTTGACCGTTGACTAGAGTTGACTTCAGTTGACCTTAGGGTTTTGGTCAAGCTGGTTCAAGAGAGGTCAGGGAGGGGTAGAATGGTCTTCTATCCATTCTTTAGAAATGAGGACAAGAGAAAGTATTGATTAGAGATGTTATTATGTTGATAGGAGGAGGCTAGGTCGGGTTATCGAGCACGAGAGGTTATCCGACATCGTACGAGGTGAGTCTTCTCACTATACTTTACCTAGAGTGGTAATTATGTGTGACCGGAAGGTCTTATGTGCTATGATGAGTATGTGATGTATGCTGTTATATGATATATATATATATATATATATATATATATATATATATATATATATATATATATATATATATATATATATATATATATATATATATATATATATATATATATATATATATATATATATGTGCTATGTTATGAGTATTATGATATGGACCGGAAGGTCAATAGTGTATGGGTCGGAAGGTCAAGATGATGCGAACCGGAAGGTCGGAGAAGTGGGACCGGAAGGTCAGAGAAGTGGGACCGGAAGGTCTACCAAGATGATGGGACGGAAGTCCCCTGAGACACATTGACCGGAAGGTCTTGTAGAGTTATAGCCTTGAGTGGCGTATATGCGTATGTGGTATTTTGGGGAACTCACTAAGCATTTATGCTTACCGTTTATGTGATATGTGTTTCAGGTACCAGCGAGGATCGCGGGAAGGCGCCGGCATGATCTGTACACATTGATGAAGTTTTATGTATTTGAGATCTTGGGATTGTTTTATTTGGAGGACATGTGTTACAATGGATTTTGATGTTTCTTATGAATGAAATTATGTTTTAAAAATGAGAAAATTTGTTTTGGAAATTTACGTTGTTACAAGTTGGTATCAGAGCCTTGGTTTGAGGGATTCGGATGCACCTCCGGGAGTATCTGAACTCAAACTGAGGATTTGAGGAAGTTTTTCATAAAAGAAGCAATTTTTCTAAAAAGTAAAAGAATTTGAGAAAAGCGGTAAGAAGCAGTGTGTACGATCAGTCAGTGCCCGAACGGTAATTTCCCAAAATACCCTTACATTATGTGTTATGAGATATGATATGATATGTTATGTATGCTAGAGTAGGCTAGGTATTCATGTTAGGACTAGAGTGGCCTGATTTGTGATACCTTAGCCTAGGAGATTACTGCTGCTATGAGATGCTTGAGAGTGAGTAGGTAGCAGTGAGGAGCTTATGAGGGGCCTACCGAAGGGTAGAATGTGCTTAGCGAGAAGTAGAGTACTTGTGATCTGGGATCCTAGGAGGAGGACTTAGGGTGAATACTGATGCGGTGTGGACGGTAGTATAGGGCCCGTACTACTGGAAACACCGGATCAGTGAGCAGTCCAAGTAAGAATCCTTAGGATACTAAGGAACAAGTAGGGTTAGGTGATCGAGTGCGAGTATACTCGATCGAGTCTCTGGTACCCTTGTGTTGTGTTTCAGAGACCTCATGGTGGGTACACGTCACACACCAGAGAGCAACGGAGTTAGCGATGACGAGGTTCGCAGGACGATTCGTGATGAGGTGGCCGCGACCATACAAGAGGTCATACTCGAGATGTTTAGGTCTATTGAGACCACGTTGATTGAGACGTTCGATGAGCGATATGCTGCTGTTCCGGAGACTGTTGCTATTGCAGTCACCGCAGCTGTCGCAACTGCTAGGCTGCAAGGGGGGTGACTTGTTGCTGTGCCGGGAGCTCAGCAACACGAAGCCAGCAGGGTTTGATGGGACAAGATCCGATAGCCGCAAGAGGCGATGTCATGGTTCGAGTACCATGATTAGTAGCAGATCGAGAGGTGAAATCGTGGTTCGAGTACCATGATTGGTGGCAGATCGAGAGGTGATGTCATGGTTCGAGTACCATGATAGGTAGCAGATCGAGAGGTGATGTCATGGTTCGAGTACCATGATTGGTAGCAGATCGAGGGGTGATATCATGGTTCGAGTACCTTGATTGGTGGCAGATTGAGAGGTGGTGTCATGGTTCGGGTACCATGATTCGTAGCAAATAATGCTTGTACCGCTTTCCGGTTATTCTGCCATGAATGATTAGGCCGAGATCGGATGCGATAGAGTATGGGGCCCAAGGGCCAGACTGAATGAGTTTTGATGAGGCATACCTTGAGAGGGAAATCGGTTTAGTTCCGAGGAATCAGTGATGAGATGACGGTGGCAATCGCAAGACTCAAGGATGAGTAATGATGGTGTTTTATGGGGGATTGTGGTCCGAGTTGAGCAATCAGCCGATAGTGGAAATGTCACTCTCTGTGACCTAAGTGGTGCTATTTCTGTTTCCGGTGGGGAAACGTAAGAGATATTGAGGTTTCGGTTTCTAAGTTGGGGGTCAACCCTATGGGGTAGCATCGATAGCGATCTTCCACCAGGGTGGCTAGGCAGTATGTCTATCGTAAAGTAGAAGTATAACATGAACCAGTTGTAAGTAGGAACTGAGACGGTCAAGGGCAAAGAGATACCCCACTTGAGTATAGTAGAGCATGTGTTCGCCGCATCGTCGGGCGACCACGAGGAGTATATCGGGGCGGTATCCCGTATGGTCTATGTTGGACATCGGGTATGGGAGTGAAGTCCCTGCTTTTATGGTAATTTATGTGATGGAACAATGGTTTGGGAGTCGAGGATTTGGAGTATGATGATTCATTATTTCCGAACTAAGAGTCAGGATTATTGCTGGACAGTCGAGATGTCTGGTATTGGATTGGTATGAGATTCGGAATGATTAGAGGCATTCATGATGAGAAGTTTCTGAGGATTTCATCATAAATCCGGGATATTGGAGTTGCTTGATCTCCATCGGGGAGATTATTGCACGTCGCGTAGCACCTTCCAAGAGTAAGTGTGACGTTTCCGGCGAAAACGGTCTGTGTTAGTGCGCCAAAATGTGATGGTTCGAACCCTGAGTGGGGGAGAACCGGGTACTTTATTGAGGGAATCTGAGATTTGTTCAAAAGCATTTAGAGATCTGGATATAGAGATCTGCGGTACAGGTTCAGGGGATCATGGGTATTGGTGGTCGAGGCGAGACGTAGAGCGAGATAATGCATGAAGCGCATGTTGAGAATGGATGAGTGTCCCGACGGCAAGTAGCCGTTGGTCGGAGACCTTGAGGTGGTTAGGAATTCTTCGATATTACTATGGTGAACTCGAGATGGTTGGCTCGTAAGCTTAGTCCGGCAGTGGAGAGAATTCTGGTTCATTGTATGGGTTGTTATGCGGTTCGGGAAAGGGCAGGAATTGATTAAGCAACAACTTCGGGCTCGTTATAAGTAATCTTGCATGAGTTTTGAGAAATATAGAAGGAAGTTTCGGATTGTCATCAATATGTTCTGAATCATTGACGATTCCTTCATATTTCAATTGAGAGTTGGGATACTCCGTAGTGGCGTGTTATGGAATGAAGATTTGTTGTGAGATTCTAAGGGAATACGTGGGTGTAACTGTGTACGATGCTGAAAGAAGGAGATCAGGGGTTGAGGCAGTACATCATGAGGTTTTGTCGTAATTTGTCGAGGTATCCGAGTATGATGACCTGAAGTTCGGACTAGTTTTGAGTCTTGGGTTGAGACTGCAAGTGGCGTATTGAGTATCTGCAGTACCAGTGGAAGCTCTTGGGTATTGGCATCAGGAGGGATTATTTAAGAATGAGGATTTCAGTGGGGAGAGGTTGTTGTGATTCTACGGGAAGCCGTAGTACTCACTAGTCAGAGGTTGTTGTGATTCTACGGGAAGCCGTAGTACTCATTAGTCAGAGGTTGTTGTAATGCTACGGGAAGCCGTAGTACTCACTAGTTAGAGGTTGTTGTGATTGATGAACCAATGAATCGAGTAATGAATTAATCAGAGTATGAATTCAAGTAAGAATATGAGATTTGAACACAGGATGTAAATATGATCTTGTTATGCTCTATTATGCTTTCGAATTCTTTACAGAGAATAGTAGACAAGTCTGTAAAAGTTCTTATCTAACTCTAGTAAATAACCCTATTTATAGGGAACTGAAAGCATACAAAAAATATACTAAGGCATTGACTCTAAAGCTTCGAATAAAAGCGCCCTAGTAAAATACATTACAAAACATTCGAAGAGTCCAAAACATACTTCGACTAATTACAACAATTCGACCCTTACAATCTCCCCCTTTGTAATCATAGTCGAAGTCTTCAATTTGTAAGAAGTGTGATGGAATACAATAATACTCTTCGAATCTCCGTGTACCAGGAGATAATCTTCTTCAGCTCTTCTTGTCACCTTCATTGTTCTTCTTGCAATGATTCATACGAACAATCAAGTTCGTATACTGAGATGTTAAATATATCTCGACTTCACTTGCTTGGAATAAGAACCGTTTAGACTTTCGAGCTTTGTCGTTTCCTGCGAAGACAATTCCAAAAGGCTTTAGGCAAATTTCACCATCAGCATACTTCTTTAATTCCGCCTGAGTCTTCGTAGGAGCCATCGGAGCTTTAATTTCCATTCCTTTGGCAGTAGCTAATTCAACATCTGTTAGTGACAAGCACTCATAATAGTTTTCGATAAAAATCTTGATGTGAGCTACTCCAAGCTTGAATTCATCTGGTTCTGTGTTTTGAAGGTATGAGAATGATTTGTCTTTCAAAAGTAATGCAACTTGTATAAGATCATACAAGTTCATTAATGGAAAATCTGCAACAGTGAATTCGCAAATATTTCCATTTGCCTTGGCAACCACATACTTAACATTTTAGACTGTGTTTTCGAAAACCACATCCTTTTTCATACTTATGATCTTCTTGATTTTTATTAAAGACCAAACTTCCTCAGGGGATTTTCCAAGAACAGCATGAAAACGAATTTTCATGTGTGTACCTTCATCTTTATTTTTAAAATTCTGTTCTGCTTTGAACTGAGGCATGATAAACATCATTTCGTTTATGGGAAAATCCAGCTGGCTTGCATCAGTATTTGTGACCAAATAACTCTGCTTTGGTTTCTTCTCGAATGTATACATGTGATTAAAAGCAACCTTGGCCTCAATTGTTTCGTAATTATAATGTTTGGCTGGATCACCTTTATCCATTCCCTTCGGATCACTAGCACGCTGAGTCATAATACTTTGAATAATCCTCAGTTTTTCAAGTTCAGCTTCTACTTCAGCCTTCTTTTCCTCTTTCGATTTTTCCACTACAATTGATTTGCCTTTATCTTTCAAGGCTTGATTGTCAATTGTCTCTTTTGGTTTTGAACCACTCCCACCAGTCTCCGAAGATTTACCAATCACAATTCCTCTCGAAATTGGTCTTGCAATTGGCATTGTTGTTACTACAGTTGAAGTAACAAGTTCAGCAGAAACTATTACTGGTTTTGTTGTTGGGATTTTCGAAGAAAAGACTTTTCCCACAACTTTCGCATCTTCTCCACTAGTCTTCGACTCACTAGTTTTTCTTTCTCCCCCATGCACCCCTGAGAAAACAGGCGGGGCAAACGTTGTTGGAAGAAGACTTGATATGCGAAAGAGATGAGCAAGTTGTTTGTTGAGAATTGCTTCGAAGTGGACAAACTTTTGTGACAAAAATTCAGGTGTAATCAAGGAAGAAGACACCGGCCTGCCAGAAATTTCTTTTAACTCCTTGAGTAAAGTTATCACTTCCTCAAAGTTTGTACTTTCAGTTGATGAAATTTGAGTAAGTTGTGGACTCAAAATTTCATATAATTTGACAAATTTGGTGACAGCGTCACAAATTATATCAACCTTTTGATGCAATGATGCATAGTCGTGTTGAACAGTAGCTATTTCTCTTTTCATATCTTCACGAAGTTCGTGAATTTGCAAGTTTACATCCTCTCAAACTTTCTTCACATCTTGAATAAAAAGAACATGTCTTTCCTTTGCAACATTCTTCAACTCTCTCAGATCACCAGCAAATTTCGAATTTTGAGAATTCATTCGAAGTTCATTGTTTTGATCATTGAGATCAACTTTCTCCAAAATTCGTGATTCAGAGTCTGTAAGCATTCCAGAGACTTTGCTCACAACTCTGGCTTCGAACATCTTCAACATCGAATCAATCTTCAGACTTGAAACAAATGAACCACCCCCAGATCAGCTTGGGATTGAAGTATCAAATTCAACTTCTGATTCAGGATTTTAAATTGTTTCATGGTCATCAGCATATGATCAGGAAACTGTTCTTCGTCTTCATGAAATTCCAATTCATCAAGCATACCACCAAACCCCTCATTATCAGTCTCTGTCTCCACAAAAACGGTTTCTTGAACAGGTGAAGTGGGTTTGGGTGGCTCAATAGATTGAGAAGAAAAAATAGAAGTAAAGGGTTGATCAAGAATGTGTTCGAATGTTGGGAAATTTGTTGTTGAAGTAAGAGGAGTAGAAGATAATGGTAAAGAAATAATACTTGCAAAAGGAGCAGAAGTAGATGGACCTACAGCTTCATTTTTCGAACCTCCTTCACCCATATTGACATTTGCATCCGTATCAGATATGTGTGCAGGGATGCCTGAAGTTCGAACCTCCTCAGGAACTGATTTGGCAATCGAATCTTCGGGTGGTATGACAACTGTCTTCTCAGGAGTGAAACTTTCTGTGATAAGAGTAAACTCTGGAGTTTCTGGAATTCTTTCACTATCATCTTCTGTTGACTCAGTAGAGATTACAAGTTTTCGAGTCTTCTTCTTCTTTTTCTTTGACAAATGCTTTGCCATATCTTCATCCCTTCGTTTCTTGGACACCGGTGAAACAGGTGCGGGCACTTCCCTAAGTAAAACGCCTTGATGAGTGATTTGAGGTTTTCGAATCACTTGTTGTGTGGGAGACTTGCGTTTATCGGTTGACTTTATTTTAATTCTTCGAGACATTCCAGTCTTCGAAGGAATGATAACATTTTCTTAGGTTTCTTTAAGAATAGGCTCAATCACTTGAGTCTCAGCAACAAACACTACATCAGTTTCAGGCTTCTTCTTTGGAGATTTCGAAGATTTTGACTCAGTTTCATTCTTCTTCGTCTTCTTGGATTTTGTATCATCTCTATCCAAGAGTATGCCAGTTTTGATTGAAGAATCAATAGTCTTCAAATATGCTACCAATACAGAGTTCAAAGGATCAACTCTTTTAAGCATATCATCTGGAATACGAGCAACTGATGGAAAAACTTCAGCACTATCTGTGACATCCTTCGGATAGTGGTATGATTGAAAAACTGCTTTGTCTTCATCATTGGGTACCAAAATCCCTTCCTTATTGTAAAAGTATGTTTGATCAAGACCACTCATTCGAAATGAATATGATTTGGAGTTTCGAATTTTGGTACAGAAACAAAAGTTTCGTGAAAATCTGGAACTTAGTTCCCCGTCAATTCCTTAAAAAAGATAATGAAAATTAGGTTTCACTTTCATCACGGTCTCATGATGTCAGATCATAAACACAGAGTTTTGATATATCTAAGTCTCGATGGGTTTGATCAGAGACCTCTCGGACATATGTCTTCGTGTGTGATCGTGTAAGAACTTTATGGTTGAAAAAGATTGATGTAAGACACGAAAAGTACCTCTGTTATGTTTGGACCAAACAGTACACTCTTAACTCATTTTGAGAAGAGTAAGGTAGCTCAGAGACTAATGTGAATATAAGCCTGATTGGGAAGAAATCTTCGTATGAATAATTTCATTAAGGCTTTCGTACACACACATTGAGTCATGGAGGCTTTGGTCAACATACAGCAGCATGCTTCTAGGGACATCCTAACTAGTTCGAATGATGAAAAATTTATCGATTCATACGAAAAATGTACCTTACCCGAGTACTGCAAGCATAATCTCCTTTGTATCTTCATGAGAATCTGCAACAAAATACTAAAAACAAATAAGAATCAAAATATTTTTGATGTTTTGATTTTTCGAAAATAAAGACAGAACAAACGAAAATCTTTTTGAATTTTTAAATTTTTCGAAAATTAAATGACAAAATAAACGAAAATCTTTTTGGATTTTTGAATTTTCCGAAAATTAAATGACAAAACAAACGAAAATCTTTTTGAATTTTTGAATTTTTCGAAAATTAAATGACAAAATAAACGAAAATCTTTTTGGATTTTTGAATTTTCCGAAAATTAAATGACAAAACAAACGAAAATCTTTTTGGATTTTCGAATTTTCGAAAATTGAAATAGTACTTGATGCAAATATGCAAAATTTTATCATCCCCTTATAAGTAACAAATGTACGAATTCGAAGAAGTCGAAGCGTTGACTATGAACAGTAACAGCTGAATCAACCCTTAAAATAAGTAACAAATGTGCGAATTTGAAGGGGTCGAAGCGTTGACTAGGAACAATAACAGCTGAATCAACCCTTAAAATAAGTAAGAAATGTACGAATTCGAAGGGGTCGAAGCGTTGACTATGAACAGTAACCTCAGAATCATCCCTTAAAAGAAGTGATAAATGTGCGAATTCGAAGGGGTCCAAGCCTTGACTATGAACAGTAACCGCTGAATGCTGAATGACTTTTCTTTATCTTTTATTCAGTGCCTCTGATTCATTCCTTGTCAACCATCATTCTCCTTTTTCGCATGGAACAGAATTTCCATCGATCATTCCAAGCCCTTCTATTATTCTCACAAGGGATTTTTCATCTAAAGGTTTCGTGAATATATCAGCTAACTGATCAGTTGTTTTCACGAAATGTACTTCAATATTTCCATCCTCGACGTGATCTTTAATGAAATGATAACGAAGAGCTATATGTTTAGTCTTCGAATGTTGCATAGGATTATGACAAATTCGTATTGCACTTTGAGAATCACAATATAATGGAATCTTTTTCATATTTATTGCATAATCACGCAATTGACTTTGGATCCATATTATTTGTGAAGTGCAAGCAGCAGCAGCCACATATTCTGGTTCAGCTGTTGAAATTGATACGCATGTTTGCTTTTTCGACTGCCAGCTTACCAATTTGCCATCAAGAAATTGACATCCACCACTTGTGCTTTTTCGATCAATATTACAACCACCCAAGTCTGCATCCGAATACGCTTGTACAAAGAACCCAGTTTTCGAAGGATACCACAATCCTAACGAAAGTTCCTTTAAGATAACGAAAGATATTTTTACAGCAGTGAGATGTGGTTTTCATGGATTAGACTGATACCTAGCATAATTACACACAGAAAACATGATATCAGGTCTACTAGATGTAAGATAAAGTAATGAACCAATCATGCTCTTATATAAAGTTATGTCAACAGCAGGTTTATCTAACGAAGGTGTAAGCTTTATGCCCGTTGCCATTGGAACTCGTAACTTCGTGCTATTCGTCAATCCAAACTTTTCCAACAGATTCTTCGTATATTTTTTTTGATTAATAAAAATTCCTTTTCTGTTTTGACGAATATTCAAACCAAGAAAATTATTGATTTTTCCCATCATGCTCATTTCGAACTTACTCTTCATCAAATCTTCGAATTCTCTAGACAAAGCAGGGTCAGTTGAGCCAAAAATAATATCATCAACATAAATTTGAACAAGCATTAGATGATTCCCCACTTTCTTTCGAAATAATGTGGGATCAACTGATCCTTGTTTAAATTTAGATTGTTTCAAAAATGAGGTAAGAGTTGCATACCATGCTCGTGGTGCTTGTTTCAAACCATAAACTGCCTTATCTAAAATATAAACATGATTTGGAAATTCTTCGTTAATAAAACCTGGGGGTTGTTCCACGTAAACAGTTTCTTCAAGCTCTCCATTTAGAAATGCACACTTCACGTCCATTTGATAAACATCAAAATCTTTGTGAGCTGCATAAGCCAGAAATATACGAACCGCCTCGAGTCTTGCGACAGGGGCAAAAGTTTCTTCATAGTCGATTCCTTCTTATTGTGAATATCCTTTAACAACAAGTCTGGCTTTGTTTCGAACAATATTTCCATCTTTATCGGTTTTATTTTTGAAAATCCATTTTAACCCGACAATCGAAACATTTTCAGGTTTAGGTATTAACCTCCAAACCTTGTTTCGTTCAAATTCAGACAATTCATATTGCATTGCAACAACCCAATCTGAGTGTTCCATTGCAATCTTAACTGTTTTTGGTTCAATTTTAGAGATGAAAACATTGAACATGCAAAATTCTTGATGAGTATTCAATACCTCATTCTTTGCACGAATTTGAGATCTTGTTAAAACTCCCTCTTGTGGATTCCCAATTACTTGATCCTTCAGATGATCTTTTGTCCACTTTTCCATTGGCGGATATGCTGAATCAAATTCCAAAGGTGCATCTTCGTATATATCATCGTTTTCTGAGCCTACAATCGCACAAGCATCATCAAAATCATTATTATCTTCAATATTTTCTGAATGCTCCCCCTCAACATCATCATTCAATCTTTCTTTCTCCCCCTCGAAAGAATGCATGTTGTCATCTAATGTATTCAAATCCAAGTGCTCCCCCTCCACTGGATTGTTTTGCATACTTTCGCCTTTCTCTGGAGAATTTCATGTTGAAGCATCATTAAGCTTTGTTAGTTCAGAGATATGATTATCATTTGCATTTATTTCAGCATCAACAGCATGATCTGAAATTCCAAAAATTAAATCATAATCAATATCTAATGTTTGTGAGGATTCAGATTCAACTTGTATGTTTTTTTCAGAATTGGATGATTTTCAAACTGAGATGTTGTTTGTTTAATGTAGTAATCATCAAATGTAAGATTAAAAGTTTCTTCAACTTTTCGTGTTCTTTTATTCAACACACGATATGCAACTGAATTATGCGAATATCCCAAGAAAATCCCTTCATCTGCTTTTGCTTGAAATTTCATAAGATTATCCTTGAGATTCATAATGAAGCACCTGCATCCAAAAACATGGAAAAATTTGACATTAGGTTTTCGAATGTTGAGAATTTCATATGGAGTAATGTTAAAACGACGATGAATGAACGATCTGTTTTGAGTGAAACATGCGGTTGATACTGCTTCAGCCCAAAGATATTGTGGAAGATTCGCATATGCCAACATAGTGCTTGCCGCTTCGCATAGAGACCTATTTCTTCGTTCAACAACACCATTTTGTTATGGTGTGTATGGAGATGAAAAATTATGTGAAATCCCTTTGTCCACCAAAAATGAATCAAGAACATTGTTCTTAAATTCAGTTCCACGATCACTCTTAATTTTGCGAACAATCTTCTTCAATGTTGTTTCCATCTTTTTAATAAAGTCAATCATGATTTGTGCAACTTCAGATTTAAGCCTGAGAAAATAAACCAACGTAAATCTGGAAAAATCATCAACAATCACTAAAATGTATTGTTTCTTGTTGAGAGTTGAAACTGTCGAAGGACCACACAAATCAATATGCAAGAGCTCCAGAGGTGCAACTATTTTCGAATCAATCGTAATTGGATGACCTTGTTTATGTTGCTTGCCAACTTCACAAGCTGCACATAAAGAATCATTGTCAAATTTAAGTACAGGTAAACCTCTTACCAGATCTTGTACCACAAGTTTATTGATGTTTCGAAAATTGAGATGAGAAAGTCTTCGATGCCAAAGCCAACTTAAGTCTGATGTTGCCTTCGAAAGAAGACATATAGCAGGTTTCCCTACTATCGGATTGATGTCCAAAGTGAACATGTCACATTTCCTTTTGGATTTCAGTAACACCTCTTTTGTTGTGACATTCGAAATAATACTTCCTTCTTCGTTAAAAAGAACTTGATTGCCAGTGCCCACAACAAGTTGAGAAACACTTATCAAGTTATGTTGAAGACCTTCAACATATGCCACCCAATTCACTGTGAATTGACCATTCGTGATCTTCACATATCCTTTGACTTGACATTTTTGATTGTTCCCAAACTTCACTACTCCAGCATTTTTGAGACTTCGAAAATCACGTAAATTCTCTTTCTTCCCAGTCATGTGACGAGAGCAACCACTATCGATGTACCACTTGTTATCATATTGCTCATCACATAATACCTTTGTTGTCATTGGAGATTTGTCAGCTGCTTTGGATACGAAGCATCGTCCCCTCACTTCGAATTCCTCATCATCTGAGTCCTCCTCCATTTTCGCATACAACGCTCCATGCGTTGGATTCCTCATTTCTTCATCGTCTGACCCGGATGACCAGATTTGATAAGTTCCATCTTCATCCTCATGCTCACCCTTTGCAACCAATGACAAATTCTTTGCTTTAGCACGAACCACCTCAAGCTTCTCTGCATAGTATGCCTCATCTTTGACTTTATTCTTCCTCTCATCCTTCTTTCGAAGCATACAGTCATTTGCAAGATGATTTGCACCGTTGCAATAAAGACAATCTATTCCAGCATCACCTTTCATCTTCTTCTCACCCTTTCCATCAGCTATCTTCGAATCTTGCTTCTCAACTTTCTTTTTCTCCTCAACAACATTTTTACTCACTGAATTTCCTTTCACCTCAGCAAGCTTAGTCCTCGAATTGAACGGCTTTTTGAAAAATTTCTTGACACGATTATTCGAGTAAAATGCTATTGCTTCATCATCCGAATTCATGATGAATCCTTCTTCTTCCTCAGAATCACCATTTTCAGCTTCTTTCTCAGAAATCTTTGACACAAGAGCTAATGGACCTCCCAAATTCAACTTCGATTCCTCAGCAATTTCATTTACCTCAATTTCGTGTGTTTTCAACTGATTGTACAAATCATTGAGAGTTGATGTATCAAAACTTTGCTGATTCTTCACCATCATACTTACACTTCTCCATTCTTTTTGAAGTCCCATTACAAAGATGAGATTGAATTCCATTGAAGTCCTGGTAATTCCATAGGGATTGCACCGATAGATTAACTCGTTCAGACGATCATAGTAAACTTCAATTGTTTCTCCTTCTTTTTGTTAGAAATCTTTCAACACAACCAAACACTGTTTAACTGAATTGATTTTTGTCTTCTCACTTCCTTGAAATTTATCTTTCAGATTGTTCCAGATTTCCTTTGCAGTTGTACAACTCCTAATGTAATTGTACACAACTGGAGGTAATGCACCTCGCAGTTCCCTCATACACCTCTTCTCCAGTTTCTTCAGACGATCAGTTTGATTATCAACTCCAGAATTTGTAGAAGATGATCCAATTGGTTGAACATTCACTGGAACATTGACATTTCCAGTGATACATGACCATAATTCTTCATCCAGACCATTCAGATAATCCTGCATACGATCAGCCCACTGATCATAGTATTCAGGGATTAGCATTGGAATTTTGGTTGATGAACCTAGCAGATGAGAAAACGAGGTCATCGAATTGAGATTGAAACTCGCCATTGTTGTACGGAAGAAGATTTTGAGAAGTTTGAAAAGATTTGAGAATTTGAAAACAAACTAGATGAATCAAATCGAATTGATGAGAGTAATACTCGATTCAACAATTCAAATGCAGAATCGAATCACAGACTAAGATCTTGACAATTTTTCACTTTCAAAAAGTGCGGAAACTTTTGAATCAAAAAGTTGATTCAAATACTTTTTGAACAGCGTGAAAATCAGATCAGAGATATGATTCCTGCTCTGATACCAGTTGATGAACCAATGAATCAAGTAATGAATTAATCAGAGTATGAATTCAAGTAAGAATATGAGATTTGAACACAGGATGTAAATATGATCTTGTTATGCTCTATTATGCTTTCGAATTCTTTACAGAGAATAGTAGACAAGTCTGTAAAAGTTATTATCTAACTTTAGTAAATAACCCTATTTATAGGGAACTGAAAGCATACAAAAAATATACTAAGGCATTGACTCTAAAGCTTCGAATAAAAGCGCCCTAGTAAAATACATTACAAAACATTCGAAGAGTCCAAAACATACTTCGACTAATTACAACAATTCGACCCTAACAGTGATGCTACGGGAAGTCGTAGTACTCACTAGTCAGAGGTTGTTGTGATGCTACGGGAAGCCGTAGTACTCACTAGTCAGAGGTTGTTGTGATGCTACGGGAAGCCGTAGTACTCACTAGTCAGAGGTTGTTGTGATGCTACGGGAAGCCGTAGTACTCACTAGTCAGAGGTTGTTGTGATTCTACGGGAAGCCGTAGTACTCACTAGTCAGAGGTTGTTGTGGTTCTACGGAAAGACGTAGTACTCACTAGTCAGAGGTTGTTGTGATGCTACGGGAAGCCGTAGTACTCACTAGTCAGAGTTTGTCGTGATTGCTATGGGGAGCCGTAGTACTCACTAGTCAGAGGGAGGTTGTTGTGATGCCACGGGGAGCTGTAGTACTCTTGAGTCAGCAAGAGGTGGTTATGAGGAAGTATTCTTTGATCAAGCACGGTGCAGAAGAGTTTTGGGCGAGGGTAGCCGTAATAGTTGAGTTTTTGGGAGCCTGGCGGTCGAACCAGAAAAGAGACTGGGGTCCCTATAATTGGAAAAAAAGTGGTATGCGCGCGGATTGCAGGTTGAGTCATGAGACGATTGTTTCATTGGGACAAGTGGTTCCAACTTTGGGTCGGACCAGACTCTCGAGTTTGAGTTTGGCTTTGGTAGTACGTTGGGTAGGTGAGAGGAGATTCTGGATTACGAGGTGGATTATTGGTTGAGGGGTATTGTTGTCACCCGATATCTTAGACTCGAGTGAGGTCAGATCGTTAGTACGGGAGATACCATGAGGTGCATGAGGCAAATGATTACTATTTCGACTGAGGTCGAGGGTGAGACGATTTCAGTTGGGAGTATAGTATTCGTTCGGGTAAAGAGAACTTCGTGACTTGTGTGTCACTAGGCCGAGATAGTTGATGTGACAAGGAAGTCAGTGAGACACTTGGAATATGCTATGAGTAACCTTTGGAAGTTAATGGCTGCTTGAGAGATGACCTAGTACCCACTGTGGAGTAGGGATCTTTGAGAGTAAGTTGGGGGCTTATGATTATAGATGATAGAAGACATTGTGAGGGAGCATGATCACTTTCTTATATCTGAAGGCAAGAGACGATTCTCTGGTGTAATGTGCCTTTTTCGTCTATGGAAGTGTATTCGAGATTGTTAGGTATGTATGGCATGGGTGATCGGTAACCGATTGTTGGGTTTATATTTGGAAGTCAGAAGGGATATCTTAGTGGCAGAGGGGCTGGTTTTGTTTCGAATTCAGGAGTTCCTGGTCGGGTTCAGGTATTCATGGAGGAAGATATCGTTTTGGTGTGAGATCCTTTCAGTGGTGTTTTTCGGGTGTCTAGTTTCTATATATATGGTTTGAGAAGCGATTTCAAGGGCAAAATCAAATTAAGTGGGGGAGATTTGTAACATCTGGAATTTTGGGTATGATAGTTTGTGTTTCAATTTTGAGGATTTAGGATGGACTCTACGAGTCGTAGGTCTGACTCGCCGAGTCACGCCGAGTTGATCACGTGGAATTAATGAGCGGACTCGACGAGTCCAAGTATGGACTCGCCGAGTAGGTACTGGGCAGAGAAAACCCTAAGTTTCGGGGTTGGAGCCTATTTAAAGGAACTTATGACCTTGGATGCGCCTCATATCTCCTGTGAGAAACCCTAAATCGCCATTGGAGCCAAGGGAGAGTTCTTGTGACGAAATCAAGTAATTTTGGTGTGATTTTGCAAAGGAAGTGAAGGGATTCAGCTAGATTCTAGGACACCCAAGCAAGGATCTCCATTCTGAGGTAGTATTTCGCCCCTTCCTTCTGTTTTGTGTAGAATCTTTGAATCTAGGGTTTTCTTTACCCTTTCTTGGATAGTATATGAAGCATATGAGGTCCCAAGGTGGAATTCTTCTTAGATCTGGACCTTAAGAGGTCCAGAGAGTTCTATCTATCCTGCTTTATGCTATTCCTTTGGAGATATGAACCTAGGTTGCCATTTTAGAAGCTATTTCACCAAAAGAAGCCCTATGAGTGTTGCATGAGTGTAAAGGTTGGACCTTTACGTGATCATTGTGTATTGGAAGGTCAGATCTATAGGTTAGAGAAGCAGATCTGACCTCAGAAGGTCTTTTGAGTGTTGCCATGGAGGAAACTCGCCGAGTCCATAAGGGGACTCGACGAGTCGAGTCGGGTTGCCCCGCGATTCGTGACCAGTGGTAACCCGTCGAGTGAAAGGTTAACTCGACGAGTCGAGTGAGGATTTATGAGGATTAAGAGGACACGCATGGACTCGCCGAGTCACACGAGTGCACTCGACGAGTTTGGTCAAAGTTTGACCGTTGACTAGAGTTGACTTCAGTTGACCTTAGGGTTTTGGTCAAGCTGGTTCAAGAGAGGTGAGGGAGGGGTGGAATGGTCTTCTATCCATTCTTTAGAAATGAGGACAAGAGAAAGTATTGATTAGAGATGTTATTATGTTGATAGGAGGAGGCTAGGTCGGGTTATCGAGCACGAGAGGTTATCTGACATCGTACGAGGTGAGTCTTCTCACTATACTTTACCTAGAGTGGTAATTATGTGTGACCGGAAGGTCTTATGTGCTATGATGAGTATGTGATGTATGCTGTTAGATGATATGTATGTGCTATGTTATGAGTATTATGATATGGACCGGAAGGTCAATAGTGTATGGGCCGGAAGGTCAAGGTGATGCGGACCGGAAGGTCGGAGAAGTGGGACCGGAAGGTCAGAGAAGTGGGACCGAAAGGTCTACCAGGATGATGGGACGGAAGTCCCCTAAGACACATTGACCGGAAGGTCTTGTAGAGTTATAGCCTTGAGTGGCGTATATGCGTATGTGGTATTTTGGGGAACTCACTAAGCATTTATGCTTACCGTTTATGTGATATGTGTTTCAAGTACCAGCGAGGATCGCGGGAAGGCGCCGGCATGATCTGTACACATTGATGAAGTTTTATGTATTTGAGATCTTGCGATTGTTTTATTTGGAGGACATGTGTTACAATGGATTTTGATGTTTCTTATGAATGAAATTATGTTTTAAAAATGAGAAAAATTGTTTTGGAAATTTACGTTGTTACAACTGGTGTGGGAAGATCCCCTATATAGATGTCCTAATTATTATGGTTTATGACATTTCAGTTCAGCATGGTGATGACACGATTTGGGACAGGGGGATCAGGATCGGGATCAGGGTCTAGATCCGCATGGGACAGCGGTACCGAGCCTATTGATGAGAGGCTGCACGAGATCATTGCAGTCGAGGTTACGAAGGGCATCCTTGACGTGACCCCAGTGATCTTTGGGACGGTCAAGGAGGGTATGATGGAGATCATGGAGGAGAGGCTCAGGTTATTCAGGGCCGAGATTGTTGTGGGCCAGGTCGGGGCCCGAACTCCCTCATTTCGGGAGTTCAAGGCTTGTGGAGCATTGGAGTTTTTCGGGGTCAGGGACCCCATTGTTAGCCGACGCTGGGTGGCGGACATTGAGAATGCCCAACGCACGAGTTCTTTCCCTGATGCGGTGAAGGTGGGTTTAGCTTCATGTATGCTGAGGGACAGAGCCATGGATTGTTGGGGAGAGGTGACCAGCCAGGTGGGAGCAGCCGGTGTGGCTGAGATGACAAGGGTCGAGTCTGTTCGGCGATTTGACTTGGAGTTTGCACCGGCTATTGAGGTGCAACAGATGATGAGGGAGTTCCAGGAGCTCCAACAGACCACCGAGACTGTGGCAGAGATCACCGCCAAATTTTGGGAGCGAGCATTGTTGATCCCACAGTATGCTACCGATGAGGACATGTGGAGGACGAGGTATCATTCCATTCTGAGGGATGATATCCGAGAGTTTGTGAGCTTTACATGGTGCAAAACCCTGAATGAGATGGTGGAGAAGGCCCGTGAGCGGGAGATGGAGTTGGATTTCCGCACCAAGTGGAAGCCTGAGCAGGCACAGACAGGAGTAGCTCAGGCTAAAAAGCCTAAGCCCTCGGATTCATCCAGTAGGGGCCAGCAGGGTCGTGGCCGATGTGTCAAGTGTGGGGGATCTCATGGGGGAGCTTGTTGGGGGACGAACCCGGCGTGTTATACGTGTGGTCAGCCGGGCCATGTGAGCAGGGACTGCCCCAAGAAGGGCTTGATATGTTTCCACTGCAACCTGACTGGCCATAAAAGGCCGATTGTCCGAGGTTGCAGGGAGGGGGAGGAGCAGTGGCGGCGCCTGCGCCCGCCACGATGAGGATAACTGATGGCCGCCCTGCTAAGGCGGATGCTCCAGCGGTGAAGAGCCGTGTATTTCAGCTGACTACCGAGGAGGCCCGAGCAGATCCAGACGTCGTGGCTGGTACGTATTTATTCTTCTCTGCTCTCTATTTATTTGTATTGCTTATATGTGCATTGTGCTTATGTATAGGGACCTTTTTGGTCAATGGTATGACGGCTCATGTTTTGTTCGATTCGGGAGCTACCAGATCATTCGTTTCTCTTGCGCTTAGCAAGAAGTTTCGGGATGAGCCGGGGACTTTGGATTCCCCGCTTGAGGTAGAGATTGCTGACGAACGCAATGTGAGTGCTACGAGGGTGTATCAGGAAAGCGTCTTGAATGTGCTTGGAGAAAGGTTTCGCGTTGACTTGGTTCCGATACCGTTGCGAGGGCTGAAAGTGATTGTCGGGATGGATTGGTTGGGGGCTAATGGGGCCATGATCGACTGTGAGCGCAGTTAGTGAGGGTTCGAACCCCAAGTGGGCGAGAACTGGTTATACATGGTGAGAGGGCCTCGCAGGGGCCGACCCTTTGTTCGGCTGCGAGGGCAAGTAGATTTCTGCAGTAGGGATCTACGGGATTTCTGGGTTATATTTCGGATACGAGGGTCGACACCACGAAAAATGTGGGCAGTGTGCCGGTTGTACAGGAATTTCGAGATGTTTTTCCTGAAGAGTTACCAGGAGTGCCTCCGGAGAGGCAGGTGGAGTTTCGCATTGATTTGGTGTCGGGTGTCGCTCCGATAACGAAGGCACCATACCGGCTAGCACCGCCCGAGATGCAGGAGCTATCTACGCAGCTTCAGGAGCTGCTAGACCAAGATTTTATCCATCCGAGCAGTTCCCCGTGGGGAGCTCCGATCTTGTTCGTGAAAAAGAAGGATGGATCACACAGGATGTGCATTGATTATCGAGAGCTGAACAAACAAACGGTGAAGAACCGTTACCCGCTACCGAGGATTGATGATTTGTTCGATCGGCTATAGGGTGCGTCTTGGTTTTCCAAGATTGATCTTCGGTCGGGATACCATCAGATGAGGATTCGGGATAAGGATATACCGAAGACAGCTTTCAGGACTCGGTATGGGCATTATGAGTTTGTGGTGATGCCATTTGGGCTCACCAATGCCCCAGCAGCGTTCATGGATCTAATGAACAAGGTGTGTAGACCGATGTTGGATCGGTCGGTGATCGTTTTTATTGATGATATCTTGGTCTACTCTAAGACCAAGGAGCAGCACGAGCAGCATCTGAGGGAGGTATTGGAGACCCTGAAGGTGGAGAGGCTGTATGCCAAGTTCTCCAAGTGTGATTTTTGGCTGCGGGAGGTACAGTTTTTGGGGCACATCATCAACCAAGAGGGTATTTCGATTGATCCAGCTAAGGTTGAGGCGGTGATGCAGTGGGAAGTACCGAAGAATGCTTCCGAGATCCATAGCTTCTTGGGTCTAGCGGGCTATTATCGAAGATTCATCCAGGATTTCTCCAAGATTGTTGTGCCCTTGACCCGCTTGACCAAGAAGAACGTGACATTTCGTTGGGGAACGAGTCAGCAGTTGGCTTTTAAGAACCTGAGACAGAGGTTATGCGAGGCTCCGATTCTAGTACTACCCGAGGGGTTAGATGATTTGGTGGTGTTCTGTGACGCATCGATTTCAGGGTTAGGTGCGGTACTGATGCAGAGGGGGCATATGATAGCTTACGCCTCGAGGCAGTTGAAGCCTCATGAGGCGAATTACCCCACTCACGACCTGGAATTGGGGGCAGTGGTGTTTTCCCTCAAGATTTGGAGGCACTACTTGTATGGAGTGAGGTGCACCATCTACACTGATCACAAGAGTTTGAAGTACTTGATGGATCAACAAAACCTCAACATACGACAGAGGAGGTGGTTGGATGTGCTGAAGGACTATGATTTTGAGATCTTGTATCATCCCGGAAAGGCCAACGTGGTGGCCGATGCTTTCAGCCGCAAGGCGGCAGGTTCCCCGGTTGGGAACGTTTGTTTGAGGATGACTGTGATCTCTCCATTGCTGGATATGATCAAGGAGGCACAGGTCGAGTGGGTGAGGAAGGAGAACAGGAAGATAGAGCAGATTCGGCGGCAGCATCCTTTGTTTGTTAAGGATAGTCGTAACCTTTTGACACAGTGTGGCCGAGACTGGAGGAGTGAGGCAGAAGATATTGGAGGATGCGCATATGTCCAAATTCTCTATACATCCAGGGGCTACAAAAATGTATATAGATTTGAGGCTGAGTTACTGGTGGCCGTGCATGATGTGGGAGATCGCCTGGTTTGTGGAGCAGTGCTTGACCTGCAGGAAGGTCAAGGTTGAGCATCAGCTGACTCATGGCAAGGTTCAGCCGCTACCCATTCCCATGTGGAAGTAGGAAGAGATCACTACGGACTTCATTACGAAGTTACCGAGGACGGAAAGGGATGTGGATGCCATATGAGTGATCGTAGGCAGACTGACGAAGAGTGCCCACTTTATTCCGATCTCTGAGAGTATATCTACCGAGAAGTTGGCGGATATTTTTGTGCGAGAGGTAGTGGCTAGACACGGGGTCGATATCGATAGTCTCTGACAGGGATGTTCGGTTTACATCTAGGTTTTGGAAGAAGTTCCACGAGGAGCTGGGCACTCAGTTGCATTTTAGTACAACGTACCACCCTCAGACACATGGCCAGAGCGAGAGAATGATTCATACATTGGAGGAAATGCAGCAAGCATGTGTGTTGGATTTTGGAGGGAGTTGGGATACGTACCTCCCAATGGCAGAGTTTTCATACAATAACAGTTACCACGCCGGCATTGACCGACCTACATTTGAGATGTTGTATGGCAGGAGATGTAGGACTCCGGTTTGCTGGGACGAGGTTGGACACCGAGTCATGGGGAGCACTGAGGTGGTGCTCAAGACTACCGGGCTGATTCAGCAGCTGCGCGGCCGACTACGAGTCGCACAGAGCCGTCAGAAAAGGTATGCCGACCGGCGGCGATCGGATCTTGAGTCCTAGGTGGGGGATTTCGTACTATTGAAAGTGTCACCCTGGAAGGGGGTCATCAGGTTCCGAAAGAGGGGCAAGTTAGGTCCACGATATATAGGCCCTTTCAGGATTACGGTCCGGGTGGGAAAGGTGGCATATCGATTAGAGCTGCCGGATGAGCTTAGCCAAATTCATAACACCTTCCATGTGTCATAGCTTCGAAAGTGTGTCACTGACAAGTCCGCAGTCTTTTCTCTGGACGATATTCAGGTGGACGGGAGTCTGAACTACATTGAGAGACAGGTCGCAATCTTAGATAGGAAGACCAAGGTTCTTCGGAACAAGGAAGTGAAGCTGGTAAAGGTGCAATGGCAGCACCGCAGGGGCTCCGAGTGGACTTAGGAGCCGGAGGACGAGATGCGAGACCACTACCCGGATTTGTTTGAGCCAGCAGACTTCGAGGATGAAGTCTAGATCAAGTGGGGGAGACTTGTAACACCTGTTCCAGGTATTGATTTATTTTTATAACTTCTAGGGTTTTGTGCATGGACTCGGTGAGTTGGGGTGCTCCAACTCGTCGAGTAGAGATTGTTAACGGACGCGGGGTTTGGATCCTACTCGACGAGTCGGAAGGCCTCGACTCGACGAGTAGGAGCTGTAAAGAGAAACCTTAATTTTTAGGGTTTGCACCCTATTTAAAGAACTTATTGCGCCTCTTGTGGCCTCCCTTATCACCCTAACATCCAGAGAAAACCCTAGATCGATCTTGAACCTTCTTGAGTGAGAGAAAGAGCCTTTATGAGTGATTTTGGGGCATTTGTGAAGGATTCTAGAGCTTGAAGAGGAAGGAACTAGGAGTGGAGCAGTAGATCCAACATTTACTCTGTCTTGGCCATCATTTTGAGGTATAAAGTCGTCACCTTGAATTATAGTTGATTAGATCCCTTTTCTTGGAAGTAAATGGCCATTTTTGGTGCAAAATGGAGTCAAGCTTGGATCTGGACTTATCACAAGGACATAGTTCCGGATCTGGACCTCTCAAGGTCCCCAATAGCATAAAGTTGCTCACTTTATGCAACCTAGCACTTTCCATTCACAAAAATGTAACATCCGGATTTTTCAGGGATATTATTGTGAATGTTAATCTTGAGGTTGAAGGAGAGACTCGATGAGTTGAGGGTCCAACTCGCCGAGTCGAGTCGAGTTGCTCGCGTGGATTTAATGAGTGCACTCGACGAGTCAGAGGAGGGACTCACCGAGTAGGTGTTGGGCAGAGAATCCCTAATTTCCCGGGTTTGGGACCTATTTAAAGGCACTTATAGCCTCATTTGCGGCTACCTTCCCCTGAGAGCAAACCCTAATTGCTAATGGAGCTAGAGAGTGAGAGAGAAGCTCATATTGTGGTTCTTGTGCATCATTTGAGCAAGAGGAGGAGGTTATCAAGCAGGGAGCTGGAGGTGAGGCTATTGGATCCAATGATTTCCTGTCCAGAGCTCCTGAGAAAGGTAAGAAGTCTTTACCTTTCTTCTTATTTTGGATAGATCTCATATCTATGGAGTTTTAGGGCTTTTTGCCATCTTTTGTTTGGGTTTTTGAGTAGCATGAGTTATTAAGAAGTCTAGACCTCAGATCTTGACCTTGTGAGGTCCTTAGAGTCTAGGTGTCCCAGCTTTATTCATCCACATGAGGGTTTTTGGGCTTAATCATTCATGAAGGGCATGTATTAGCATTTTGGAGCAATAACATCATGCATGAACGTAAAGATTGATGCTTTACGTGACTATTGAGCCTTGAGAGGACAGATCTAGTGTTTGGAGTGATAGATCTGTTTTAAATCGTCTGAATGAGCTTTGGGTCTGAATGAACTCGCCGAGTCAATGAGTCGACTCGACGAGTCGATTAGGGTTTTGTCTCGTAGAGCTAAATCATGCGATCACTCGGGGAGTTGGGAGTCAACTCGACGAGCTGAGTCAACCTTCACGAGATTTATGTGGAAAACGATAGGACTCGACGAGTCACAAGGATGAACTCGGCGAGTCGGGTCAAACATGGACTGTTGACTCGATTTTGACTTCTGTTGACTTTGGGGTTTTGGTCAACATGAGTAATAGACACCATGGATGGGTAAAATGGTCTTTTACCCACTTCAAAGATTTAGAGAGAGAGAGAATAGCCTTCGGTTATCTGAGTCGTGAAAAGAGTATTAATTAGAAATGTTCATCCTTGTGTTAGGCGGAGGCTAGTTCGAGATCCGAGTGCGAGGTTATTTGCTCACCTGCTTGCGAGGTGAGTCTTCTCACTATACTTTACCTAGAGTGGTACTTATGTGTGACTGGAGGGTCTTATGTGCTTACATTGAGTATTATGTTATCCTGCCTTATGTTTTATGTTGTGCATTATCTCTTTGTGATTTATGCTATGCGGAGCTTTACAGACCGGACTAGAGGGTCCAACGAGCCATGAGACCGGAAGGTCCTCACTGAGATCGGACCGAAGGGTCCAACGAGCAGTGAGACCAGAGGGTCCTCACAGAGACCGGACCAGAGGGTCCAACGAGCCGTGGGACAGGAGGGTCCCACTGAGACACATTGACCGGAGGGTCTTACAGAGCTGTAGCCTCGAGTGGCTAATTATTTTGTGTGTGGTATTTTGGGGAACTCACTAAGATTCGTGCTTACCGTGTTATGTGTTATGTGTTTCAGGTTCTTATCAGGATCGCGGGAAGGCACCGGCTTGATTGTACACACATCCGAGTTAGAGATATGTCTTTGGAGGATCCTGGATTTGTGATAAACGATTTTTAAAATGTGTTGATAATTTGTTACTTGTGAGTTTTAAGAAAATGTGACATGTGGTTTATTGTGTTTTTAAAAATGAAAATTTGGTTGAAATTTTACGTCTTTACAAAAAACCTAGTAAGAAGCCTAGTTTTGAGGTTACGGCCTTGTAGGGCCTTGCATGCACGTAAAGTTTGCAACTTTACGTGGTATTTGCACTAAGGGAGTTTGGATCTGGAATTTGGGACCATAGATCCCACTGAAAGGACTTAACTAAGGTATGAACGGACCAAAACCCTTATCCTTCACTGCACTTATCCTGAAACCCAGAAACGACGAGTTACAAAAGGTAACTCAGCAAGTTAACGAGTCATACAGGAACTCGACAAGTTCATGGGTGCACTCGACGAGTTGAGGAAAACATGGACTGTTGACCTTGCCTTTGGCCAGGGTTGACCAGTGTTGACTTTGAGGGTAGTTATGGGATTAGGACAAGTGAATCACGTGATGGATATAGGCAGTTGAGAAGGAGCAGTGTGTGGGACATACCTGATCCTAGCTTGTCAGTTCAGTATTTGAGAGGTGAGTCTTCTCACCATACCAATGGGTCTAAGGCACCAAGGTCGGCCCATTTAATGTTATGTGGATTGTTGATTGATTATGCGTTATGATAGTATGACATTTGCATGGAAGACCACGTGGAGGTTCCCGTGGCATTTGGTATAAGACCTTGGAGGGTTTCCATGGCATCCTAGTATATCTGCTTGTATAGTTGGCATTATGTATTGTTTGGTAGTAAAGACCTTGTGGGGGTTCCCAAGGTAGGAAGACCTTGTAGGGGTTCCCAAGGCAGGAAAACCATGTGGGGGTTCCCATGGCAGATAATACCACGTGGGGGTTCTCGTGGCATTAGGTGTAAGACCATGTAGGGTTTCCGTAGCTTCCTTATATGTTGTATGCATGGCTTATGTGATATGTGTAGCTTTATATCTAATATGATATGTATTATGTGGATTGTGTGTGAGGTATGCTCTGGGGGACTCACTAAGCATTACCTTACAGTTTGTGGATTTGTTTCAAGTACATCTGAGCCCAAGGGCAAGGACAAGGATTGATGGCACGGCGTGCACTCTCATTCGGGCATTTTATGGGACACTCTGA
Source organism: Lactuca virosa (assembly GCF_052849685.1). NCBI lineage: Eukaryota > Viridiplantae > Streptophyta > Magnoliopsida > Asterales > Asteraceae > Lactuca > Lactuca virosa. Next base: position 326,378,674 of record NC_136429.1, read on the forward strand.
TATTTTCAAATAAAGTTTTATTTGATATGGTTTTGAAAACAATTGTAACTGGTTTTTATGGATGACGGAAATGTTTTTTGGATAATTAAAAACGAAAAATTTCTTTTGAAAAATTGGGTTGTTATAGTCATCGGATTGGATTACCCTCGGGTCCAAAGTTATCAGACTGGATTACCCCCGACCCATAGTGTGTCAACCCGATATTTCAAGTCAATGTAATGACCTAAAAGTCAAAGATTTGTAATCTACTTCTGATATAATAAAAATAGCGTCAAAAATAAAATGTTCTAAAGTCTCAACTGGGCTGCATAAAGTATTAGATATCGTAACAAGGTTTTTAGAAATATAGGGAACACAAAAATCCGACTTATAACGAAGAAGTTATGACCAATCGAAAGTCCACAGCCAAAACCGGTAAAACATTGTTAAGCGTAAAACGCGAAATTTCAATAAAATACTTTTTAGCCTTAAGTATCTAAACGAAAGTCGTAGATAATAACAAACCGTGAGCGTACATAAAAAGAACGTCCAAATCTGACTTCGTATGAGGAAGTTATGATTTTTCTAAGTCTCAGAACATCAGTAGACAGCTAAAAATTCAAAATAAATATCGAACGATTTCTAGCCGACGCAACCTAAACAAGAATTAAAGATCTCGACAATAGTAGTACAATGGTAAAAAGTCTGACGAAAACGGACGTCGGATGAAGAAGTTATGGATTTTTAACGGACTTTTCCAGTCCCGGCCTGTTAAAAATATATAGATAAAAATAAAGTCAAAATTTGCCTACGAAGTCTAAATGAAAGTTGTAGAGTATATTCTCACCTACGCATGGATATAAAGAACGTCAAAAATGGAGCTCGTATGCGAAAGTTACAGATTTTCAAAGATTTGGGCACACACTTCGAGGCTTATCCGAAGGATTACGCCCTGCGTACGAGGGTACGCCCAATGTACGCAGATGAAGGGACTCAGATCGACCATGTCGCCCCTATTCCCTCTACTCCCGTCCCATCCGAAGACCGGCGACTGATGACGTCATCGCTGACGTACGCCCCGCATACGAGGGTACGCCCAGCGTACGATTTTCGGACGAGGTACGCCCCGCGTACTTCGGAGTACGCCCAGCGTACGAGGCCAGGTTCCCCTCCTATAAATAGGATGCGAGGGTTCCGACTTTTAGTTGCAAATTTACCACTTTCTCTCCCACTTTTTCACTCTCGAGCCTCCCGAAACTATCCCGACGCCCCGGTTCCGTATCCAAGTTCCGACGAAGGTCTGAAGCTCCGAGATTCCCGAAAAACTTACCATTTTCCGGTCTAAGTGCTGCCCGAGAATAATCCCGTTTTCTTCAAATCACCACACTTTCTAGGTGAGTTCATACCCCTACATTTTCCAGTTTTTTTTAGTTTTCAGGGGGGGAATACAAGTTAAAACACCAAAACATATTTGAAAACTTAACTGGACAGCTTACAACAGAAAAGTTGTGACCTGTTCACGAACTGTTTTACCCGACTTAAACTTAATATTTTTCAAAACTATTTATTATGCAAATAGTTCAGGTTATTCCTTTAAAATGACTATTTGCACATCTCCATACGATTTTTCTAGAAATACTCTAAAAACAGTGACAGTTAAAGGTAAAACTGTCAAACACAAGTTTAAGATTTATTCACACCTTGTAACATGCTGAGCAAAGTGTGTAAGATTTACACTTAGTAGTTTCAATGTCCTTTTCGTTGTAATACAACGTCATGCATATCAAGTTTTCATTAAAACATAACACACAACTGATAAACTATAATAGGTATAGTTTGAACACCTCATTTAACAAAGAAATGGTAATACTATCGATTTACAAACCGAGAGTTTCAATACAAACAACGTGAACTTGTTAATGAATAAATTTGTGAGACATCCACCTTCGGGGTACTCTTAAGTGTCACAGAAAAGTCCTGTATTTATAATCGGAATCTCTTGGAGAGAGAGCGTGATAGTTGTGTATAGATCTATATTGGGTCTGACAAACCCGCACCTAAGTTGCTTGCAACAGCTAGACCGGCAGGTCTGGGGTGACAAGTGTTATAACATTCCGACGCCTGAAGAACGTCGAGTATGAGGTCTTCGAGTCTTAGCATGGTTATAACAACTCACATGGGGAATTAACAAAACACACAGTTCACGGGAATTTAAGGATTTCACAAAAAGGAGTTTTATTTAAATATAAAACCACACATAAGTATGACGATTTACTTACATATACTAAGTCTCGGTTCAGTTAAGACTACAATAAACCTTTTAGAAAATATTGGATTTTCTGGAATCAAACTTGTAACAAACTTTAAGGAACAACATCCATTTTTCATTCATAAATTGCTTATGAACTCACCAGCTTTAATGCTGATACTCTTTCAAAAACAACTTTTATTCTCAGGTATTCAGTAATACAGGTAACCACAAGATTTTTGAAGGCAAGACGCTAAGGCGCAGATTTCTTTTGAACTATTTTGGCATCATATGTAATTTATTTGGAAACATGTATTTTTGCAATGATGTAACCTTTTAAATTATATTTATGATGGTTGTGTTTACTTTCTTTACAAATACTCAACTGTTATCATACTACATGAAGTCATCCACCCCCGAATGTTTCCGCCATTCTGGTTTGGGGGTGTGACAGATTGGTATCAGAGCATTGTTTATAGTGAACTAAGTATATCGAACCGCATAAGATATACAAACTATAAATGCAAAGGGACTAAAACTCTCTGACTAAACGTTTTCACACAAACTATACTTTTAAAAATTAAAATGCTAGTTTTATAAAAGTATAAGTACATGCATGCACAGCGGTCTAGTATCATAGTCAAAACTATACAAAAGTATTAAGACAAGTTGTACACTATGATTAGGCCTCGGAATATGTAATCAGATCTAGGATAAATATAGCCTGATCAACTATATCTATCCGAGATGTGACCAACATACGTTGGGGAATAGTCATAGTGAGCAACAAGTCGAAAACATACCAAAGAAAACACTAAAATCAAACTTAGAAATTTAAAATACTATAGGAGTATTTTGTGTTGCTATAATTACTTATTTAAGAACAAAAAGGTCTTTATTAGTAGGTCAATAGTTGTTGAGTAGATACGCTAAGGTTATATGTGACTAGGGTGTCATAGAATCAGAATTTGTGATCTTTGCTTTACTTTCTGTTCCTTGTTTGGTTGTGGACTTAGAGTTAGGGTCACTTATTCGAAGGTCTATTCTATCTTGATTACATATTGTTGGTATGCACTACGCAAGTATTGAAGTAACTAGTAAGGATCATCCTAAAATTATCTAAGTTATATGTTTATTAGATATTTCTTACATCCCTATCCTCGCTTAGATTTCATGACTAGACCCCATCTCCCCGGCGACCCATATTTTCCCAACCAAGATAATGGTGGATGGACCGATGCGGAGCCAGAAGAGAATTATGCAATTCCATTGGATGACGATTTCGCAGAAAATTTCCCAGAAGATTCTGACTCCGAGGCAGAAGTTAATAATCTACCCCTGGTGGCTCCTATCCCAAATCCTAACCCTCGACCAGGATTTCAGGGCCCCACACCCCTGTGGTCAGCGAACTTGAACAAATAGAGTCAGAGCAAGGTCAACCCTTACACTACAACGGAGACCGAAGCTTCTACAATCTGAGCGAGGGAGGCTCAGCAGACAGAATTCTGCATGTTCTGGTTTGCAGGGTTGCTCGTAATGAGGAACAGGGAAGGGCATCCATCAACCGGGTCATGGAGGTTGATGCCGATGCGGGAGTCAATACAGTTCGCATTTGCCATCTAGAGACTGCTCATAGAAGAACCTTGAACCAGAATATGACCCTGCAGAGAGAACTAACTACAACCCAAGCTGAAGTCAGGGAACTTCGAGGTCATCAGGCAACGTTTGAAAGACGCATGTTGGACATGGAGCGTCGTCTGGCAGAATCAAGGACTCATTCGAGCGGTTCTCGCCGCTAGTAGAGTCTACTCTACTCTCTCTTTTGGATATAAATTAGGTCTATGTATAGACTCTAGTATTAATTTCATGCTTATGTTAATACCTTGAACTTTCGGTTGGTTAGGTCTATGTACTGTCAAAATTTCCTCAATTCTGGTGTGATGTAAGACCTACTCCAAGGTCAATTTTTTTTTACGAACTTATCACATCTTTGCTACCAAAGACATCGGCAAACGTCTAATCTCCTAGGGAAATCTTTTTCCAAATACTTTCATCCTTCTATTGTTAGAACTCTACCAAAATCACACTCTCATTTAATGGTTAAACTATGGTGATTGAGTTCATGGATCACTTTCATTATTCTCACTCTTGAATTCTTATCATTATCTTCATCTTCGCAAACTTTGTTAATAGATGTTGCCTCTGAAATTAACACCGTCTGTACTCGCAACCAAGAGGAAACTATAGAAACCACAACCTGCCGTTACCTTGTTAAAAACACTGAGGAAAAGTTCGCGTGAACTTTCGGGATTTGAACTCTCCGTTATGAAGTAATGGGGATCAGTGTTAGAATCGGAAATAAGACGACACAGAAATTCCATGTACCTACAGAGGAGAAGGACACCATGTAGATACCAAGGGAGAATGAACCATTACCGCTCAAATTAAATCATAGAACCAAGGAAAAACCACGCGTGTTCCATACGGAGTGCTTGAATACCCCCTTCGTCATAGTAATGACTATTAATGCCACCTAGTGATTTAGTGATTACATTTCTGGCGTTAGGTTTTAGGTTTATCGTCTTTCCGTTATGACTAATAGCAATGTATCGGATCACAGAATTCCAGTCGAGAGTGAATAATTCTCAAACTCATAAGTCTACCTTGTGTAGACTCCATCATGTATCACTTTCAAATCTTTTCGAAAGTGGAAAGCATTATACCTCCAATCAAAGATGGTTTAGTTGGATAAACACTCGTCTTGTAACCATTTTAGAAACTTACTCCTACTCTTTACCAGAACTGCATCATAGGGATGTAGGTCGAACCATCGAGAATAGTATAACAAAACGAAAAACTTACATTCGTATGAATGATCAGAATACATCTAGAGCCAACCATAATCGCTCACAAACTCATTTTCTTATCATATAACAGAATCATGCCTCCGAAGAAACGTAACCAAACCGCTGGCAAAGCACCAACTCTTTAGATAGATTTGGCTACTTTTCAAACTGCAGTCACAGCTGCCGTAGCAGCTGTCATGACTCACCTAAATGCTAACAACACAAATGTTAGTGGAAATGTTATCGACAACCCCAATCACGGTGATAACCAAGTACAACAACGAGTGCCTCTTTGTAAAGACACTCGAGACCTCAAACCTAATATCCTGAAACGAAAGTTCGAGAGCGGGAAAGGGAGCAGTTCAACTCAAGGGCCTTCAGAAGAGTATCAAGTTGGGGCAGTCAATATCCCCATCAACCCTGCTATCCTAACACCGACCACACCATACCTAGGAAACCTCCCACTCTGCAGTAAGTGCAACTACCATCATTATGGAGTCTGTCGAGTGCTGCATTGCAACAGATGCAACATGAAGGGGCACACGGCCCGTTTCTGTAGGACCCCGGTCGAGCTCATCACTTCAACCACCAATGTGGGCGCCAGTCTAATATGCCACCTTTGTAGTGAAATAGGACACTTCAAGAGGGACTGCCCAACGGAGAGGAATGACGGGGAACAGGGGGAGTGTAACAACGGAACATGAAAAGGCAACAAGGAAATCTACTAAGAAGTTCTGGTGCGTATCTAAACCTCAAATATTAGACCCCTAAAATTTTACAGAATTTTACACGTTACGTTATAACTATACCTTCTTGCACACACCGGACGATAATAGAAAAACCTAGTAGGGATTACTTCACGAAGGTTCATTATTTCAAATTATTAGAACCCTCATTTAGTTTGTACTTGTAATTTGTGATATAATAGGGATCAAGGTTAATTCTTCATCCTAGTAATCATTTCTTCTTCCAGACCAACATAATATTAAAATCATCAAGAAGTTACGACATCATCATCCGACATAGTTTGGCTTGCTTCTTACCATGCAAAATTTATGTGCTAGATGAAAAGAACTATTCCCTTAAACAACCGTCAGATGAAATCTTTCCGACCCATAACTCAAAACCCTTCAGAAGTACCCATGCGAGGGGTACCACGCCCTTCTAACCTATAGTTTTTAGACTTAAAGCGAAGAACACCAAATAATATCCCAGAAGTGCGCGACCTTCCAGAAGAACGATAAGGATTTCCACCACAACGTCATGTCGAGTTTCGAATCGACTTAATTCCAGGAACTACCCCTGTAGCTAAATCGTCTTACCGTCCAGCTCCAACAGAGATGCAGGAACGCTCCGGTCAACTTAACGAACCTCTCAGTAAATGATTCATTAGACAAAGCTTCTCCCCATAAGGATCACCGGTCTTGTTCGTCAAGAAGAAAGACGGATCGTTTCGTATGTACATCGACTATCAAGAACTGAACAAGCATACGATTAAGAATAGTTACCCACTACCTCGTATAGATGACTGATTTGATCGACCAACCGATGAAACCCTGATCCTACACATAGACTCCGCTACGTTCCAACCTGATGTAACGGTTGCAGTGGCAGTTGTCATGGCGCAATTCAACCCTAACAACACAAATGAAAATGAAAACGGAGTCGACACTTCGAACCCTAATGACAATCAAGGAAACCAACAAAAACCTCCAACGGAGTAGTCACGTAAGGAGCACCAAATTTTCTATAACCTTGCTCAAGTACTGCCAACAGGGTTTCCAGGAATACTACTCGCACAGAAAGTCAAGTTCACCAACAAAGACCCCAAAAATTTATGCGATTGATCTAAGACTATCAAATGTATACATAAGAGTAGTACGTAATTAAGATTCTACAAGCATAAAATTAATGATTCCACTTTGACTCCTTTTCCTTGTCTGGATGTGGGCTTAGAGATGAATCATTTATTCGACTACCTTTTCAATCTTAACTATATACGACTCGTATACACGGAACTATATTAGATGAATCAGACATAATCCATGAAATGATTTTCATAACTATTTTACCCAAGTCAACAGGTGGTTATGATACCATTTGGGGTGATTGTCGATAGATTGACCAAATCCACACTTTCTACCAATAAAAGAAACCGACAAGATGGAAAAGCTAACAAGAACTTACCTCCAAGAAAAAAAAAATTAGACTGCACGGTGTACCAATAACTATTATCTCAGTCCGAGATAGCAGATTCACCCCCCTCGTTTCTGGAAATCTTTACAAAAATCTCTGGGAACTAGGCTAAAACATAAGTACAGCTTACCATCCACAAACGGACGGACAAAATGAGAGAACGAATCAAACCATGGAAGATATGCTAAGAGCTTATGTGATCGATTTTGGTAAAGCATGGGATATATATTTACCACTAGTTGAGTTCTCGTACAACAATAGCTATCACACTAGCATCAAGGTTACTCCATTCGAAGCCCTTTATGGCCGCAAGTGCAGATCACCTCTGTGTTGGGCTGAAGTGGGTAAGACGCAGCTAGTTAGAGGACAAATACCTGACAGCACTCGCACAGGCCCAGAAATCATAAGAGAAACGATCGAGAAGGTTGTCCAAATCCGGGAACGACTAAAAACTCCAAGGGACAGACAAAAGAGTTATGCGGACAAAAGACGGAAGCCCTTGGAATTTCAGGTTGGAGACCGGGTACCGTTGAAGGTCTCACCCTGGAAGGGATTAATACGTTTTGGAAAACGTGGGAAACTAAATCCAAGATATATCGGACCATTCGAGATCCTTACCCGGATTGGCCCAAAAGCATACAAACCTCGATTACCGCACGAACTAAATAACGTACATCCTACCTTTCATGTGGCAAACTTAAAGAAGTGCTTATCCAATGAGACCCTCGGTGTCCCTCTGGACGAAATCAAAATCAACGAGAGTCTCCACTTCGTAGAAGAACCGGTAGAAATAATGGATAGGGAAATAAAAAGAACAGAACAAAGTCGCATACCCATTGTGAAGGTTCGCTGGATTGCAAAGCGATGACCTGAATACACCTGGGAGCGCGAAGATCAGATGAAACAAAAATACCCGCATCTTTTCCCTAGTCCATAACTACTTATCTTAGACTAAAATTTCGGGACGAAATTCCCTCTAACGGGGGATGATGTGACAACCTGATATTTCAAGTCAATGTAATGACCTAAAAGTCAAAGATTTGTAATCTACTTCTGATATAATAAAAATAGCGTCAAAAATAAAATGTTCTAAAGTCTCAACTGGGCTGCATAAAGTATTAGATATCGTAACAAGGTTTTTAGAAATATAGGGAACACAAAAATCCGAGTTATAACGAAGAAGTTATGACCAATCGAAAATCCACAGCCAAAACCGGTAAAACATTGTTAAGCGTAAAACGCGAAATTTCAATAAAATACTTTTTAGCCTTAAGTATCTAAACGAAAGTCGTAGATAATAACAAACCGTGAGCGTACATAAAAAGAACGTCCAAATCTGACTTCGTATGAGGAAGTTATGATTTTTCTAAGTCTCAGAACAGTAGTAGACAGCTAAAAATTCGAAATAAATATCGAACGATTTTTAGCCGACGCAACCTAAACAAGAATTAAAGATCTCGATAATAGTAGTACAACGGTAAAAAGTCTGACGAAAACAGACGTCGGATGAAGAAGTTATGGATTTTTAACAGACTTTTCCAGTCCCGGCCTGTTAAAAATATATAATTAAAAATAAAGTCAAAATTTGCCGACGAAGTATAAATGAAAGTTGTAGAGTATATTCTCACCTACGCATGGATATAAAGAACATCAAAAACGGAACTCGTATGCGAAAGTTACGGATTTTCAAAGATTTTGGCACACACTTCGAGGCTTATCCGAAGGATTACGCCCCGCGTACGAGGGTACGCCCAGTGTACGCAGATGAAGGGACTCAGATCGACCACGTCGCCCCTATGCCCTCTACTCCCGTCCCATCCGAAGACCGGCGACCGATGACGTCATCGCTGATGTACGCCCCGCGTACTAGGGTACGCCCAGCGTACGATTTTCGGACGAGGTACGCCCCACGTACTTCGGAGTACGCCCAGCGTATGAGGCCAGGTTCCCCTCCTATAAATAGGATGCGAGGGTTCTGACTTTTAGTTGCAAATTTACCACTTTCTCTCCCACTTTTTCACTCTCGAGCCTCCCGAAACTATCCCGACGCCCCGGTTCCGTATCCAAGTTCCGACGAAGGTCTGAAGCTCTGAGATTCCCGAAAAACTTACCATTTTCCGGTCTAAGTGCTGCCCGAGAATAATCCCGTTTTCTTCAAATCACCACACTTTCTAGGTGAGTTCATACCCCTACATTTTCCAGTTTTTTTTAGTTTTCAGGGGGGGAATACAAGTTAAAACACCAAAACATATTTGAAAACTTAACTGGACAGCTTACAACAGAAAAGTTGTGACCTGTTCACGAACTGTTTTACCCGACTTAAACTTAATATTTTTCAAAACTATTTATTATGCAAATAGTTCATGTTATTCCTTTAAAATGACTATTTGCACATCTCCATACGATTTTTCTAGAAATACTCTAAAAACAGTGACAGTTAAGGGTAAAACTGTCAAACACAAGTTTAAGATTTATTCACACCTTGTAACATGCTGAGCAAGATGTGTAAGATTTACACTTAGTAGTTTCAATGTCCTTTTCGTTGAAATACAAGGTCATGCATATCAAGTTTTCATTAAAAACATAACACACAACTGATAAACTATAATAGGTATGGTTTGAACACCTCATTTAACAAAGAAATGGTAATACTATCGATTTACAAACCGAGTGTTTCAATACAAACAACGTGAACTTGTTAATGAATAAATTTGTGAGACATCCACCTTCGGGGTACTCTTAAGTGTCACAGAAAAGTCCTATAGTTATAATCGGAATCTCTTGGAGGGAGAGCGTGATAGTTGTGTATAGATCTATATTGGGTCTGACAAACCCTCACCTAAGCTGCTTGCAACAGCTAGACCGGCAGGTCTGGGGTGACAAGTGTCATAACATTCTGACGCCTGAAGAACGTCGAGTATGAGGTCTTCGAGTCTTAGCATGGTTATAACAACTCACATGGGGAATTAACAAAACACACAGTTCACGGGAATTTAAGGATTTCACAAAAAGGAGTTTTATTTAAATATAAAACCACACATAAGTATGACGATTTACTTACATATACTAAGTCTCGGTTCAGTTAAGACTACAATAAACCTTTTAGAAAATATTGGATTTTCTAGAAACAAACTTTAAGGAACAACATCCATTTTTCATTCATAAATTGCTTATGAACTCACCAGCTTTAATGCTGATACTCTTTCAAAAACAACTTGTATTCTCAGGTATTCAGTAATACTGGTAACCACAAGATTTTTGAAGGCAAGACGCTAAGGCGCAAATTTCTTTTGAACTATTTTGGCATCATATGTAATTTATTTGGAAACATGTATTTTTGCAACGATGTAACCTTTTAAATTATATTTATGATGGTTGTGTTTACTTTCTTTACAAATACTCAACTGTTATGATACTACATGAAGTCATCCACCCCCGAATGTTTCCGCCATTCTGGTTTGGAGGTGTGACACATAGTCATCGGACTAGATTGCCATGCCCCACAGTCATCGGACTGTATTGCGCCAGGTTTATTGGCTTACAACAAACAGAAGTACAACTTCAATCCAACCGTACCATGTTGACATATGTAACAGATAAGCAATAACCAACAAATACAAGTAACTATACATATATACCAATCTAACAGATCACTATATCATAACAACATCCTATACAGAAGGATACATAACACAACCTAGTGGGCCGACATTGGTGCCTTAGACCCGCAATTATAGTGAGGAAAACTCACCTCGAAGTGTAGAAGATAGTCGAACTGATCACTGATCCAAATAACAAATCTATAGGTCACCTATACAACAAAAAAAGACCAAGTCTCAAACTACAACTCAAAGTACTCCATGTGACCTAAAGTTAAACTTGGTCAAAGTCAATGGTCAAAAAGTCAAAACTCAACACTCAACCAATCTACGCCCTACGTAGAGCTTAAGGTGGAAAAATGGGGGAAAATGGCGCTACGCCCCGTGTAATGGGATTTATGCCCTGCGTATGATTACGACAATGGCAAAGGTCTAAAAATTTGAGACTATGATTATGGCATCCCTTTTCATAGTTCTAAAATTGTTTAGACACACATGTGAGCTATCTAAGGAAAGGTGTATGATTTTGGGAAGCTTAGATAAAGTTTTATCGAAGCATCGCGTATCAGAAATCTGAACTTTGGTAAGAAAGTTAATAAGTATTGATTTCTAGAATTCCAGCTGATTTCTGGATACATGTCAAAGCTAGTGGGAGCATAAGTGTTATGCGAATAATTATCATGTTAGTGGGAGCATGATTATTATGTTTGGTATTGCAAGTTAGCAATGTTAATTATAGAAAACAAAAGGTTTCAATTCGTGAAGTTGCGGGGGTTGAAAAGTTGTGTTGCTATAATTAAGGGAGAGGAAATTATACTTCATTCCAATTCTAAAAGCTTAGATTGTGACTTTTAAATCAAATTTAGTCATGATTACATTATTTGTGTTCTAAAATTCGATTATGATTATGGCATCCCTTTTCAGAATCTGAATTATGATAACATGGCAAATAGAAATAGAAATATTATAGCAAAAGACTGGTCTAGTATCACCTGTTTATGTGAGACATCATGAATCGTGTCCAATATGCTTCAGATATAGGATCGATTACATGTGTTGTAATACTCATCTGTTCTAAAATTTTCCAAATGCCTAGGGCATTAAGATGGAAAACGCACTAGAACTGGATATGACTAAAATGATTAAGCAATTGTTGAGGACAATCTGAGGTTTACCAAAGATTGGTTGCTCATGGACAGTTGGAAGTATAGTGTAAATTTTGGAAGGACCATATTTACATATTCTGAAAAGAGGCAACTCTTGTTCCGAAGTGATAGTCAAAATAGGAATATGGAAATGTTTCCATAAGTGGAAATTATTCTTTAAATCTGTGTAAGATTAGAAAACTTAATGCAAGAAGGATGTTCAAAGGAATGTACTTTGAATGTGAGACTTCGTTTCCATGGAATTGCTCTCCATTGGAATACTTTGTAATGTTTGTTGCCAAGTCTTTGTGACTTTTGTGCATAGTCATTACAAGAGGATCAATGCATATAAGTTTAGAATCTAACAGATTTCGGTAAATGGCAAGAATTTGGTATTCTTACATTTACGATAAGGATTTGGAATTGTGAAATGAGCATCATTGAAATGTTGTCAATTGATCTATTCCACAATGAAAGGACCATAGGTAAACATAGTGTGCATGCTTGGAGCATGGCATAACTATTGTTTTCATTCAAGTATTAAGTTGATTATCCGAAAGATTATACAATGAATAATCAGTAATCAATATGACTCAAAGGTGTTTGGGCCATATAGGATTGATATTATTATTGTGTTTCACTTTGCATGTTTTGACTTCCCGAATAACTAGGTTATTCAAACCATCCACAGTCAATCATACTTTGGAAGTAGGTATTGAGGCAAGACTGTCATGAATGGGTCTGTAGTTTGTCTAGGTAACCTAGACATAGATGCAGTGTTCATGAGTGCTCCGTGAATGAGATTTGGGTATTGGATTAAACCCATGCTCATTGGACTCACTTCATGGATTTTATCATGAGTGATCATGAGAAGATAATATCTTATATTCTTCAAACCAAGAGATACGAGTTGCAGTCTACAAGTCGGTTACACATTGATTATGTGAAAACGCACCAGTAACTTGGTGTTATAAAACGTATTTTTGTGTGTGATTTGATAAGTGTATAGAGCAAGCATATGATTCGAAGTTTATCCATTCCTTTTACCCTTAGAGGGATAAAAGCGATATCTGTGGGCCCCTCGATGATTTAGTGATGACAAACATAAGTGCTCGGCCGGGCCTGGACTGATTTGATTTGTTCAATTAGTCAGTCGTCATAAATCGGAAATCAGGAAACAACAGATGGACAAAGAGAATGATTATAATCCATGTCTCAGTCCATATGATATCTAGAATGGAGGAATATATGATCCTTTATCTAATGGACAAGTCATTGACTAGGTCAGAGTTCGACAGCGGCTTTTAAGAGCTACGATTGCTAGTCGGGTTTTGGAGTCATACTTGCAATAATAGTTTTAGACTTATCCAAGTGGGAGACTGTTGGATTAGATGTCTAAGCCCATAACTATTATTGGTATGTACTCGACCCGAGAGTAGCATGGTCCATTTGGGTTGCATATCATCAGGACAATTTGTTAAGATAAACTCTTGAGAGAAGGTTATATATGATTTCTTAATATATTATAAGTTCTAATATATTAATATGAAATCATATGTTTTAATTAGTATTGATCAAGAATTAATTTAGTGATCAAAAGAGACTAATTAAATCTATGGGGACTAATTATGGTAATTAGTTATATTTATATGTGTTGGGCTTATGATCCATGTTGGACCAAGCTTTTGTATGGATATATAAAGACTTGGGCCACATGAACCATGGATCATAAAACCCATGGGTATGGATTTGGGTTATACCCATGACCTTTGGAATCCTACATATAAATAGGTGAGTACATAGCCAAAAACGTGACTGGTGTTCTTGGAGTTCATATGGATGGTTTTTGGTGTATGAAGATTCTCTCTCAAATATCTACCTTTGTCCATGATGTGTTGTGACTTCATTTGAGGCTTCCACACTATTAGGGCTAAGCTCTTAAGGCCAAATACATTAAGACTTCAAGCTACATAAAAGGTATGTTACCCTAACTAGTATCTTGTATGGTTTATATCAAATGCATGCTAGTTATATGTTTATTGCCTTGGAAACCATTTGCATGTATAATTAGTGAAAACATAGATCCAAGGTATTTAGGGTTGTATGTCCACCATAGGACGTTGTAGTCTACAAAACCTATCAGTGGTATCAGAACCTAGGCATGGTTTTCAATTATACTTGATGCAAATTGCTTGAAAAATCAAATTTTTGGCTGTCAGGACAGTGGACTCGCCGAGTCCACTAACAGACTCTTCGAGTAGCATGCATTTTGCCTTGGACTCGCCGAGTCCACTGTTGGACTCACCGAGTCCAAGTACAAATCTGACCAACTCGCTGAGTTAGTTCATGTACTCGACGAGTTGGTGCTCCAGAGTGCAATTTTTTGACTTTTAAGCCTGGAATTGGACTAGGAACATTACCCTAAGCTGTTTTTGAACTTATAAACCTGTTTTTGATGTGGTAATGTTCATGCTAATCCAATTCGAAAGATAATTGTTAAAAGTTTCATGTTTTGTATTAGTTTAATGGTTAGGCTAATTACATGAAAATTGTTTGATTTGAATTGTCTTGTTCATATGAGTTTAAACAAGATCATAGTTTTCTTGACATGCTTGTTAGTTGAATTGATGATCTTGATGTTTTTTAATGGATTCCATAACTTGTCCTCAAGTTATGGAAAACCAAAAGTTTTATGTTAAATCTTCATTAAAGCCATAGGTTACACAACTTGAAGAGTCATTTTCTCATAAATAGTTTTATGAACTCTATAACTTGTCCTCAAGTTATGGATGTTCAAGAGTCTCTTCATTAAAGTATTTAAAAGCCTATATTAAACTCATATGTTATGAAATTGAAAAGTCTATGAATTGTTCAAAACTTGCCCTCAAGTTTTGGAATTTGTAAAGTTTCCCCCCATGAATACTTTAATTCCAACTTAAACCCTTAGAATTTTAAAAGTTAAAATTCAACCCTTATACTATTATAATATTAATAATTAATATATATATATATATATATATATATATATATATATATATATATATATGTATAAGAACAAAGTCAGTCTTACCGTTAGTAGGCCTCCTTCACGAAGTCGGTCTATAAGGGGGGGTATAAGGTTACTGCCTATAAAATGGCAGTTTAATGGGTGTCCACTCTCACCCACCGCTTCCTTGACTGGTGGAGGGTCGTTAGCCGAACGGGTAGGACAGGACTCTAATTATCCCTTCATTAAAAGTATAATGATAAATCTAAAGTAAGTAAACTTTATTAATTCCCAATCTTAGTTACTTTAGGAAAATGTGAATTTGGTGCTAACCCATGAAATTGCACTTTGCACCTTTTTAAGTCGTTAGTGGAGCATGTGTGGTTAACCGGCACACTAATCTGGGACTGACAATGTGTGGCAAAGGGTATTTTGATGTTAATCATAGATCAATGGAGCGTGTGTGGTTAACCGGCACATTGATTAGGTGGTTGTAACATTGAGCGTACCAAGCTAATTTGCATGGTTATTCACTCCTTGTTTATGATCCTCGGCATCCCAGTCACAAACTTGAAGAGCACAATCGAGATTTAAACATGCCATTGAAAAGTTCAATGAATCTCAAAGGATCTAGGAGTTTCAATTCACTTAAGACCTAAAATTCTTTTCGTTTTTCGTGGTGGAAATTGGTAAATCGTCATTTACCTACCTTCAAATATTTTGTAGCTTGGATTACGACATCCCTCTTCCAAGTTATAAAATATTGTGTTGGGTCCTAGCCTTAATATTTCATATTGGGTGTTATATTAAGGACCTAAGTCAACTAAACTTGAAATTTCTCCCTCATAGATGTCTAGTTCAGACAACTACGGTCTTCCTTGTCCTTTTGGATAAAGTTTTCCTAATGAAGATGATATCCCACATGGCGATCAAGGTGAGAGATTAATCCCTTTGTTGCGCATTAATGGGACTGGAAATCATACTTCACTTCCTCTACCTCCTCCAATTATTCTCCCTAATCCACAAGTTCAAGGTCACTCAAGCCCTATTGGAAAGCAAAGTCTGTGTGTGCTCACATCTTGGAGATGAAGTCATATATAGACAGGTCGGGAGAGTTGGGTGTTAAAGTCTTGAGGAATTTGGTTGTTGACTAGGTTCTTCAATCACTTCCTGAGTCACATAGTGAGTTCTTTAAGGACTACTATGTGATGGACCATGACATGATCCTTAATGATCTTACCTATTTGCTTGATGCTGCTGAATCAGCAATGATTTGGAGCACTCGTAAAGCAAATTTGATTGGAAGATCTACTTCCTAAACTTCCATGGACATTAACAATGGTAACATTAGAAGTCCAGAAAAGATTTCTCTCCCAAGGGAAAGGGATCAGCCATGGTTAAGTCATTTGACCTAATGGTAAAGAGAAAGGCTAAGTCTGAGATAGTCTCGTGTACCATTCCCAAAGAGTCCATATGTTTCTTTTGCCAAGAGAAGGGGCATTGGTTGCGAAGCTGCCCTATTTACCTGAGAGATCATAAGGATGGTAAAGTCAAAATATTTGACTCTACTTCAGGTAAAATCCACTATCTAACTCTATTAAGTTCCTATTTGGAGATTCTTATTACATGGTGTGACTAGGTCGCTTTTTGATGTTTTGTAGAATCGAATAAAAGAAAGGAAGCTTAAAGAAAGAGTAAGTTGATTCTGATCGCGAAGATGGATTTCAATCGCATGACTCGAAGATCAGAATTTTGAGTTGTAGCTGAGAGTTATGATAGATTGCTTAGGAATAGATAACAACATGTTTTTCATTTGTAATTGCATTGTAAGGAAAAGTTTTTCTGCAAATTTTATAAATAAAGAAAAGTTTTGAGTTTATTTATTTTTAAATTTCCTTACAATGGCATTTGTGAAAAAATTGTTGTTTATATGATTCCATTGAAAGCAATACTGGAAAATAGATTTGATTCTTTCATTTGTGGTAGTGTCATAATTTACCAAATAAGGAAAGATTCTCATCACCCAAGTTTCAGCTGGATAGAAACTTGGAATCATGCAACTTGTATTATATGATGAATGAGAATTTTCATCTTTGGGAAATTAAGACTAATTCCTTGTTCACATGTATATGTGAGTCAAGTGAAGGACTATAGGATCGGGTACACTTGGTTGTGCGCTGGTCAGGTCCACCACACAGATCGATAAGGCTATTCGTCATGATTTACTAAAGTTTAGTGAATATGGTTATGCTTACAAGTTTAAGTGCAATTCTGAAACATTGGAAAAGTTTCAATGTAAGGCAGAACGAATGAGAAGAATCGAATTAGGCAAAGAGATAAAAATTTCTCCAATCTGAAAAGATGGGAGAGTACTTGAGTATCTTGTTTTATGATTATCTTAGTGATTATGAAACCATATCACAATTGATTCTCTAAGGACATCTTAGTGCATTTGTTTGAATAAGAAGAGGAATCGTGGATTGTCGAAATGGTTAAAATCAAAAAGATGAATCATACTTCGTTCCAAAAACAAGTCTTAGAGTCATACTCCAAGATTGTAACTTGAGTGACATAATCTTTAGACGGTTTATAACACTTGTCAAATGTAGAATAAGATGTTTCTTATTATTGTACATTTGAAGTTGGTAAGTTGTGATGTCTTGGATAAGACAAAGACCAACTGAGATCAATTGTGTGAAGTGTTATCTTGATAAGAATCCGCACTAACTCTTGAATATTTGTTTTGTCAAGGAATTGTTCTTGACAAGAGAATCTTATATGTCAAGAGGTCAGTGGGAGTCTTAAAGATCTTGAAAATTTTTCAAGAACTAATCAAGAATAAAACCTATTGTTTATCACTAGCACACGACTTGAGGTTTATAGCCTATTGTGTTGACATATTCTTGTTTCTGTGCCCATTCCAGTTAAAGTTGACTGTGCATGTGAGTTCTATGAGTTCTCAGTTGTTTGCATAACTACTTGGAATCAATGGTAGGCCCTTGTGCTGCCAGGTGGCAAGAAGTTAAGATTGAACAAGTTCAGTCCATATGAGTTTGGATTTGTCACTAACCTCCTCTTGTGGTTATGTTTTTGACAAATTCACATGGATAGGAACACATACTGATGAGTTGAACACTCTTTAGATCGATTAGATCTTAACAGGTAAATCAATAAGAATAACAAATACTGGAACACTCAATGAATCAATCCGTATGTCGAATGATTAAAATATAGTCACACCTCAGAAGAGCTCGATTAAGAACTTCCTCTGTAGAGGTGTGCTAGGGTTTACAGTACAATCTATATGATAATAATGAAAAGCGTTAATGACAAGGATGCATGCATGCACCTTATATACTAAACCCTAGAAAGATAAACACGGTTGGACAGGCCCAAACCGAGAGTACATAATGGACCGAACTACTAAGGCCCAATGGTGCAACCCTTTAAACCCAACAATCTCCCCCTTTGCACTAATTGAGGCGATAGATTACTTCGGTTGAGTAACTGTAGTTTTCCTCACAGTCTTGAACAGCTTGGGGACGATGGCAAGAAGAGTTTGACGGAAAAGAATATACTACCGAAGCATATCAGTAAACATTTTTTTATCGGCTTCATTGTTCTGATTACACACGTGTATGATATCGAGAATATGCTCCAAGCAGGAAGTGGAGAACAGGTGTTTGTCAATAAGAGCGAACAGGCATTTTTGACCTTCGCCTCTAATGAACATGACCATATGAAACTTGGGGTCAATTTTACCCTTAACCATCACATTGATGTCGCTTGCCTTCCCAATTGGCTTGATTGTGGGCTTCTTCTTTATGGCAGAGGCGATTTCCTAATCCATCTTTGCGACTTCAAGAATGTAACACACCAGCATTCGCTTGATGTGATCTATAATAGGCTCATACTTCTTTTGATTAGTCATCAAAATGTTGTTCAAGAGAATCCAATCATGAGGATTCAAATTTGGCAGATCAGCCAGGGAAATCATATGAACCGAACTGTCTGAGCCTCGGGTCACCTTGAACTTGATATTGATAAACTTCCCTGCTGAAGTGGGTTTCAACACCTTGACTGTTGTGCTTTTTTGATTACTCCAAGTCAGGTATTGAGGCTGAGCGAACTCAAGATAGTACTCAAGCAAATCTCGATCAACCTTCGGGTCAGGAGAGGGAATGGCAACCGTTGACTCAAAACAATGAAAGATGAATGCCTTTCGGGTGATTGGCATATCAAATTGAGAATCCTTGGAATTCTCAAGAGCGAATGAAAGAACCGGTTCGAGCTAATGTGTGCTTGGAGCTTCAATTACCTCCCTCTGAAGCTTTTCCATAGACCACAGAGGAAACACAAATTTCCTCTGTTCTAAGACTTCGTTCGCTTTCCTCTCCTTATCAGATACTTCCTTTGCTTTTCGAACCTTTTCCTCAATCTCTCGATCATCAGGCTTAACTTTGAGGCTTTCGGTTTTAGAAGCTTTTGCTCCTGTATCAGTCTCGTCATCGATTTCAACCTCATCATCATCACCAATCTTCTTCTTTCGTTTGTCCTTCATACTGCCCGAAGCTTCATTACCCTTCGGCTCAGCAGTGACTTTCGGTTGGGAGATAGTTTTACTTTTTGGAGGTGACTGAGATTGACCCTGACCCTGAGTTACATTCCCCCCCCCCCCCCCGCCCCTTGTTTCGGAGAGACAACAGGCTCCGGAACACCCTCAATCCTGCTTAGAATATCAAGAGCAGGTCTCAATTTCTCAGCTAAGTGGCGTCTAATGGAGATGGTAAGGACCGAATCATGAGCTTCCAAAAGATGTAGAAGAATGGAGTGTACATCACCAATAGAGCTTTTAACCACTGCACGCTCAGACTTTAATTCATCAATTTCCTTGGTCGCAGCCTTGAGCTTCAGATTCTGAGTTTTAAGCTGAGAAGTTCGTTTATCCAGCTCATCCATGATCCTATTTTCGACGGCAAATTCAGCTTCAAGTTGAGTGAGACGTGCATCAACTGAAGTGTGAAGCTCGGTGTTGGCGGTCTGGATTGCTTGGCGTGTTTCCTCAAAATGCTTCTTTTCAGCCTCAAGTGAACGCGTAAGATTATCAACAGAAGCATTCACTGTTTGAGCATTCTTCTGAGCGGCAGCTTGGAGACAATCAAGAAAGAGTTGAGCATCAGAAACTAGTTTTTCGACATTTGCGGTCGCTTGCTTGCAATCCTTGGTGGAGGCCTCGACTGCAATAGAAGCTTTCTGACAGGTGGAAGTGGAGGCATCAATAGCTTTAACAGCATTAGAGATGGAAGTGTCATGCTCTTTGACAAAGGTTGCCAACGGAGCCTTGATTGCTGCTTCGGAGTATGCACTACCAGAAGAGGAAGAAAGCAGTTGATCAAGCTTGTCATTCATAGCCTTTAAATGCTTCTTCGTGACAGGAGCGTCATCATCATCATCGCTCTGTAGTCGATATGGACTATAATAAACAGAGTCGAATTCCATTTCTTCTCCTACAAGAACAGGTTCAGATTCATGTGGAGGAGGTAGGGATAAAGGTTTGGAGGTAATTGGGGGTTCAGAACCGAAAGTAGATGCCCCCGTATCAGACACGTTGACACGAACAGTAGGTTCAGTTGGAGAAGTAGTTGTTGCAGTAACTTCGGTGAATAAAGGGGTTGGAATTGGAATCGAGGTGGTAGTTGAAGATGAGAAGGGTGGAGGAAAGGGAGCAATAGTAATAGGAACCGATTGTGTAGGAGAATGAGGAGGTGAGTTTCGGTTACCTTCATTAGTTGGTGAGGGTGGAGGCGAATTACCTCCAGGCGGACTTTCGGTTTGAGAAACGTCGTCTTCAGTTGACTCGGGGTCTGGCTGTGTGTCAGATGGAACATATTCAGAGTCACTTGAAGATGGGGAAAGAGACTTTGGCTTGTGAGCTTTCTTCTTGGTCTTTCGTTTCTTTGGAGCAGTAGGGGCTGCGTGTTCAAACTTGCGCTTCTTGGGAGTAGAAACTTTTGAGGATTGACCTTCCTTTTCCCCTTTTCTTTCAGGCTTCTTCCCTCTTTTCGCTGGTTTATCTGCTGCATCTAGTGAGCTTTGCATTTCTGGAGTAAGTTGCCTTGGCCCTGTAGAGGGTAGTTTCTTGTACTCAGTTATGACCTTGCTTTCATTGGAAACACACCTGTACATAGATTCCGAAACCGAACCAATGAAGAGAAATTTGGAGGGATCTGAGACAAGTATCCTCGTCGTGTGGAAAGTAGCAATAGATGACATCAGTGAATCTGCCATTGTTGGAACGTGAAACTTTTCCATCGCCCACTGAGTAACAAGATTCCAAAACCTAGAACATGAGATTTCAGAGTAGCGTGAAGAAGAGCTTATACTCTGAACCAGTTGAGACCATAAGATTGATCCAAAATCCATGTTAACCCCATGGTACAGACCATAAAGAAGGGTCATGAACGGCCTGCTCGCTCCATCAGAACCTGCAACACTCTCCGATAAACCCTTGGAGAGGAGGGTAAATAGACCGTTCCACTGAGGAGGAAGACATGATTTCTTGAACTTCGTGACAGTGGTGAGAATCTCAGTGTACCCCATATCATAAAACATTGCGAAGAGTTGAGTGGTGGTAATGGAATCAGGGTTAATCATGGAGTCGTCGACAGCAAGCTGTAGCAATAAACAAAACCTAGCTTTTGAAATCGATGTCTTTTGATTGACGATCTCAAAGAAAATACGCTCCTTAGCTTTATCGTAGACAGCGGTTGAGTAGACTTGAGAGAGCATGGACATGGCAACACATTCAACCTGCGTGAGAGCAATCACCAGCGGGGAATACTTGAGACATTTGACCACATGAAGCATGTACGAATCATAGACGAATGGATTCAGTTCGATGATAAGATTCTGATTGGGTTTGATGGTCAGAAGAGATGACTGAGCAGTTTGTTCATAAACAGATGAAGATTCAACCATTGTTGCAGGTGTGAAGAAGAAGAAGAAGATGAACAGTAGAAATTTTTCGGTGTTTTCTTGAGAAAGTGGAGAATTGGTAAAGTAGCCCAAAAGGTGTGAGAAAACTTTATATACCGATCGCCAGGAGAGAGAAAGAATCCACAATAATGATTCGACTATCTTCTGAATCGACGCCTGAAAAAACATGATTTGACAGCTGGGTTTCCCTAGGAAGACGTCATCAGGCGTGATATTAGGAACCGTTTCAAATTTTCGCGCCCATTTCCAATCTTATCCAATGACGTGGTTTGAAATCTTATCTTGTTACCGCCGTTTCAACTTCGAAAACTTTTCAACTTCCTTTTCAAACGTTGACAAACCCCTTTCGCATCATATAAGGCTGGCAATGTTCGCTTCTTAACATGATATACCTCCAACCGAAACATCAATTCTGAAAAATAGCCATTAGTACCACGAGCAAGAATTTGGAAAATCATAAAGATATTCGTGCAAGAGTGTGCCAATAGAAAAGAAATAAAGCAAAGTATTTGTGGGATGTAAGTGATGCCTCTATGTAGACACGAAACTATGGATCTCGGGCACGAATCGCTTCCTTCAAAGTCAAGAGAGACTTAGAAGTGTCTGTGTGGTTTCCCATTGAATTACGATCAAATGTTTATTAAGAAACATTGAAAGGCATCTTTTCAAATTTAAGCTATAAAGGGTGGCTTATCTTCAACCGAACTGTAGTACTTGACATAAGACCGAAAGTGAGGTGAAGTACTTGTGAGACCAGTGTAGTCTTTTAAACAAGTAGGTGAGTTAACATATTCAGTGACTTGGTGATAAATGTAGAAATCTCAAAAACAAAAATTAAACTGGATCTTATGGGAAGAAATGCCTTGGTGTTAGACAGTTTCATAAATATCGCACAAAAATAAAAAATAGATTTCGTGGTACCTTCCACAAAAGTGGTTTCGTTAAAGCGTGGGTGAAAACTAGAACATTTGATTGTTCACCGTCAATTTGTTATTGGTGTTGGATTTAGGGTTTCACTTAGCATGTGGTGAAACGAATCTAAGATCATTAACACAGATGTTATGTAACCATAAACCTCAATGGAAAATTTTGAGAGTCTCAAGGGTTACAATGATGAACCGAAAATAGATGGAGAAAAGTGATAGGGAGGTTAAAGAACCGAAAGCACCTCTGCGATATAGTAAGGACCGAGCAGACAACTCTTAACTCAATGTGAGACGAGTAAGGTGGCTCATAACATAAGTGATTTATCAGCCTGATTGGGAAGATTTGATTTGTGTATATCAAATCAGTAAGGCTACACTTGAAGTCTTTGAGGCGTTGGTCACCATACAGCAGCATGCTTCTAGGGACACTTAGCTAGTACTAAGATAAAGAAATGTATACCTGTCCCAGCTCCATCAATGATACCTTTCAGTGATATTTGTTGATTTTTTTACTCTAATAAAAAGCAACATAAACAAAACAAAAGAAAAAAAAATATTTTTGGATTTTATAAATTTTCTGAAAAAGAATTAAAAACAGAAAGGAAAATATTTTTGATTTTTATGAATAGAAACGAAGTGAGAAAAGACATAAACAATGTACAAACTATACAACCGAAACTTCACCTAAAAGTAGTGAAGCGAAATAGACCGAGCGTTCGGTTCATTTCGGTTCCCAAAAATCAGAAGCCGAAATAGACCGAGCGTTCGCTCTATTTCGCGTTCGGTCCATTTCGGTTCCCGAAAATTCTGCAGCCGAAATAGACCGAGCGTTCGCTCTGTTTCGCGTTCGGTCCATTTCGGTTCCCGAAAATTCTAGAGCCGAAATAGACCGGGCGTTCGCTCTGTTTCGCGTTCGGTTCATTTCGGTTCTCGAAAATTCTAGAGCCGAAATAGACCGAGCGTTCGCTCTATTTCGCTTGATAAATTTTAATGAGGCGAAAGCGGTTTCAGTACTGACTCGGCTTCCATCATTCCTAAGCCTTGTAAAATTTTGTTAAAGCTTGCTTCCGGTAAGGCTTTTGTAAAGATGTCAGCTAGTTGATCAGTGGTTCGAACAAAATGAATTTCGACATTACCATCCTCCACGTGATCCTTGATGAAATGATACCTCAGTGCTATATGTTTCGTCTTTGAGTGTTGCACTGGATTGTGACATATCCTTATTGCGCTTTTAGAGTCACAATACAAAGGGATTTTCTTCATGTTCAGGCCATCGTCTCTAAGTTGACTTTGTATCCATTTGACCTGTGAGGTATAAGACGCTTCAGCTATGTATTCGGCTTCGGCTGTGGAAAGAGACACACATGTTTGCTTCTTCGATTGCCAGCTAACGAGTTTGCCATCAAGAAACTGACACCCGCCAGTTGTGCTCTTTCGGTCCAGTCCACATCCACCTAGATCGGCATCAGAGAATGCTTGTACGAAGAATCCTGATTTCGCCGGGTACCATAAACCGAGAGATGAGGTTCGCTTCAGATATCGAAAAATATTCTTCACAGCCATCATGTGAGGTATGTGTGGATTAGCTTGAAACCTGGCACAATAGCAGACAGAAAACATTATGTCTGGTCGACTAGCTGTTAGATACATTAAAGACCCTATCATTTGGCGATAGAGGGTCATGTCAACAGCCGGTTTTTCCAGAGAAGGAGTTAACTTCGTGCCAAACGCCATAGGAACCTTCACTTTTGACTCTCCCATCATTCCAAACTTGGCTAGTAAGGTCTTGGTGTAAGCCTCTTGATTAATAAAAATGCCTTCGGGTCCCTGTCTAATATTCAAGCTAAGGAAAAAGTTAATTGGACCCATTGAGCTCATCTCCATCAACTTCCTGAATTCAGCTGTGAGGCTGGGATTCGTGGAACCGAAGATGATATCATCGACATAAATTTGGACGATCATAAGGTGGTCACCTTCTTTCTTACGAAAGAAGGTTGGGTCAACCGAACCTTGTTTAAACTTAGACATTTTTAGAAATCGAGTAAGTGTTTCATACCATGCCCTAGGAGCTTGCTTCAGACCATAAACCGCCTTGTACAGAATGTAGCAGTGATCTGGATACTTTTCGTTCACGAAACCAGGTGGTTGCTCTACGTACATCGTCTCTTCTAATTCTCCATTTAAGAATGCACATTTGACTTCCATTTGAAAGACTTCAAAATTTTTGTGAGCAGCGTATGCCAGAATGATCCGAACCGATTCTAGCCTTGCTACAGGAGCGAAGGTTTCTTCGTAATCTATCCCTTCTTCCTGACAATATCCCTTGACCACCAGCCTTGCCTTGTTGCGAATTACATTTCCCTCTTTATCCATCTTATTCCTGAATACCTATTTTAACCCAACCACAGATGCATCCTTTGGTGTGGGAATCAGTCTCCAGACTCGATTTCGCTCAAACTCGTGGAGTTCGTCTTGCATTGCCTGTACCCAATCGGAGTGATCGAGTGCAGTAGAAACCGTTTTTGGTTCTATTTTTGAGACGAATGAATTAAACATGCAAAATTCTACTTGAGAGAACAGAGCTGTTTGCTTCGCTTTTATTTGAGACCGAGTAAGAACACCTTCTGATGTTTCACCTATTACTTGAGTCTTTGGATGATCTTTTGTTCATTTTGTGAGAGGAGGGTAGTTTGGATCATAGGCAGGATCCAGTTCAGCATTTATTTCTTCCTCTAATTCTGATTGAGAATCTTCGTCATTTGTATTGTTTTTCTCCCCCTCGAATGACGAAACAAACTCAACATCTGGTTTAGAATTCTCCCCCTTGAATGCTGAAACAGTTTCGGCTTCAGGCTCAGAATTCTCCCCCTCGATTGGACGTTCATTGGGTATGGTGGTTGATCGATTCTTCCCCTGGATAGTAGAATAGGAAGGTTCACTTGGCTTTTGAGATTTTGCAGATTCTTGAGATCCACTAGAACTTGAAGGTTCGCTTTCCATGATTTTAGCAGCTTCGTCAATTACCTTCTTCAGATTATCTACTTCATTGTCAGCCGCTTTCGCTTCAGAGAGAATAGCAGTCTCTGGTTCATCAAAGAGCTTCACATATTCTTCAAATAAATTGGAAATGGGAATCGAGACTAGACCAGTTTGAGGAAAGATTTCATCCATTAGTTCTTTGCTTGATGTGAGTTTCTTCACGTAGTTATCATCAAACGACACGTAATATGTTTCTTCGATTTTCTTTGATCGTTTATTCAGAACCCTGTATGCTTTTGAAGTAAGCGAATACCCAAGAAAAATTCCTTTGTCTGCCTTCACATCAAACTTGTTTCGGTTCTCTTTAGAATTGAAGATAAAGCATCTTGAACCGCACACATGGAAAAACTTGACGTTAGGCTTGCGGTTGTTTAGAATTTCATAAGGAGTTATTGTGAATCGCTTGTTGAGTAAAGACCGGTTCTGGGTGTAGCAAGCGGCAGCAATAGCATCAGTCCAGAAATACAGGGGCAATGAAGCGAAGTTGAGCATGGTTCGGGCTGCTTCACACAACGAGCGGTTTCGCCTTTCAATGACCCCATTTTGTTGTGGAGTATAGGGAGCAGAGAAATTGTAAGACACTCCCTTTTCAGCAAGAAATTCTTCAAACACTTGGTTTTTGAATTCCAACCCATTGTCGCTGCGAATGTTTCTAAGCACCATTCGCAGTTGAAGCTCTACTTGCTTTATAAAGACTTTGAGCTTAGGTGTTGCTTCTGATTTCTGTTTAAGAAAGAAAACCCAATTGAAACGAGAAAAATCATCAACTATGACAAGTATATATTTGTTACCGCCGATGCTTTCAATAGCTGAAGGTCCACACAGATCAATATGTAAGAGCTCAAGCGGTTCGATGATCTTTGTGTTAACGCGAGTTGGATGACTTTTCCTGCTTTGCTTTCCCATTTCACATGCAGCACATAAATGTTCCTTGTCAAACTTGAGAAGTGGAAGTCCTCACACATGATCACCAAGAACTAGCTTGTTGATGTCTTTGAAGTTGAGGTGCAAGAGCCTTCGGTGCCATATCCAACTTTCGTTAGAATGTGCTTTCGTTAGTAGGAAAACAGATGGCTTCCCTCGTATTGGATTAAGGTTCAATGGATACATTTCGCCTTTTCTTTGAGATTTCAGCAGAACGTTCTTGGTCTTTTTTTCTATTATTTCTGACCCTTCATCATCGAACGAAACCTTCAGTACTGTTCCCACCACCAGTTGTGAGACACTGATGAGATTGTGTTGTAAGCCTTCTACATATGCCACCTTTCTGATCGATAAATCTCCATTTGTGATCATTCCATAGCCTTTTATTGTGCCAAAATAATTGTTTCCATACTTGACACATCCACCATCCTTCAGAGCCCGAAACTCCCGTAGCTCTTCCCTTCTCCCTATCATGTGACGTGAGCAGCCACTGTCAATATACCATTCATCATCGAACTGCTCGTCACGAATAACCTGCAAAAATCAAGCAGATTTAGGAACCCAAAGTTTCTTGGGTCCTTGTAAGCCTTTTACAGAACAGGGAATAGTAAGAGAAAAATCAACCAAAAAAGTTCGTTTTATTAAGGTGGTTTCATCTTTTCTTTTAATTATGAAAACTTTGATTTTGTTAGCTTTAGTTTCTTTAACTTCAGACTTTGGAATTGTGTTCTTATTGTTCACAAACTTTTGGTTCTGTTTCCTAGAGTTAGCAGACGTTTTCTTTGTCTTCTTTTCATCTTCCGAGACTAGCTTCCCTTTTCCCTTTATATCCACTTTTGGATTTTGCTTTGAGTGAGAGGGATGAGTTTTAGGAGCGAAACCTAGCTTTAGGTTCTTTCCGTCTGAAGATGAAGAACCGAAACCACTCTTTTGGTTTTGTTTGCTTCCATTTTGGGAGCCGAAGCTACTCTTTCGGTTCGCTTGACTGCAGGAATGGCATTGAGTACAAGAAGTAGAGTTACGCTTTGATTTTGCTTCTTCTGTAAGGAGTGAAGATTTGTATGAGTGAACATAATTAGGGTTTTGGGACTTCCAAAACTGCTTCCTTTCAGAGAGATTCTTCTTATATCTCCTATTACGTTGATGTTTCTGCTCTGACCACTGCTTTGGATTTTTATGGATATTACCCTTGGGTTTCGGTCTTTCAACACGAGTTTCGCTCTTTAGCGAGGAAGTTTCGCTTGTCGCCTTGACTGGTTCTCTTGGAATCTTTTTGGTACCACTTGTGCTTGGTACATCAAAATGTGTAAGCTTGTTGAGTGGTTCTGCCACATATCTGCCTTTGACCCTCCATGATGTTTTTTCAGACAGACCAATCGTTTCATTAGCATTGTCGATTGGAGCTGACCAGAAATGCTCCTCACAGCCGTCAGCATTGTCCTCGTTTACTATTGCTGTCAGCTCGGCTGTTTGCTGCTGTGTGACTCCTGTAACTGCATAAACCTGATTTGGTGTGGTTTGAACCTTTTGATATACCACAACCTTTTCTTTCAGAATTCTGGACTTATTTTGGGACAAACGAGCGAACTCAACGGAAATTTCAGAAATGAGATTTTTGATAGGTTCGGGTTCGCTTTTGTCAATTTCAGAACAGTCCACCTCATCCTCTATGGATATTTCACTCATATCATCATCCTCATTAAATTCAAAAGTATTTTCAACATCAATTTTGTTTTCCGAACTTAACTTGGCATTCAACGAGTCAAACTTCTGCATGGTTTCGGTTTTAATTTTTAATTTGTCATTTTCGTCCAAAAGGTTCTTAAGCATGTCCTTATGGTCTTTGGACTTGATGAAGGACTCGATTTTATCAAGACCAATTCTGTATGCTGGAGAAATTTCATCAGAAGATACAACGGCTTCACAGTTATATACATCAGCATCAATTTCATCCTCCTTAAATTCAAGGAAGGGCATAATCATACGATGAATTTTCTTGCCTATTTCACAATTCAGATGCAATTGGGTAATATTCGAATATAAACGTTTAGCAATTAAACAAAAAATATTTCTCTGTTTTAAAAGCTTTAAATTATCCCTTTGCAAATAAATTGTCTCATCCTTAATCCTAACTAACTCGATCTCCTTTTGCTCTATCCAGATCCGTCTCTCCTCACTCTTCGAGGACACCCTGCTGAGTTATCAGTTAGGTTAGAGTTTGTTAAGCGATTATGTGTTAAACTACCACTTAAACTAGAAAATTTAGATTTTAATCCGTTCAGTTCTTTTTCATAGTTTGTGACAGGGATTTTTAATGATTCGAGAATTGATTGTACCTTCTCGATCAACTGGTCACATTCGTTGATCTGCTCGCCAACTGGTTTGGTAGCGAAGCATGCAATTGTGTAATATTCGAATATAAACGTTTAGCAATTAAACAAAAAATATTTCTCTGTTTTAAAAGCTTTAAATTATCCCTTTGCAAATAAATTGTCTCATCCTTAATCCTAACTAACTCGATCTCCTTTTGCTCTATCCAGATCCGTCTCTCCTCACTCTTCGAGGACACCCTGCTGAGTTGATCAGTTAGGTTAGAGTTTGTTAAGCGATTCTGTGTTAAACTACCACTTAAACTAGAAAATTTAGATTTTAATCCGTTCAGTTCTTTTTCATAGTTTGTGACAGGGATTTTTAATGATTCGAGAATTGATTGTACCTTCTCGATCAACTGGTCACATTCGTTGATCTGCTCGCCAACTGGTTTGGTAGCGAAGCATGCAATTGGGTAATATTCGAATATAAACGTTTAGCAATTAAACAAAAAATATTTCTCGGTTTTAAAAGCTTTAAATTATCCCTTTGCAAATAAATTGTCTCATCCTTAATCCTAACTAACTCGATCTCCTTTTGCTCTATCCAGATCCGTCTCTCCTCACTCTTCGAGGACACCCTGCTGAGTTGATCAGTTAGGTTAGAGTTTGTTAAGCGATTCTGTGTTAAACTACCACTTAAACTAGAAAATTTAGATTTTAATCCGTTCAGTTCTTTTTCATAGTTTGTGACAGGGATTTTTAATGATTCGAGAATTGATTGTACCTTCTCGATCAACTGGTCACATTCGTTGATCTGCTCGCCAACTGGTTTGGTAGCGAAGCATGCAATTGGGTAATATTCGAATATAAACGTTTAGCAATTAAACAAAAAATATTTCTCGGTTTTAAAAGCTTTAAATTATCCCTTTGCAAATAAATTGTCTCATCCTTAATCCTAACTAACTCGATCTCCTTTTGCTCTATCCAGATCCGTCTCTCCTCACTCTTCGAGGACACCCTGCTGAGTTGATCAGTTAGGTTAGAGTTTGTTAAGCGATTCTGTGTTAAACTACCACTTAAACTAGAAAATTTAGATTTTAATCCGTTCAGTTCTTTTTCATAGTTTGTGACAGGGATTTTTAATGATTCGAGAATTGATTGTACCTTCTCGATCAACTGGTCACATTCGTTGATCTGCTCGCCAACTGGTTTGGTAGCGAAGCATCTGTCTTCTCACTCCCTTGCTTCATCACAACTCCCATAAGTAGTATAGCCTCTCATCTGTGACACTCCGACAGTTACCATCAAGCACTACCCTGCACCTTCAGTTTCAGCTTCTTTCGCCACGAAATCCATGCCATGTGTGGGCTTACGAACTTCTTCGTCCTCAGAGTCTGTAGACTAGACTTCCACACCACCAAACTCATCGTCCACGAGATTTTCCTGCACAATTAAAGCATTCATAGTGTTGTTAGCAGCAGCCTTCTTCTTCTTTATTTCTTCTAGCTTTCGCAGGGAGTAGGCTTCATCATCTTCATTCTCGTTCTTTTCTAACATCTTTCTCAAGACAAAATCTTTGGCAAAGTGATTTTTGCCTTTGCATAAGTGACAATCAAATCCAGAGTCACCAACAATCTTACTATCTATCTTCGGTTCTTCATGCTGAGGAGAGTTCTTCGGTTCCTCCTTTGCTTTATCCGAACTGTAGCTTCCTTTCCAGTTTCGGTTCTTGGAGATAGGAAACTTTCTACGCACGAACTTCTTTGGATTAGAGACCATCAAAGCATATTCTTCATTGGTTAGATCAAATTCTGACAGATCTAAATCCTCTTCTTCTTCAGCCACGTTCTTTCCTTTTGATATGAGAGCTAAAGATCCCATGCTTGAAACCACATTCGTTTCTTTGGTCACTGAACTTTCGTGTGATTTTAGAATCCCCACTAGCTTTGCCAAGGAGTAAGTTTTGAATTGTTCATGAGCCTTTACTGTAGACACCACCGCCTTCCATTCGGTTCTTAGGTCATTCATGAATGTGACCTTTTGCTCAATTACCTTCCTTTCTATGCCATGCTTTATCATTTTGCTGAGAAGATGATTGAAATGATCAAAGGCTTGAACGAGCTTCTCTTCTGGTTTTTGCTTGAAGTCTCCAAACTCTTAAAGCAATAAAGTTTGGATAGAATGCTCAAGATCCTCATCGGTGGAATATAACTCCTTCAATCTAACCCATATCTCATTTGCCGTCGTGCGTGAACTAACCAACCGGAATGTGTCAGATTGTAGGGCGAATCTGATCATTCTTAGTGCTTTAATGTTGCTCACAAGCTTTTCCTTTTCGTCTTGAGGAACATCCTTTACATCAACCACGAGTTGGTTGTACTCCTTTTGCGTCTTGATTGTTCTGTTTGTGCCAGAGTGAACAAACGGACCTATAGTAATCGCTTCCCAGATTAAGTATCCATTATCTTCTGAACCAATCACATAGTCTTCAAAGTGATGCGTCCAGAGTTCATAATCTTGAGTATATAGGATAGGAATCCTGGTGGTTGATCCGATACTGTTGGGGATGTTGATTGGGTTCGTTTGTGAATCGTCAAGAGACATGATGATTTTGTTTTAAAACATGTTCAAGATCAGACTAGTAAACAAAGTTAGGGTATGATCGAAGTCTAGGAACTACGTCAATGAAGAATGACGGTTCTAGCAGAAAACGATAATAGCAGAAAAACCTAAAACCTTCTTCAACAGAAGAGATGTGTATGGATTACACAGTCTCCTGCTCTGATACCAATTGATGAGTTGAACACGCTTTAGATCGATTAGATCTTAACAGGTAAATCACTAAGAATAACAAATACTGGAACATTCAATGAATCAATATGTATGTCGAATGATTAAAATATAGTCACACCTCAGAAGAGCTCGATTAAGAACTTCCTCTGTAGATGTGTGCTAGGGTTTACAGTACAATCAATATGATAATAATGAAAAGCGTTAATGACAAGGATGCATGCATGCACCTTATATACTAAACCCTAGAAAGATAAACACGGTTGGACAGGCCCAAACCGAGAGTACATAATAGACCGAACTACTAAGGCCCAATGGCGCAACCCTTTAAACCCAACACATACACCATAAAATCTAAGTGTCATAAGGTTTCTCTTCGATTCATGAAAATGATGGTGAGGAAACGCTTTCACTAAGTAGATTTTAAGCAGATAGAAATTGTGATATTTTGCATTCTCAAATTCAATTATGATTACGACATCCCTTTTCATAATTCGAATTGTGAGCAATGTCAAAGGTCTAAACATTTGAGACTATGATTACGACATCCCTTTTCATAGTTCTAAAATTGTTTAGACACACATGTGAGCTATCTAAGGAAAGGTGTATGATTTTGGGAAGCTTAGATAAAGTTTTATCGAAGCATCGCGTGTCAGATATCTGAACTTTGGTAAGAAAGTCAATAAGTATTGATTTGTAGAAGTCCAACTGATTTCTGGATACGTGTCAAAGCTAGTGGGAGCATAAGTGTTATCCTAATAATTATCATGTTAGTGGGAGCATGATTGTTATGTTTAGTATTGCAAGTTAGCAATGTTATTTATAGAAAACAAAAGGTTTCAATTCATGAAGTTGTGGGGGTTGAAAAGTTGTTTTGCTATAATTAAGGGAGAGGAAATTATATTTCATTCCAGTTCTAAAAGCTTAGATTGTAAGTTTTTTATCAAATTTAGTCATGATTACATTATTTGCGTTCTAAAAATTCGATTATGATTATGGCATCCCTTTTCATAATCTAAATTATGAGAACATGGCAAATAGAAATAGAAATATTATAGCAAAAGAATGGTCTAATATCATGTCTTTATGTGAGACATAATGAATCGTGTCTCATATGCTTCAGATATAGGATCGATTACATGTGCTATAATATTCATATGTTCTAAATTTTTCCAAGTGCCTAGGGCATTAAGATGGAAAAAGTACTACAATTGGATATGACTAAAATGATTAAGCAATTGTCGAGAACAATCTGAGGTTACCAAAGATTGGTTGCTCATGGACAGTTGGAAGTATAGTGTAAATTTTGGAAGGGCCATATTGACATATTCTGAAAAGAGGCAACTCTTGTTCAAAAATGGTAGTCAAAATAGGAATATGGAAATGTTTCCATAAGTGGAAATTATTCTTTAAATCTGTGTAATATTAGAAAACTTAATGCAAGAAGGATGTTCAAAAGAATGTACTTTGAATGTGAGACTTCGTTTCCATGGAATTGCTCTTCATTGGAATACTTTGTAATGTTTGTTGCCAAGTCTTTGTGACTTTTGTGCATAGTCATTACAAGAGGATCAATGCATATAAGTTTAGAATCTAACAGATTTCAGTAATTGGCAAGAATTTGGTATTTCTTACATTTACGATAAGGATTTGGAATTGTGAAATGAGCATTATTTGAAATGTTGTAAATTGATCTATTCCACAAAGAAATGACCATAGGTAAACATAGTGTGCATGCTTGGAGCATGGCATAACTATTGTTTTAATTCAAGTATTAAGCTGATTATCCGAAACATTATACAATGAATAATGAGTAATCAATATGACTCAAAGGTGTTTGGGCCATATAAGATTAGTATTATTATTGTGTTTCACTTTGCATGTTTTGACTTCCCGAATAACTAGGTTATTCAAACCATCCACAGTCAATCATACTTTGGAAGTAGGTATTGAGGCAAGACTGTCATGAATGGGTCTGTAGTTTGTCTAGGTGGCCTAGACATAGGTGAGGTGTTCATGAGTGCTCCTAGAATGAGATTCGAGTATTGGATTAAACCCACGCTCATTTGACTCACTTCATGGATTTTATCACGAGTGATCATGAGACGATAATATCTTATATTCTTCAAACCAAGAGATACGAGTTGCAGTCTACAAGTCGGTTACACATTGATTATGTGAAAACGCACCAGTAAATTGGTGTTATAAAACGCATTTTTGTGTGTGATTTGATAAGTATATAGAGCAAGCATATGAGTGGAAGTTTATCCATTCCTTTTACCCTTACAGGGATAAAAGCGATATCTGTGGGCCCCTCGATGATTTAGTGATGACAAACGTAAGTGCTCGGCCGGGCCTGGACTGATTTGATTTGTTCAATTAGTCAGTCGTTATATATCGGAAATCGGGAAACAACAGATGAACAGAGAGAATGATTATAATCCATGTCTCAGTCCATATGATATCTAGAATGGAGGAATATATGATCCCTTATCTAATGGACAAGTCATTGACTAGGTCAGAGTTCGACAGCGGCTTTTAAGAGCTACGATTGCTAGTCGGGTTTTGGAGTCATACTTGCAATAATAGTTTTAGACTTATCTAAGTGGGAGACTGTTGGATTAGATGTCTAAGCCCATAACTATTATTGGTATGTACTCGACCCGAGAGTAGCATGGTCCATTTGGGCTGCATATCATCAGGACAATTTGTTAGGATAGACTCTTGAGAGAAGGTTATATATGATTTATTAATATATTATAAGTTCTAATATATTAATATGAAATTATATGTTTTAATTAGTATTGATCAATAATTAATTTATTGATCAAAAGAAACTAATTAAATCTATGGGGACTAATTATGGTAATTAGTTATATTTATATGTGTTGGGCTTATGATCCATGTTGGACCAAGCTTATGTATGGATATATAAAGACTTGGGCCACATGAACCATGGATCATAAAACCCATGGGTATGGATTTGGGTTATACCCATGACCCTTGGAATCCTACATATAAATAGGTGAGTACATAGCCAAAAACGTGACTGATGTTCTTGGAGTTCATATGGATGGTTTTTGGTGTATGAAGATTCTCTCTCAAATATCTACCTTTGTCCATGATGTGTTGTGACTTCATTTGAGGCTTCCACACTATTGGGGCTAAGCTCTTAAGGCCAAATACATGAAGACTTTAAGCTACATAAAAGGTATGTTACCCTAACTAGTATCTTGTATGGTTTATATCAAATGCATGCTTGTTATATGTTTAATGCCTTGGAAACCATTTGCATGTGTAATTAGTGAAAACATAGATCCAAGGTATTTAGGGTTGTATGTGAACCATAGGATGTTGTAGTATACCAAACCTATCACTCAAGGGAGTTAGAGCCTTTAAATATGGCTTAAACCCCCCAAGATTAGGGTTTTAGTCTTGGGCAGCTACACGCTACGTAGCTTGGTCTACGCCCTGTGTAGATCATTAAGTCCCCACATCAAGATTCCCTCATATGCGCTGCAAGGACCGGGTGTTAAAAATGAAGTTTATACAGAGCAGCCACTTGTAGTTAACACCACATGTTTTATTAGAACTTGAATACAACTTCATCAAATTTGATACAACTAATAATATTTCTGTCAAATAAGCATGACATTCATTAGTTTTGTAATTGACAATCAGCAATTTCAACATCAATAGATAATATGAATAATATTTTTTTTTCTTTAATTTAAAAAAACAAAATTTCATTCTAGCGTTTCTTCAAACACTTTCTGTGCATGTAAAAATGCAAACAATAATGTTTTGTTGGTTTGTTCGGGGCCTTCTCGTTATATTAGATAACAAGAATCTTAATTTTTGATTTAAATTTTGTCTCAGCTGAATGGCTTAAGCATTGATTTTACTCTCGTTTCCTTTTTCTCGAGACCCACTAAGATGATGAGTATCACTACGGTGTCACTGTTGGAGCCAAATGTTGCAACTGATATATAGATGAGGTCTTGGATGATTATGTCCAAGATTATGTGAATGGTTTTGGTGCATCTAGACCTGAGATCAATAAAAAACGATGTTGTTGCTCCATGAGAAGTATCCTACGACTTAAGATCGAGACTTGACACATGGTAAGACAATATGCATTGTTGTGTTGTCTTCCATGCAGGGCCGGTACAGACGGTGGGCAACCCGGGCGACCGCCCAGGGCCCACGTCTCCAGGGGCCCAAAATTTATGGGCTATATAGTGTATATATATATATATATATATATATATATATATATATATATATATATATATATAATTATTATTATCTAAATGATTTTTAGGGCCTGAAGTTGGTTCAAACTCAACCTAGCTCAAAAGATAAACAATTTGGCTTGCTTGTTATTGCTAATTGAACGCGTTTATAGTGAAGAATAAATGATATTTTTTTGAATCTTTAGTATATTTGTCTTTAAATGACCATTTTTTTCTTTTCGCCCCGGGCCTCATATACGTTTGGACCGGCCCTGCTTCCATGCTGACATAAGTGAGGTATACTACCACTAAGACTGTGTGGAGTGGCTTCAACATGAGCTTGGTGTTTGCTGAGTTACCTTGGCAAACAATATCCCTCTATCTCGGCATGTCGAGCTCTCAGAATGTTGCTGTCGAGTCTTTCCTCTCTCCTTTCTTACCCATACTCTTTCTTGTCGCCTCGCACTCCGACTACTTGGCAAACTCCCTCGACAAATTGAGGTGGAGGTGAAAAAGGCTGAGTTGGAGCTCGGTAGTGCCATGTGTGTGATTCTGGCCCTATTCCTCTCAACCTAACTACATCCCAAACCCACCTTATATAGAGGTGTTTACATGTCTCTCTCTCTCTCTCTCTCTCTCTCTCTCTCTCTCTCTATCTATCTATCTATCTTTCATGTCACAAGGGGGAGTTTTGGATAGAAAAAATCCGAATTGAGCGATTTCTCGTTCCCTTTTTAGTTTTATAATCATTTTTCGATTATAAAAAGGGGGAGAGATTTAGATATGGAAATCCGAAAGTTGAATTTTTATAAAACCAAAATCAGATTGGAAAATTGTGATTTTTTATTTTGGAAAATACCAAACCATTGGTTTTTTATTTCTGTTTCGGTTTTTCATTTTTTTTAATATATTTTTCGGGGTTTTGTTTTTTTATTTCATAGATTTTTTCATCAACAAATGTTGCTACAATTTAACAAAAATAAATAATTTGCTAAAACATAATACAAGAGGAAGTTTGTTCACATTTAGTCATTGAACTTTTTTAGAGGGTAACGAACTTTCGATTTTGTTCACATTTAGTCACTAAACTTTTTTTTCGTTATCTATTTACCACTGAACTATTGAAATTGTTCACATTTTACCCTTATGACTGGTAACAACCGGTCATAAGGGTAAAATGTGAACAGTTTCAATAGTTCAATGGCAAATAGATAACGAAAAAAAATTTAGTGACTAAATGTGAACAAAGTCGAAAGTTCGTTACCCTTTCAAGTCATTATCCATATTAGTAATTGCTATCTTCTATTTTATTTTAGTTGCATGAACGTTCCAATTATTTTATTCTGGACTATGGCACTATGGATTATGGACAACACCAATGTTGTACAAATCTAATTTTAAATAATTTTTAAAAAAATCGGAGATTTTGGGATATGTGAGATCCAACTGCTAGTACACTATCTTCAGTTCTTCACAATACAGATTACAACTGAAAAGAGGCTCAAACTCGCCTCCATTTCTCAACATCAAACAGAAAAATGTTAGCCTTTCTTTGCCTGATTTTGCAGCTATCCAATAACATTGCCTACGCCTCCACAACCAGAGGGAAACACATAATCATACTGGCCGGACAAAGCAACATGTCCGGCCGAGGCGGCGTCCAGAACAACACCTGGGACGGCGTTGTACCTCTTCAATCTAAACCCAACCCCTCAATCTTCCGATTAACTTCGAATCTCAGTTGGATCGAGGCTCGTGACCCTCTTCACAAAGACATTGATGTGAACGCAACATGTGGGATAGGTCCCGGAATGGCGTTTGCTAACAGAGTGTTGGATAGAAATCGGAGTCTGGGTCCATTGGGTTTGGTTCCATGTGCAGTCGGAGGTACACGAGGGACCAAGATTAGCGAGTGGCGAAGAGGGAGTTTCCTGTACAAGCAGCTTTTGAGGAGGGCGTCGGTGACTCGGAGAGGCGGTGGGTTGATCGGAGGGATTTTGTGGTTTCAAGGGGAGAGTGATACAGTGAGTGAATTGGATGCGCGTATGTATGGAAGAAGGCTGATCAATTTGTTCAATAATCTTCGTGCTGATCTTGGATCCCCTTTGCTCCCTATAGTTCATGTAAGTTTCCTGTTTTTAATTTCAACAAATTTGATGAAATTTCTTTTAGAATTTTTAGAAGATTATTAGATCGTATTATGTCAACAAAATGGATTTAACTTAAGCTTTAATTTTTTTTTATATAATTAGTATATATATTTTTTTAACAACATTAAAAATTTATAACCTAGTAGATGAACGGTTATATATTTTATACATTAAACTCACAAAAAAGAGATAAGAATATTTTTGGTGTTTTTTCATGATAATTTTAAATTAATATAGATATTAATAATATTCGATTAGTTATTTTAAAGAATTTGTAATAATATATTTATGATTTAATGTATTAAAAATAGTGAATATCCTTTTGTTCGGAGTAATCTTAAACACAGTCACATGGCAGTGGATCCAAGCGCACACCCACAAATGCCATCGACTACGCTGTGTAAACAAAAAATAATTTATTGAGATAATAAAGATATATACTATAATTATTTTTTGAACTGTTATTGAAGAATTATATTAAATAAAAACTAAAACAGTTAGAAAACTACTACATATAAAGCTTAGTAAAATTGTAATATATGAAAATGACATGATCATTAAAAAAAATGGTAAAATGTACTATTTGAGCGGCTCACGTGAAATTTTAGACCTTATCTGTGAAATTTTGCCCATAACAGACATGTAAACTCTAATCGCAGAGACTAATATAAATAAAATGAATTAAATACAAAATGATCTAAACGTTAAGTGTCATAATATCAAATTTCCATTTTATCCATTTATCATATATTTCGCATAAATTAATTTGCAAAACTGTTTTAATTTACCAAAACTACTTTT
The DNA here is from genome assembly GCF_052849685.1 of Lactuca virosa. Classification (NCBI taxonomy): domain Eukaryota; kingdom Viridiplantae; phylum Streptophyta; class Magnoliopsida; order Asterales; family Asteraceae; genus Lactuca; species Lactuca virosa. The sequence goes on from NC_136429.1 coordinate 326,417,846, forward strand.
CTGACCATTTATGAATAGCTTCGTGTTTGTGAAATTATTTAACCAAATAAATAAACAATTTGAGTATGGTAATTAATAAAGCAGTCCTACAAAGTAAAGTAATTTTGAATAACTTATTTTAGAGAAAAAAAAAACAAATTTATCTTAATTTCCTAATCGTTTTCCAATAGCCAAAAAAATTAAAAGCTAACCCAAATAGCAACTAAATTCATAGGTGGAGCCTTATGGACTACGATTTTTGTCTAATGGGCTGCAATTTCGGTCCTCATATGCGATTTCGTGTATGATTTCTCACGGTGTGACTACAAGAAATACATATTTTTTTTATAAAATGTAGTTTTATCAGCTTTTTTTTTTTAATATGACATTAACTTAAAAAACCATAAGTTCACATTCTAGTAAGTTTTTGGTTGTCATTTGCACCGGTGGGAGGTGGCAGATTGTTCATGATAAGCCAAAAACATGTTTGGCTTTCGTTAAGAATTATGGAGTACAATTTTCGGCAAATATAAGTTTTTCTGATTTGTTTTATTTGGTGAAATAGAAGACCAATTTGGTAGACAAAGAAGATATTAATTTGTCCTTCGAACATCGTAAAAATGCTCTATGTTATAAACATACTTGATGATAATGATTGTTGTCACTTGATGACTTGATCAATGAAATTCAATGTGTTAGAAACATTGTACATACACTTATGTTTGAAAGTGATGGTGATAATTGAAGTAACGAAAAAGGAAAGGACTAATGTGATGTTACAAAGGTAATTTTCCCATGAAGAGGCATATAGCCTATACATTAATATATATAAGAAATACACAATTGGGCTAAATGTACAAGATTGGGCTAACTAAAAAATAATATACAAATACATATGACGTCTAACAACCCCCCGAAGTCTGAAGACTACACACGTAGTCTGAACAGGAGGTCTGGAACGGACATTCATACTAGATCTAAAGTCGAGAAATAAAGAAGATGGGAGCCCTTTAGTGAAGATGTCAACATTTTGAGAAGATCAGGGAACATGAAGACCCAATGCAACTTTGTCGCGCACAAAGTGTATATTGATCTCTATGTGTTTTGTGCGTTGGTGTTGAACTGGATTAGTAGATAGGTAAATTGCACTGACATTATCACAGAAAACTAGAGTAGCAGTAAGAGGAGGATAATATAATTCTCGTAATAAGTTGCGAAGCCAACTTGTTTTCGCCACCGCATTTGCAACTCTACGGTACTCGGCCTTGCACTAGATCTCGAAATAGTGCCCTGTCTTTTAGAAGATCATGAGAGTAAATTCTGACCGAGAAAAACACAGTATCCAGAAGTGGAGCGCCTGGAAGTCGGGCAACCAACCCAATCAGCATCCGAATAGGCAATGATACCACGAGCTGGAGAAACATATAACTATAAACCATGATCCAAAGTACCCTAAATATATCGTAAAATTCGTTTGAGAGCAGTAAAATGGGGCTCTTTGGGGTCATGCATGTAGAGGCAAGGCAGACTTTTTGAACAACGTATGAAATGTCTGAGGGAGTGAATATCAATTATTGAAGAGGCCCCGCGAGACTACGATATAAAGTCGGATCCTCAACTGGGAGCTGTACCATCAATTTTTGCAGAAGTATCTGCAGGAGTGCGAGCGGGTTTGCAATTCGACATCTTTGCTTGAGCTAGAATCTCTATAGCATAGTTTTGTTGAGATAGAAACATTCCATGACGATCTCTAGTGACTAAAATACCAAGAAAGTAGTTTAAAGAGCCCAAGTCAGTCATCAAAAATTCTGAACTCAAGGTGGTGATGACCTGCTGAAGGAGATCAGTGGAAGATGCAGTTAACACAATATCGTCAACATATAGAACAAAGTATGCAATATAATCTCCCCGTCTGTATATGAAAAAAGATGAATCATATTTGCTGTTGAGGAAGCCAAATTGACTGATAAACTGAGCAAATATGTGATACCACGCTCTAGGGCCTGCTTGAGACCATAAAGCGATTTCTGCAAAAGACAAACATGATTAGGAATGGAAGGGTGTCGAAAACCCGGTGGCTGGTGCATATACACGATCTCCTGAAGATGACTGTGAAGAAATGCATTCTTCACATACTGGCCAGTGATGGGAGACAACAAGGCTAAGAACAGTTCGAATAGTAGCCGGTTTAACAACCGGACTAAATGTTTCATCACATGCTTAGTTAATGCCTGAATGAATGCCTGGACGCTGACTGCGTCCATTTGCAACTAAACGTGCCTTGTATCGAGCTAAAGATCCATCTACATTAAGTTTCTTTTTGAACAACCAAATACAATTAACCACATTAGCATTGGAAGGCCGAGGTACAAGTAACCCAAGTTCCGTTAGAAATAAGTGCATCATATTTATCTTTCATGACATTTAACCAGTTAGGATCTTGAAAGGCTTGGGAGTAGTTGCGAGGAATAGGAGAAGAAGATATAGTGTCGGCATGAAGATTGAAACGATCAATAGGTTTATGGATGCCCCATTTGGCACGAGTAACCATGGGATGGGTGCTAGTGGGTTGGGAATCCAGAGGCCTAGGGGCATCCGAGGTGGGATAAGTAGACCGAGAGGAAGAAACAGGAGGAGTAGGATTGATCGACGACATCGAGGAGGAGGAAGACCCCGTTGTTGTAGCAGCGACGCCAACGAAAGTAGGGTGTCGGCGCAGGCAGAACTGCCATAATGATGGGTGTCAGAGGTTGAAGATGGAGGAGATTGGATGGTATTATGGAGGGGGTTTAAAGGAGTGTTTGGGTCATTAACCAAGTTACGAGAGTCACAAATATCAAGAAAATCATATGAGGGGGATTCATCTGGAGTCAGATCCGAAAGGAAAGGTTGTTTCATCAAAGGTGATGTGTCTCGAGATAATAATTTGTTTAGTTTGGAGGTTAAGACAACGAAAGCTTTTGTGGTTGGAGGGATAACCAAGGAATATGCATGGAATAGATCGATGTTCAAGTTTGTTGGTTTTGGGTAGGTGTAGGTAGCAGAGACAACCGAACACACGAAGATGAGAGTATGTAGGTTTAGTATGAATTTTTTTTCGATAAGAGGTATCATTGTGAAGGGTAGTGGATGGTAAGATGTTTAAGAGATGTGTGGCTATGTGGAGAGCTTCCACCCAATTTGTAGGGGGGAGGGGGGATGAGCTTGAAACAAGAGGGTGCGCATCATATTATTTAGAGTAAAGAGCATACATTCCGATTTTCCATTTTGTTGGGAAGTGTAAGGGCACGAGAAACACATGTGGATATTATTAGATTCACACATTTTATGAAATTGTGCGTTGTACTATTTACCATTGTCACATTGAAATGTTTGAATTTCTGTTTGAAATTGATTTTGAACATATGCACAAAAATGAAATTTAGAAAATCCATCAGCTTTCAATATAAGAGGCTAAATTGATCAAGAAAACTAACATAATATTTTATTCCACTATGACTTCGTAAAGGAGAAGTCCACACATCAGAATGAACAACTTGAAAGGGAGATGAAGCATTAGTTTTAGATAATTGAAATGACAAACAAGTATGCTTGCCAAGTTGACAAACATGACAAAATAAAGTAGAATCCTTTTTATTACATGAAATAGAATTGCTAGAAATTAAATGGCTAAACACGGATTGACCGGGGTGACCAAGTCTTTGGCGCCACAACGAAGAGCTTAAACTGAGAAGAGCTTGAGGAGTGGAGGTGGACACATGATAGAGATCACCCGTGCTATCACATCAAAGGAGGATACGTTTGGTGCAAAAATCCTTCATAGAAAAATCAAACTCGTCAAATTTGATAGAACATTTGTTATCTGGAGTAAATTGACGCACACAAATGAGATTTTAAATAATTTAAGGGGTAATAGGAATATTTTTTACGACAAGATTATGAAAAGGATTTAGAGGAATGAGATTGAGCAATTTTAGTGACATGAAGACGAGATCTATCGTCGACTAATATAGATAAATTTGAATTGTTGCACGTATTGCTAAAAGACTTGAGAACACCTGAATCAGCGTGAAGGTGCGCGGTTTCCCCGGTGTCTATGAACCAATCTACATTGTTCGGATCTTGAAGGGCCATGGTGTTGAACGCTTGCGGTAATGCAGTCAGTTGATCAATACTATTCGGGTGTTGAAACCATTGCTAGTTATTGGGCTGGTTATTGGGCTGTTGAGCCATAGAAAAAAATGCATGCTGATGGGCTGGACGCGAATTGGGCCACTGCTGAGAGAAATTTGAAATTGTGTTGTTGGGCCATGGGGCCTGTTGGCGCGGTGGAGAGGACATCAGCCCATGTTGCTGCTGTTGATCTTGCGACGACGTCGGCTAGGCAGTTGTGTTGACTGCGACCAAAACTCCCGCCGCTGACCTGCCTTGTCTACCGCCACCTCTGTCGTTATTCCGACCACCCTTGTTGCCGCCTCGTTGATTCCGGCCACCACCTCTATTGCCGAAGTTGTGAAAGAAGATCGATTTTGGTGCTCTGTTGCGAGGATAGTGGCTGATGACGCATGATCCTGATGGGAAGCTTGAATTTGGCGTGAATAATCTTTTGCCATGGATTGTTCTTCAAGAGTGAGAATGGATCTCAATTCAAGAAAAGTGGTAAGAGGTTTCTGGTGGCGGATAGTGGGAATAACATGGGCATATATTTTGGAAGATAACCCATTGATAGTATAAATCGCTAAATTGCGTTCGGGCACCGGGGCTCCAATATTGGTAAGTAAATTGAATATGGATTTGATCTTGGTACAGTATTCTATAATGGTGGAATCACCAATAGTTATGTTACACAATTCATCATCTAATTCAATGGCTTTGGTTCCTTTGTTTTCATGGAATAATACTTGAATAGTGTTCCAAACTTCAGCAGCAGTGGTGTCGGGTTTGATGATAGCTTGAAGAACAGGTTGAGAGAGGGTAGCGTACAACCATTGTTTGACAATGTTGTGAACAGTCTCCCACTCCGGATCAGTGGATGTGTTTGATGATGATGATCCATCTAGATGATCATACATTGTGTACCCAATGCAGTGAGTTTTCATTATCTCCTTCCAAGAATCATAATTCAAGCAATCCAAATCAAGAATAAGGGGAACATAGGATTTTATATTAGTGATTCCGTAGATGCGATCTGTGGGGTTGAGTTGGACGCCACTTGAGATGTCGTCTGTCATGAAGAAGAAGAGGAGCTATGAAGAGAGGGTGATCGAGAAGAGCGAGGCTTGAATCGGCTAGGGTTGAGGAGGCCTAATACCATGTTACAAAGGTAATTTTCCCATGAAGAGGCATATAGCCTATACGTGAATATATATAAGAAATATACAATTGGGCTCAATGTATAAGATTGGGCTAACTAAAAAATAATATAAAAATACATATGACGTCTAACATGAACAAATCTAGCAGGTTTAAGAGCAACAATCCACCATGTAATTTTATCTCTCACATTATACCATCATAGCGTACTTGGATATGCTACTATTCGTGAAATCGTAGTACATCACTAATTCATTATTATGTGGATCCTGAAAATTTTAACTATGCTGGTGACGATGATGTTGCTACATGTGATTATGATGTTGGTACACATCATGTTAATGATTCACGAGAAACACTTCAATAAATATTTTTGTTTCGCGTTATCCGACCTAGAAAAAAGTAATTATGATATTGTTCTTGGATATGCTATCATTCTTGAAATCGTAGTACAATTGCACAACGTTTATAACACTTTGAATCACATTTATCAAGTGATAAACATCACTATCATGAACTATGCATAAAACATAGAGAATTTCAGGATGTTGGAAAGGCAAACTAATATCTAATTTATCTTCCGAACTTTTCTTTTTCAGCAAATACAAAAAATAAAAAAAATTATATTTTCTGAAAATTGTATTCCCTAATTCTTAACGAAAGACCTAACATATTTTGGTTGATAATCAACAATCCCATGCTTTCTACCGGTACAAATGACAATGAAAACTCACTGGAATGTGTACACATGGTTTTTTTAGTTAACATATTGGAAACACTACATTATATAAAAAAAATTATGTACTTTTTTGTAGTAAAACTCCTAGAAATCGTAAGTCAATGTTTCATAAACCGTAGTCAAAGTTTCAAAATCTTAGTACTGAAAAAAAAATCAAAATTGTAACTATGTCCTTAAGGAATTCGTCGCACATGAGGCTAAGGATATCCTGATGCCGTCTGTGCCGTTTGTCAGGACAAATATGAAAATTGGATTTTTTTTTTAAATATTAAAGACGAAACCCGAGCCCATTAACGTAATCGCACCACATGAGCCTACACCTATGATTTCAATGGCTATTTGAATCATTTTTTAATTTATTTGGGTAAATCTTGGAAAATGAGTAGGAAATTAGGTCTTGAGTTTGAATGATATGTATATATGTTTGTTACTTTCATTTTGAGTTTTTATTAGTTTCAAGTTAGTAAAAGTTTCTTGATGATAAATATGTAATATTTATATGACAAATTGTTTGTTTAAAGAAAAAAGCCACTTAACCAATATCATTTTATTTGCTTTTTACATCACTAAACTTCTAACTGGCCATCAATTTTTTTTTTGGTTTTATTATATCAGTGACCTCGTGGACATAAACGGTTAGTACACGCGGTAAAAAACTTCAATGGTAAAATAAAACAAAACAGTTTGTTGGTGAACTGAATAAGATTAGAAGTTTAGTGACTTGAAGAACACATGGAGTATTATTGATGTCCAATTTATGACATTTCCATTTTACTTCACAACTAAACCATTCTATTTGTTTTTATAGCTAGAGTTGACTAGCGATTGAATAGTTGTGGTTTTATACTTAGACAATCCAAGTTTCATTATATTAATGTTATATATAATCCAAGTTTCATAATATTAATGTTATATATGTTTAGTCCTGTCTCTCGACATTTAAAAACTTAGAGGGTGTCTGGGATATCTTTTTACCTTCAAAAGTCCTTTTTGTAAAATGACTTTTTGTAAAATGACTTTTTACAAAATGTGTTTTTAAAAATGTGTTTGGATTAGCTTTTGAGATGCAAAAGTCAAAAGTTTTTTTTAAAAGTTTTTGGTTTAACTTTTACACGTAAAATGACTAAAAAGGACATGCTTACATGTTTACAATTATTTACTACCTTACATATACTATTTTATACTTAACAATTTTTTTTAAACACATTATAATTTTGTAAACATTTTATTAGAAAATATAAAATATAAATTTCTTTTAAATATTCCTAATTTTTTTATTAGACCATGATAATATTAAAATTACGTTCATACAAATTGTAAATAATTCATAAAAAATATCATAGATAATATTATATTCATCTTCGCAATGTGATTATATCTTATGCAATAATATCTTGTATCGCTGCCATATATGAATCATCATCACTCATGCGATGTGTACTTGGACCTTCTTCGTAAACTTCACTACTAGTATCACCTCGTATGAGATTTTAGGATTCTTTTTGTGTCGTATTAAACGCTTCATCAAACCTACCAATCTTTCTAATGTAGTTATGGATCGCCATCGATGCTATCACAATTTTCACTTGGTTCTTGTACTTGTAATTAACATGCATATCTCTTAATAACACCCATCTAGCTTTCCACACTCCAAAAGTTCGTTCAATGATATTTTGCAATGATGAGTGGAGATAGTTAAATTTCTCTTTCGGTCCACGAGGTTCACGAATAGCAGCTGTGTGTCCACGTCGAAAATCTGGTAAATGATAACGAATATTTATGCCTTTGTATGGAGCAAGATACCCTCTAGTATTTGGATATCCGGCATCAACAACGTAATATTTATCTGTAAATAAAACAAACAAATTATTTTTTCGTTTAAAAAAAGTAGTAAAAATATAAAACTTGTGTTCCAAAAAAAATATACTAACCACCCGTTGGATATGGAAAATTAAGATCAGGTCTCTGTCTCTGTAAGGCTTCATTTTTTTTGGAACACAAGTTTTATATTTTTACTACTTTTTTGAAACGAAAAAATAATTTGTTTGTTTTATTTACAGATAAATATTACGTTTTTTATGCCGGATATCCAAATACTAGAGGGTATCTTGCTCCATACAAAGACACAAATATTCGTTATCATTTACCAGATTTTCGGCGTGGACACACGGCTGTTATTCGTGAACCTCGTGGACCGAAAGAGAAATTTAACTATCTCCACTCATCATTGCGAAATATCATTGAACGAACTTTTGGAGTGTGGAAATCTAGGTAGGCGTTATTAAGAGATATGCATGTTAATTACAAGTACAAGAACCAAGTGAAAATTGTGATAGCATCGATGGCGATCCATAACTACATTAGAAAGATTGGTAGGTTTGATGAAGCGTTTAATAGGGCACAGCAAGAATCCTAAAATCTCATACGAGGTGATACTAGTAGTGAAGTTTACGAAGAAGGTCCACGTACACGTCGCACGAGTGATGATGATTCATATATGGCAACGATACGAGATATTATTGCACAAGATATAATCACATTGCGAAGATGAATGTAATATAATCTATGATATTTTTTTATGAATTATTTACAGTTTGTATGAATGTAATTTTAATATTATCATGGTCTAATAAAAAAAATTAGAAATATTTAAAAGAAATTTATATTTTATATTTTCTAATAAAATGTTTACAAAATTATAATATGTGTTTAAAAAAAATGTTAAGTATAAAATAGTATATGTAAAGTAGTAAATAATTGTAAATATGTAAACATGTCCTTTTTAGTCATTTTACATGTAAAAGTTAAACCGAACACTTTTTAAAAACAACTTTGGCTTTTGCCTCTCAAAAACTAATCCAAACAAATTTTTAAAAACACCTTTTGTAAAAAGTCCTTTTACAAAAAGTTTTTTTTACAAAAAGGACTTTTGAAGGTAAAAAGATATCCCAAACACCCTCTTACCTGACTTTTCAAAACATTCATTTTCCTTCTATTTGAAAAGTTGTTTTTAAAAGATATTTTCACTTTACCAAACATCTTTTAGCTCTTTTTTAACTTTTAGGAAAAGATAAAAGCTAAAAGTTGTTTTAAAAGATAAAACAAACACCCGCTTAATTGCAAAAAATGATCTAATGAATTGGAATTTCGTTTGTTCGAATTTGATTTTAATCTAGTGCGGACTATAGGATCCATATTATGAAAAACTAAAATCAGTTTGAATTCATTTGATTGGATTAGATAGGATCGATCAATCTAAACAAACACTCATGCATATAGTCATGATGGTTATATATATAATTCTTTTGAAATTGGTCCACGACATGGTGCAGGTGGCTATAATTTCAGGACAAGGACCATATGTGGAAACTGTGAGAAAAGCACAACTAGGAATAAAGCTTCGGAATGTAAGGTGTGTGGATGCCAAGGGCTTGCAGTTGCTACCAGATAATTTGCATCTTAGCACCGCAGCTCAAGTGCGTCTTGGTCGGATGTTGGCCAACTCCTTCCTAAAACTCTAAGCAATAGAACGACTTCCACCTAAGTTTTTGCTACCATAATGTTAGGAAAATTATATGGAGTGTACTCTCTTTTGGTGACTATATGTATTTTCTTGGAATTCAAACTTGTGTGTTTGATAGGTTGAGTAACGACTTTTTGTGGATAATTTTTTGGTGTTCAAATGAGTCACGCACGACTTGTCTTTTGTTTTAATATTTTAGATTATTAATGTGTTAGATATATTATAAAAGTTAGTTGTTTTTTTTATTTATTATTTTTTTCGACTTTATATTTTGATTTTTCTTCGTTTTAGAATAAATATTTTTTCTTCAAATAAGACTCAAATTTTAGGTATTACTTGTTATTTTACCCCACAGTAGGTTACAAACAATAGACAGTTAAGTTTCTTTTTTTTTTCTCTACGGTTTAATATTTTTTTTTCAATTATAAAGCTACAACTATTTTTTTTCAAAATAAACCTGATATTCCTTGCCATTTCATTAATGGAGCCGGTTATCAACATGTAATCTTGCAACATTAAATCACATCCCTCCACCATTGTACGGATGGAGGATATCAGACATTTGCTTCATGTTGGATGTTGCAAAGGTTAAAAGTAGGGGTGGAATTGGTACGGTACCGGGTATTTTTTTCACAAACCGTGTACCGTACCAATTATAATTGGTATGTAGTTTTAGTTACCACTACCGTACCAAGTATAGTTGGTACCAATTTAATTGGCTACCAGTAAGTTCGGTTGGTACATGTTGGTAATGGTATAAACCAACATGTATGAGTGTTTTACGAATTAAGATTTATGTGTTATTGTGCACTTAAAAGATACATGTGGGTTTTGTAAATAAGAGTTTTCTGAATGGTTGGATTGGAAATTTGATACAAAAAGATTTTATAATTTTTTACCATGAGTTTAAACTAAACAATAGAGTAAATGGGATATGTTAATATGAGTTTAAACTTTAAAAGCTACTAGACTGTAAATGCTAATATCAAAACACTTTAACTCTTAACCGTCAAAGACATTTAAAGTTAAAATATACAATATTTTGTATATATGAAAAATAACTTGGTTGGTACGGTAATACCGTGACATTTAAAACCTTGTACCACTACCGTACCATTATTAATTAATTGGTACGGTACTACCAACCAAATATGTTGGCTACCAAACATATTGGCTACCAATATAATTGGTGCGGTTGGTACACATGTTGGTTGGTTTTCCATGGTACATATTTGCCACCCCTAGTTAAAAGTAGCTAGTGTCTGAGATCCTGCATCATACAATACCAAATAAATTTAGTACTCATTATAAAACATTGATAAATACTTGAGACATAATAAGCTTAAAGATAAAAAAATAACAACTTACTTACAAAATTGTCCAAGTACATTTTTTAAATAAACATGCCATCACACCTTGTGAAAATCATATCGAGACAACATTTGAATTCATATTAAGTCGTCTAAAAACAACCTTGGGGAAGGAGGTATATAGAGGAGCTTCATCCTCATTATAATAAAATTTCATTACTGTATTTTTTTTGTTAAGTTTATGTTCCTAACTGTTTTGATAAAAAATTGATCAAGTATTATTCAACCAAATTGTATGAGATGTTGTGGTGTTTAAGGTGATGCAAGTATCAAATAATGATCAAAGTAAGACAAGTGAGTTACAAGGAAAGCCCTTGACCATTTATAGGATCTCCGACATAAAACATTGGGAGGTGATAATGATTACCTGCCTTGTTTGTTTTTGTTGATTTGAATGTGAGATTACAGAAATGGTGATGATAATACAAATACAAATGCAGTAGTAAGCTAATTGTGTCCATAGTAGGTGTATTACATGTGTGTTTATAGTCTAGACTAAATAACAATAAGTCCGATATTTCCGAGATCCTCTTGAATGAGCATATGCACGTTGTTTGGCTTGATATTCCTGGGTCTTAAGCCTGGTTGAAGCGATTCCTCTTTGAGAATGAGTCTTATGTTGACTATTTCTACACATGTGAGAAATAGAAATAGAAATATATATGTTAAAAGTGTTAGGGAATAATAATCAAAATAGTCAGGATCCTAAGGAGTGTTTGAGATCCTGAAAGATCTTGAAGATACGGGATCCTGAATAGGGTTGAGGATCTTGGCCCTAACAATTGCCCTAAAATTATACCTACGAAATATCTAGGTTAACTTCAAATATTCAAAGGTAAAATTTTAAAATAAAGAGAGAAATATAGATTCTGAAGTTTAACGGATAGGGTAATTTGAATCCCAACGGATATATTGGTAGCCGTTGAAGCGAGCATAGTAATCTATCAAATCACCCTTCTACCTTTCCATGATTCTTATATAAATAGGATGTTCAATTTTTTGATTTTGCCTTAATCATTTATCTCTCTTCCATACGTTCATTAAATACCATCGAAGGTACTATCCTCATTTCTTTTTTCCTTATCTTTTTTCATCTTTAATTATGGGCAAAAAAGCAACACGTTCTCATACAAACATCATCGCTGTTCATGAAGATGATTTCATGGATCAGAAAGCTTTGTCTTACGAGGATACTTGTACCTCTGATGACAACGATGACTTTTCCCGCCGATACTGGTTTTAGACCTTTTGGTGCAAGGATTCAACTAGATTTTGTTTCTTCCTCTTGGGTCTGTTTTCCCAATATTATTTATGAATTATTTGAGATTACCATAGTCTCGTATATTCAAGCCATGCCAGCGGTTTGGAGGATCCTTTACTGGATCGATCGACTGAACCGCTCCATGGATCTTAGTATCAGTTTGAATGAGTTGGCTTATGTTTATGATCTTTCGACCTTTGGGAATTCTTGTTTGTTGCTGAAAGTTAAGACTGATAAACCACCCCTCATTATGAAATCCAAGCATAATGGTGGTGGTTGGAAAGAAAAATACTTCTTCGTGAAACGCGACTCCATCCCAGATGGAAATCTCTTGCCACAATCTTGGGTTAAAAAGGGTAGGGTTTCATATTTGTATACTAAGGATCCTGGTATTCACACTTCTTATTTTGTTTGATTTTTTTTTGCAGCTTTTAAGTTTGAAGAACTTGTTCCTCCCACTGAAGACACTGAAGATATGATTGAGAATTTCCTTGGCTTGCCCAAGATTGAGAGAATATTCAACTTTGATTATCCTAGCCACCCAGAAAGTTCAACTACCATTATTCCCATGACTACATCCTCAATTTTATTTCATTTCTTATGAAGGATCCTGAATTGATAGAACTTTTTTTTGCTATGCTTAGGATTCAAGTCTACTCGTTCTGGTGCACGATTTACCCTTGTTGATCTTGATTCTGTCATGTCCAGTGACTAATTGGTAGTCAAGAAAGAAAAGTCCTCTCTTCTTTGCAAGAAAGCTCCCATATATTTGTCTGTCAAAAATCCAGGATCCCAAAAGATTGATACGGACCCATCCCATACTAGGCTGTATCATGCCATAAGCCCAAGTCTAGAACTCACTCCCAAAAGCCAGCTTGTAGGATGAGGGGACACCTAGACTTATAAGCCACCAACTTATAGTACTTTCGGCCGATGTGGGATCATAACAATACCCCACACTTTGAAGAGCCAACGTCCTCGTTGGTCACGGTTGGCACCCCTTTTTGGTCCAAGCCACCACTTCGAGTCATTGTTGGTCACGGCTACGTTGGTCACGGTTGGCACCCCTCTTTTTGGGTCCAAGCCACCACTCCGTAGGCCACCACTCCAAGTGTTGGCACCTCGAAAGATGGGGTCGGCTCTGATACCAATTGATACGGACCCATCCCTAAATAGTAGCTGCGAGACCTCCCGGTTTTTGTTGGAAATTTTGCCACTTTTCACCCCTAATTTAATATTTGAGCTACTTCCACTTCCCCCGAAGCCCGAGATTATTTCCAAAGCCCGAAACACGCTCCGAAGTTCCCGAAGACCCCGAAAAATTTATCTTTTCGGTTTTGAAGCCCAACCCTCGCAAGGCCCGGTTTTCAAGAAAACTCCCGGTTTTCAACGAAGAAAGCTAATTATAGTAACGAAGTGCTGCCCAAATTACTATTTTAACCCCCGGTTATTTCACGGTGAGTTTAATATATAGGAACAATTGTATGTTATGTGTTATATGTGCTATGTGCTTTTCAGTGTTATTATTCCGGGTTATTTTCCCGTGTTATTTTTATTCCTGCTATTTATGATAGCAAAGCTATACCTTTGACCATGTGATCAGTGAAAGGACTTAGATTCACGGTGGTACTGGTACGTAGCCTCTGGCCATGTAGAGCATGTCTCCGTAAGAGAATGACTTCTATTCTATGGCATTGGCAGATGGTTAGACAGGGCTCTAAGCCTGAAATCTACCGAAATGTTTAAATCAGAAAGTGTATGTCTTCTGTGCCATTTGGGCCGAAGCTTTATTGATATATATCAAGTATAGAAATTGTCATGTCTCATTGATCGTATATCCTTGAATCAAATCATTGATTGATATGGAAAGTTTGTCACATGATTCACATATTCCTTTGTTATTCCATGTTTCTCTTTGCTTCTGCCATATTGAAGTATATATATGGCATAACGTTATATTGTATCTATTATTGAACTCACTAAGCGTCACCGCTTACCCCTCTTAGTGTTTAACAATTGCAGGAGATAAGTAACCAGTATGGTTATATACTGTCGGAAGATGTAGAATAGTTTTTACTATTACTTTTGTATTTCAGTTTATGTTTGTATAAAATTACAATATCTTGGGTAGTTATGTAAAATATTATAATATAGTCGGTTTGTATCCAATCTTCTGTAATCACTTTATCAATGTAAGATATTGTTTTATAAATATGCATGTAGCATGTTTTGGAGTAACAATTGTCAAGTATGAAAGTTTGGGTCTTTCAGAAATCCTAAGGTTTAGAAAGGGGATCTTTCAATAGCCACCCGAACAGATGATCCTAATCTAAAGCCACAACCAAACAGGGAACATGCAAGAAAGCGTAAATCAAGAGTTCTCAGTATATCCTACATGGCTACATACATCCCCTAGGGCATTCCACTAGACGATAACCAACCTACTGGTTCTCTAACCAACATACTAGTACTGCTACATCTTAACTCATGATGATATAAATATATATCTAGCAGACCACTACAACATGAAAACATCCTATACACAAGAATACAAAACCAAATCTTCAAGGAATGCATAACCATATGTACCTAGAGGTGAGATAGACTCCCATATATATGATCCTACTCTAGAGCCACAACCAAATAAGGAAAATACAAGAAAGCCTAGAACAAGAGTCACCAGTCTATCCCACGTGACTACAGAAATACCCTAGGACATCCCTCTACTAAATGATAACCAAAACTAGTGGGTCGGCATTGGTGTCATTGACCTACATGTATAGTAAGAAAAAATCACCTGAAACAAAGAACCTAGAAACCCTGCGATGCGCTTCCCTTTCTGCACCGCTTGCTCCCACGATCCCTCTAACACCAAAACATGGAAGAATCTTAACCAACAGTCTAAATCCTTCAAGTTTTACCCAAATTCAAACTGGTCAAAAAGCCAACGGTCAATGGTTAACGACCCCTCACAACGTGACACTCTGTTGGTCCCGTCGTGAGCCACTGAAATACAAAATAGTCACGATCCATCAATCCTTAGGACGGGACAGGCACAGTCTCACGTCGCGAGAAATGTCGAAATGGTATTCTGATGAATAAAACCCTTTAATCCAGTTAATCCAATTAAGCCACTAATCCACCTCCTCCAGAAGGCCTCCTAACACTGCAAAAACCATCAAAATCAATGTTTTAAGGTCTTGCATGTCCAATGCAATAATTTAGCTCAAATTAGGGCAGTTATGATGAAAAGGAGGTCAAAACCTCAAGCATGAGCTCAAACATCACCCAAACTTCAGATCCACCATATATAATCAGCAAGGGACTCTAAGGACCCATAAAGTTGCTAACATTATGAGTCCTAACTATCTAACTCATCTAACCATAGGTAAACTTGCATAAAACTATAGATCTAGAAACAAGGAATCATAAAGCTTGAACCTTGGTTACTCACAAAGGTCCTAAGATGTTGTTAGAAGATGCAAATGAAGATTCCAAGTTGGATCTATGCTTGAAAGTGTAAGTCCCCAAATCTGCTTGTGTATCAATCAGATCCGTTTGATGGTGCGGAATCCCAATCAAATGGATGATTTCAGATCTAATAGAATAGAAGGAGAAGAAGAAGAAGATGAATCTATGATGTATTCAATGAAATGATTGATGCTCCATACACATAGTTCACACACACTCTTCTCTCTCTTGTTTCTCTCACACCTTAGAATACACACACTTAAGCTCCTTGGCTCTTACCCTCACATGCACTCCTCACCCTATATATATATGGACCTAAGGCCAAGCCTAAAATACAAATAATCCAATGCTAGACCGAAAACACATGGGTTTTCGGTCCAAGCTACAATTAATCCTATACTATTTTCGGCCCAAATAATAAATACAATAAATGCTTAGGAAAGCAAAGTATAAACCATATTTATAGACCCAACAATCTCCCCCTTGGTTTATAGCTTTCTTTTCTAATTGACCCAACAAGCTCCCCCTAAAAAGTAGCTGGCTTTTCTTGTTAATCTTCATTGTGAGCTTGGCTTCAGCATTTATCTTCAAATTCTTCACAACTTCAAGATGAACTTGATGAATCTTCAATGAATGACTTCATCTGGAGCAGTTGGGCTTATCTTCAAAATTTGACATTGAACGCGCATTGGGTGAGGAGGCTTCTTGAAAAGATTCTTGAAAGATAGCACTTTCAGCTTGAGAATCTTCAGAGAGAACAACGGAGAGAAATAATCTTCTAGATCACTTCAGCAGGTACAAGATAGCAGCAGACTGATTGAGGAGGCTTCAATGCAATCCGTCACATAATCTTGATGTCACTGCTTCTGGGGTTGAAGGATTGAATGTCGAAAGAATAATCTTCATTTCTTGCTCCTTCGAAAGAGAATTCTTCGATGATCACGGATGAAGCTTTGGCTCAAAAATCTCGATACAGTCTCCACGAGTCTCGTCTACTCCTGAAATCACTTTTCAAGACAAAACAAAACTAAAAGAAAAAATTAGCACGCAAAAAATATTTTTGGATTTTTGATTTTCTGATTTTTGTTTGATTTTTGAATTTTTTTTTTTAATTCTCCCGCTAAATTTGTGCATAGAGGAAAACTATGAACAAATTTAACAAAAACAAAAATATTTGGGATCAAAGTTGTCAAGCAATCCAATATCGTTTATCAGCACACGCCTGCATGTCTAGATCTGGTCAATCACCGGTATTGTGGTCCACTTAAACACAAAGGATGTTGACAATTTGGACATATTATAAGTGACAAGTCATTGTGATATATATTCCTAAATGGACATTTAGCTGACGACGACCAAGGATATTGTTGTCCACTTAAATTAAGCAGCAAGATATACAGACAATCTATTAAATGGTTCAATTTTAGATGTACTAGAACATGTTTCCCACTTCCTGATATACCCCGGTAATCAAGAACTTCCAAAGAACTCCTTACTTTAGGTGAGTATTCAATCATTAAGAAAGAAGTCAGATATAGAAGTGCATATGTTGTATCCCAGGTCGGATGTCTTCCAATCACATAGAGGGAACAACATACGACTAACATAGATAGAGGGATTGAGAGATAGAATGTTGCATATGCTATGTCCCAGGTCGGATCTTCCGATCACGCAGAGGGGACAGCATATGGCTAACAGATAGAAAGAATTTCATAGATAAGGAGGTGCGTAGAATTAGAGTTGCATATGTTGCAATCCAGGTCGAATATGTTCCAATCACGCAAAGGAAGCAACATATGACTGACAGATAGAAAGCAAGAAAATAATTTCCTACATACCTACTTTATCAGAACCCCCCAGTTGCCCTATCAATACTGGAATTAAGGACATGAGTCCATACATCAAGGAAATGTTGAGCCACAGTTCTAGATAATTAACTTTTAGTGTATCTCGCAGGTTCCCATGTTTATCTCACTGCTCAATCTACCCGAGCGTCGTATGGTCAGTCCAAATGAAACTATCTAAGTCTATATTGTCTAGTCCTTTCATGGTCAATCAATGTCTAGTCCATTTGAATCCTTTGTGCCTACCAGCACATTGAATACAAAGTCTAGACAATTCGGCTTTAGTGCATTACACAAATTGCATATTGCCCTTTAGCACTAGACTTCATATCACTTCCCAATAATAACTACTAACGAAAAACTATAAGAAAATAAAAGATTATCTTCAAAACGAATCAGTGTAAGATAAACTCAGGAGTATCGAGAAGAAAAATCAAACCGTAATTCACCGATTGAATTTGCATCGAGAAGGTCTGAGAACAACATGCATAATCTCAGAACAGATCCGAAAATTCTTCATGTCATTAAGCACTAACCCCATGTGTGATCCCTTCCTTTCTTCCTTTTCCACAAAGGACACATACTCTCAAACAAAGTTCTGAATGTTGTACAGTTGAGAGATGCCTCCTATCAAGTGCCTGGAACAGCCACTATCAACAAACCAAAGTCTGATGATATGCCTCCATAGCTGTTCCGACACCGAGCGGGATCAGTTGGTCTTTGGAACCCAGTCCATTTTGAAACTGGGTTGACCTTTGTCATCTTTGCAAGGAACTCTCTCCCACGACATATCCTGCATATCACAAATAGAAGATGACGAAATATTAGAATCGTTAGATGATTTGGGAGATTGAACCTTTGGTACCCATTTATAGTTGGGTTTAATCCATTTCTTTTTCGGTCCGATGGGTGGCTCAGTACTTGGTTTTGATCTTGATGTCGGCCATTGAGATGACTTTGACCTAACCGGTCTTTGTTTCACTGGAGCATCTCTTGGATTGGGCTTCTTGGCCGACATTCCCTTCTTGCCCTTGGGATTCGGATTCTTGGCCTTGTGGGTTTGATTCTTGGCCTTCTGCGCGTTCCAGTCACCATTGTCTGAACGTGACCTTGAGGGGTTTCTTTTGGAGTATCTCCCTCTTGGCGCGTTCTGCCACCCTTGTGCATAGTAGGGAACGTACGCGTGATTTGGATAATTTCTGGCAATGTGTCCAGGTGTTCCACAGTGAAAACATGTCTTTTTCTTCACTGTGAAGTTGTTTCTTCCTGCCCCTGGTGGCGTATCTTTGCCTTGTCTCTTATTTTTCCCACAAGCACAATTACAACAGACACTCTGTTTCACTGGAATTTGTGGCCTGTATTTCTCAACAGCAGGTTGATCAGAAGCAGCTGAGTTCGAAGCAACAGATTCAGAGTTCAAGGAGATGTTGGTTTGTTCAATGGTGTTCTCTCTGTTCTCATCTTCTGCTACTTTGCCTGCACATGAGGTAGAAACATTATTATTTTCAACCTGAATACCTCCTGACACAAATCCAGCTGGTTTGCCATATTGAAGATGTGCCTCCCCGTCAATTTCTTCCTGTGTCGTAGGGATGGATGTGTAGTTATGATTGAAAGGTGGGGGAACACTATCATACCCTAGACCCTTGTTTTGATTATCTTTGAATTTTAATTGGGTTTCAAATAAGGACTCGAATGTCTTACTTGACGCAGTATAATTTTTGAAACTAACATCTGTTTTTCCACACTTAATTTTCAAAGCGTCAAGTTCTTCAGTTACAGCAACAAGTTTTTTCTTAATCTGATCGTAATTTTCACACTTGTTGCTGTAATCTTCTTGTAAAATTTAAAAGTTAAACGAAAAAGTCAAAGTTTAAAGTCAAAGGTCAAACTTGAAAGTCAAAGTCAAAATATTAAGGTCAAAAGTTAAAAATAAAAGACAAAAATTAAAAACTAAATTTTTTGGTTGAAAATGGAATTTTAAAATAAAGAAAATTGATTTTTGGGTTAATAATGTAAAAAATGCGAAAGAAGGGTCGAAATGAAGACGAGTTATGAACTAAATTGGGAAGGATTGTATGAACTCGCAGCCTAGAAGAGTTGGAAAGGGCGTTGGTTGAGTTGGGAGGAGACCAGGGTTCGATCTCCGGCACCTCCAAAAATCTGATTCTTTTTTAATGGAAGCTGTTGTACGAGGTTGCTGAGTGCGAAGATTGCTGCGAAGCTTGCTGAATCAGATGCGAGACCGAGGACGAGGCTGCTAGCGATCGAGACCGAAAACATGTGTGAACCGAACACGTGCACCGCAAACCCACCAGACCGAACACGTGCGAACCTCGGACCGAACACGTGACCGAGAACCTCAGACCGAAGACTCGAACCGAAAACCTCGAACCGAACACGTGTCTTCAGACTGAAAACTCCGGCCGAAAACTCCGACCGAACACGTGTCTTCAGACTGAAAACTCCGGCCGAAAACTCCGACCGAAAACTCCTCGGAAATCGCTGGTTACGACGAAAAACAGCCTTTTTTGCTCCAAAACTCGATCAAAAACTCGTTTTTATGAAAAACGCAAAGAACAAACCCCCCTTATTTTGCCAAGATCTATCCAAAAACGCAAAAATCTCTTCAGAGTAAGATCAAATAAGCTCCAGATCTGAAAATTTTGATTGATACAACCTGGCTCTGATACCACTTGTAAGTCCCCAAATCTGCTTGTGTATCAATCAGATCCGTTTGATGGTGCGGAATCCCAATCAAACGGATGATTTCAGATCTAATAGAATAGAAATAGAAGAAGAAGATGATGAATCTATGATGTATTCAATGAAATGATTGATGCTCCATACACATAGTTCACACACACTCTTCTCTCTCTTGTTTCTCTCACACCTTAGAATACACACACTTAAGCTCCTTGGCTCTTACCCTCACATGCACTCCTCACCCTATATATATATATATATATATATATATATATATATATATATATATATATATATATATATATATGGACCTAAGGCCAAGCCCAAAATACAAATAATCCAATGCTAGACCGAAAACACATGGGTTTTCGGTCCAAGCTACAATTAATCCT
This sequence comes from Lactuca virosa, assembly GCF_052849685.1. Classification (NCBI taxonomy): domain Eukaryota; kingdom Viridiplantae; phylum Streptophyta; class Magnoliopsida; order Asterales; family Asteraceae; genus Lactuca; species Lactuca virosa. The sequence continues at coordinate 326,438,444 of NC_136429.1, forward strand.
ATACTATTTTTGGCCCAAATAATAAATACAATAAATGCTTAGAAAAGCAAAGTATAAACCATATTTATAGACCCAACAGAAAGGTTATCCCTTCTTCTTCAAGCCACAAAAACACCACCAAAAGCTCAAGAAACACTAGGAGAGGCTAGGGTTAGGGTTTTCTGTGTTTGAGGGCGAAGGATGATAATAAGGAAACCTAAAATGAAGTTTATGGGGTTTAAATATGAAGGAAACACTAAAAGATCATAGGCTTCAGTTGCAGCCAATCTCACATCGTGAGAACTTGTGTCTCACGTTGTGTGCTCAATTAAATATACATTTTCATTTATTTACTTGTCACATCGTGACCTCTCTATGGTCATGTTGTGACATCCAGTTTGACCCGAAAATCATTCCTTTGACTCCTTGATGCCCTAAACAGTCCTGTTTTGGAAATTGGGTGTTACATTCATGTAACACCCCGAATTCAGAAGACCAAGAAAGGAAAGGAAAACCCTAAGTCAAGGAGTCAACTCGTCGAGTCCAGGGAAGAACTCGACGAGTAGGAGCGAGTTCCGCATCGCGGATTAAGTGAACGACTCGGCGAGTCGGGGGACTGACTTGGAGAGTCTGGTCTGGGTCGGGAAACCCTAATTTCGGGACTTAGTGCCCTATTTAAGCATCTCATTCTCATTTCCTCGGCCTCCTGGATGCTCTCTCAAGACCAGAATGAAACCCTAGTGCCTTCTAGGAGTTTTGAGCCTTTTTGAGTGTGGTGAAGCTTGAAGAAGAAGGTGAAGCCTTAGGGATATAAGAAGAGATTAGTAGATCCAGAAACCTCTTGCATTCTCCTCCATTTTTTGGTAAGAAAGCTTCCACCTTGATCATTATGCATGTAGATCTCTTCTTTGTCACTTTTGGGGGGTTTTGGTCCAAGAACCCTAACATGAAAGGAATCGATGTCCCAAGGGCATGTGTTTTCAGATCTAGCACCACTAAGGGCTGTTATGGCATAAAGGTGAAAGCTTTATGCCATAGGAATCCCCATGCAAGCATATGAAGTGTTCTTTTGGCCTTTTTAGCTCAAAAGGCCATGAATGGAGGAAAAAGGCAGTAGATTTGCATGGTTATGAGGTGGTTGGGTCCAGATCTATGTTTTGGATGCTTTGAGACCCTCAGAAATCGTCTGAATAGATTGGGACATAGAGGGAATCGGTGAGTCAATTGTGGGACTCGGCGAGTTAGACCGTTTTCTTGCCCCAAAACCCTTATGTTAAAGGGTATGATTTGAGTTGGTAAGGGACTCAGCAAGTCTGGGTCCATAGTGAACTGAAGATCATCATACTCGACGAGTTCAAGGAGGAACTCGGTGAGTCTAAGGCAATCTCCTTAATTTATGAAGGTGGACTCGGCGAGTTCAAAGAGGAACTCGGCGAGTCAGATGAAGGAGGGTCCCGATGTATTGAAGGTGCACTCGACGAGTTCACGGAGAACTCGACGAGTAGGATCGAAGTCCAAAGTTTTGTGTCGACTGTGGGACTCGACGAGTTGGTGGTTCAACTCGGAGCATTGACTTTGACCGTTGAATTTGACCAAGTTTGACCTGTTTTGACTTTTGAGGGTACTGTGGTCTAAGTGTTATTTCGGGTATTGATAGTTCGGGGAGCCGAAGGATCAGCAGTTCAGGAGTTGCCGGATAGCAGTCAGAAGTGTTCAGCTAGTCTTCAGCAGTGCAAGGTGAGTCTCCTCACTGTTTGTATGGGTCTAAGGCACCAATTCCGGCCCATTATGTTATGATTATGTATAGTAGGAAGACCCGGGGGTTAGCCCTAGGCACTTATTGTATATGTATCGGGTTTCGACCTGATACCGGGCGAGGCCCGAGGAAGGTTAGAATGCTAGATGTCCTTGTGATTCTTGCATGAGTAGGTATGATAGGTTTAGGACCGGGGGTCCGATGTCGGGGTAAGCTCGTAGTATGTTAGATGATAGTATGTTTCCGGACCAAGGTCCGATGTCGGCGGGTGCCCAAGGAATGTTTGCATGATTAGATTATACTTGTTGTTTGTGTGATACTTGTATGTGCCTGGTAGGGAGGTGAGTGTGGGCGAGGTCCTGCATCTCACCATTAGCAGAGTATAGACGGGGTTCCGTATCTCATTAGTAGCCGAGCAGGGGCGAGGCCCGAGTTAAGAGGGAGGTGAGTGTGGGTGGGGGCCCGTATCTCACTACCAGCAGGAGTGTGGACGGGGTTCCATGACTCATCAGTAGCAGGACAGGGGAGATGCCCAAGTTAGGCGAGGCCTTAGATCAGGAGTATAGTAGAGTATGTTTAGATTATTTGTTATGTGTAATCTTATATGTTGTATATGCTTAGCGGGCGGGGCCCGGAGACAGGTGGAGCCTAAGAGAAACAAATTTGTATACTGAGCGGGGCTCGATGCCAGGTGGGACCTGATGCCAGGCGAGGCCTGATGCCGGGCGGGGCCTGATGCTGGGTGGGGCCCGATGCCGGGCAAGGCCCGATGCAGCGGGCGGGGGATCTAGTACGTGGTTATGTGTATGTATTTATGTGTATGTGGTATGTGGTAGGTTGGGGAACTCACTAAGCTTCGTGCTTACGGTTTTCAGTTTTGATTTCAGGTACTTCCGGTAGTGGAGGGAGGAGCCCGGCGTGATCGCATGGCACACACCATTATTTGTTTAGCCTAGGATGTTTTACTCTGATATGAAAAGAATATGTTTTGGGGTTATACTCTGATTTGATATAGCAGTTTGTTTATGAATGAAATGGTTGAGAATTATGGCTTTTATTAATGTTTTAAAAAGAAATTTTTGGTCATGATTTTTGGGATGTTACAAGTTGGTATCAGAGCCTTGGTTTGAGGGATTCAGGTACACTCTCGGGTGTGTCTGAACTCAAACTGAGGACTTGGTATGAGAATTTTCAAAAGAGAATCATTTTTATAAAAGAGTTTGGGAAAAAGGAAAAGAACTTTTAGAAAAGAAAAGAACCTTGAAAAGTGAAAAGAACTTTGAAAATAGAAAAGGGTGTGGTGCATGTAATCAGCCGAGCTCAAGTAAGTTCTCCCAAATTACCCATACAAGTTTATGTTATGATGTGATTATGTGATCAGCATGCTAGTTAGGGCTAAGGATCTAGGAAAGGATGCCTTATATGCCTATTATATGTGTTTATGGAGCTGCATGTTACTATTGGTTAGACAGTGGTAGGATAGCCTGATTAGGTTATGCCTAATTATATGAGCTTATATCGCACGCTAGTGTAGATTCTTGATATGTGAAAATGATTGCTTGATTATGGTATGGTTAGATTTTCCTTTTTGTCTGAATGCTACTTGCTTTGTGCTTTTTGGGACTATGAGTAATGGGAGTTAGCCATTAGGTGAATACGCCAAGTCACATGTGATCGGGGTTGAATAATCTCAAAGCGCTGGATTTGGCCCTATTGCGCAGCTCTTGTCTGAGTCTAACTGTTGTAGGGACGAGTCCTTTACTCGAAGGATTATCTGAGCCTCGTCACATGTGATGGTATTCATGTAGTGGCTAACTAGCATTGTGAAGATGCCTTTTAGTAGCTGAGGACTAGGTTCGGGTTGGAGGTTACCCTAGGGCAAGCCTAGGATGAGATTAGTGCTGGGAGCAGTGTTAGTAGCACTGAAAGGGACTTGGTGTAGTCGAAGCAACTCTTTAGGAAAGTACGGATAGATGTGGAAGGTAGTAGGGGCCCATACTACTGAAAGTAGAGGATCTGTACTCGATTCAAGAAGGGCCGAGATAAAACCAAGGAACTTGTAGTGCATGTGTGTGGTCTCTCGGTAGTGATGTGTATTTTGATGGTTGTTATGATATGTTTTCAGCATGGTGATGTTGCGGGAGAGACTAGTAGGCGGTTCAGGCGCCGGCGAGGGATCAGGCTCGGGTTCAGGACCCGAACAGCTCGAGGAGCGGATGAGGGAGTTTGTATCAGCTGAGATTGCGTGCAATATTCTAGACCAGACTCCTGTGATCTTCGGCACGGTCAAGGAGGGCATACTGGAGATTTTGGATGAGAGGCTGGGAGCTTTCCGCACTAAGGTGATGGTCATGATGGGAGCGCGTACATTCACATTTCGAGAGTTCAAAGCTTGTGGAGCTCCAGATTACCATGGGGCTAGGGACCCCATTGCTAGCAGCAGATGGTTGGCTAATGTCACCAACGCTTTTTGTTCTAGCCGGTGTCCCAAGGGGGACAAGGTTCGACTCGCCTCCTATCTCCTGAAGGACCGAGCACGGGATTGGTGAGAGGAGGTTGGTCATGCTATTGGGGATGATGTCGCGTTGGACGCGATGACATGGAGCGATTTCTTGGCCAGGTTCAACGCCGAGTTTGCACCGGTGATTGAGGTGCAACAGTTAGCCCGGGAGTTTCAGGATTTGCGGCAGACTACAGAGACAGTGGCGGAGATTACCGCCAAGTTTAGGGAGAGAGCCCTTCTGGTTCCGCAGTATGTGGCAGACGAGGAGATGAAGAAGGCTCGGTACCACGAGACGTTGAGGAGCGATATCAGTCAGTTTGTGAGTCGGTCCAGCTGTAAGATGCTGGAAGACATGATCGCTCGGGCCAGAGAAAGAGAGATTGATCTTGAGACAAAAAAGAAGAGAAAGTTGGCAGAGGTTCAGATATCTATGGGATCGGGAAAGAGGCCCAAGACATCATATTCTAGATTGAGATGTCCTCAGGACCGGGGCCGCTAAGGCAAGTGCGGCAGGACACACGACGGTACGTATAGGAGTGGCAGCGGTGGTGATTCTGTTTGCTTCAAGTGCGGCCAGATTGGTAATTTTAGCACGGATTGTACTGCTACCACCACCCATGGTTCAGACCTGATATGTTTCCACCGCAGTCAGAGTGGCCACAAGAAGGCCTAGTGCCCGAGTTTGCTTTCAGCAGGATAGGTGATGGCACCTGCCCCTGCGACTTTGAGGATCACCGACGGCCGTCAGGGCCGGGCAGAGGCGCCTGCGGAAAGGAGCAGGGCGTATCAGTTGGTTTCGGAGGAGGTGCGAGCAGCGCCCGGCGTGCCAGGTACATATCTTTTGTTTATTCGTCAACTTATGTTATGATTTTATTGTTATGGTTTTGCATCGGTATTGGTAATGCTATTTCGGAATATTGTGGCCTGTTTGTGATTGAGTTATATGCCATCCGCATACCCTGGATTTCATAATGATATTTAGGGGTTGTTCCCTTTTAGAGCAGGTTACTCAGGATGCAGTGACTGTAGCATGTATGTGTGGGACTCGGTAGTGTCTCGCTAGTTTCGGGGAAGGTATAGTTTGGGAATAGAGCGGTTAGATCACCAGCTATGGTAATTGTGGGTTGACCACAGAGTGGTCAGAAGATGGTAGGGAGAATTGGGAATTCTTCCAAGCTATGAGCTGTGAGGAGCTAGGCAAGTCGAAGTGGGGGAGAGCCACCCGAGCGGCCAAGGACAGAAGTAAGTGCAAGACTGGGTTGGTTTCGCAGTCTTGTTGAGGAAGAAAGTAGCTCAGGTGGTTGTTTGGATTGAGGAGCATGCAAGTTGGGAGTTGGGAAAACTTTCCAACCATGAGTGCGTGTATTCGTGATTAGTTGATGACTGGTTCGGGGAAACCAGGTTTGAGAGCTTCTAGCAAGGTACGAGATTAGTCAGGATATAAGACTGCGGGATAGCCACAACATTCCCCAGCAGTAAGTCAGTGAGGGAAGTGTTGTAAGACTGCGGGTAAGATGTAGCACTCATTAGCAGCTTAGTTAGCGGAGTGTGGGTGGGGTCCCATATCTCCTAGTTAGCGGAGTGTGGGTGGGGGCCCGTATCTCCTAGTTTTCGGAGTGTGGGCGGGGGCCCGTATCTCCGATTTAGCATGATAAGAGTCAGGAAAGGATAGTAAGTTGAGATTAGAGGAGGAGTGGGCCTGTATACCTCTAGATAGGTGAGACCTGTGGGAGAGGCGGCTCCGAAGTATAGTTTGGGTGAGACCCGTGGGCGAGGCCCGTGTACTTATAGCTGCAGGTAGGACCTGGTAGATACCTTAGGGTTAAGGTAGGGGATCGAGGATCCCAAATCTTCTAGAGCCAGATTGGCTAGGTTGGTAGAGCAGTTCAGGTAGTCGTAGTATCTTCAGAAGTCGTTGAGAGCGACTGAGGGATTATTCTTGCGTTCGGTAACCGGTAGGGGACCGGTATTTTGGGTAATGGTAGATCGGTTTGGACCCGGGTGGTCTCGGTTCATCCAGAAGGTGGATGGGAGTCAGCAGGATTTCAGGCAGGAGTGATGATAAGGGGAAATTCGTGCTTAGAGTAGTGAGCTGATCAGGTAATGCTGAGTCACTCACACTGGACAGAGCTTTCAATATTGAAGCATCGTAAGTGAATCATTCAGTGGGTAATGGTGTGATGGTCAGCACTGGAAGTGGCCGGGATTGCAGCTTCTGTAGAGGATTTGTCCTTGATGGAGTTTGGAATGGTTTATTGCTTATGGCAAGTCGCCTTGGGAAGGACAGTGGCAGCGCAGGGAAAAAGGGTGTACCCCCCTTATATGACAAGTGTCAGTGCTCGGGAAGTACCAGTAGGGTTACCGATTGAGTAATAGTGTTGTACTCGAGGATGGTAATGATCAGATTATTCTGAAGATGATATTTTCAAGGTTTGGACCGAATGAGCGAAGTGCGTAACTAGTGGTAAGGTTGTAAGCGGGTTGTAAGGTAGTTGACCATGGTAGACTTCGAGGACGAAGTCTAGTTTAAGTAGGGGAGAGTTGTAACACCCCGAATTCATAAGACCAAGAAAGGAAAGAAAAACCCTAAGTCAAGGAGTTAACTCGTCGAGTCCAAGGAAGAACTCGATGAGTAGGAGCGAGTTCCGTATCGCGGATTAAGTAGCCGACTTGACGAGTCGGGGGACTAACTCGGCGAGTCTGGTCTGGGTTGGGAAACCCTAATTTCAGGACTTGGTGCCCTATTTAAGCAGAACGAAACCCTAGTGCCTTCCATGATTTTGTGAGCCATTGTGAGCATTTTTGAGTGTGGTGAAGCTTGAAGAAGAAGGTGAAGCCTTGGGGATATAAGAAGATATTAGTAGATCCAGAAACCTCTTGCATTCTCCTCCATTTTCTGGTATGAAAGCTTCCACCTTGATCATTATGCATATAGATCTCTTCTTTGTCACTTTTGGGGGTTTTTGGTCCAAGAACCCTAGCATGAGAGGAATGGACGTCCCAAGGGCTTGTGTTTTCAGATCTAGCACCACTAAGGGCTGTTATGGCATAAAGGTGCAAGCTTTATGCCATAGGAATCCCCATGCAAGCATATGAAGTGTTCTTTTGGCCTTTTTAGCTCAAAAGGCCATGAATGGAGGAAAAAGGCAGTAGCTTTGCATGGTTATGAGGTGGTTGGGTCCAGATCTATGTTTTGGATGCTTTGAGACCCTCAGAAATCGTACGAATAGATTGGGACGTAGAGGGACTCCGCGAGTCACTTGTGGGACTCGGCGAGTCAAACCGTTTTCTTGCCCTAAAACCCATCTGTTAAAGGGTATGAGTTGAGTTGGTAAGGGACTCAGCCAGTTTGGGTCCATAGTGGACATGAAGATCATCATACTCGACGAGTTCAAGGAGGAACTCGGCGAGTCTAAGGCAATTTCCTTAATTTATGAAGGTGGACTCGGCGAGTTCAAAGAGGAACTCGGCGAGTCAGGTGAAGGAGGGTCCCGATGTATTGAAGGTGCACTAGACGAGTTCATGGAGAACTCGACGAGTATGATCGAAGTCCAGAGTTTTGTGTGGACTGTGGGACTCGACGAGTTGGTGGGTCAACTCGGCGAGTTGGGTTAACTCGGAGTGTTGACTTTGACCAACTTTGACTTGGTTTGAATTTTGAGGGTATTGTGGTCTAAGTGTTATTTTGGGTATTGATAGTTCGGTGAGCCGAAGGATCAACAGTTCACGACTTGCCGGATAGCAGTCAGAAGTGTTCAGCTAGTCTTCAGCAGTGCAAGGTGAGTCTCCTCACTGTTTGTATGGGTGTAAGGCACCAATGTCGACCCATTATGTTATTATTATGTATAGTAGGAAGACCCGGGGGTTAGCCCTAGGCACTTATTGTATATGTCCCGGGTTTCGACCTGATGTCGGGCGAGGCCCGAGGAAAGTTAGAATGCTAGAGGTCCTTGTGATTCTTACATGAGTAGGTATGATAGGTTTAGGACCGGGGGTCCGATGTCGAGGTAAGCCCATAGTATGTTAGATGATAGTATGTTTCCAGACCAAGGTCCGATGCCGGGAGGGTGCCCGAGGAATGTTTGCATGATTAGATTATACTTGTTGTCTGTGTGATACTTGTATGTGCCTGGTAGGGAGGTGAGTGTGGGCGAGGTTGTTGGATTAGTGTCTAAGCCCGTAACTATATTTGGTAAGTACTTGACCCGGTTGTGCATGGTCCTTTTGAGTTGCCTTCACCAAAGCAACATGATAGGATGATTTATGAATAAAGAGGTTATTATGATTTATTAATATGTTATATGATTAATATATTAAAAGATAAATCATATAGTTTAATTAATATAAGACAAGAATTGATTAAGAATTAATTTTGTGGCCAAAAGAGATTAATTAAATAAAGGGGATTGGAAGTGTCAATTGTGTGACAGTTAATTTGGGCTGAGAATCCTTTGGAATTAAGGGGTGGACGAAATTAGAGTGGGAGCCCATCTAAATTTCGTCCAAGGCTTTTATTCTGGAAGGTTCTTTGGACTGCTTAAGGCCTAAGCTATCCAATTAGGGTTTTGACTGAAACCCTAGCAGCACAAGTATAAATAGACCCCTTAGGCTTCATAAATCACCTAACCCTATTCCGAAGAGTGCCAGAGCCAAATTCTAGAGCCTCCAACCTCTCTCCAAGATCATCCTCTTGCTTGTGGTGTTTGTAAGCCATTAGAGGAGTGACATTTGTGACTCTAAGCTCCAAGGACAAGAAGATTCAAGCTTTCAAGAAGAGGTAATCATCTAGATCTGTTTCATTATGTTAATTTCGAATTATATACACTAGATCTAGGGTTTGCAAGCCTTGGATGAATTGCATGTACAATAGAGAAGCCTAGATCCAAGCATTAGGGTTTGCATGAGCACATAGGATGTTCTTTTGGCTCAAGCCCATCAATGGTATTAGAGCTTTGTTTGGTTTCTTTTGTATTGATGCATTGTTTGTTCATCCTCTCTTGAAAATCGATGTTTTGGTCCTCTGCCTGGCGGACTCGGCGAGTCCCAATGTGGGCTCGACGAGTAGGATGAACTCGACGAGTCCATAAGGGGACTCGGCAAGTCAGAGCGTCAGACAGAGGGGTTTTCGGGATTTCTTGCTGTTTTGCTTAAGGATAATTACCTAAATCATTTTTTACTAATAAAATCCGAATTTTATTACTGTTTTATGATTATCCTTACCAAATTAAAAGATAATTGCAAATTGTTTGAATAATAAATTCCTTATATGATAATATTTGATTATTTAAATTAATTGTTGAATTATCTTGTAAATAAAATAGATAAGGTCAAATTTAGATAATCATTAAATTAATTGTTTAATTTAAATTATTTGCTATGTGATCCTTTGTGTTTTGAAAAGTTCAAAAACTTGCCCTCAAGTTTTGAAATTTAAATTTTTAATTAAAAGTTTAATTTGAACTATTTAAATTTTAAACCCTAGAATTTTACAAGTTTAAAAATCAACTTTATACTTTATAATATTATAAGATTGATATATATATATATATATATATATATATATATATATATATATATATATATATATATATATATATATATATATATATATGTATGTATGTATAACTTAAATGCTAGTCTTACCGTTAGTAGGCCTCATTCACGAAGCCGGTCTATAAGGGGGGTATAAGGTTATGGCCTATTAAATAGACGTTTAATGGGTGTCCACTCTCACCCACCGCTTCCTTGATTGGTGGAGGGTCGTGAGCCGAAGGGGTAGGATAGGGCAACCCTTTCCTCATTAAAAGTATAATGAAATTATAAAGTAACTAAATGTTTTTCAAAATTCCCAATCTTAGTTACTTTTGGCAAAAGTGAATTGATGCAATTCCATGAAATTACACTTTGTACCCTTGCTAAGACGTTAGTGGAGCGTGTGTGGTTAACCGACACACTAATTGGGTTCTAAGGAAAGGTGGCAAAGGGTGACTCATTGTTTCTCATAGTTCGATGGAGCGTGTTGATGGGTTTGAGCAAAAAGAACATCCTATGTGCTCATGCAAACCCTAATGCTTGGATCTAGGTTTCTCTATTGTACATGCAATTCATCCAAGACTTTCAAACCCTAGATCTAGTGTATATAATCGAAATTGATACAAGAAAACAGTTCTAGATGATTACCTCTTGAACAAAGCTTGAATCTTCTTGTCCTTGGAGCTTAGAGTCACAAGTGTCACTCTTCTAATGGCTTAAAAACACCACAAGCAAGAGGATGCTAATTGACAGAGAGGGGAGAGGCAAGATTTCGGCTATGAAGACTCTTAGGGTTCAAGTGGTCGAAAATTGGATGCCTTGGGGTCCTATATATACTAGTGCTAATAGGGTTTCAGCCAAAACCCTAGTAAATAGCTTAGGCCTTAAGCAGTCCAAGGAAACTTTTGGAATAGGGCCTCTTGGCCGAAATTAGGATGGACACATCCCTAATTTCGTCCAAGCCTAGTTCCATAAGCCTTCTCAGCCCAATACTCAACTATCACACATTTGAAAATTTAAGTCCCCTCTATTTAATTAATGTCTTTTAGCCACTGAATTAATTCTTGTCTAATATTAATTAAACTATATGATTTCTCCATTAATATATTATTCATATATTAATAAACTATAATAACCTCTCACTTGATAAATCATCCTATCATGTTGCTTTGGTGAAGGCAACCCAAAAGGACCATGCACAACCAGGTCAAGTACTTACCAAATATAGTTACGAGCTTAGACATTGATTCAACAGTCTCCCACTTGGATAAGTCTAGTAACTACAAATGTAAATATAATCCGATTAGCAATCGTAGCTCTCAAAGACACTGTCGAACTCTGATCTTATCAGTAACCTGTCCTTCAGATAAGGGATCGTATAGTCCTCAGTTCTAGATATCGTGCGGACAATCACATGGAACATAGTCATACTTATTGTCCAACAGTTTGTTTCTCGATCTCTGATTCCTTTGACATAGAACTTAATTGAACATATCAATTCAGTCCTGACCGGGCCCGACACATAAGTCAAATCAAATCATCGAGGGGCCCTGATATCGCTTTTACCCTCGTAGGTTAAAAGGAACAGATGAACTTCGACTTATATCACCAAGTTACTGATACGTTTACGGATTATCAATGCACAACCAATTAGCAAACAATAAACCATATATCTAGGTTTTAAGACCATATGATATTATCGTCTTGCGATCACTCGTGATAAATTCCATGAAGTGATTCCAGCAAGCGTTGGTTTATTCCAATGCTCAAATCAAGCTTATAAGCACTCATGAGCGTTGCAGCAAACTTTTTCCATGTCTAATACATTTTAGACAATCTGCACACAAATTCATGACAGTCTTCATTCATACCTACTTCCAACATATGAACGACTGTGGACCGTTCGAATAATCTTATTATTCAGGAAGTCAAAACATGCAAACTGAAACAATAGTTAAACAATTAACATAAGATAGTAACATTACTAATAAATAATACTCTTTTATTTAATCATCAAATGTTAATTACAATTTATCTATTACACGTTTCTAAACTATCTAATCTAAACTAATATCGTTCTTCAGCCTGATGCTCCTAGCGTGCTGCAAGTGTTTAACCCTACTCAGTCCCTTCGTAAGCGGATCTGCTGGGTTATCTTCTGATGATACCCTCTTTACTACGAGGTGTCCTTCTTCCACCCGATATCTAATAAAATGATATTTTCTGTCGATATATCGAGATCTGCTGTGATCCCTTGGTTCCTTGGTCAAGGCAACCGCTCCTTTATTATCACAGAAAATTTCCATAGGTTTCTGTATGGCCGGCACAGCTCCAAGGTCTCCAATGAAGTTCTTCAACCATATTGCCTCCTTTGACGCTTCGCTCGCTGCAATGTACTCTGATTCGCACGTTGAATAGGCAGTCTCTCTGAGGTCCTTCATAGCGAAGCACTTCCCGAGCCATGATATCATTTCCTATGAGTCGGGATATCGTTTCCTATGAGTAGTATGTCATCGTATTACAATACGAGGAAGCTTGCTATACTCCCACTGGCTTTGACATATACACATGATTCATCCTCGCTTCGTAGAAAACCAAACTCTTTGACTTTCTCATTGAAACAAAGATTCCATCTGCGAGGCGCTTGCTTAAGTCCATAAATGGACTTCTAAAGCTTACACACTCTATTGGGATGCTTCGCATTGACAAAACACTCTGGCTGAGCTATGTAAACATCCTCAGCCAACTTCCCATTAAGGAAAGCGGTTTTGAAATCCATCTGCCATATTTCATAATCTTGAAATACACCAATGGCCAGCATCACCCTAATAGACTTTATCTTTGCAACTGGTGAGAAGGTTTCATCATAGTCAACTCTGGGAGTTTGAGTGAAACCCTTTACGACCAATCACTCCTTATAAGTGTGCACATTCCCGTCCATATCGGTCTTCTTCTTGTCAACCAAATTCCAAACTTGGTTGTCATACATCGACTGAATCTCGCTGTCCATCGCCTCTTTCCACTTTGCAGAATTCGGGCCTGCCATGGCTTCCTTATAGCTGTTAGGTTCGTCCAAATATTAGTGTACTATCACTAATATACGTATCCCCTTCTATAGTAATATGAAAACCATATAACTGGGGCTGAAACCTAACTCTTTCGGAACGTCTAAGAGGTAAGGACTCGTCAATCGGTTCAACCGGAGTTTCCTACTCGGGTTGAGCGCCAACGTTAGAGGTTCCTTCATCGCTCGACTCTTGAATCTCTTCAAGATCGATTTGCCTCTCACTGTCCCCTTGGCTTATGAGTTCTCGCTCATGAAAAACCCCTCTCCTCGCAACGAAGACAACGTTGTCACTCGGTCTATAGAAGAGATATCCAAAGGAATTTTGCGGGTAGCCGATGAAAATACATCGCTCACTATGAGGTTCGAGCTTATCGTGAGTCTCTCGTCTTACGAAAGCCTCGCAACCCCAAACCTTGATATGTGCCAACGAGGGATCTTTCCCTGTCCACATCTCGTGAGGTGTGGTCGCAACCTTCTTTGTGGGGACTAAGTTAAGGATATGGGCGGCAGTCTCTAAGGCATACCCCCAAAATGAGATAGGTAGTGAAGCACGACTCATCATGGAACGAACCATATCTAGAAAGGTTCGATTACGCCTCTCAACTACACCATTCAACTGCGGTGTCCTAGGTGGCGTCAATTGCGAAACGATTTTGCATTCCTTGAGGTAGTCGTGGAATTCAAGACTTAGGTACTCTCCACCTCGATCGGATTGAAGCATCTTGATTTTCCTGCCCAACTGATTCTCCACTTCTTGTTTAAACTCTTTAAACTTTTCAAAGGTTTCTGACTTGTGCTTGATTAAGTAGATGTACCGATATCTTCTATAATCATCGGTGAAAGTCACATAGAAGCGGTTCGCGTCTCTTGTGGTGGATCTAAAGAGCCCACACACATCGGTGTGTATGAGATCCAATAAACCCTCACCCCTTTCACAAACGGTGACTTGGTCATCTTTCCAAGTAAACAAGACTCGCACACGTCATTGTCCCTAAGGTCGAATGACTCCAACACTCCCTCCTTTAGGAGTTGGGCTATGCGTTTCTTGTTGATATGTCCAAGATGACAATGCCACAAGCATGCTTTATCCATACTATTGGAAGAATCAACACACAATACATCATTTCCTAAGTTATCTACAACCATCACAGTCTCATATATTCCATTACAAGGCAATGCTTCAATATATAAAACACTATTAAGATAAGCATAAATAGAACCTTTTTCATTATCAAATGAATATCTAAATCCTTGTCTATATAAACCATGAAATGAAATGATGTTTCTTTCCATATCTGGCGAATAGCAACAATTGTTTAAATCTAAACCTAATCCATTACTAAGCACTAAGGAATATACTCCAATCTTGGTGACAGGCGATGATCTTCTGTTTCCCATGATTATATTTATCTTCCCACGCTCCACATCCCTATTTCTTCTTAGTCCCTGCAAATCAGAACATATGTGAAAACCACATCCTGTATCAAGAACCCAAGAAATAGCATGCAATGAATCATTAGATTTAATAGTGTAAATACCTGCGAAGGACGGCTTGATCTTCCCATCCTTGATAGCTTGCAGATATTCTGGGCAGCTTCTCTTCCAATGCCCTATCTTGTGGAAGTGATGGCATTCTGCCTCCTTTGGGTTAGAGTTGGGTTTAGGAGAACCAGCCTTGGTTCCACTAGAAGAGGTACCATCTTGGGACTTTCCCTTGTGGTGGCTCTTTGAGGGAGCCTTACTCTTCTTACCCTTCCCTTGCCCTATTGCCAAGATAGGGGCAACAGCGAGAGTTAGAGTTGATGAAACAGACTTATCTTTGAGATTGCTCTCAGCAGTCCTTAGCAAGCCTTGAAGCTTGCTCAAAGTGACCTCTTCCTTATTGATGTGGTAGTTCATGCGGAACTAGTTGTAGCAGGGAGGCAAGGAGTGAAGGATGATGTCGATTGCCAGCTCTTCATCAAAGTTAACATTTAACTTTAGCAGGTGATCAACATATCTCTGAATCTCATACCTTTCTTGCCTCGCACTTTGGTGGTACCGGTCCAGCAAGTCTTCATGCATTTCATAGGGATACATGTCCTCATAGGACTTCTGGAGTTCTGCAGTCATGGTCGCTAGCATGATGCAATGAACTTTCGTGGCATCACGCTCATGGGCCTCAAAGCCGGCGATTTCTTCAGCAGAGGCAGTGTTGATGTTGATTTCCTTTAGCTTTTAATCGAGGACATACTCTTTGTCCTCGTAACGAGTGACCATTCCGATGTTGTGGATCCAATCATTGAAATTGGACCTGTAAAAAATCACTCTCCCACACAAGTTCATGAGTGAGAACGAGTCGGAGGAATTCGAGCCGAAAGCATTGTTGTTGTTCGACATCTGAAAAGGAAAAAGAACAAAGTTTGATTAGAAATAAATCCCCAATTAAACACCCAAATGAGAAATTAGGGCTAGGATCCAACAACATTATTTACATATTAGAAGAGGGATGTCGTAATCTAACATGCAAATAATTTGAAGGTAAGTGAATGACGATTCACTAATTCTCCACCATGAAAAACAAAAAAAGAGATTAAGTTTTAAATGTATTGAAAACTCCTAGATCTTTTGAGATTCATTGAACTTTTCAGTGGCATGTTTAAATCTTGATATGCCCCTCTAGTTTGTGACTGGGATGCCGAGGATCACAAAGCGGGTGTGAATAACCATGCAAATATACATGGTGCCCTCATTGTTACAGTCACCTATTCGATGTGCTGGTTAACCACACACACTCCATCGAACTATGAAAAACAATGAGTCACCCTTTGCCACCTTTGCTTAGAACCCAATTAGTGTGCCGGTTAACCACACACACTCCACTAACGTCTTAGCAAGGGTACAAAGTGTAATTTCATGGAATTGCATCAATTCACTTTTGCCTAAAGTAACTAAGATTGGGAATTTTGTAAAAAAAACATTTAGTTACTTTTATAATTCATTATACTTATTAATGAGGAAAGGGTTGCCCTACCCTACCCGTTCGGCTAACGACCCTCCACCAATCAAGGAAGCGGTGGGTAAGAGTGGACACCCATTAAACGGCCATTTTATAGGTCATAACCTTATACCCCCCTTATAGATCAGCTTCGTGAATGAGGCCTACTAACGGTAAGACTAGCGTTTAAGTTATACATATATATATATATACATATATATATATATATATATATATATATATATATATATATATATATATATATATATATATATATATATATATATGTTAATCTTATAATATTATAAAGTATAAGGTTGAATTTTAAACTTGTAAAATTCTAGGGTTTGAAATTTAAATAATTCAAATTAAACATTTAATCATAAAATTTAAATTTCAAAACTTGAGGACAAGTTTTGAACTTTTCAAAACATAAAGGATCAAATAGCAAATAATTTAAATTAAATAATTAATTTAATGATTATCTAAATTTGACCTAATCAATTTTATTTACAAGATAATTCAACAATTAATTCAAATAATCAAATGTTATCAAATAAGGAATTTATTATTCAAACAATTGGTAATTATCTTTTGATTTGGTTAGGATAATCATAAAACAGTAATAAAATTCGGATTTTATTAGTCAAAAACGATTTAGGTAATTATCCTTAAGCAAAACAGCAAGAAATCCCGAAAATCTCTTTGTCTGACAGCTAAACTCATCGAGTTCATCCAACTCGTCGAGTTCCCTATGGAACTCGTCGAGTTCATCAGACAGACAGCCAAAAATCTAATTTAAAGCATGAATGAACAATCAAGGCATCAATACAATAGAAACCAAACAAAGCTCTGATACCACTGATGGGTTTGAGCCAAAAGAACATCCTATGTGCTCATGCAAACCCTAATGCTTGGATCTAGGTTTCTCTATTGTACATGCAATTCATCCAAGACTTCAAAACCCTAGATCTAGTGTATATAATCAAAATTGATACAAGAAAACAGCTCGAGATGATTACCTCTTGAACAAAGCTTGAATCTTTGTGTCCTTGGAGCTTAGAGTCACAAGTGTCACTACTCTAATGGCTTACAAACACCACAAGCAAGAGGATGCTAATTAAGAGAGAGGGAAGAGGCATGATTTCGGCTATGAAGACTCTTAGGGTTCCAGTGGCCGAAAATTGGATGCCTAGGGGTCCTATATATACTAGTGCTGCTAGGGTTTCAGCCAAAACCCTAGTGGATAGCTTAGGCCTTAAGCAGTCCAAGGAAACTTCTGGAATAGGGCCTCTTGGCCGAAATTAGGATGGACACATCCTTAATTTCGTCCAAGCCTAGTTCCATAAGCCTTCTCAGCCCAATACTCAACTATCACACATTTGACAGTTTAAGTCCCCTTTATTTAATTAATGTCTTTTAGCCACAGAATTAATTGTTAATTAATTCTTGTCTAATATTAATTAAACTATATGATTTCTTCATTAATATATTATTCATATATTAATAAACCATAATAACCTCTTACTTGATAAATCATCCTAACATGTTGCTTTGGTGAAGGCAACCCAAAAGGACCATGCACAACCGGGTCAAGTACTTACCAAATATAGTTACAGGCACAGACACTAATTCAACATGTGTGTGGTTAATCGGCACATCGAATAGATGACTGTAACAATGAGGGCACCATGTATATTTGCATGGTTATTCACACCCGCTTTGTGATCCTCGGCATCCCAGTCACAAACTTGAGGGGCGTATCGGTTTTTAAACATGCCATTGAAAAGTTCAATGAATCTCAAAAGATCTAGGAGTTTTCAATACATTTAAAACTTAATCTCTTTTTTATTTTTCATGGTGGAGAATTAGTGAATCGTCATTCACTTACCTTCAAATTATTTACTTGTTAGATTACGGCATCCATCTTCTAATTTGTAAATAATGTTGTTGGATCCTAGCCCTAATTTCTCATTTGGGTGTTTAATTGGGGATTCATTTCTAATCAAACTTTGTTCTTTTTCCTTTTCAGATGTCGAACGTCAACAACAATGCTTCCGGCTCGAATTCCTCCGGCTCGTTCTCACTCATGAACTTGTGTGGGAGAGTGATCTTTGACGGGTCCAATTTCAATGATTGGATCCGCAAAATCCGAATGGTCACTCGTTTCGAGGACAAAGAGTATGTCCTCGATGAGAAGCTAAAGGAAATCAATGTCAACACTGCCTCTGCTGAAGAGATCGCGACCTTTGAGGCCCATGAGCATGATGCTACGAAGGTCCATTGCATCATGTTGGCGACTATGACTGCAGAACTTCAGAAGTCCTATGAGCACATGTATCCCTATGAAACGCATCAAGACTTGCTGGACCGGTACCACCAGAGCACTAGGCAAGAAAGGTACGAGATCATCACTTCGATGATCACTACCAGAATGGGTAATGGAGAGTCCCTTACCACTCATCTGCAAAAGATGCAGAGATATGTTGATCACCTGCTAAAGTTGAATGTTAACTTTAATGAAGAGCTGACAATTACCATCATCCTTCACTCCTTGCCTCCCTGCTACAACCAGTTCCGCATGACCTACCACATGAATAAGGAAGAGGTCACTTTGAGCAAGCTTCAAGGCTTGCTAAGGACTGTGGAGAGCAATCTCAAAGATAAGTATGTTGCATCAACGCCAACTGCCACTGTTGCCCCAGTCTTGGCAATTGGGCAAGGAAAGGGTAAGAAGAGGAAGGCTCCCTCAAAGAGCCACCACAAGGGAAAGTCCCAAGATGGTACCTCTTCTAGTGGAACCAAAGTTGGTTCTGCTAAACCCAACTCAAAACCCAAGGAGCCAGAGTGACACCACTGCCACAAGATAGGGCATTGGAAACGAAGTTGCCCAGAATATCTGCAAGCAATCAAGGATGGGAAGATCAAGCCATCCTCCGCAGGTATTTACACTATTAAATCTGATGATTCATCACATTCCATTTCTTGGGTACTTGATACAGGATGTGGTTTTCACATTTGTTCTGATTTGCAGGGCCTAAGAAGAGATAGGGATGTGGAGCATGGGAAGATAAATTTGATCATGGGGAACAGAAGATCGTCACCTGTCACCAAGATCGGAGTTTACTCTTTAATTCTCAGTTGTGGATTAGGATTAGATTTAAACAATTGTTGTTATTCACCAAATATGGCAAGAAACATCATTTCATTTCATGGTTTATATAGACAAGGTTTTAGATATTCATTTGATAATGAAAAGGGTTCTATTAATGCTTATCTTAATGGTGTCTTTTATTTTGAAGCATTGCCTTGTAATGGAATATATGAAACTGTGATGGTTGTAGATAACTTAGGAAATGATGTGTTGTGTATTGATTCATCCAATGGTTTGGATAAAGCATGCTTGTGGCATTGTCGTCTTGGACATGTCAACAAGAAACGCATAGCCGAACTCCAAAAGGATGGATTGTTGGAGTCATTCGACCTTTGTGCGAGTCTTGTTTACTTGGAAAGATGACCAAGTCACCCTTCACTGGCACTTGTGAGAGGGGTGAGGGTCTATTGGATCTCATACACACCGATGTGTGTGGGCCCTTTAGATCCACCACAAGGGATGCAAGCCGCTTCTATGTGACTTTTACTGATGATTATAGCAGATACGAGTATATCCACTTAATCAGGCACAACTCAGAAAGCTTTGAAAAGTTCAAAGAGTTTAAACAAGAAGTGGAGAATCAGTTGGGCAGTAAAATCAAGATGCTTCGATCCGATCGAGGTGGAGAGTACCTAAGTCTTGAATTCCATGACTACCTCAAGGAATGCAGAATAGTTCGCAATTGACGCCACCTAGGACACCGCAGTTGAACGATGTGGGTGAGAGGCGTAATGGAACCTTGCTACACATGGTTCGTTCCATGATGAGTCGTGCTTCACTACCTATCTCATTCTGGGCGTATACCTTAGAGACTGCCGCCCATATCCTTAACTTAGTCCCTGCGAAGAAGGTTGCCAAAACACCTCACGAGATGTGGACAGGGAAAGCTCCCTCGTTGTCACATATCAAGGTTTGGGGTTGCGAGGCTTTCGTAAGACGAGAGACTCACGACAAGCTCGAACCTCGTAGTGAGCGGTGTATATTCATCGGCTACCTGCAGAAGTCCTTTGGATATCTCTTCTATAGACCGAGTCACAACGTTGTCTTCGTCGCAAGGAGAGGGGTTTTCCGTGAGCGAGAACTCATAATCCAAGGGGACAGTGGGAGTATAGTTAGCTTCCTCGTATTGTATGTCGATGACATACTACTCATAGGAAACAACATCCTGACGCTGCAGGAAGTAAAGTCCTGGCTCGGGAAGTGCTTCGCTATGAAGGACCTCGGAGAGGCCTGCCTATATTCTGGGAATAAGGATAGTGAGAAACAAAAATAAGATACTAATAGGACTTAGTCAGAATACTTACTTGGACAAGGTACTAAAGCGTTTTAGTATGGAGAATTCAAAGAAGGGAGAGTTACCAATCCAAAGTAATGCCAAGTTGAGTAAGACTCAAAGTCTGAGTACCGAAGTCGAGATAGCATAAATGAGTCGAGTACCATACGCTTCTGAAGTTGGCTCGATTATGTATGCTATGACTTGTACTCGCCCTGATGTGGCCGTCGCTTTGAGCATGGTCAGCAGATATCAAGGGAACCCTAACAAAGCACATTAGACCGCAGTCAAGAATATTCTTAAGTACCTTCGGAGGACCAAGGAATGGTTTCTAGTCCTCGGTGGGAGTGATGACTTAAGGGTGCAAGGGTACAGTGACTCCAGTTTTCAGACCGACAGGGACAACTACCGTTCGCAGTCGGGTTGGGTCTTTACCCTTAATGGAGGAGCAGTGACTTGGAAAATTTCCAAGCAGGAGACCGTAGCTGATCCAACGTGCGAATCAGAGTACATTGCAGTGAGTGAAGTGTCAAAGGAGGCAATATGGTTGAAGAACTTCATTGGAGACCTTGGAGTTGTGTCGGACATACAGGATCCTATGGAAATTTTCTGTGATAATGAAGGAGTGGTTGCCTTGACCGAGGAACCGAGGGATCATGGAAGATCTCGACATATCGACAGAAAATATCACTTTATTCGACATCGGGTAGAAGAAGGACTCCTCGTAGTGAAGAGGGTATCGTCGGAGGATAACCCAGAAGATCCGCTTACGAAGGGACTGAGTAGGGTTAAGCACTTGCAGCACGCTAGGAGCATTAGGCTGAAGGACGATATTAGTTTAGATTAGATAGTTTAGAAACATGTAATAGATAAATTGTAATTAACATTTGATGATTAAATAAAAGAGTATTATTTATAAGTAATGTTACTGTCTTATGTTAATTGTTTACCTATTGTTTCATTTTGCATGTTTTGACTTCCTGAATAATAGGATTATTCGAACAGTCCACAGTCGTTCATACGTTGGAAGTAGGTATGAATGAAGACTGTCATGAATTGGTGTGTAGATTGTCTAAAGTGTACTAGACATAGCAAAAGTTTGCTACAACGTTCATGAGTGCTTATGAACTTGATTTGAGCATTGGAATAGACCCACGCTTGCTGGAATCACTTCATGGAATTTATCACGAGTGATCTCAAGACGACAATATCATATGGTCTTAAAACCTAGATATATGGTTTGTTGTTTGCAAATTGGTTGTGCATTGATAATGCGAAAACGCATTAGTAACTTGATGTTATAAAACGCATTGTTGTGTATGATTTGATTAGTAGATAGTAAATGCATATAACTCGAAGTTTATCTGTTCCTTTTATCCTAGGAGGGTAAAAGCGATATCAGGGCCCCTCGATGATTTGGTTTGACTTATGTGTCGGGCCCGGTCAGGACTGAATTGATGTGTTCAATTATGTTCTATGTCAAACGAATATGAGATCGAGAAACAAACTGCTGGACAATAAGTATGACAATTTTCCATGTAATTATCTGCACGATATCTAGAACAGAGGATCATACGATCCCTTATCGAAAGGACAGGTTACTGATAAGATCAGATTTCGACAGCGTCTTTAAGAGCTACGATTGCTAATCGGATTGTATTTACATTTGTAGTTACTAGACTTATCCAAGTGGGAGACTGTTGGATTAGTGTCTAAGCCTGTAACTATATTTGGTAAGTACTTGACCCGGTGGTGCATGGTCCTTTTGGGTTGCCTTCACCAAAGCAACATGATAGGATGATTTATGAATAAAGAGGTTATTATGATTTATTAATATGTTATATGATTAATATATTAAAAGAGAAATCATATAGTTTAATTAATATTAGACAGTAATTAATTAAATAAAGGGGACTGGAACTGTCAATTGTGTGATAGTTAATTTGGGCTGAGAATCCTTTGGAATTAAGGGGTGGACGAAATTAGAGTGGGAGCCCATCTAATTTCGTCCAAGGCCTTTATTCTAGAAGGTTCTTTGGACTGCTTAAGGCCTAAGCTATCCAATTAGGGTTTTGACTGAAATCCTAGCAGCATAAGTATAAATAGACCCCTTAGGCTTCAGAAATCTGCTAACCCTATTCCGAAGAGTGCCAGAGCCGAATTCTAGAGCCTCCAACCTCTCTCCAAGATCATCCTCTTTCTTGTGGTGTTTGTAAGCCATTAGAGGAGTGACATTTGTGACTCTAAGCTCCAAGGACAAGAAGATTCAAGCTTTCAAGAAGAGGTAATCATCCATATCTGTTTTGTTATGTTAATTTCGAATTATAGACACTAGATCTAGGGTTTGCAAGCCTTGGATGAATTGCATGTACAATAAAGAAGCCTAGATCCAAGCATTAGGGTTTGCATGAGCACATAGGATGTTCTTTTGGCTCAAACCCATCAGAGGTCCCGCATCTCACCATTAGCAGAGTATGGACGGGGTTCCGTATCTCATTAGTAGCGGAGCAGGGGTGACGCCCGAGTTAAGAAGGAGATGAGTGTGGGCGGGGGCCCGTATCTCACTACCACCAGGAGTGTGGACAGGGTTCCATGACTCATCAGTAGGAGGCCCAAGTTAGGCGAGGCCTTAGATCAGGAGTATAGTAGAGTATGTTTAGCTCATTTGTTATGTGCTATATTTTATATGTTGTATATACTTAGCGGGCGGGGCCCGGAGACAGGCGGGGCCTAAGAGAAACAGATTTGTATATCGAGTGGGGCTCGATGCCAGGTGGGACCTGATGCCAGGCGGGGCCTGATGCCGGGCGGGGCCTGATGGCGGGCAAGGCCCGATGCAGCGGGCAGGGGGCCCAGTACGTGGTTATGTGTATGTGGTTATGCATATGTGGTATGTGGTAGGTTGGGGAACTCACTAAGCTTCGTGCTTACGGTTTTCAGTTTTGGTTTCAGGTACTTCCGGTAGCGGAGGGAGGAGCTCGGGGTGATCGCATGGCACACACCATTATTTGTTTAGCCTGGGATGTTTTACTCTGATATAAAAAGAATATGTTTTGGGATTATACTCTGATTGTGTATAACAGTTTGTTTATGAATGAAATGGTTGAGAATTATGGTTTTTATTAATGTTTTAAAACAAAATTTTTGGTCATGATTTTTGGGATGTTACAGTTCATATAGTTGAAGTCTGACCATTCATACTTAGCTTAAAAGAAAGAACTTATTAATGTGCCTGACTAAATTTAATTCGTGTGAATTCCACGAATACTATCATCTCCATATTTAACTATATTCTAAGTATTGTTAAATATCTTGGAGAATCTTATATGATTTGAGTCTCTTTGATTGATTAAGTATACTCTTGAAATCACAAAAATTTATAGGTTATCCTTGAATGGAAGAACTCAAATTATTTTTCCAATAAACTTATTCATTCAATCATGTTTAGTTACATCTTCTAAACTACAGCGTATTCTAATTTTGTAGTAGACTGTGGAATTATGTTTTTTCTTAGACCTCATTCCAACAAAACATAGTCTTCATTCCATAATTATTGCATAATCAAATTATAATTCATAATTATATTTAACTATTTGAAGTTGGTATCATGATGTGTGTCCAGTTCTTAGAGAAGTACCTATGAATCTTGGTCACAACCACTAGCTTACTTACATCTAATGAGATTCAAACAATCCAATTTATATTAGTCTTATTTCATAATTGCTCTCACAATTATGAGCGACTACAAACCTTTAGAATGATAAGATTAGTCATGGATTAAACATATTAATATCAAAAGCTACAATTAATGTTATGATCACACACCAATATATCAAAACAATACAATAGTTGTTGTTATAATGTTTGGACGTGAAACATTCGAATGTGAAGTAATGAATGTAATAGATAATCACATATGACAAATGTCCATGAAATGTCATTTAATATTTTTATTATTTTGATTTTTATTTAAAAAAATAATATAAATAAACTCAACTTTTAATTTTTTTAATTTTAATGTTTGTAGTACATCTTTGAAGTCACTTGTGTTTTTGTTTTTATTTTTTTTTATCTTTTGATTTATTTTAATTTTTTTATACTTTTTATATTTTTGAACTAAATATCAGTTCAAGTTTTTTTATGTTTAACAATTATAAAAATTTCAAATTATAAGATATTAAGCATCGCAATATTTTTTTATCATAATATTTTTGGATCTTTTCATTTTGGATCATATCATTTTGAATCATAGTACTTTGGATCGTTTGATTTTTGAATAATATCATTTTGTATCATAATATATTAAATTAAAACAGGTTTTTGTTCCTAACAAATTTTAGATCATTATATTTTTCGAATGATTTAAGTATTAGTTATAAAAGATAAGTATTATTTATAAAAGATATTGGTTATGCTGTTGTATCTAGAACAGACGACGATTCTATTTAAGAGAATTTATCAAACACGAGCCTTAGTCAATCGGCGTTATTATTTACTAATTATTCATTTTGATGATTTATTAACAAAGAACTAACACTAGTTACATTAAGCGAAGATACAAGAAAGGGGAGAGATCATTGAGAGTTGATCCCTTCGTTCAGTAAACATAGTCACAGATGCAATTCTATAATTAGTAATCTATAATCTTAAGTTATACTTGCAATTTGGGGATAGCATCATGCACATCTTCTTTGACTTTGAGCCGTTGAAAATTGCATATTTTAAGATTGTTGTTGCCTCACAAACATGTATGATTATCAACTAAATCCTAGAAATGGTCAAAGATCTCCTTGTCGTCTATGCGACAAGGGTGATTCTTGATTTTTCGTTTCACCACCTTGAATTTAGGTTGTCGCCAAACACCTTTGACATCACCATTCTCATTCGGATCTTTAGTGATATTTGGAATGGAGTTGGGCCTAAAATAACATTACTACAAAAGTAATTGTGCTGAAATTTATGCCCCGCATGTTGTACCCTGGGTGATGGCTAAGCTCGCCCATGGCCTAGGCTGACCCTGATATTAGTTAACTTTTTTATATGTACACTGCCTTTTTCTGTTTGTAATAATTAATTTAATTTGTTGTTCATGTTATGGTTAGTTATTTTATTTTGTAATTAGAGATCAGTTCATGTTTTGTAATGATTAATTACTTTATTTGTAACTATATATCTTTCAAGATTTGCTACCCGGTACAAGTATCCCTCAGTATACCAAACTTTAAAAACTTAATGTATAGCAGGTTTTCAACATTAGAGGAACCACCAGACCGGTTTAATGAAAATTGGCCTATAACCCTTCCATACTGAATCCTAAATATTACATCTAAATCTCAACAACGACACGAACGTATTTGGTCTTCTCTTACTAAAGGCTATATTTTAATTATCATTCTCATAGCAACACATAACAACAAGAAATTACTGTTAGTCTCTTATAACTTCTTGAATAATAGAAGGAATCCTAATTAACCAAAAAACTATTTTACGTTAGTTAAAAAATTGAAGAATTAACATGTTACTGTTTTGATACTTTTATTTACATCTACCGTGAGATAACGAATATAAAACAGTAGTCACATCTTGTAATGTATGAAATTCACTAGCTGATATCAAGTTTAGTGGGACTACATTAAATGGATTCTTCAAAATCAAAAGAAACGGTATTCAAGATCCATTTATCTGCATCATCAAGATGCCATATATTTGCATTGTAATTACCATATGGCTGGGGGATAGGGTGATCAGCAGTATCGTCGTGACGTACGTCCACCATGTAATGATTCGAATCAGTTTGCATGTTGAGTTGGGTTTTCGGATCTTCAACATCGTCATCTTGAGACACCCCCATACATTCTTTTATATATCTGTCCATACTCTCCGAGCTCCATTCAACTTCAACAGGTGGGGATATCGTTGCCTCGCAACTATCACGAAAATGAAAATCTTCAGCAGCAGCATCATCTTGAGCCATCCCCATGGTTTGTTCTATAAAACTGTTTAGACTTTCCGAGCTCAATTCAACTTCAATAGGAGCAGATATTGTGGTTACCTCATAACCATGATCATGAAAATGAAAATCGTCAGCAGCAGCATCACCTAGAGCGGATTGGTCCCAAACATTTTGCACGTCGAGTATGGTTGGCGCATTGTCATAAGAACTTTGAACCAAGACCGGTGGGTAGCCAATGCAATCAAGTGGTTCCATAGAAGAAGAATTCGAAGCACCATTTGAAAACAGAAAATCGTCACATGCATTAGTCGATGAAAACATATTCTTCCGATAACATGACTCCCTTATTTGCACCGGTTGTATTGAATTCAAACCATGCTCACTAGTAGGCGTTTTGTAGGCACCATCATCAAGCGGTTGTGAGGAGGAAGCAGGTGGTCCAATATTAGAAACAGAACTTGAAGCACTATGATCAGAAATTTGACAACCGTTGCTTGCAATCGAAGTAAACTGATTCTGATAGCACGGTGCTGGTGCTTGTATTAAAAAACTCCAACCTTGAAAGGTAGTCATCGGTTGCATTGGAATTGGATAGGGGCTGGAGTTCATTCTGATTTGGCCAACGGTGTTGCCATTGTTAACCCATGTGTGAGCAGACTGATCGTGGGAAGGTGCCACCATCTGATCAACACAGGTATCTGAATAGATATTAGTTTCTTGAACGTCAACTTGTTCGGGTTGGTGATTTGAAAAGCTCATTTCATTCTTTTTTAATACTCTTCGTCTCTTGGGCAGTGGTATGTTGGGTTCTTCCATCACCTCCTTTGGATTCCGATAAATCTTGCACAGCACCCATTCGTTCAACTACAAGAAAACCAGATAAAAATTAAGTATACAACATTGAGGATTATAGCAATCATACTTATAATTTATATAATAATAACAACAGAATTTCATACAATTAATTTCTACATACCTTGTCTCCTTTTTCAAAAGGAAGATTGGGTCCGTTGGTTGTATATTCATGCATTAGCCACATAGTTTTGTCGTCATTCTCATCAAAAAACGCAAGAGTTCCCTTGTAGCCAACCATTTCTCCAGACGTGGCATCATACACCGGCTTTTGTACTTGAGTAGTCTTCCAGTACCCATGTTTTCCGAGTACACCTCTATTAGGTCGATTCCCTCTTGGGTACTTTCGATCTCGAGAAGTCAGAAAATACCATTTCTTCTCGTGGGACCGATATGTTTCTGCATGCAACCAATTAAAACACAAGATATGATATATATTAGCATCAAATCGTTCAAGAAACAAAGCATCATTCAAGATTAATGTATCTTTACGTACTAAACACAAGTATTAACTATTTAGAATCAGAACTAACTCAAGAAAGAAACCATTATTATTCATTCAACAAGACTCATGCATGTATCTTTTATTAGTTAGTTGATAACTAACCTGCGAGTTCTTCCGGCATGTGGTTGTAAATATTGACCTCGTGTAACCGGCACTTGGCGGGCTCTCTTGATTCGATCTTGGCGTTCAGGCAGTCTACAATGAGCTCTGAATCTGTAGGACAGAATCGATAGTAGGAGGGAAGCTGATCAGCGAAATCCATGCCAACTTGTTTACCTCGGTTACAATGTGGCATGATTTCTTTGTCGACCACCATTGAATTTTTTGAGATCAGTGGAATTGAACACAAGTACTAATGTCAAACTCAGAATGAAGTCGATGAGTATGAGTAGTGGGCAAGTTTATTTATATAGTGGTGTCAGGGGGAAGAAAAGGAAAAGTATATCGTCTGTTGATTGACCCGAAAGGTTCGCTAGAATGAAATCTAATGGGGATTTCTGTTTATTCACTTAAAAAGATGATAAAAATAGAAAGGAAAAACCATAACCTACGTGTACAACTCAAAACTCGCTTATTTTTAGGACATGATAATTAAAAATAATATATTTAATTAATCTAACTTTCTATATTTTTACAATATAATCAAATTCTTTTATATATATATATATATATATATATATATATATATATATATATATATTAAAGATGACCAACTCAATAGTGAACCTGTGTATTTTTTGGCAAGAATAGTGCATGGATGTTTTGTTTCCGTTTTGTTTTTATATCTGGGGCATTTTATGAAAATATTTACATTCTTCTATACAGGTGTTGATCATCGTTTGGGTTTATCGGCTTCCGGATCCTTCCCCCCGCCTCCTTATCAAATATCTTCAGTCAACCTTATCTCTCTTTTCTTCCACAAACCTCCAATCACTCATGCCATTACCGGTGAGCCCTTAATCACCGAAAGAGAAGACACGATGTACCCTCTTCTTCTCTCTTTTTTCTTCTCGGCTTCAAGCTTCCACCTCCGGCCTGTCACAAACACCACCGCCAGCAAACTTGCCCTGTGCAACGTAGGTGTTGACCTCATCACAGCGGACGAGCGGGTTCCGATTTAGGTTCTGACCATCGAGCGGGTTCCGATTTTGGTTTTGACGACGGGACTGGGACAATCGAAGCGGCGCAATAGCCCCGACCAACATGAATTTGGGTGTTATCACAACCCAATTCCTTTTTCCCCTTTTTTGTGTTTCAGTTTTCTTAAGCCAAGTTCCATTTTGTCAAAAAAGGTGTTTCGTTGCGTTTGATACAATACGTTGAGACCGGCTCCCTTTCCCCTTTGAATCTGACGAATCAAAGTGGGAAACACAGTCCTTGCTGCCGGTAAGTGTGACATCCCCATTTTCACGGCCAGAAAAGACCGATTTTGTTTATGCTTTATAAAAATCAGAGTACTTCTTTTAATAAAAATATTGCGGAATTTGTTCCCAGAAAAACATGATAAATACGTTATCAAAGCATTTCCGAAGAAATGTATTTTTATTCATTTTAAAACATTTGGGATGTCATCGTCAATACAGAAACATAAGCATAAACAGAACTTACATTCATTATCACTAGTGATCTACACATCTTTAATCTCTCAGTGTAATGTAACTTCATATCGACACCTGTGATAGAAATAAGCTGGAGTGGGTCAGGTTGGGAAGCCTGGTGAGTACATAGGGTTTTCAACCCACAATAATATAATTATTATGTTTAAACATCAAACAATCAACCCAATTACCCATCCCCATTATCTTCTTTACTCTTAAGGATCTACCCTAAGAATCAACTATTCCTCGTTCATTCATTCCTAAGGATCATCCTAAGGAATCGGCACGAAGTCTATCGTCACCGGGGGTTTAGGCACTAAGTCTGCATAGTCCCCAGGGTTTATACAACAGGCACTAAGTCCGCATAGTCGCCAGGGTTTTGGCACCAAGTCTGCATGATCGCCAAGGTTTAGGCACCAAGTCTGGATGATCGCCAGGGTTTAGAGTACACCGGGTGAACACATCGTTCACAACACCTACAGGTTGCGAGCCTGCTAGTGTTCCACTGGACTGTCTAGAATAGTCTGTGGTTGTCATCCATACTCTGCTAGATGACGGGGCCAGCATTTGGGAACAAGGCTTCTCACATCGTCCACCTCTCACCCTTACCTCATGGTCTATAACACCTCTCAACTCATCATCCAACTCATATTTCATCTATTACATCTACCCATGTTTTACCCAACATATTATCGTAGATATATATATATATATATATATATATATATATATATATATATATATATATATATATATATATATATGTATATATATATATATCATTTAAAACATGTATAAAATCGTTCATCCAGCATAGACAGCAAGTACTCAGATAATATGCACACATAGCACATAGTTTATATAAAATACTTCATATCTATGTGTAAGATGAAAGTAACTATGCACTCACTTGATAAGGTGGTGACTCGGTACTCGGACGGCGCTTCGTTTACTTTTAAAATAATTTCCTTCGACGAAACCTAGTATTATTACCACTAGATTTTAGTCTAATATTTACTGTGACTAATTATTAGTCTTATTATTATTATTATTATATAAGCGTTTAAACAATACTTTCCAACCACTATGTACAGACAGGGGCCAGACATAAAATACCGGAGGGTAGGACCATTTTGGCATATAGCACTTCTGAAATCCAACAACCCTATGCGGCCCTTTAAACCAGATTCCTCGTACCGCGAGTAGTTAAAAATATATTATAACGACACTTATATAAGTCATAATAATAGCTCAAATATTTATTATAAGTTCATAATAACAATACTAATTTTAAATATAAGCTATATTAAAATAGATAAGCATAACTTACTTACAAGGGGGTTTTAGCTAGGAGTCGGGCTTTGCAGGGGCAGAACTTCGTCGCTGAATCTTTCTAAGAAAGATTCGTGCAGCGCTTCAGCGCTCACCTTATTATACTAAAACTACAGAAAGAGAAGTCGAATCACGAGGGACCGAAATGCTCGGGGGATAAGAAGAGAAAGACTCTTGAATGAAGAGAATGGTGCAAGAAATATGAGAGCCCAAGCCTCTTATTTATAGTAATTGAATTTACAAGCTACCCTCCATAATTACTTAATGACCTTATAGTTATATAAACGACTAAACACCCCTTCATAATACTATTTTAAATAGATTTAACGATATTTGTACTAAACTAATGTCGAAAGTACTCAACACTAGTCTTATAATAACCGCATCGTCGATACCTTTCTAATGATATATACATTTGTATATATATGTGTACGTATATATGATTTATACTTTATTTTAATACGTAATATGTTATTATAAATTGTAACTCGTTCATACGAACTCCATTTTTGACGTTATTTATATCCACGCGTTGGTATTTACGAGTACTACAACTTTCATTTAGACGCCGTCAGCTAATTCCCATTATATCTCAGATTTACAAAACTGTATCGAATTTATCGCGCTCTAAGAGTAGGGACCAAGTTTCGTCCATATCTTTAACATACGAGCTCTACTCTCGACATTCTTTATATCCACGCGTAGGTAAAAACAAGATCTAAAACTTTCATTTAGACTCCGTCGGCTAATTCTCGACCGCTCTTAAATTTAACAGTAGGAGGAGATTATACTGTTAAATGTCCGCGTAAAATTCATAACTTCTACATACGGACTCCGTTTTCGTCTGTCTTTTTACCATTGAGTTCCTATTAATGAGATATTCAACTCTCATTTAGGTCGCGTAGGCCAAAAACCGCTCGAACTAAAATTCGAGTTTCGGGTCGTGCACTTCTATGCCAAATCTTAGAAAATTCATAACTTCTTCATACGAAGTCAGATTTGGGCGTTCTTTATATGTACGGAACCCTTGTAACATGTACTACAACGTGGTTAAGATTAATCCTTCTAAATAATCTTCCATCAAAAACACATTTTTGATGCTCATCGTCTCTAAATTGACTAGCCCGGATCTGCGGGCGTTACAGTAAGTTTCTCCG
Organism: Lactuca virosa; assembly: GCF_052849685.1. Classification (NCBI taxonomy): domain Eukaryota; kingdom Viridiplantae; phylum Streptophyta; class Magnoliopsida; order Asterales; family Asteraceae; genus Lactuca; species Lactuca virosa. The sequence goes on from NC_136429.1 coordinate 326,470,082, forward strand.
ATGGTCGGGTTCACAGCAGTTTAGCTTTATAATTCTCACTGTCATTCAATTGGTGCTGTCATTTGGACGGAAGGATGCAATTTAGGTTTTCTTCTGTTATTCATGATGTGACACTTTCAATTTTTGTACGGTTCAAATTTATTGAATGCTTTCAATGGATGACAAAAAAGGTCTATCAGGATACTACTTCAGATATCAAGGTTTACTATACCAGCGTTTCCAGTAGTTTTGGAACAAGTGTTGATACAACTCTTGGTTATATTCAATTTCACATATTTCCAACCCACAACAGGTTACTTCTCTTTCACTTTTCATTTACAGATAATTGTTTTTCAATAGCTACAGATGGATCTGTCGTCATTTCCGATGAATTGGTGCTCATAAAAGTAGGTTGTGGCAACTAATTTGCACCTTTCCCAAAAGGTAAATATAACCCATTTTCAAGATTTCATTTTTTTAAAGATTTAATGACTCCACATCAAGATTTGACATGTTTTTAGGATGAAATTGCAGGGTGTATGTTCCATAGCAAGGGTGGTTTGATGAGTTTTGACCATCCAATGAACAAAAGGCAATCCCAAGGGTGGATAGTGAAGGCAAGATGTGTGGGCCTAATTTTAAAGAGGACACTTAATTTAGGGGTACTGAAACTAATTGGACACAATGGGATGATCATTGTTGATTGTGAATCATGATCAATCATCAAGGTCCCATTTTACATCAACTTTTTTTTTTGTCTCCGCGATCCTATTTTACTTCAACTTTTTGTTTGTTTCTAGAATGTAAGTATTTAATTTTGTGAAATAATTTGACTAATGCCAATTCAATTTTGTTGGCCTAAAAACGTTTTTTGTTTGTTGAAATGTTTGTTGCAGCTTCGATGAGGTATTGGAAGGTTGGTTTTCAGAATATATGTTATACAACCTCAGTGGTTTATTGGTTCAGATAAAACTAATATGTTTAAGGGGAGGGGTAGTCAATCGCATTACTGGTTATCTTCTACTTATCGATTATTTTATAAAAGTATGTAAATAACTAAATAAGTGATTAATTATCTGATTAACTAAATTACTTTTTTGCTTTCAGATATATGTTACAACAAATCCTCAAGGAGCAGAACCGTTGCCTCCAGCTATTGTTGTTACAGAGACTGATTATTATTTGAGAAGATTATGGGGTGCACCCTCAGAGGTGTATAATATATTTATTAATTATTATATCTTTTAGTTTAGCTATTAAGTTTTGTTCATTATTAAAAGGTGTTGAAAATTTCAGGGTTTAAAGAAGAAGCTAAGGTATTTGCTAATTCAACATCGTTTAGAAATTTCGCAAGCTGGCCTTGAATCCAATGAGGGATTAACTTTGGAAATGATTAAAAGAAGAGGCGATAAAGAAGTTCACAAGTACATCACCTTTTTTATATATATTTAATTCTAAAAATTAAAATCCAAAGCAACACTTGAAAATTCTATATCTTTGATTGTGAATATGTCCTCTGTAAGTTACTGTTAATTTAGTATCAGAGTTCTGTTTTTGATGTTTTTACTTAGCGTTATGGATCATTTCTTTTGGATTTGTCGCCATTTATTTTTATAAATGCATAGATGCAGGGCATCAAGAGAGAATCGAAGAGGGTTTAGTGAGTGTTGTAAAATACGACGGATCCAAATTGACTTAAATAATATTAGCTCAATGCGGAATGGGATCAAAAATTATCAAAGCGTAATAATCACAACGAAATACGAATAAAATAAATAGAATAGAGACACAGGAATTTACGTGGAAACCCAAATCGGGAAAAAACCACGGGCGGAGGAAGCCGAGAAACAATTCACTATAATTTGCAGTGTTTACAGGGATTATGAAAGAGATTACAAATAGAGTGGGAGAGCTAAAATATACGGTGGTGTATCAATATATATATATATATATATATATATATATATATATATATATATATATATATTTGATTTGGTTCGTGGGTTTTTTTCAAGCCTTCTGGCTTAGGCTATTTATAGCCAAAAGAGAACATATGAAAAGGAAAGAAAAAAGCCGTCCATAATTGTAGGCGAAGAAGAAGTTAGGCGCCCCACATGTAACTCACCGTCCATTCTCATTTTCAATTTCACACTTATATTACTATTCATAGTCAAACTATGAATAGTAAATGATAAGTTACAGAAATAACCCCTGAACTATTTGTCACTTGCTAATTTTGGAGGCAACTTTTCCACAATCTCCACCTTGACGTCAAAATTAAGCAAGTCATGCTTTACGATTAGTCAAAACATATAGCTCATCAAACTCTAAAACTTCCATAAGAACCTGCAAATTTTATATAGAGAAAAAATTGTTTCCGAAAAATAAATAATACTTCCTCCACCACGAGCCTTCAGGCTCAACTGCGATCAGAAACACCCACCATGTCCAAACATAATTTGAACTTGGCTATAGGAAGACTTTTAGTGAACATATCAGCGGGATTATAATCTGTATGAATCTTGTCCACAACACAATCACCTTTTTCAATGATATCCCGCACAAAATGATAACGAATATCAATATGCTTTGTTCGGTCATAAAACATTTGATCTTTACTCAAGAAGATAGCACTCTGGTTGTCACAGAAAACTGTGGTCACCTTTATTCTATCATCGAGTTCTCCAAATAACCCCTTCAACCAGATATCTTCCTTAACTGCTTCTGTAATCGCCATGTACTCTGCCTCGCTAGAAGACAGGGCAACTGTAGACTGTAACTGGGCTTTCCAACTAACAGCACAACCATTTAGAGTAAACACATACCCTGTAATTGATCTTCGTTTATCCAAATCTTTGCCATAATCTGAATCAACATATCCGAACACCCCAGTGTTAGATTTACCAAAACGTAAACACATAGAAGACGTACCACGTAAATAACGAAAAATCCACTGTACTGCTTTCCGGTGTTCTTTCCCCGGGTTCGCCATGTATCTACTAACCATGCTAACAGCATAAGCCAAATCAGGGCGCGTGCAGATCATAGCATACATCAAAGATCCAACAGCACTAGAGTATGGAACACGTGCCATGTAAGCCATATCAGTCTCATTAGTAGGACTCAAAGCGGATGATAGCTTGAAATGAGCTGCAAAAGGTGTGTTGACAGACTTTGCTTCGTGCATACTGAAGCGTCGTAGGACTTTCTCAATATAACTTTTCTGAGAAAGATGCAAGATCCTAGACTTCCTGTCACGAATAATTTCCATACCTAAAATCTTTTTGGCAGCTCCTAAGTCCTTCATTTCAAATTCAGCTTTCAACTGGTCTTTTAACTTCTGAATCTCCTTCATATCTTTCGCTGTAATCAACATGTCATCCACGTACAAGAGTAAGTAGATCTTTGAACCATTGTCACCTTTCTTGAAATAAACGCAGCTATCATAGGTGCACCTGCTGAATTTGTGACTGGTCATGAAAGAATCGAACCTCTTGTACCATTGTCTAGGAGACTGCTTGAGGCCATAAAGAGATTTGTTCAACTTGCATACGTAGTTCTCCTTTCCAGGAACTACAAAACCTTCAGGTTGTTGCATAAAAATCTCTTCCTCAAGCTCACCATTTAGGAAAGCTATAGTGACATCAAGTTGTTCTAACTCAAAATCGTTAGAAGCAACCAACCCCAACAATACACGAATGGAAGTATGTTTGACAACTGGGGAATAAATGTCAGTGTAATCAATACCAGGAATCTGACTGTAGCCTTTAGCTACTAACCGAGCTTTGTATCTTGGTTTATCATTTGGGTTGACAGGTTCCTTGAGCTTGTAGACCCACTTGCATTTAACTGGTCTCTTCCCTTTCGGAATAGGAACTAAATTCCAAGTACTGTTTCGCTGCAAGGATTCCATCTCATTTTGCATAGCGAGCATCCAATCATTTGAGTCTTCAGATTTGATAGCCTCGTCATAATTTGCAGGCTCCGTTGCAGACTCAATATTATCAGCAACAATAAAAGCATAGGCAACCAAATCAGATTCAGCATACCTCTTCGGAGGAATAATCTGTCTTCTCGGTCTATCTCTTGCAATGCTTGGAGTAGTAGCTTGTGGTTGTGAAGGTGTTGAATCTTCACCAACAACATGCTCATCCGACGAAGAAGAATCTTGATGCTGATTTGTACTCTGATTAGTGGTAGGTGAAGTAGGAAGCTCCACCTCCATTTGAGCATTCTCTTTATTTGCTTCGGATGATACATCTGATGCATCTGTTCTTTTAGAAGAGTCAGCAACTGGTTGAAATATAGCAGACTCATCAAAAGTAACATCTCTTGAGATGATAATTTTCTTCAAATCAAAGCTCCATAACTTGTAACCCTTTACACCTTGATTGTACCCAAGAAAAACGCATTTGATTGCTCTTGGTTCTAGCTTCCCATTGTCAACTCGTGCATACGCTGGACATCCGAATGGTTTTAAATCTGAATAATTTGCAGGTTTACCGGACCATAATTCAAACGGATTTTCTTATCTATTGCTCGTGACGGTGATCGGTTGATAACATAGCAAGCAGTCGAAGCAGCCTCCGCCCAAAAAGACTTTGGCAATTTGGAATTAGAAAGCATACACCGGACCTTCTCCATAATGGTGCGATTCATCCTTTCAGCTACACTATTTTGTTGAGGTGAATGGACTACTGTGCGATGTCGAGTAATGCCTTCCTTTTGACAATAGACATTAAACTCTTCTGAGCAAAACTCAAGTCCATTATCCGTACGAAGATACTTTACCACCAGACCTGATTGCTTTTCAACCTGAACTTTCCAATTTCTGAAGGTAGAGAAAACGTCTCCTTTATTTTTTAAGAAGAAAGACCACACCTTCCTGGAGAAATCATCAATAATAGTGAGCATATAAATAGCTCCACCTTTTGAAGCAACTCGAGCCGGTCCCCACAAATCCGAGTGAACATAATCAAGTGGTCCTTTCGTTGTATGGATACCACTTGCAAACCTTACTCGTTTTGCCTTGCCATATACACAGTCTTCACAGAAATCCAAATCAACAATCTTTTGTTGACCAAGTAAACCTCTTCGACTCAATTCTAACATGCCTTGAAAACTCATATGGCCGAGTCGAAGGTGCCAAAGACGGGACTGATCTGGATCAGAAAGAGACTTTGAAACAACAGCAGCATCACTCGAAATTGTTTGCCCGTCAAGAAAGTAAAGATCTGAGGTTTTTCGTTTGGCTCTCAGTTTGTCGGAACCGTCTTTGAATACCCTGAGAACTCCACCTTTACCAGCAAACTCGTATCCCTTTTTGTCAAAGGAACTGAGAGATAACAAGTTTCTTCTGAGGTCAGGAACATATCTAACATCCCCCATGGTTCGTAACTCCGTCAAACATACGGATCCTGACTGAACCATGTCCAAGAACTGGACATGTAGTATTGTTACCCATCAACACATAGCCCTGGTTAACCTTTTCAAATGTGTAAAACCAACTTTTGTTGTGACACATATGAAAAGTACAACCAGAGTCGAGTATCCAATCACCAGTGGAATCCAGTTTATCTGAATAAACTGTCAAAAGTTCTCCAATACCTTCGACCTCAGCTAGATCGGCTTCACCCGAAGTGCTAGCTTGTTTACCATTTGCTGCCGTCTTCTCTTTTTCTTTGTTCTTCAACTTGAAGCATTCTTCAAGCACATGTCCCTTCTTGTGACAATAGTTGCAAAACTTTCGTTTGCCTTTTGACTTGGATCTGGTTCTGTTGGAAGATTGAGAAGTTCTACTTCTCTCTGTTGTTCTTCCTCTGGCATTCAAACCTTCGGCTTTAGCATCACTTGAACCACCACCAGTAATATGCTTCATCTTCTCTTTGGAATCCAAAGTTGTATAGACTTCATCTAAAACTAGAGTGTCACGGCTATAGATAATAGTATCACGAAAATGGCTATAGGATTCTGGCAACGACGATAGTAAGAATAGAGCCAAGTCTTCATCTTCATACTGAACATCCATATTCTCTAAGTTATTTACTAACTCTTTAAATGTGGATATATGTTCAGTTAAAGAGCCTCTTTCAATCATCTTGAGATTGAACAACCGTTGCTTCAAATGCAACTTGTTTGGTAAGCTCTTGGTCATCAACAGTTGCTCCAACTTTAGCCATAAAGAAGCCGCTGACGTTTCTTTTAGAACATCTTGCAAAACATCGTTTGACAAGTGCAAACGAATCTGGGATAAAGCCTTCAGATCTTTCATCTCCTTTTCTTTTTCGGTCCATGTATCGGGCATCAAATTGAAACCCAAGAGCGCCTTGTGTAAATCCATCTGAATGAGAATGTCTCTCATCTTTACTTGCCACAACGGAAATCGGGTGTTACGATCCAGTAGTGGAATATCGTATTTTACCGAAGACATGATTAATTACTTGATAAAATGATCCCAACGAGCTAATATCACAACCTGGATGCTCTGATACCAATTGTTGTAAAATACGACGGATCCAAATTGACTTAAATAATATTAGCTCAATGCGGAATGGGATCAAAAATTATCAAAGCGTAATAATCACAACGAAATACGAATAAAATAAATAGAATAGAGACACAGGAATTTACGTGGAAACCCAAATCGGGAAAAAACCACGGGCGGAGGAAGCCGAGAAACAATTCACTATAATTTGCAGTGTTTACAGGGATTATGAAAGAGATTACAAATAGAGTGGGAGAGCTAAAATATACGGTGGTGTATCAATATATATATATATATATATATATATATATATATATATATATATATATATTTGATTTGGTTCGTGGGTTTTTTTTCAAGCCTTCTGGCTTAGGCTATTTATAGCCAAAAGAAAACATATGAAAAGGAAAGAAAAAAGCCGTCCATAATTGTAGGCGAAGAAGAAGTTAGGCGCCCCACATGTAACTCACCGTCCATTCTCATTTTCAATTTCACACTTATATTACTATTCATAGTCAAACTATGAATAGTAAATGATAAGTTACAGAAATAACCCCTGAACTATTTGTCACTTGCTAATTTTGGAGGCAACTTTTCCACACTGAGTATGTGTGATCAAAGGGCAAGAATGTTGCAAGATCAATTTAGGGTTAGTGTAAATCATGTACATGCTCTGGGTGTTCTGGTGTCGACTTTTCATTATTACACGAACCCATCAGTAATCGATCAGGTTTGAACATTATTAATGTGTGTTTGTTTATCTTTTTTCTTCTTTTTGTGATTGAATTTGTTGTTTTTTCGAATCCAGGAAACATTTGCAGAATACACAGCAAGAACAGCATTCGAGCGACCTTTGTTGAGTGGAGTTGCATATGCACAAAGGGTAATGAATTACGAGAGAGAAGACCTTCAGAGACAACATGATGGGACCATAAGAACAATGACGAAAGAGCCCTCCCCATTTCATGACGAATATGCCCCTGTAATTTTCGCTCAAGAAACAGTTTCCTATCTTAAATTGGTAGATATGATGTCTGGCGAGGTATGTTTTTTTATACTTATTTTAATAATTATATTTCATAATTGTTTGTTATATGGGTATAAAAATATAAAATATATACCCTTCGAAGTTAAATTTAAGAAACTCGAATTTGATGATAGGAGGACAAAGAGAACATATTGAGGGCTAGACCAACTGGGAAATACGTGCTCACAAGCCCTTTCAAGCTTCTGGGTTCTAATCATCTAGGGGTAGTTTTGACATTTCCTGTGTACAAATCAAAGCTTCCACCAAATGCATCTGTTCAAGAACGCATCGCAGCTATTGCCGGGTAAAATTCGGGTTATTTTTTTTTTCCCATTAACAAGTTCCGGTAAGGTGACCATTTTACCCTTACAATCCTTATTCACAAATATGCATCAATTTTAATAATATTTATCCGTTTTAACGTGAGCGCAATTAAAAAAAAGGGCAAATAGGAAAAGGGTTAGTGACGGAATACAATAAACAAAGTTTTTTTTTTTTTTGACTTAATCCGTTAAGTCATTCGGTCCTGACTAAGTAAAAAAAACAGCCATATATACTTGCCAGATTAAGTGCTTAACGCATTGAGTTAAAAAGAAATAAAGCTGACTTATGTTTTTTTGTTAGCGTCCCACATTGGTTAGAAATACGGTGCAATTTGTATATGTTGGAGTCTATCCTCTTTTTTAGTGCTTTTTTGGAGAGAAAATCATATATCTATAATTTTTTTTTTTTTTTTTTGGGATAAACATAAACAGATATCTTGGTGCAGATTTTGATGTTCAGTCACCATTAGAAAATTTACTTTTGTATTTGTTTGTTGTTTTTTCTTTGTGTGGTGCAGGAAGTGGAACAAGAACTGAATACATGGGAAGGTTGTGGGTTACATCTTTCTTTAAACGAAATCTTTATAGCTTTGCAGGCAGTGACAGTTTTACCTGATTCAATGGCAATCTCAGCCAGGTAAAAAATTTGATCTTTTAAACATTTATAATAAATCAATTAAGGAGCATACAGTTAATGAAGTAATGAACATATTAGGAAAAAAATGGCGATTTGGATTTCGCTGCAATAGTTCTAGCTCAGGCTTGATGTGTGTTGGGTAAGAAAACTCTTATTCTAAGAATTAACCATATGTCGAGTATGTACGATGTTCTATTGCTGACCTTTTTTTTTAGAAATACTTATGACGTCTTGCGTTTATTATTTATACAACAAATTTTGGTTGAAAACCTTTTTTTGTAGATTACCTGGAGGATGTATTTGAGAATTTCAAAAATGCTAAAACTGTCTCGCACAGTACATACATAGATTTATGCGTCCAGTTCTTTCTAATTATTTTTTGTTTCTTACCATTTCATATAATATAACATGTCGAATACCTTACGTGTACGTTGACTTGGACAACTTTTGTGATGCGTTGATCTCCATTAAACAAGACCACAACTACTCATGGCTGATAAGTGAACAAAACCACACTCTTGAGAATATGCAGCTTACCCTGCTCCATGGCTCTATCTTTTATGAATAATTTGTGATGAGTCATTGGTCTATCTTTTTCTCGGTGGAGAAGAACACCATGACACCTGCGATGGAACCCTTAGCAGTTTGTTTGCAGTTGTCCAAATAATATCATTTTTATTTTTGGAACCCTTAGCAGTTTGTTTACAGTTGTTCAAATAATATCATTTTTACTAAAATAGACTATTGGATGCATGATTTATTAAAATTTGTTCCTTATGATGCAAATTTTGTAATGGTTAGTGGGGTTTAATACTTTTGTGTTTACTAAAATAGACAAGGGAAAACTAATATAGTTTATGTTTATTTCTGTCAAATGTACAATATTTTTCCCCTCGGTTCTGTAAAAGGCCCCAAATCGAATTCGTGGCTGTTATTGATTTGGGGCCTTCGATTCTACAAGTGCTTTTCTCTATTTCACCATAAATGATTCAAAATTAAAATAGGTCGATTTGAATTCGATTCATTCAAGCATTAGAAAATAAATTCAGTTGTTTAGTTATTCAAGATTAATAAATTCAAATATTTTAGTAAACAAATAATACTAAGTCAATAAAAAAAATATTTTTCCCGCTCAATATTTTTCCGTTCTTTCTTATATTCTCATTGCAGCTAACAGTTTGCAATTTTAGAGAAAAATATCAAATCTTTCTTTTGCTACATATATACAACTGCATCTTTTAGCCCGAATGGTTACGAAAGCACTAACATGGAGCCAAAATCAATCGTAGATCGAAGATGGCGAAGAGCTGTATTCAAAATCTTTCTTTTGCTACATATATACAACTGCATCTTTTAGCCCAAATGGTTACGAAAGCACTAACATGGAGCCAAAATCAATCGTAGATCGAAGATGGTGAAGAGCTGTATTCAAAATCAGTGGCTCTGCAGTTCCATCCCATCAACCAAAGGATAAACCCATGAAGTATATATTTCGATAAATAGCTTATCCGACAACAAAAAAATTATCCATGACGAAACAATATTACTACCCATAACAATACTCAAACTATAAACAAATAATTGATCAAATAACATTTACAAAGAACAAACAACGGAAAAAATTATCGCATCCGACCCCCGCAACGTGGGGGTTCCCCACCTAGTTATTATATTAAAGTTTATCATCTTTATACAATATATAAAATGATTAAAGATAATGAAAATCACCATTATAGTTTTAGGCTTTATTCACTACTACAAAAAGGTTCATAAGACCCGCTTCATAGGACCCGGTTGATGAAATAAACGGGTTATATCATGTAAAAACCGGGTTTTATAATGGGAAAGATTATATGACCCGTCTGAAGGTAAGGAACCGGGCCATATGTACTCCTTAAATAACCCGGATTCTAGAGAAACAAACGGGACTTTTAATTTTACAGTAATATGTTCCGGTTTATAGAATACAACCGAGTTTTATGAGTAGGCGCCACAAATTATGAAAGGATTATAGGACCCACTTTCTAACGACCAATTTTTTTGACATATGAGTTATGGAAACATCATAGTTATAGGTCTAATTGTGTATTCAAGCCAATAAAGTTGATAGATATACCGTGAACCTCAAAGCTAATTTCAAATAATAACTAGATGCTCAAACTCGACCTAGCCTTAATTATTTTAGTTAAAACTTGTTAAAGAAATCATTAGTTTCAAGCTTGGATCCATTATGTATTAACAAATGCAAAAATGTACTTTTTCAGAGAGAAGCAAAATAAGAATACTTTTAAAATTTATTTAAAAAAAAAATAATTGAAATAGACTTAAATTCAAAATCATTTAAATGAAAACTACCATGAATATGCACTTTAGCCGATAACATTAACATGTAAATACTAAGAACCCTGAGCCCACAAAATCAACATCAACTTTGTTCTTGAAGTTTCAATTGTTTCTTTTATCAGATCCTAATAATGAAATAAGATAACATGCAAGAAAAATTATGATTGGCTGATTACATCAATAAAAACACCAAAGCTATGCATGATTGTTTAGGCATTACATCTTTTGCTCAAATATGATTAGGGGCATTTGTGTCATTCACACAAAAAACATTAAAACCAACAAGGTCTAGCAAGACTTCAAACTTATCTTTCATTTGTCTAAGAACTCCAACTAGCTTGATGTCTTCTGGTGTTGACTCTTTTTGAAGCTACCAGCAGCAACAAAAATGCAAAAGTATATATTTAAACTCATATACAAAGTATTAAATATAAACAAACAAGCTCTAGAAGATACAACATATGTACTTTGACGATCCATATCTTATTTTGGTGCTTCATTTAATTATTAAACACAGAATATTAACAAGAGTTAAATCTAAGAAATAGTAATGTACTTTCATATATTTGTTTATTATTGTATCATAATTCTATTTTTTTGTATTATAGCATTGTACTATGAAGCATCTTCCCAATTATACCAATGTCATAAGTATACAAATATATTATGTTGCTATATTTAGGTATATTTTTCAAAGAATAATGTTCTAATAGGAAAATAATGGAAGTTCAATGCTAAAAATTGTACTATAAATGACAAGACATAGATATTACAACAACCAAGAGGTATATACTTTCATATGCTTATTATAGCACCTTCCTTTCATTGCATCCAATTGTGACATTGTACTTTGTAGTATCTACCATATTAAAGCAATGACATCCAAAATAAAATATTATTATTGTTAGAATCGGGTATATCTTTCAAACTAATATGTCTATAAAAAATGACAATACAATGACATAATTGGATTAGATTATTCAAAGTACATCTAACAACTTAGTAATGTCAGCTTAAGAAAATAAGTGCTCTTTCACACACAAACACACAACACAAACAGTTATATGTGTTTTATTTTATAAGGAGCATAAGCAAAACAAAGCCATTATGTGCTATAAGTTCAAGATAGATTGGACAAGAAGTGAATATATATACTTTTAAACCATCCAAAGCAGGAGAAGAGCAAACAGCATGAGGAGGGCCAAATGATACCTTGGGGCAGAGGCCTGTTTACAAGGGAGGGGAAATGAAAAACCAGTTAATCTAAATCTTATTTTTTTGCCTTCGTTTCCTAACAGCAAAAGAAACTCAAACTGATGTAATCAAACTTCAAGAATCAAGTCAAGTCAAATCCGTCACGAAATTGTAGCATGGTAGAAATTCAATAATCAAGTAATTCATAACACCACATAAATTCAATAATCAAATGTCCCTAAGCATCACAATTCGTCATTATCAAATTCACTACTCATCATTTATAATGACCCACCCCGAAAAAACTACTTATAAAATTGAATGCAGTTAAAATCAATTATGATTATTTTTCAGCAAAATCTAGGTGTAATCTAAAGTAAGATCATGTAACGCACAATTGCAAAATACATACAGAAAAACGATGAAATTAAGTGCACCTTTGTCAAGTAAACCCAAAAAACAGAGAAATTCATAATTTAACATCAATTTAACAAAATTAAAACATACTTACTTTTATCGCCAATGAGAATGATTTAGAATTTTAACTTTTGAATTTGAATTTCATATGATCAAAATGAAAAACGTGAAATACCTATTATGCAGCCAACCAATATCAGTCTTGCTTTTTCAATAATCCTTCTAAGGAACGCATGGGGCTGCAATTCTTTAACTCTTTTTGGCAGAGATGAGAATTTGATAGGGTTTAACCTGTTCGATTTACATTTTCTTGGTATAAGACTATTTTTTTATATATCTAAGTTTTTTGTGGGAGGATAAGGTAAAATCAAAACACAAGTGAAATAGGCAAGGATTTACGTGCGTATATGTATACTCTGAGTCGGAGGGAATGCAAATTTCATTGGCGGGATCGGCGGGAAGAAGAAATTAGTTTTGGAGGGAAAAGTAATATTGGTTAATTTGTTACATGTATTCAATAAAATAAGTTTTGTGTATTTAATAATTATATTATTCATCAAATATGTGATGATATTTTGTACACTCTTTTGAGTCTTTAACTTTTATATTGTTTTTTTATTTTTTTTCTTTTGATATATCACATGACTTTTTGTTGAAACTTATTGAATCATAAAAACAAATTAATTGAAAATAATAAGGATCAGTAATCGGTTGTCTATAATTTATAAGGATTAAGGACATTTAGGAAGATGTTACATATCATATAAAAATGTGACAGATTAAATTGAGAGTGGACATTAGAGTTTTGTGTGACAAAAATGTCTCTTTAGAGGTTAAAGGAAATTTTGATAGGGTGGTTGTAAGATGAGTTATATTGTATAGATTTGAATGTCAGCCAATTAAGAAGAAGCATGAAAGGAAGATGTGTGTCACATAAATAAAAACGCTACAGTGGATATGTGGTATAACCCCGTTGGGTTGGTTTCCGAACTCAACAATCATAAACTCGTTATGATGGTGGACAAAATACATTGTTAGAGGAGGAGAATTCACCCGCTATGGAACTATATAAATAGGGTGGTGTTAGACTTAAAGGATTTGGGTCTTTCCGAGGACAAGGTCGGTGTGGAGGTATAAGTGATGGGTTTTCTAGGTTATAAAATTACATATGAGCGGAAAAAAACACTTAACCCTTAATTTCACATGCAACCTAGATTGGATCTATGTTTTCTCTATTGATAGCAATAAACAATGAATATCAAGAAACCCTATATGGAGTCTATAAAAATCGAAATCTACATATAGTTAGGGTTTACATACCTTTTGATTATTATAGAAAATAATCAAATCAAAATCCTCTTAGAGTTCCTTGGAAAGCAAGCACCAAGAAGTTGAATGCCTCTAATAGCATGTACCCGAAACCCAAATACCCAAACTACTCATAGGTCAACCTTGGTCAAAAGTTCAAAGTCAACAAACTAGCTGAGTCAACCCGACCAAGTACGTTGGACGTTCCCAACTGACCGCGAGGCGTACTCCCCTTGACCAAAAAGTTGGGGCTTGACCGCGTACACGCAACATACCATTTGGTACGCCCAACGTACGCACATGATCACCTCCACTTCTTATTAAGAGCTTAATACTTCAAGACCTTACGTCAAAATCCAGATCTAAGACAAAAATAACATTACAAGTCCTATAGTTTCCAACTTCATGACTTTGTATGGCTAAAAGTTGTAACATCCCGACTCCCAGGTATACTATTTATTTATTTATTTATGGGTTAATTGAGCAACTCGACGAGTTGGATGCCCCAACTTATCGAGTAGAGGCGGATTGGCAACGTGGGTTTTATGACCAACTCGACGACTCGGAGGGACCAACTCGACGAGTTGGCGCTGTGAGAGGAAACCCTAAATCTCTGGGGTTTGGTCCTATTTAAAGGACCTTAAGCCCTCATTTCCACCTCACCAGCCACCTTACTCCCCTGCATGAAACCCTAATCGTGCATATTGATCTAAGAGAGAAATGTTGGGTTATGAGCACTACATCAGTCCTATGGTGTACATGCAAACCCTAAAGCTTTAGATCTAGTTTGTCTAATGAACATGCAATAATCATCCAAAGCTCATAAACCCTAGATCTAGCATATAATATTTGATATTATCATAATAAAAGGGTTTAGATCTTACCTTGATTGTTATGTAGCAATAACAATCTCAATTCCTCTTGATCTTGACCTTTGAAAGCTTAGTGCCTCAAATGTTGCAACTCTAATGGAGTCACAAACACCATGAGCAACAATATGAACAAAGAGAAGTAGGAGAAGGCACAAAAACGTCCAAGAACCCTTAGGGAACACTTAGCCACGTTTTTGGGAGCCTTAGGGGTCTTTATATACTTGTGAGGGTTGCTAGGGTTTCAGGTGAAACCGTAATTGTCTGCTTAGGCCTTAAGCAACCCATGGAGTTCCCCTAGAAAGCCCTTGGACAAAAATCATATGGGCTTCCCATAGATTTCGTCCAATGCCCTTTCCATTAGGAATCCATAGTCCAATTGCAACTATCATATAATTGCAATATCATTCCCCTTTATTTAGTTAATCTCTTTTAGCCACAAAATTAATTCTTATTAAATTTTGACTAATATTAATTAAACAATATGATTTCTCTTTTAATATATTATTCATATAATATATTAATAAATCATAATTAATCCTCTTTCTCCTTAATTCATCCTATCAGTTGCTATGGTGAAGGCAACCTAAAAGGACCATGCTCATAATCAGGTCAAGTACATACCAAAATAGTTATGGGCTTAGACACCTAATCCAACAAGAAAGAGAGCTAATCTTTGGGCATTTTAGTACACTTTTGAAAGAGAAGATAAGAGTATCAAAGCAAGGAACGAGAAGGGACTGTTGGATCTGGTGTTATTTCATCTATAGCTTCTGTTGAAGGTAAAAAGTCTCCACCTTGCTCATTAGTTTGATTAGATCTCATTTTATGGAGTTTTAGGGCTTATTCCATCTTTCCTTGAGGCTTTGAGTGTGTTGAGCTTACCAAGAGATTGAGACTTCAGATCTGGAGCTTGTGACGTCCCTAGAGTCCAAAGGTCCCAACTTTATCCAGCTAATAGAAGAGCTTTTATGTAACATCCCAAAATTCAAGACGAAAAATTTCATTTTTAATTTAATAATTCATAAAACCAATAATATAAAAACATCCATAAAACATCCCATGTCAAAACCGAAGTGTCAATGATCTAAACATGTTATCATAAAACAATATCAGAGTGCAATCCCAAAGATCTCATGTGCGGAAAATATAGTGTGATGCTAAAATGCTTAATACCAACAAACCCTAACTTCTTAATCCATTTGATAATTGTGGTTTTTGGAATGTGATATTGATAATTATGTGGTTTTTAAAATGAAAAATTTGTTTGAAAATTTATGGTGTTACAAAAGTGCTTAATACCAACAAACCCTAACTTCTTAATCCATTAGGACGTCCTAGCACATGCTAACAAGATCTAATGAATTACAAGCCATGATCATAACTTTATACCACTTGGAGGTTGCTAGGTAGATGAAGATTCCGTGAGGGACGATTTCAATTCCTAAGAAGTAGGAGAGAGTACCGAGGTCTTTGATTACGAAGGTTGCACTAAGTTGTTGATGTTGGATTAGGTGTCTAAGCCCATAACTATAATTGGTATGTTCGACTAGGGTTTATAGTTTTTGCGTTCAATGCTTGTATGTCTAATAAAGAAAACATATATCTATCAATTAGGGTTGCATGCACACATATGATTGTTTGATATGCTCAAAACCCATCAGTTGCATGAATTTTTCAATGACATCATTGTTGTTTCTAGTAATGATGATGTCATCAACATAGATCAACATGTAAAGGGTAGTACCAGCAAAAGAGTAAGGTGGTGTTTGTTTTTTGTCTGCAGATCTGCGTGACCTCTTCTGTCTGCGCCGCGCAGACATTAGCCTTCGCAGACTGTTTGTTTTCTTGAAGACTGCAGACCTAAAAATGTCTGCGCGCCCTCTTCTTGGCGCAGATGTGGACCAGAGTCTTCTAACATCTTCAGACATCTTCTAGCTTAAAAAAACACATATATCTTCATTTTTTTTAAGTTTTTTTTTTAATTTATATTTTTTCCAACTTTATTAATGATAAACAATTTGAAAAAAAAAATTACAAAACTTAAAAAAAAAAAAGTTCGACGATACAAATATGATATTTTTGACAAATTTATAAATAAATATTTATTACAATAATAGTCGTTGAAGTTGTTTATATAAATATGAAAAAAATCATAATATATTCTTATATTTTTTTGCCAAATTTTGTAAAACATTATTTAATACAGTATCGTCAATTTTCGAGAAAATATTAATGGTACGTTTTTAATGGATTTAATTGAAAAAACAAAGTTTATTTCCATCCATTTATGTATCAAATTCTTTGATCCCTAATTATAATGTTTAGTTATAACTTTGCAACCAAAGTTGTTGGTTTTTATCAAATATATACGTTAATTCATACCATTTTTATTTTTATTTTTTATACAATAATAGATAAAAGTTGATCTAGATTTGTTAATTATTTATAACAAAGTCATAAAAATATTAAAAAATCACTTTGAAGTTTAAAAAAAATCAGTTTATTTAGATTTCAGTTTATTTAAGTAGCCTGCAGATGTTAAAAAAACAAACAGTCTTCTTTTTTCAGACTGCAGACGTTTGGTCCACCTCTTCTACTGCAGAGGTCTACAGATGTGGTCCGCAGACTGCAGACATTTTGTATCAGAAAAAACAAACAACACCTAAATGATTAGAGAGGAACTGGTTTGGAGCCCTGGAAACTGATAGTTTGTAAGAACCGATTGAGATGCTGGAACCAGGACCTTGGGGCTGTTTAAGATCGTAGATGGATTTGTGAAGTATACATACATGATCAGGATGTTGTGGATCAACGAACCCAGGTGGTTATTTTATGTAGACAATTTCGTTGAGTATGCCATGTAAGAAAGCATTATGGGCGTCAAGTTGTCATAATGGCCATTTTTGTGTAATGGCAAGAGAAAGCACGACCCGAATTGTTGTTGACTTGTCCATCATGCTGAAAGTTTCGTGAAAGTCAATGCCGGTTGCTGACGAAAGCCTTTGGCTACAAATCTTACTTTGTAGCGTGTGATAGCATCGTCTTTATCACGCTTTAACCTGTAAACCTACTTACAATCAATAATGGTTGATGGATCGCAATGTAGGAATTGTGATGGCAAGTGGCCAATGCCACATCGATTGTAGGTACCAAAAACTGTATTTTTGGGTTGAGGCCCAACTAAATGGGCGAGTACTGTCAACTCGTTCATGATTGTAGTTGCCTCGGTAAGAGTCTCTTCGACCTCTATTTCCACAGTTGTAGTTTTAACTTTGTTTGGAGCCATAGAAAGCATGGGAGACAACAGGTGGTGCGGTAGGGGATGTGGTCGGCTATATTTGAAGGTCGAGAGCAACAAGTTGAAAGGAAATGAAAGATAGCAAGTCGTTGTAGGGTTTTAAAGTTTCTTGGATGGTATGGAAGGCGTGAACCACTAGTTGGTGAGACTTTGCAATCATAAAGTTAAAGTCATTAAATGTAAATAAGTAATTATTTGAATCAGTGTCAATTACACATTGGTTTAAGGGATAATTATACTAAGTTAAAGAGACAATTACTTGGAAAATTACTAAAACCGATCCTACACTTAGAACAAGTGATTCATCCTTCAAAACAGCGTATTATGTGCAGTTATTCTTCTATCCTTATAGTTTCCTCCCTAACTTGCCAGGTTTTGAATTTTGGCTACCAAAAGAGAAGAAATAAGTGTCATCTCGAAGCATCATAATATTGCAGTGCGACTATAAGATATATATATATATATATATATATATATATATATATATATATATATATATATATAGAGAGAGAGAGAGAGAGAGATTATGTTGGGTCTTAAACATCCAAGATAGAAAAAAAACTCGGATCTACAAATTGCATAATAAGAGGTATATTCGATCAATGTTTTTCTTATTATTTTTTGTTGCTAAAAGTTTCTAGAGCTAGATCGTTGATGTGTTATGATGATCTATTTTGCTTCCCTTGCGATATTTGTGATCAATCATCATAACCTAACATGGTGACCTACTGGGAAAATTTTGTGTCGGGTTCCCAAAACGGACACCCTTGTGATATGTTGTTTCTGTCAACATTTTCAACTTAGTAACTATATATATTAGGCTTTTAAGTATTATTTTATCACTATTTAGCTCTTTACGTTTACTTCCTTTATTTAGAGTAAGGTTAAATTTGCTCGAAATTTCTAGCATCCGAAACTGGATGTTACAAAATCAAAGGGTGATACAATTTGCTGGCAGAGGGTAGGGTTGTATGGTAGGGGGAGAGTGAGTGACAACAATGTGTAGTTTCAATGGTAACAAAAGAGGAGAAATGTAGGAGGGTTCGAGAATGAGAGGAGGAAAGGAGATGGTGGGTAAAAGTACTTACAACAAAAAGGGGCAGCATGGTTGCATGACAACGCGCGGTAGAGCTTACCGACATGAATATTAAGAGAGATGGAGATAATCGACTTCTTAAAACCAAGAGGGGTGGGGTGGGTGAGTGTTTGTAGGTTTTGTTTATGTTTCTTAGTTATAAAACTATACTAATAAATACAAAAAAATAAAAATATTAAATTAGTAAGGTATAATAGCAATTTTAAGTTTTACATAAATCACAAAAATTATATTTTAGACTACTAGTGTTTTTTTTACGGAATTAAAAAAATAAGAAACCACAGAGCATCTTTAGTCTTTTCCTTTTTCTTAATATTTCACTTTTAAATGTTAAAAAAAAAAAAGAATTAAACATTAATTCAACCACTAATAAAGTTATATTTTTATTAATTGCATGAATTCCCATTATAGGAAAAGAATTACGACATTAATTCCAGCACCAGTTTGGGGGAGTATACGAGACATCATCAAATCCACAACCCGACCAATTTTCGTGAATTATTTGGAAAAATAGCGCCATTTCCTTATCGTCCCTTCACACCTTTAATTTATCTCCCACAGAAAAAACAACGAGTAAGCCGTAGTCACCATCTTCTCTCCTCCTTAAGACCATCACCGGAGAAAAAGTGCTAAACCACTGCAATGCCGCCTCTTGTCCTCTGTTGCATTACTTCTGGCGTAAGTTTAACCCTTTTATCTTTAATCTTCATGGCTAAACTTCAGTCTTTAGTCTCTTGTGCTGATCATCACTCTGGTTCTTTTTTGCCATTTTTATTGTTAGTTGCTCTATGTTTGCAATTGTATGAGTTAATAGTCGCTTCAAAATTGCAAATTGTTTTTAATGGGTTTAATCTTTGTCGACATTGCAGACAACTTAGGGTTCCTTCTGCAATAAGTTTCATGCTCACAACTAGGCCTGTAATAGATACACAATGTGTTTTAAAATCTCTCAAAATTATTTATTCACAATACGATTCCAAAGGAATTAAACCAAAAAACCCATTACTTTATTTTTTCTTGTGTATATGCAACTTTTATGGTGTTCTTAAAATATAATTTTTTCTCAAGTGGTATTTTGTTTCTTATTTATTCTTACAATTGTACAAATTGCTTTAATATAGTTTATTTGGGTTTGATTTCTTTTTCTAATCAATGCAACTGTAAGTATTACCAAAAAAAAAAAACAGAAAATGCAATATGTTTATAGGTGCCTCCCCCTTTTGAATTGGTGTCTTCTTATGAGGATATGAATGAACAATACATCTCAACAAGTGAAAACTTATAAGAAAAACCCTTGTATTCCTGATTAGTTATTTCTATTTTAAATACATAGGAGTCCCGAGTCAGATGGAAATAACGCTGTGAGAAACATCATTTATGGTCTTGGAGGAAAAAGTATCAATATTATAAGGTGATTGATTAAAGACTTTGTTTTACTCATGATTGAATATTTGTTTATGGTTGCCTACTTTTATTTTCCATATTAATAAGCTCATGACAATATTTTTCCACAGAATATGGTTAAAGAACGCGGACCAGTGTAGCATCCCACTTCCACTTTCTGTGGTATGTTTTCTATTATGCTTTACAATATCGGTGTTTTTTTTGGACAATGTTCTTAGTAAATAGGCTCTATCTATTGTTTCTTACATACAATCATCTGACAAGGTTGTCCACTAGTCCTTTCAGGAAAGAACTAGGTTGATATATTGGATGGCTTTTATCAGGCTTCCATTTCCAGTCCTGTCTAGTGTAGCATCCTACTTCCATTTATTGTGGTTTACTTTTTAATGTATTATCTGGTTTAACTTTTGTTTCTCAATTTACTTATTAGCATCCTACTTATATTTATGTCCAATATTGGTTTTTTTTTTTTTCTGATTTATCTGTTGGTTTAGCTGTTTGATATTGCTTTCTTCTCCCAATTCCTATGCAGTAGAAAGTAATTTCCAATGTTTGTTTAGGTTTTCATTTTTTTCTCAAATTTTTTCATTTCTATTGATATAACATCCTACTTATGTTTTGTGCCCCATAAGTGAATGTAGACATGGAGTCTAATACACCTCATGGTGACTATTTTTGTTGCAGGAGTTGACGAAAGGCTGTGCAGAAAGTTGGTAGATGGAATTTTGAAAAGGGACTAGAATGACACGAGAAGACTTAGGCTGCTAACATTTACTATGAGTGTCGAAAAATTGTAAGAATCGAATTGGTCCTTTTGCTTTTGTGATCACGGATATTATGTTGAATATGACAAACAGTTGGGGAGTGATGTACATGTACCCATGATTATCATGTTCTAACACTAAGGGACTAAAGGTTATGATATTGTATGTATTTTTGATATTTTTTTTTGGGTAAAAGCTCATTTTCATTCACAGTTTGCTTAAATATGCTCTGTTTTCTCTTGGTAGGTGTTGATAAGCTTGATGGACATTTATCAACAAGAAGCATATGAGTCTTTGGGTGCACATCTAGTTTGATCCGCTCTTATATATTGGGGTGATTCAAGTGAGCAACATGAACAAATTGATGATTGTGGGAAGTGGGGTGTGGCAATGAGATTGGTGTCAAATTCCTTCAACTAGGGTACATATGTGAACATGTTGTTAAGGTTGGATATTAGTGTTAGTGGATGTAAATATGTAAAAATTCATTAGAAATTAATAAAATGATTTCTTTATTTGGTTATATTAAGTGCAAAAATTGAAATGTAACAATTTTAACATTAACCGTCTTGGTATTGGGTTTATAGATATGACAGAAAAAATGTAAAACAATCATTAAAAAGACCTGATTGCATATAACAGAACTGGACTATAAAATCAACAAGATCTGCCTCTGACTTGCATGATAGATCCCGGTTGTATGCATGTGGACCGGGCTATATAGTCATATAAAACACCTTGTCATTCCAGAAAAAAAAACCCGGTTTTATATCAGAAAACCGGGTTGTATTAGCTTAATAAGTCCCGGTTCTTTATAGTGTTTAACCGGTTGCAAACCGGGTTCTTTATAGTATTTAACCGGGTCCTTTTAGCCTTTTTGTAGTAGTGATTTTTCAATGTTTTCCACAAATTAATAGTCGATAAATGAAAAGGAACTAAAATAGCCATAATTTTCACATTCTATTATCTGCCAAACTTGACGTGGCATTCGATATTTCTTTTTGCAAAACAACGCCGTTTTTGCTTTAGTTAACTATAAAATTTACACTAGTATAAAAATCACCTATGACCACACTTTTGCCAAACACGCCACACTTTTAATTAAAAATGTGTCTAAAGGTTCTTGCTAAAATCTTGCTATTGTTTTAGCCACATTTTAAGTTGAATTTCATGACCATTTGAAAGATAGTTGAAACCTTTAGTCATTCTTAAACATAACAAATGTGACACTTATTAGCCACACTCCAACAGTGCGGCCAAATGTCACCATTTGCCACGGGTTTTTTTAGATATATGGAAAACATTTGTCATGGTTTTATAAGAAGAGATAGATTAATATATGATCACATAAGATAATTGTTCATGTGTGCATCATGGAGCGGATTTGACTAGTTAATCTAATTTAGCTAAAAGGTAATATATTGTCACATTAATTATTTGTGTGTCCATAGGGTATCATTAATTACACACTGAGTAAGAGCAACAAACAACTAATAATAAGTATTTATGGTTACGTTTCAATTTTTTATGTGTAAAAATGAATACTTGTCATCATAAAAGAAAAAATATATAAGTATAAGTATTTTATAGTCACATTTTAATTTTTTATGTGTGGCTAAAAGGTAAATCATGTTCATGAACAAAGAAATACATGTGACTATAAGTATTTTATTGTTACATTTTTGGTTTTGGTGTATGTCTAAAACTAAAAACATAGTCATCATAAAAGAAATAAAATATGATTGTAAGTATCTAATAGTCCCTAATTAATTTACTATGTGTGAAAAAAAGAGAGTAAATTACACGAATGGTCCCTATGGTTTGTGGTAATTTGCATGTTTGGTCCTTAACTTATTTTTTTAACTCGGAAGGTCCCTACAGTTTGTTTTTGTTGCGTGCTTGGTCCCTGTCTTACCTAAAAAGACTATTTTGCCCTTGATTTTTTAATTTATTTAAATAAAACACTCCCAACCCCATTTCCACCTCAGCTTACCTACCTCACTTTATTTAAATAAATTAAAAAATCAAGGTCAAAATAGTCTTTTTAGGTAAGATAGAAACCAAACTCGCAACAAAAACAAACTGTAGGGACCTTCCGATTTAAACAAATAAGTTAGAGACCAAACGTGCATTTTACCACAAACCATAAGGACCATTCGTGTAATTTACTCAAAAATTTATGATTAAATATAAAACATGTGACTTTGAGTATTTTATTACTATTTTTAAGAAAACATAGTCATGATGTAATTTTTTATTTGTATTTAATAGGAAAGAATAGTCAAGAAAAAAAATACAGAATTGTATTATTTTTTTTGACATTTATTCATTTCATGTACATCTAAAGTAAAAATATTAATAATAATTGAACAAAAATGTGACCTTTAATATTCTATGGCCACGATAAGGGGAAAAAACAAAAATTATAAGTATTATATGGTTACGGTTTGATGAAAAAACTTTGAACTACAAATGCTTTATGGTTACGGTTTAAATTTTTATATGACTAAAAATAAACATTTGTCGTGATACAAAAAAACATGATTATTAGTATTTCATGGTCACAGTTTATTTCTTATACGGGTCGAAAATAAAGAATTTTATTGATACAATCTCATTAAGTCTCTAATATGATTCTCTTAGGTCAACGATTTTATGCTATATTAGTCCTTAATACCATTCAATCTATAATATGTTTTCTAGACAAATTTTCAATCTTAAAGACCAAATTTTAGTACTAATAATCATTTTATGCAATATTTGAGTTCCCAAATAGTTTTTATAGCTACTAATATAATGTTACTCATAAAATAAAACAAGAAAAAACTTAGATAATAGTCATGACATTGTCATTTCTAAACTTTAAAACAATAAACAATAAAAGAATAATAAACAAACCACTAATAACTAAACCGAAAAAATAACAAAAATGAATGGTTGTTCACTATGATTTCATTTCCAAGAGAAGTGTTATATCATCATGTGTATGCTCTCCATCTTTATCAAGTTGGCGTACTATGCTTTCAAAATCAAGGAACTTCGAGATCATAAATGATGAGTTTTTTTCCAAACTCTCCATACTTTGTTTGAGTTTCTTCTTGTTCTGTCATGCTATTCCTCAAGTGTATCTAACAACTCGAATTTTTCCAAATTAATAACTATAAAAGCCACCCCTTTGTTTTTCTCCTTAAAGGAACACATAGAAAAAAAAACAATACAAATGTTAGTAGTGTCCGGACCTAGAAATTTAAAAGAGAGGGAAATTTTACAAAATATAATCTTTTTTAGGAGACATTAAAATCATAAATTTACAATTTTATACTAAATCTTTTCGATTTACTAGCAACAAAAGTGGAGGGTCGCTTGCTAGCACACCTCAACGTCTGTCATGTTCATATAAATAATAAAATATATTATAAATAAGAGAATTGACTAACAAATAGTTGTATAAAAATACAAACCAAGAAGTGAATCTGGATGGACCTTTAAGTTGAGGTAACTCATCCAATTAAAGTCATAACAAAAATCAATGAGGATCATCAACACATGCGTACACATATTCATACGTGATGTATGTGCTTCTAAATAGCTTCCAACTCCATACCAAAAGGTCTACTTCATGGACAGTAGCCTCTACAATGAAAGGTAATAGTTAACAATCATATAGATAGGAAACACTTTATCAACACTAATAAAGAGTGACTTCTAAAGTGAAACATATTAGTCTTAAATACTTTTTAACCACAACATAAAGGGTAAACCTTGCGCAGCTTCTTGATCAAAGTGATCAACTTCTTGACGCCTCTCTGAAACATGGGACTACACACAAACCTAAAACCAAAAAGAAAAATAAAAATATGATCTTATATAAACAAGAAAGTAATATTTAGGCATACAACCTGAAGAATGTATGTGTCATTCAAAGAGAAACAATGAATAACTTTCCCCTTTAATGCAACCAACCTCTATACACTATAACAATTATCATATTTGACATTGAAAGTCCAAAATATTCAAATCGTAAGTGAAAAAGATATACGAGAATCAAACGAGCTTTTTCATTTTTCTCATTGTTTTGAGTCTAATAGATATCAAGAACTTTTGGATATGGTCAAAACACAACCAGAATCTATCATATATTTTAGCCTCACAAGTCACAATTTAAGCATCACAAATTCACAAATTTCAGCCTCACACGTCATGAATTTCAGCATCCCAATTATGGATATTCTCCAAATACAACCTGAACTATTGACTAATAACATGAAAACACAACTAGAAGCCTAATAGGAAAGAAATAAGAACGTGTAGCTAATGCAATGGTACCTGGTGCCGCTACTATGGTGGAGCTTCATCACTGTAAAGGTGGTACCTGGTGTCGCTATTATGGTGGAGCTTCATCACTGTAAAGGTGGGCACTAGGTGGTACCTGGTGCCGCTACTATGGTGGAGCTTCATCACTGTAAAGGTGGGACTACGCCACTGTAATTGGGGGCATGTGCCACTGTAATGTGGGGCTGTGGTGGTGTCGTGGTGTAGAAGCGGGAAGAGAAAGGGGGTTTGCTAATGGCTGCATGAAAAGGGAGGAACCGAGGACGCAAGGAGACAATTATTGAATTGTCATGTCGTGAATACGATGTCTTAATAATCGAATATGCACGAATCGATTGCAATCTATAGCTCCAATCCAATTTAGAACAGTCTTATGGTTCTTGATGGAGAGGATGTGACAAAGGGAGGAGGAGGGGAAAAAGGGCATCAGGCAAGGGTGAGGGTGAAGAGCATCATGTGGGGGTGAGTACGAGCGGCGTCAAGGTGAGGAAGGTGGTGTCGGCCATCAGTCGTCGGAAAGGGGTACAAGGGCATAGGAGGTAATAGATGGATTCGATATTAACAGACATGCAGGTTGCAATACGCCGAGAAGTGGTGATAGGAGGTTGTATGATGGAGATGCCGGCGACGAGTTGTGTTGTGTGTGGAGAGGCCGGCGAATTGATCACATTGTTATCGCTAATTTTTAGGTGGCAAATAATATTAGGGCTTCTGAATTATGCCGGGCAACTTAAAATAAGATTTTAAAGGGAAGGTGAAAATAGTTTAGAAAAATTTTAAACTGAAGTTGGGAGTAAATTTATGTGAAAAAAAACCCATTGATATATATATATATATATATATATATATATATATATATATATATATATATATATATATATATATATATATATATATATATATATATATATATATATAATATCAACTTAGACCGTTGGGTCTTGCTGTTGGATCTGGATCGGAGATATAGAGGTGGTGCCACAAGTGAGATTTCGGTGAGGCTTCGAGCTGCGATCGCAACAAAGTCATAAGAACTGCCGCAGAGAATGGGCCCCGGGAGTAGGCTCCGACGATCAAGTCAAATCGGTGTGTGAGATAAGTAGTTTCTCATGATCGGAGAGAAACACCATGGTCAGGGAAAATGTATGGACATGGTGGTTGATGGTTGAGGTTGGGAGTCTCAAAGCTACTTCCTCAAGGAGAATGAAGCATTCTAGTAATAGGGAATTTGGCCCAACCAACCAATGGTTAGGCTGAGCAGTCAGAAAATGTTGTCAGGTAGATCCATCAGGCAGTACCGTCTTGTCGGCTTGCTGGTGCACTGGCTCGTCGGTAGTCATGTTTAGCAAATAGACCTAACATCAATATATATATATATATATATATATATATATATATATATATATATATATTGTGCACATATACTTGTAATCATACTAATCATGTTGTAACTAATTTGTAATTTTACAATCAAAACTAATTTATACGTGAATTAGTTTTAATTAGATTTTAATTTAAAAAATTTAAGTCTTTAAGATACAAATTTCTCGAAGCCATACATGTAGAACACATGTCTTGTACGTATCGTGTTAGTCAAGTCATGGGTCAAATT
The DNA here is from genome assembly GCF_052849685.1 of Lactuca virosa. Taxonomy (NCBI): domain Eukaryota; kingdom Viridiplantae; phylum Streptophyta; class Magnoliopsida; order Asterales; family Asteraceae; genus Lactuca; species Lactuca virosa. The sequence continues at coordinate 326,497,172 of NC_136429.1, forward strand.
GCCAAGTCTATTGTGATGACCACCCTTTGGTTCGAATGCTACTCCATCCAATTGTGTGTTCTGGATTTGTTCTATGTGACCACATAAGATGGTTGTTTCAACTGATGAAACTGTAACATCTCAAAAATCACAACCAATTTAAACTATTCAAATTAACTCATTTAGTAATAAAAGTGTTTACAAAATCATTGTTTCCAAAACATAATTCAAAACAAATTTTCCCAAGATCAACAACATAAATTTAGGTTGTGTACGGTCAAGCCTTCGCCTTCCCACGATCATCGGAAGTACCTGAAACCATAACCAAAAGCTGTAAGCCAAGACTTAGTGAGTTTCCCCCAAAGTACAACCATACAAAATACATAACATTAACGAACAAACATGTTGGGTCCAATCAGTCATCGAACTGGAATACCCCGGGCTCCACAGCCATCGGCCTGAATTACCCCTAACCCAATCAGTCATCGGACTAGAATGCCAATATACAACGGATCCACTCAGTCATCAGACTGGAATACCCGCGGGCCTCAGTACGCTAATCAACCATTTGAGCTTAGAGAGAGTAAAAGAGCTAATATTTGAGTGTTTTGGTGAATCATTGGAAGAGAAGAAGTGAGATTCAAGCAAGGAACAATGAAAGGCAGTGAGATCCAATATTCATTCACTTGGAGCTTCTGTTGGAAGGTAAAAGTCATCACCTTACTCATCATGTTGTTTAGATCTTGTTAATGAGGAACTTTTTGGGCTTTTTCCATATTTCCTTGAGATTTGGTATGGCTTGTGCTTGCCAAGGATTGAGACATCAGATATGGACTTTGTGAGGTCCATAGAGTCGAAAGATCCCAGCTTTTTCTAGCCATGAAAGAGTTATTGTGCTTAAACACCTTAGTTAGAGCTTGTATTGGCATTATGGAGCAAATATGCCACGCATGAACGTAAAGATCAAAGCTTTACGTGACATTTAAACCTTGGGAGGCTAGATATGGAGTTTGGAGGGGTAGATCTTCCTTAAAACGTCTGAATGAGAATTTGATTTAAGGGACTCGACGAGTTAAAAATCTGACTCGACGAGTCGGCTAGGGTTTTCCCCGATGAGTTTGGACATGGGTAACTCGGCGAGTTGACGGGACAACTCGACGAGTTAAGTTGGGTTTTCGCGATGATCTGAAGGAACAAGGGGGACTTGGCGAGTCACATAGATGCACTCGGCGAGTCAGGTCAACATGGACAGTTGACTCGAGTGTTGGCTTCTGTTTACTTTAAGGTTTGGTCAAGGCAGGGATTGTGGGGACCATGGAGGGGTAAAATGGTCTTTTACTCATTCCAAGAGTTTGAGAGAGAGAATAACCTAGTTTATTTCGAGTAGTGATTTAAGTGTTAATTAGAGATTATTATCTTATGTGTTAGGCGGCGGCTAGTTCGAGATTCTTGTACGAGATTATTACTTGCTTGCTTACGAGGTGAGTCTTCTCACTATACTTTACCTAGAGTGGTAATCTTTGTGTGACCGGAGGGTATTATGTGTTATATTGAGTATTGTGATATCCTGCACTATGTCATTGTGATTGTGCTGTGTATTATTCTGAGCTTACCGAGTTAGGACCGGAGGGTCCATCCGAGTTGTGGGACTGGAGGGTCCCACTGAGACACATTGACCGACGGGTCTTATTAGAGTATAGCCATGAGAGGGTAATGAGATATGTGTGGTATTTTGGGGAACTCACTAAGCTTCTTGCTTACCGTGTTATGTGTTATGTGTTTCAGGTACCTCTCAGGATCACGGGAAGGCACCGGCTTGATTGTACACACCGATGCGAGATTATGTGGATAATTCTTGGATGGTGACATTTTTATGTGGATTTTGTTGACACTTGAGACAATTATGTTTTGAGATATATTATGAGTTTTTGTGTGTTTTAAAAATGAAAATTTTGGTTTGAAAATTTACGTTGTTACAAGTTGGTATCAGAACCTTGGTTTGAGGGATTCGGATATATCTGCGGGTGTGTCTGGACTCAAACTGAGGATCTGAGAAAGAAGTTTAAAATAAATAATTTTTTTCTAAAAATGAGAAAGAGTTTCAAGAGAAAAGCGAGTTGGAGCAGTGTGTACAATCAGCCAGAGCCCAAATGGTGATTTCCCAAAATACCCTTACTTATTTATGTTATGAGATATTTATGAGATATTAGTAATGCATGCTAGAGGATAGGCTAACTAATTCATATTTAGGGCTAGAGCTGCCTGATTTGTGATGCCTTAGCCTAGGAGTCATTGCTATCTGTTATGTGCCTTGAGTATGTGCTGAGTGAGAGTATCTAGCAGGATCACTTAGAGAGAGAGAGTTCTGAGTCAAGAGATAATCTAGGAGAGATACCTAGATGAGAAAAATGAGAGATCTACTGAGAGGGTAGTCTGTTATTCGTGAGAGTTAGAGTACTTGTGAACTGGGATCCTAGGAGGGGGACTTGGGGTGACTACAGGTTGGTGTGGAGGGTAGTATTGGACCCGTACTACTGAAAGCACCATATCTATATGAAATCCAAGTAAGAATCCTTAGGATGCTAAGGAACAAGTAGGGATGAGTGATCGACTGTGAGTATGCTCGAGCGAGTCTCTGATGATTTTTGTGTTGTGTTTCAGAGACATCATGGTGGGTACACGCCACAACCCCGAGAGCAGTGGGACTAGTGACGATGAGATTCGCAGGATGATTCACGTGGAGGTGGCCATATCCATTCGGGAGGCGATTCCTGAGATGTTTGGGTCTATGAAGACCACACTGATTGAGACATTTGATGAGCGATACGCTGCTGTTACTGAGGCGACTGCTGCTGCAGCCACCGCAGTTGTCGCCGCTGCCAGGACACAGGGAGGTGACTCGTTGTTGTTTCGGGAGTTTAGCAACACGAAGCCACTAGAGTTTGATGGGACATAGGATCCGATTGCTGCTATGAGATGGATCTCTGATATCGAGGGGTGTTTCTATACGTGTTCATGTCCTGATCATTTGAGGGATCGGTTTGCGCTGAACCAGCTTCGCGCAGGGGCGAAGGACTGGTGGAAGTTTGTAACTACCAGTTTTACTCCTGCAGACCATGCTGCAGTGACGTGGGAGAGGTTCACCCAGTTGTTCCGAGATGAGTATGTTCCCACGGTGGAAAGGGAACGTTTGGCGCAGGAGTTTCTGTCTCTCAAGCAGAAGACAGAGTAAGTGATGGAGATTACGAGGATGTTTCACGAGAAGGCGTTGTTTTGCCTTGAACACGTGTCCACTGAGCAGGCACGAGTGAGCCGGTATCTGAGCATATTGAGGAGGGATATACGAGATTTCGTGGCGAACTCATCGTACAAGGCATTGGATAAGCTTCAGACCAATGCCAGACGGAGGGAGGTTGAGCTAGAGTTACAGACCAGGTAGGAGGAGGAGTCTCGGGGTAGGGATCGAAGACCAGTGCAGTCGCAGCCGACGACGAAGCGGGCTAAGCCCGCTGATACGAGGACTGGGGGCAGAAGGGTCGCACTTGTGGTAAGTGCGGAAAGAGTCACGAGGGATCGTGTCGAGCGGGGATTTGCTACAAATGTGGCAAAGAGGGATTGTTCCGAGATTAGTTTGCTTTCACTGCAACCAGACTGGCCATCGGAAGGTCGAGTTCCCCCATCTTCTTCAGGGATCAGCACAGGAATCTGCACCTGCTGCTTTACGTGCTACGGAGAGTCGGCCAGCGAAGGTCGAGACACCGAGGGTTCGTGGGAGAGCCTTTCAGATGACAGCGGAGGAGGTCCGCGCAGCACCTGACGTCGTGGACGGTACGTTTCCTTTATGTATATTCTTTTGAGATATTTTGTGCTTATATTGTGCTATGTGTAGGTGCTTTTCTTGTGAATTTTGTACCTGCTTTGGTGTTATTTGACTCGGGTGCGAGTCGATCCTTCGTGTCTTTAGCTTTTAGTCGTCACATCAGTATCCGACGTGAGGCGTTCAGTCGACCTCTGAGGGTTTCTATAGCCGACGAGCATGCGGTTTTTGCTACTGATGTGATCAGGGGATGTGTACTAGAGATTTTTTGTGTTGAGTTCCCGATAGACCTGGTACCGATCGCGATGGGTGATGTTTGTGTCATAGTGGGCATGGACTGGTTGAGTCGGTTTAGAGCTGTGATCGACTGTGAGCGTCAGTTAGTGACTATACGAGACCCTAGTGGGGGAGTGATTATGGTGTATGGCGAGGGTACTAGATCTGGATCAGCTTTCTGCTCTACTTCCAGAGCGAGACAGAGTCTACAACAGGGTTGTAAGGGCTTTTTGGCGTATGTGATGGATACGCGGATTGCCACTGAAAGGCCGAGGTTCCGATAGTGTGCAAGTTTCCGGATGTTTTTTCCCGAGGAGTTGCCGAGTGTGCCTCCCGAGAGGCAGGTGGAGTTCCGGATCGATTTGGATCCGGGAGCGACGCCTATTGCCAAGGCACATTGTCGCCTTGCGCCACCAGAGATGCAGGAGTTATCCTCACATTTCCAAGAGCTATTGGGGAAGGGTTTTATCAGACCGAGTAGCTCACCGTGGGGAGCACCATTCCTTTTTGTCAAGAAAAAGGATGGTTCACACCGGATGTGTATTGATTACTGGGAGTTGAACAAGCTGACGGTCAAGAAACGTTATGGGCACTACGAGTTTGTGGTGATGCCTTTCGGGCTCACCAACGCACCGGCGGTGTTCATGGACCTCATTAACCGGGTGTGCAGGCCTATGTTGGATCAATCGGTGATCGTGTTCATCGACGATATTATGGTATATTCGAGATCCAGAGAGCGACACGAGGAGCATCTTAGAAAGATTCTTGGGGTTTTGAGGACGGAGAGGCTTTATGCCAAATTCTCCAAGTCCGATTTCTGGTTACAAGAGGTCTAGTTCCTGGGACACCTTGTTAATCAGAATGGGATATTGGTCGACCCGGCCAAGATTGAGGCAGTTATGAGATGGGAGGTGCCGAGATCCCCGAGCGAGATCAGGAGTTTTTTGGGTTTAGCCGGCTACTATCGGAGATTTATCAGAGATTTCTCCAAGATTTCCGTTCCTCTTACCAGGTTGACCCGGAAGGGTGTTACTTTTACTTGGGGTCCTGAGCAGCAGGCCTCATTTGAGACCCTTCGCCATAAATTATGCGAAGCCCCAGTGTTAGCGCTTTCCGAGGGAGTGGAGGACTTTGTGGTTTATTGTGATGCTTCTATATTCGGGATGGGCGTGGTATATATGCAGAGGGGGCACGTGATAGCATATGTGTCGAGGCAGCTGAAGCCTCATTAAACGAGGTATCCCACCCACAACCTGGAGCTGGGGGGGTGATGTCCGCCCTCAAGATCTGGCACCACTACTTGTATAGGGTCTGGTGTACCATATATACAGACCACAAGAGCCTGAAGTATCTCATGGATCAGCCCAACCTGAATATGAGTCAGAGGAGGTGGTTGGATGTAGTGAAGGACTATGACTGCGAAATATTATATCATCTGGGCAAGGCTAATGTGGTAGCCGACGCCCTGAGCCGTAGAGCAGCGAGTGCTCCGATCTGAGATGTGTGCATGAGGATGACAGTGATGACTCCAGTCTTAGATATCATTCGAGAGGCCCAGGTAGAGGCCGTGAGACTGGAGAACCGCAAGAGGGAGTGGGTGATTGGGCAGGTTTCCGAGTTTGAGACGGAAAGTCGTGGGCTTATGACTTTCCGAAGGCGGATTTGGGTGCCCTATACAGGTGGAGCTCGTCGTATATTGATGGAGGAGGCACATAGATCGAGATTCTCAATCCACCCAGGGGCCACTAAGATGTATTTGGACCTGAAGAGAGACTACTGGTGGCGCCGGGTTAATGCAGAGCACCAGCGTCCACATGGTCCGTTACAGCCTCTAGAGATTCCCCAGTGGAAGTGGGAACAAATTTCAATGGATTTTATCACCAAACTACCGAGGACCGCGCGTGGGGTTGACGTGATATGGGTGATTGTAGACCGGTTGACGAAGAGTGCTCACTTCCTTGCCATCAATGAGAGCTCTTCTATAGAGAAACTAGTCGAGATTTAAGTGAGAGAGGTGGTAGCACCGTATGGAGTGCCGACCTCGATAATGTCAGATCGAGATGTGCGTTTTACTTCCAGGTTCTGGAAGAAATTTCATGAGGAGTTGGGTACCCGATTGCATTTCAGTACCGCATACCACCCGCAGAAAGACGGACAGAGCGAGCGGACGGTTCAGATGCTCGAGGACATGCTACGTGCATGTGTTATGGACTTCGGAGGAAGTTGGGACACCTATTTTCCTTTGGCTGAGTTTTCTTACAACAACAGCCACCATTCCAGTATTGGCATGCCTCCCTTCGAGCTCTTATATGGGAGGAAGTGTCGGACTCCCATCTGTTGGGGAGAGGTAGGGCCGCGAGTGATGGTTGGCACTGAGATAGTGCTGAAGACGAATGAGTAGATTCAGCAGGTCAGACAGAGGTTACTGACAACCCAGAGTCACTAGAAGAGTTACGCAGATCGGCGACGATCCGAGCTAAAGTTCCAGGTTGGAGATTTTGTCCTCCTGAAGGTATCCCCATGGAAAGGGGTGATCCGATTCTGGAAACAGGGCAAGCTGGGGCCCCGATACATTGTCCCTTTCAGAGTAATCACCAGAGTAGGTAAGGTAGCTTACCGGTTAGAGCTACCTTCAGAGTTAAGTCAGAATCATAACACCTTCCACGTGTCTCAGTTGAGGAAGTGTGTAGCCGATGAGACGGTGGTGGTGCCATTAGAGGACATTCAGGTGGATGCGAGCCTAAATTATATCGAGAGGCCGATTGCGATCTTGGGTCGGAAAGTGAAGGTTCTGAGGAACAAAGATGTGCCCCTGGTTCAGGTCCAATGGCAACATCGGATGGGGTCCGAGTGGACTTGGGAGCCCGACTCCGAGATGCGAGAGCAGTATCCAGAGTTATTTTCGGAGTATGACTTCAAGGGTGAATTCTGATTCTAGTGGGGGATAATTGTAACATCCTGACTCCCAGGTACTTTATTTATTTATTTATTTAATGAGGGACTCGACGAGTTGAGTGTCCGACTCGTCGAGTAGAGTTAGATTGAGCACGTGGGTTTAAAGACCGACTCGATGAGTCAGAGAGCTGACTCGCCGAGTTGGCGTTGTGAGTTATTTAAAGGAACTTATGTCCTCATTTCCGCCTTACCAGCTACCCAAATCCCCTGTGTGAAACCCTAATCGGCCATTTGAGCTAAGAGAGAGTGATAGAGCTAATATTTGAGTGTTTTTGGTGAATCATTGCAAGAGAAGAAGTGAGATTTTAAGCAAGGAACGAGGAAAGGCTGTGAGATCAAGTACTCATTCACTTGGAGCTTCTGTTGGAAGGTAAAAGTCATCACCTTGCTTATCATGTTGTTTAGATCTTGTTAATGAGCAACTTTTGGGGCTTTTTACATATTTCCTTGAGATTTGGTATAGCTTGTGCTTGCCAAGCATTGAGACATCAGATCTGGACTTTGTGAGATCCATAGAGTCCAGAGGTCCCAACATTATCCAGCCATGAAAGAGTTATTGTGCTTAAACACCTTAATTAGAGCTTGTATTGGCATTATGGAGCAAACATGCCATGCATGAACGTAAAGATCGAAGCTTTACGTGACATTCGAACCTTGGGAGGCTAGATCTAGAGTTTGGAGGGGTAGATCTGCCTTAAAATGTCTGAATGAGAATTTGATTTATGGGACTCAAAGAGTCAAAGAGATGACTCGACGAGTCAGCTAGGGTTTTCCCCGATATGCCTGGACATGGGTAACTCAGCGAGTTGACGGGACAACTCGACGAGTTATGTTGGGTTTCCGCAATGATCTGAAGGAACAAGGGGGACTCGGCGAGTAACATTGTAACGTCCCAAAAATCCAGACCAAAAATTTCATTTTCAAATCTTTCATCAAGCCATAATTATCAATCATAAACATAAGTGGTTATATCAAATCAGAGTATCATTTCAAAACATGTTCGTTTTATCAGAGTAAACATCCCAGGCTAAAACTTCTTGGTGTGTGTGATGTAGTCAACCCGAGCTCTTTCCTCCGCTACCACATACTATACACATAACCACATATTGGGCCCCCGCCCACTGCATCGGGACTTGCCAGACATCGTACTTGCTCCGTCATCGGGCCCCGCCCGACATCAGGCCCCGCCTGACATCAACCCCCAATCGGTATACATATCTGTCTTTATTTGGCCCCGCCTGTCTCTGGGCCTCGCCCACTATACACATACAACATATAACATACTAGAACATAAAGAAACATTCTCTACTATACTTATGTTCTAAGGGCTCGCCTAACTTGCGGCCCGCCCCTGGTCTACTACTGATGAGCTATGGAAGCCCGTCCACACTCCTGCTGTCAGTGAGATACAGGCCCCCGCCCACACTCACTACTCTCGGGCCTCGCCCCTACTCTGCTAATATTGAGATATGGAACCCCATCCATACTTAACTAGTGATGAGATACGGGACCTCGCCCACACTCACCTCCCTACCAGGTACATACAAGTCTCAAAAAGACAACAAGTATAATCTAACATGCACTTACAAGTCTTCCTCAGGCTTGCCCCGGCATCGGACCTTGGTCCGAAACCTAGTGTACGGACACATGCAAGAATCACAAAGACCTATAGCATACTAACATTCCTCGGACCTCGCCCGACATCGGATCGTGATCCGGAACATATAACATACAGTGCCCAGGGCTAACCCCCCGGGTCTTCCTATTATACACAAACATAATGGGCCGACATTGTGGCCTTAGCCCCATGCACACAGTGAGGAAACACACCTTGCATTGCTGAATTCCTGTTGATACCTCTCTGGCTGCTATCTGCCAATTGCTAAGCTACTGATCCTTCGGCTCCCCATGCTACCAATACCAAAATATCACTTAGTCCAAATCAATAATCCTTCTTAGGGTAAAATGACCATTTTACTCCTAGTCCAACTTGGTCCATATCTAAGGCCCAAACCATGTTCTAAAAATGGCCCAACGCTAGGTAGGCTTCCCAAACCCACTAGTGGCCCACTAATGGCCCAATTTGCCAAATTGGGCCAAAACCCTCTGATGGGTCTTACCCTATGCCCAAACATCTTCTTGGCCCACAGTATCTAACTTCTGATGGCCCACTAATGCCCAAAGAACCAAAATCCCCTACATGGCCCAAACCGAGGCCCAAAACAAACCAAACCCATATCTGATGAGTACGCGGGGCGTACTCCTTTATTAAGCTATTTTTCCCATTAAGTGCTTAATACTCCATTCCAGAAGCTACAATTACAGATCCAATTCCTCTTCAACGTCTAAATCCATAAAGTTGATTACTTGGTCTCTTGCCACCCACCAAATGAGCCCAAACTTGAAATATGACAACAAACTTCCATGGAAAGGGCTAGATCTCATGCATGGTCACAAATGGACCCTAAAGGTTGAAACTTTACTGCTCATGGGACTCATATGACACTAAGGGTGGCAACCCTGGACCTAGAAATCGAGTTGAATCATAAAGGTTCATACTTGGGACCCAAAAGGTCCAAAAATTCCATTAACATAGATCTAAGCATACTTGAGGAAAGTTTCAGACTTTATACCTCAAAATGATCTGAAATGGAACCACAATCTTGGATCTACTGCTTCCCCTTTGATCCACCACCTTGCTATCTTCTTCACTTGCTTGAAATATGGCTTCACAACACGAAAATGCTCTCTAATGACCTCCAAAGCTCCAAGAACACTCAAGGGAGGATTAGGGTTTCATGGTGGCTGTCTAAAGATGAGAAGTAGGTTGGTCCTTGAGGGTATAAGGTTCTTTATATAGTGGCATACCCTAAAAATTAGGGTTTGAGGACGCTGAGCATATGTTGGGTGTACTTCTCGTACGCTGGGCGTATGCCTCTATGCACCAGCGACCATATATCCTTATATGTTGGGCGTAACCCAGCCTACACTGGGCATACCCAGCTAAACACACACATGCATTCCTTGCTTGAATGGGCTGCCTTGTCACCAAACTCCATTAGGGGCTAAAATTGACAATAACTTCAAAATGCCACAACTCCTTTATTCTAAGTCCGTTTCCGACGAACTTGATATCCATGAAAATGTGGCGGGAAGCCCTAAGCTCCTAGACACACCCCCAAGCCTAAAACCTTCCGAATAAAACTCTAGACCCCATAAAAGACCGAATCACTTATACCCTAGGCCTCCAAAACCACAATCGAAGTACTTTTCAAAACGGGGTGTTACAACTCTCCCCCACTTAAATTGGACTTCGTCCTCGAAGTCCGTTATGGACAACTACCCCGCAGCCTCTGACGGCGTTTTGATACAATGCATACTCTGTCTGCTCTGTCCAATCCTCGGAGGACCGCTTCTATTGGCCTTCCCAAGTCAGCTTTCCATAAGCAACAACCTTCTCTATCTCTGTGTGGGACAACACTTCGATGTAACTAAATCTACAGTCACTCGCAGTGCTGTCCTCTCACTGCTACTTACTGAGTACTTCCTCTTATCATGCCTCAGTGCTGAGCGCCCATCCCAACGAATGGATAAGATAACCCTTCAAGTAAACGATTCATCCCTGCAACGGTTAGACTCAAACGAGAGCTGCGCAACAGAATCAAATCCTTCCCTCTGAGATTATTCGACCCTGCTGTGAGGGGAGTAGCACCACTCAGTCAACTGGCTGTTCCACGCAAAAGTTCTCTTATCACTACCTGACCGAATTTCCTGCTGACTCTTATCCGCTTTCCGAATGAACCGGGACCACCCTGGTCCCAACTGGTCTGCCATCATCTAGGTTACCAGACTCCCACCGGTTACTGACCCCAAGCTTAATCCCTCAGTCCCTCCCAGCGACTTCTAAAGAAACTTTGGCTATCTAAACCTGCTCTATCTACTTTGCCATTCTGGATTTATAAGTCCTGGGATCCTCGATCCTCTACCTTGACCCTACGGTCTCTACCAGGTCTCACCTGTGCTGATACAAGCACACGGGCCTCGCCCACAGGTCTCACCCAAACTATATCTCAGAGTGGCCTCCCCCACATGTCCCACCTATCTAGGGCTATGCAGAACCAACTCCATCCTGAAACTCAACGAACTATCCTTCCTCAATCTCTACGATGCTATCTAGGAGATACGAGCCTCGCCCACACTCCACTAACTAGGAGATACGGGCCCTCGCCCACACTCCTCTAACTAGCTGCTAACAAAATGCTACGGCTATCCCACAACCTTACTACTCTTCCCGCTCTGCCTAACTGCTGGGGAATGCTACAGAGATCCCGTAGTCTTACATCCTGACTAACTCGCATCTTGCCGAGAAAATCTCCCACCCGGTTCCCAACCAGTTATCATCTACCGTGAATACACGAACTCAATGTTGGGAAGTTTCCCAAACTCCCAACTCGCACGCTCCTCTATTCAAACAGCCACTTGGGTTGCTTTCCTTCCCAACAAAGTTGCGAACTCATCCCAATTTTGCACTTACTTCTGCTCCTGACCTTTGGGATAGTTCTCCCCCACTTCGATTCAACTAGATCCCTATAGCTCACAGCTTGGAAAGGATTCCCAATCCTTCTCTCCATCTAAAGGGTCGATCTACTGACAACCAACTCTTACCATTGATGGAGCTCCAAAACTAACCAATACCAAATCCGAACCACTCTTGAAGACTAATAGAACACCACCCGAGCCCCACTCACACTTGTTGGGTTTTGAGCATTCTAACACTCCTATGGTGTGCATGCAACCCTAGAAACCTTGGATCTATGTTTTCTCTATTATACATGCAAACTTTCATTTTTCCAATGTTTCATCATAACTAGCATATCATGGGGTATATGTGATACAAAATTCTAGTAGAATGACATACCTTTCTTGTAGCTTTGATTCCTTAAGACTTTGTGAGCCTCCCCAAATGTGATGCCTCAAATGCTTCACACAATACCACCAACAATTGGAATAACTTTAGAAAAGATTATATTGCTCCAAAATCGGCTAGCCCTCACTTGTGTATCTAAAGTTCGATTTTGCTAGTATGAGGCTTCTTTATATAATGTGCACATTAGGGTTACACCATGTAACTCATGACTTTCCACATTCCTCATGATCCATGGGTTTTGACCTCCATGGAGTATCCATGGGTCACCATGTGGGTTTAGCCCAACATGAAGAACTCTGGATCATAAACCCACTTTATAAGAATGAATGATTTACCAAATCAATCCCCATTTATTTAATTAATCTTTTTTTTTATCACAAAATTAATTCCAAACTAATTCTTGATCAATACTAATTAAATAATATGATTTCATATTAATATATTAGAACTTATAATATATTAATAAATCATAAATATCCTCTTCTCACAAAAGTCTATCCAAATTGTTCTGATGCCATGCAACCCAAATGGACCATGCTAAATCGGGTCAAGTACATACCAAATATAGTTATGGACTTAGACACCTTATCCAACAACACTTGCTACAGTGACTGCATCCTGAGAACCTGCTCTTAAGGGAAACATCTTCGAACTACTACTGTAACATCCAAGGTATGCAGATGACATATAACTTAATCATAAGCAGAAAACATAATTACGAAGTACATTAACTAACATCAATGCAGTACCATAACAAATAATTCACAAATAAAAGATGATAGGAAAGTGAAAGATACGCACCTGCCACATCAGGGGCTGCTCGCGTCTCCTCTGCAATGAACTGGAATGCCCTGCTCCCCGCCGCAGGCGCCTCTGCCTGGACCTGACGGCCGTCGGTGATCTTCAAAGTGTTGGATTAATGTCTAAGTCCATAACTATATTTGGTATGTACTTGACCCGACCCGGCATGGTCCATTGGGGTTGCACTTCACCGACACAATTTATATGGATAGTCTTTTGAGAATAATATATTTATGATTTATATTAATATATTATAAGTTCTAATATATTAATATGGAATCATATTATTTAATTAGTATTGATCAAGAATTAATTTAGAATTAATTAAGTGATCAAAAAGAACTAATTAAATATGGACTCTTATATATATGGAATGGGCCAAGTTCATTTAGGTTGGGCTAAGCTTTCATGGATGGTCCATGGAGCTTTTAACCCATGGATCCTATGTAAATGAAAGGTCATGGGTATTAGGGTTTACATGGATGTAACCCTAATCCTCCATAATATATAAAGGGGTCATTGGCTCACAAAATTGGCACAAGTGTGTGAAAATAAGAGCGGGCCGATTTTAGTGTGCATACATATTCTCTCAAGTTCTTCCAAGGTGTTTTGGTGATTTGTGATTCCATTTGAGGCTTCCACACTATTGGGGCTAAGCTCTTAAAGCTTGAAGACATCAAGCTACATCAAAAGGTATGTCATCTAACTAGAACTTTGTAGTATAGGTGCTTCATAATATGCTAGTTAGGATGAAACCTTGGAATAGTTAATATTTGCATGTATAATAGAGAAAACATAGATCCAAGGTTTATAGGGTTGCATGTACACCATAGGAGTGTTAGAATGCTCAAAACCCAACAGTGGTATCAGAGCCTAGGCTTGTTTTCAATTATACTTGATGCAAAGTGCTGAAAAATGCTGAAAAAGTCGATTTTCGGGCTGTCTGAGCACTGGACTCGCCGAGTCTACTGATGAACTCGCCGAGTCCATGAAGAAACTCATCCTACTTGTCGAGTAGGTTCATACACTCAACGAGTAGGAGCCCCTGACAGCATATCTTCGAGTTTTTTTGGCTAGAAATGGACTAGGAACATTACCATAAGCTGTTTTTGAACCTATAAACCTGTTTTGATGTGGTAATGTTCATTCTAATCCAATTTCAAAGATAATTGTCAATAGATTCATGTTTTGTATTAGTTTAATGGTTAGTCTAATTACATGAAAAGGTTTGATTAAATTATCTTGTTCTTATGAGTTGCTTAGATTAAATAGAAAAATTATTATAAATTGTTGTTTTCAATCCATTTTAATCTAAGAGATGATTCTAAAATGTGTTTGTGTAACTTGTCCTCAAGTTACATGAAAAGTCACATTAAAGTTTCATAAAACTCATAAAAGTTGGCAAAGGTTACAAAAATGAAGAGTCTTGTCTTCATTGAATGGTTTTATGACTCCATAACTTGTCCTCAAGTTATGGAGGTTCAAGAGTCACTTCATTAAGTAATAAAATGTGTAACCTTAATTAGTTCCATAAGTTACAAAAAATAAAGAAAAGTTACATTCTTTTATTAGTTTAAAGTCTTCCATAACTTGTCCTCAAGTTATGGAACTTGAAGAGTTTTTTAATTAAAACTACTTTAAACACATAAGTTATGGAATCAATTAGTTTTGAATATTTTCAAAACTTGCCCTCAAGTTTTGGAATATGTAAAGTTTCCCTCAAGAATTCTTTAATTCCAAGTTAAGCCCTTAGAATTTTAAAATTTAAAATTCAACCCTTATACTTTATAATATTATAAGTTAATAACATATATATATATATATATATATATATATATATATATATATAAGAGCAAGTCGTCTTACCATTAGTAGGCCTCATTCACGAAGCCGGTCTATAAGGGGGGTATAAGGTTGTTGCCTATAAAATGGCAGCTTAATGGGTGTCCACTCTCATCCACTGCTTCCTTGACTGGTGGAGGGTCGTTAGCCGAACAGGTAGGACAAGGACTATAATTCTCCCTTCATTAAAAGTATTAATGATAAATACTAAGCAACTAAACACTTATAAATTCCCAATCTTAGTTACTTAGGAAAATGTGAATAAGGTGCTAATCCATGAAATTACACTTTGCACTTTGTTTAAGCTGTTAGTGGAGCGTGTGTGGTTAACCGGCACACTAACCTGGACTTAACAAGGTAGGCAAAGGGTAACTTAATGTTTATCATAGTATCGTTGGAGCATGTGTGGTTAACCGGCACATCGATTGAGGGGTAAATATTAAGGGTACCAAGTATATTTGCATGGTTACTTCACACCTTGTTTTGTGATCCTCGGCATCCCAGTCACAAAACCTGAAGGGACACTCGAGATTGAAACATGCCATTGAAAAGTTCAATGAATCTCAAAAGATCTAGGAGTTTTAAATCCAAGTAAAAAACCTAATTAAATTATTTCGTTTTTCATGGTGGAAATTGGTAAATCGTCATTTACCTACCTTCAACTATTTTATAACTCGGATTACGGCATCCCTCTTCCAGTTATAAATAGGTTGTTGGATCCTAGCCTTAATATTTCATATTGGGTGTTATATTAAGGACTTTAGATCAACTATCTTGAATATCTCCCAAAAGATGTCGAGTTCAGACATCTATGATCTTCCCAAATCTCTTGGAACTTTACTTCCTCCACCTCCTCCAATTATTCTCCCTAACCCACAAGTTCAAGGTCACTCAAGCCCTAATGGCAAGGGAAGGTCTAGGTGTGATCACATCTTAGAGATGAAGTCACATATTGACAAGCCGGGAGAGTTGGGTGTCAAAGTCTTGAGAAAGTTGGATGTTCAATCACTTTCTAAGTCACATAGTGAGTTCCTTTGGGACTACTATGAAATAGACTATGACATGACCCTTAATGATCTTATCTATTTTCTTGGTCAGCAATGCTTTGAGGACTAGTAAAGCAAATTGATTAGGAGATCAACTTCCCAATGGACATTGCCTTCTCATCCCAAAGAAAGGGTTTGACCATAGTCAACTAGGTTGACCAAATGGTAAAGAGAAAGGCTAAGTCTGAGATAGTTCCATTACCAAAGAGTCCATATGTTTATCTTGCCAAAGGAAGGGGCATTGATTGCGAAGCTGCCTATTTACCTGAAAGATCATAAGGTTGATCAAGCTAAGAAGTTTGACTCTACTTTAGGTAAAGTCCACTATCTAACTCTGTTAAGTTTCTATTCTGAGATTCTTGTTACATGATGTGACTGGGTCACATGTTGATGTTTTAAGAATCAAAGAAATGTGAAGAAACTTAAAGGAAGTATATGCTGATTCTGATCGCGAAGATAGATTTCGATCGCATGGTTTGGTGATCAGAATTTTTGAAGCTGTTACTTAGGAGTTATGATATATTGCTTAGGAATAGATAACAACAAGTGTTTCATATGCATTTGCACTGTAAGGATAAGTTTTTTCCGCAAAGTTTTGAAATAAAATAAAAGGTTTTAATTTTATATTTATTTTAAATATCCTTACAAGTGGCATTTGTGAAAAATGGTTGTTTATATGATTCCATTGATAGCAATATTTGAAAAAAAATGGACTTGATTCTTTCGTTTGTGGTAGTGTCATAATTTACCAAATAAGGAAAGATTCTCATTCCCAAGGCTTCAGTTGGATAGAAACTTGGAATCATGCAAGTTGAATAGTATGATGAATGAGAACTTTCAAGCATTGGAAAATTAAGACTTATTCACATGGATGTGTGAATCAAGTGAAGGACTAAAGGGATTGAGTACACATTCTTGTGCACTGGTCATGTCCACCACAAAGCTCGTTAAGACTATTCGTCATGATTTACTAAAGTTTAGTAAATATGGTTATACTTACAAGTTTAAGTATAATTCTAAAACATTGGAAAAGTCTCAATGTATGGCAGAACGAATGAGAAGAATCAAATTAGGCAGAAAGATAAAAGTTTCTCAAATCTGAAAAAGATGGGAGAGTACTTTAGTATCTTGTGTGTGATCATCTTAATGATTTAGAAATCATATCACAATTAGTCCTCTAAAGGTCATCTTAGTGCATTCTTATGACTAAGAAGGGGAGTCATGAATTGTTGAAATGGTTAGATCAGGAAGATGAGTCATACTTCGTTCCAAAACAATTCTTAGAGTCATACTCCAAGATTGTAACTTGAGTGACATATCTTAAAGAAAGGTTTAAAACACTTGTCAAATGTAAGAGTAAAAGTGTCCTACTCTTGTATATTTGAAATTGGTAAGTTGTGATGTTTTGGATAAAACAAAGACCAACTAAGGCCAATTGTGTGAAGTGTTTTTCTTGATAAAGATTCCGCACTATCTCTTGAATATTTGGCAAGATAGTCTTATATGTCAAGAGGACAGTGGGAGTCTTAAAGATCCTAAAAAGAATTTCAAGAACTAATCAAGAATAAAACCTGAGGTTCTTCACTAGCACACGACTTGAGGTTTATAACCTATCGTGTTGACATATTCTGTGCCCATTCCAGTTAAAGTTGGCTTTGCATAGGAGTTCTGAAAGTTCTCAATTGGTTGCATAACAACTTGGAAGCAATGGCAGGCCCTGTACTGCAAGGTGGCAAGAAGTTAAGATTGCATAAGTTCAGTCCATATGAGTTTGGATTTGTCATTATCCTTGTCTTGTGACTATGGTTTTGACGATTCACATGGATAAGAACACATTCACCATAAAATCTAAGGGCCATAAGGTTTCTCTCCGATTCATGAAAATGATGGTGAGGAAACACTTCCACCAAGTAGATTTGAAGCAGATGGCAAAAGGTCTAAACAATTGAGACTATGATTACGACATCCCTTTTCATAGTTCTGAAATTGTTTAGACACACATGCATGCTATCTAAGAAAAGGTGTATGATTTTGATAAAGTTTTATCAAAGCATCTCGTATCAGAAATCTGAACTTTGGTAAGAAAGTCAATAAAGTATTGATTTCTAGAAGTCCAGCTGATTTCTGAGTACATGTCAAAGCTACTGGGAGCATAAGTGTTATGCTAATAATCATCATGTTAGTGGGAGCATGATAATTATTGTTAGTGTTGCAAGTTAGCAATGTTAATTATAGAAAACAAAAGTTTCAATTAGTGAGGCTGCAGGGATTGAAAAAGTTGTTTTGCTATAATTAAGGGAGAGGATATACTTCATTTCAGTTCTAAAGGCTTAGATTGAGACCTTAATCATCTTTAGTCAAGAATATATATATGAATTTCATGTTGGATTGGTTCAACTTACGGAAATTCTATATATTGCGTTCTCAAAATTCGATTATGATTACGGCATCCCTCTTCATAGTCAATTTTTGAAAACATGGCAAATAAAAATATTGTAGCAAAAGACTGGTCTAGAATCATGTCTTTATGTGAGACATCATGAATCGTATACCATTTGCTTTGGGTACAGGATCGATTGCATGTGCTATAATATTTGTCATTTCTAAATTTTTCCAAATGCCCAGAGGCATTAAGAAGGGAAAAGGTCTAGAATTGGATATGACTAAAATGATTAAGCAATTGTCGAGGACAATCTGAGGTTTACCAAAGATTGGTTGCTCAGGGACAGTTGGAAGTATAGTGCTAATTTTGGAAGGACCATATTGACATATTCTGAAAAGAGGCATCTCTTGTTCAGAAGTGATAGTCAAAATGAGAATATGGAGTTGTCTCCATAGGTGGAAGTTATCTGTGTAAGATTAGAAAACTTAATGCAAGAAGCATGTCCAAAGCAATGTACTTTGAATATGAGACTTAGTTTCCATGGAGTTGATCTCCTTTGGAATACCTTATAATGACTGTTGACAAGTCTTTCTGACTTTGTACATATTCATTACAGGAGGGTCAGTGCATATAAGTTTAAAATCTAAACAGATTTCGATAAATGATAGGAATTTGAAATTCTCACATTTTTCGATAAGGATTTGGGAGTGTGAAATTAGAATCATTGAAATTATGTTCAATTGGTTTATTTCACAAAGTAAGGATCATAGACAAACATAGAGTGCATACTTGGTGTATGGCAAAGCTATTGTTTAGAAAAACATAGTGTACATGCTTGGAGCATGGGACAACTAGTGTCTTTAATTCAGGTATAAAGTTGATAAAACCGAAACAATGAAATAATGAGTAATCAGTATGGTGATAAATAAAAGTGGTCTATTTATATTCATAGGGTTTGATACCATATTTGATTCATTTATTCTTGTGTTTCATTTTGCATGTTTTGACTTCTAGAATAAACTAGGTCATTCTTCCTGAATGACTAAGTTATTCAAACTATCCACAGTCAGTCATATGTTGGAAGTAGATATTAATCAAGACTGTCATGGGTTGGCTTGTAAAGGTCTAAGATGTTGGAAAAAGCGGTGCTACAACACTCATGAGTGCTCATAAGTTCTGAGTATTGGATTCCACCCACGCTCATTTGAATCACTTCATGGATTTTATCACGAGTGATCATGAGACGATAATATCTTATATTCTTCAAACCTAGATATATGAGTTGTTACTATGAGTTGGTTATACATTGATTGCACGAAAACGCATTTGGTAACTCGATGTTATAAAACGTGCCTTTGTGTATGATTCAACAAGTAGTAGAACAAGCCATATGAGTCGAAGTTTATCCATTCCTTTTACCTTCGGGATAAAAGCGATATCTGTGGGCCCCTCGATGATTTAGCGATGACACATGTGAGTGCTTGGCCAAGCCAGGACTGATTTGATTTGTTCAATCAGTCAGTCATCATAAATCGAAAATCGGGAAACAACAAATGGACAGAGAGAATGATTATAATCCATGTCTCAGTCCATATGATATCTAGAATGGAGGAATATATGATCCCTTATCTAATGGACAAGTCATTGACAAGGTCAGAGTTCGACAGCGACTTTAAGAGCTACGATTGCCAGTTAGGTTTTGAAGTCATACTCAATAATAGTTTTAGACTTATCCAAGTGGGAGACTGTTGGATTAATGTCTAAGTCCATAACTATATTTGGTATGTACTTGACCCGACCCGGCATGGTCCATTTGGGTTGCACTTCACCGGCACAATTTATATGGATAGTCTTTTGAGAATAGTATATTTATGATTTATATTAATATATTATAAGTTCTAATATATTAATATGGAATCATATTATTTAATTAGTATTGATCAAGAACTAATTTAGAATTAATTAAGTGATCAAAAAGAACTAATTAAATATGGACTCTTATATATATGGAATGGGCCAAGTTCATTTAGGTTGGGCTAAGATTTCATGGATGGTCCATGGAGCTTTTAACCCATGGATCCTATGTAAATGAAAGGTCATGGGTATTAGGGTTTACATGGATGTAACCCTAATCCTCCATAATATATAAAGGGGTCCTTGGCTCACAAAATTGGCACAAGTGTGTGAAAATAAGAGTGAGCCGATTTTAGTGTGCATACATATTCTCTCAAGTTCTTCCAAGGTGTTTTGGTGATTTGTGATTCCATTTGAGGCTTCCATACTATTGGGGCTAAGCTCTTAAAGCTTGAAGACATCAAGCTACATCAAAAGGTATGTCATCTAACTAGAACTTTGTAGTATAGGTGCTTCATAATATGCTAGTTAGGATGAAACCTTGGAATAGTTAATATTTGCATGTATAATAGAGAAAACATAGATCCAAGGTTTATAGGGTTGCATGTACACCATAGGAGTGTTAGAATGCTCAAAACCCAACACAAAGTCGTAGGGGCGGGTGCTATCACCTGTCTTGCTGAAAGAAATCTCGGACACTAGGCCTTCTTGTGGCCCAGCTAACTGCAATGAAAGCATATCAGGTCTGATTCCTGGGTGGTGGTAGCTGTACAATCTCTGCTAAAATGACCAGTCCGACCGCACTTGAAGCAGCCAGAATCACCACCACTACCGCTCCTATACGCACCCTCGTGCATCCTGCCACACTTCTCGCATCGACTGCGGCTCTGATAGTCCCTCGATCTCGAGTCTGACCCCTAGGGTCTCTTGCCTGAACCTGTGGCTACCTGAATCTCATCCGTCTTCCTCTTCCTGAGGTGCTCTAGGTCGATCTCCCTCTCCTTGGCTCGACCAATCATATCCTCCAGCGTCTTACAGCTGGACGTGCTCACAAACTCCCTGATGTCAGCCCTCAACATCTCATGATATTGGGTCTTCTTCATCTCCTCGTCTGTGACATACTGCGGAACAAGAAGAGCCCTCTCCCTAAACTTGACGGTAATCTCCACCGTAGTCTCAGTCATCTGGCGGAGGTCCTGAAACTCCCGCGCTAGCTGCTGCACTTCAATCATCGGTGAAAACTCGACCTTGAACATGGCCGAGAAATCACTCCATGTCATCGCGTCCAATGCGGCATCATCCCCAATGGCATGTAGAACCTCCTCCCACCAATCTCGTGCTCTGTCCTTCAGAATACAGGAGGCAAGTCGGACCTTGTCCCCCTCGGGACACCGGCTCGTACGGAAAGCATTGGCAACATCGGCCAACCACCTACTACTAGCGATGGGGTCTCGATCCCCATGGTAATCTGGATCTCCACAAGCTCTGAACGCTCAGAATGTTAGGGTATGCACCCCCATCATGGCCATCTTCTCAGTGCGAAATGCTCCCAGCTTCTCATCCAGAAGCTCTAAAATACCCTCCTTGACCAATCCAAAGATCACAGGAGTCTGGTCTAGAATACTGTACGTAACCTCTGCTGAAATAAACTCCCTCATCTGCTCCCCGAGCTGCTCGACTCCTGAGCCAGAGCCCGATCCCTCACCGGCGCCTGAATCGCCAACTGGTCTACGCCGTAGCGTCACCATTCTGCAACATATCATAATAATCATAAAAATACTTATCACTACTGAGGGATCACACACCCCCTACAAGTTCCCTGGTTTTATCTCAACCCTCTTTGATTCGAGTATAGATCCTCTGCTTTCAGTAGTATGGGCCCTACTACCTTCCACATCTATCCGTACTTTCCTCAAAGATTGCCTTGGCTCCACCAAGTCCCTTGCACTACTACTACTGCTCCCAGCACTAATCTCATCCTAGGCTTACCCTAGGGAAATCTATAACCCAACCCAGTCCTCGAGTAAAGGATTCTTCCCTACAACGGTTAGACTCAAACGACAGCTACGCAATAGGGCCAAATCCAACACTCTGAGATTATTCAACCCTGATCACATGTGACTTGACGTATTCACCTAATGGCTAACTCCCATCACACAGAGCCCCACAAAGCACAAAGCAAGCAACATTCAGACCAACGGAAAATCTAACCAGGAACATAATCAAGCACTTCTGTCCACATATCAGGAACCTGTACTAGCATGTAACTCACAAAGCTCATACACATATAACAGGCACATAAGGCATCCTCCTAGATCGTTAGCCCTAATCTAGCATGCAGTTCTCATAAGCATATCATATCTAAACAAACATGTATGGGTAATTTGGGAGAACTTACTTGAGCTCGGCTGATTGCATGCACCACAGTTCTCATAAGCATCGAGCCCCGCTCGGTATACAGATCTGTATCTCTTAGGCCCCTCCTGTCTCTAGGCGTCGCCCGCTATACGCATACAACATATAACATACTAGCACATAAAGAAACATACTCTACTATACTTTTGTTCTATGGCCTCGCCTAACTTGGGCCCCGCCCCTGGTCTACTACTGATGAGCTATGGAACCCCGTCCACACTCCTGCTGTCAATGAGATACGGGCCCGCGCCCACACTCACTACTCTCAGGCCTCACCCCAACTCTGCTAATATTAAGATATGGAACCCCATCCATACTCAGCTAGTGATGAGATACGGCACCTCGCCCACACTCACCTCCCTACCAGGCACATACAAGTATCACAAAGACAACAAGTATAATCTAACATGCACTTACAAGTCTTCCTCGGGCTTGCCCCATCAACGGACCTTGGTCTGGAACCTATCGTACGGATACATGCAAGAATCACAAAGACCTCTAGCATACTAACATTCCTCGGGCCTCGCCCGGCATCGGATCGTGATCCGAAACATATAACATACAGTGCCCAGGGCTAACCCCCGGGTCTTCCTATTATACACAAACATAATGGGCCGACATTGTGGCCTTAGACCCAGGCACACAGTGAGGAAACTCACCTTGCACTGCTGAAGTCCTGCTGATACCTTTCTGGCTGCTATCTGGTAATTCCTGAGCTGCTGATAATTCGGCTCCCCGAGCTACCAATACCAAAATATCACTTAGTCCAAATCAATAATCCTTCTTAGGGTAAAATGACAATTTTACCCCTAGTCCAACATGGTCCATATCTAAGGCCCAAACCATGTTCTAAAAATGGCCCAATGCTAGGTAGGCTTCCCAAACCCACTAGTGGCCCACTAATAGCCCAATTTGCCAAATTGGGCCCAAACCCTCTAATAGGCATTACCCTATCCCCAAACATTTTCTTGGCCCACATTATCTGAGTTCTGATGGCCCACTAAGGCCCAAAGAACCAAAATCCCCTACATGGCCCAAACCGAGGCCCAAAACAAACCAAACCCATATCTGAAGAGTACGCGGGTCGTACTCCTTTGTTAAGCTACTTTTCCCATTAGTTGCTTAATACTCCATTCCAGAAGCTATAATTACAGATCCAAGTCCTCTTTAACGTCTTAATCCATAAAGTTGATTACTTGGTGGCTTGCAACCCACCAAATGAGCCCAAACTTGAAATATGACAACAAACTTCCATGGAAAGGGCTAGATCTCATGCATGGTCACAAATGGACCCTAAAGGTTGAAACTTTACTGCTCATGGGACTCATATGACACTAAGGGTGGCAACCATGGACTTAGAAAACGAGTTGAATCATAAGGGTCCATACTTGGGACCCAAAAGGTCCAAAAACTCCATTAACATAGATCTAAGCATACTTGAGGAAAGTCTCAGACTTTATACCTCAAAATGATCTGAAATGGAACCACAATCTTGGATCTACTGCTTCCCCTTTGATCCACAACCTTGCTATATTCTTCACTTGCTTGAAAAATGGCTTCACAACACCAAAATGCTCTCTAATGACCTCCAAAGCTCCAAGAACACTCAAGGGAGGATTAGTGTTTCGTGGTGGCTGTGTAAAGATGAGAAGGAGGCTGGACCTTGTGGGTATAATCTTCTTTATATAGTGGCATACCCTAAAAATTAGGTTTTGAGGACTCTGAGCGTACGCTGGGCGTACTTCTCGTACGTTGGGCGTACGCCTCTCCACACCCGCGACCATATATCCTGATACGCTGGGCGTAGCCCAGCCTCTGCTGGGCGTACCCAACTAAACACACGCATGTATTCCTTGCATGCATGGGCTGCCTTGTCACAAAACTCCATTAGGGGCGAAAATTGACAATAACTTCAAAATGCCATAACTCCTTTATTCTAAGTCCGTTTCCGACGAACTTGATATCCATGAAAATGTGGTGGGAAGCCATACGCTCCTAGCCACACCCCCAAGCCTGAAACCTTCCGGATAAAACCCGAGACCCCATAAAAGACCGAATCACTTATACCCTAGGCATCGGAAACCACAATCGAAGTACTTTTCAAAATGGGGTGTTACACACATAGATGCACTCGGCGAGTCAGATCAACATGGACAGTTAACTCAAGTGTTGATTTCTGTTGACTTTAGGGCTTGGTCAAGGCAGGGAGTATGGGGTAATCTTTGTGTAACCGAAGGGTTTTATGTGTTATATTGAGTATTGTGATATCCTGCATTATGTCTTTCTGATTGTGTTGTGTATTATTCTTAGCTTACCGAGTTATGACCGGAGGGTCCATTAGAGTTGTGGGACTGGAGGGTCCCACTGAGACACATTGACCGGAGGGTCTTATTAGAGTATAGCCATGAGAGGCTAATCAGATATGTGTGGTATTTTAGGGAACTCACTAAGCTTCGTGCTTACCGTGTTATGTGTTATGTGTTTCAGGTACCTCTCAGTATCACGGGAAGGCACCGACTTGATTGTACACACCGATACGAGATTATGTGGATGATTCTGGGATAGTGACATTTTTATGTGGATTGTGTGAACACTTAAGACAATTATGTTTTGAGATATATTATGAGTTTTTGAGTGTTTTAAAAATGAAAAATTTGGTTTGAAAGTTTACGTTGTTACAGGTCTCTTTCAACCGGTAACTTGCCTAGCATATCAGGGTGCTGGCCTACCCCTTCGACCCTTTCAACCGGTACCTTTCCTAGCATATCAAGGTGCTGGCCTACCCCATTGGTCCTTTCGACCGGTACCAGGGAGTATTTCACCCCCTACTTCTACCATGTAATCTCCTAGTACATAAGCACATAAGTCACATAATGCCTAACATATCAGGGTGCTGGCCTACCACTTCGGTCCTTTCGATCGGTACTGGGTCCTATCCTACTCCTCCTATAACTTTCACATAATATCTTAGCATACTAGCACATAAAGCATAACAGATAGTGGCATACCAGATAATTATCACAAAGACAATCATCTCTACTATAACACTTACTAGTGGGCCGACATTGGTGCCTTCGACCCACTTCTACTGGAAGGTAACTCACCTCGTAAAGCTGAATGTCGAATATCACTGAAAGGAATCTCTAACAGCTGCTACGATGACTCCCCGGCTATCATTATCATAACAACACTTAGTCAAAAATCCATAATACTTCTTAGGGTAAATTGACCATTTTACCCCTTGGTCTAAATTGGACCATACCCAAGGCCCAATTCCATCTTATCATTCCCAGCCCACTATTGGCCCACTAAAGACCCACTAATGGCCCAATTTTCTAAATTGGGCCCAACTCCTCAAATGGGCCTTATCACAAGCCTATTAAATCCTTAGCCCAAAATAAATAATTTCGAGTAGCCCAATATGGCCCAAAAGGCCCAATACTCTAAGTATCAGTTCTAGGCCTAGAAACTCTGCTCCATAGTGGGCCATGGGGCCCAACTATCCAGGCCCAAACTTCTAAGGCCCAAAAGCCCAAGTTCTCCACTCTGCATGCATACACACGACGTACATGGCATGTACGCGCAGCGTACGCTGGCCTTGACCCAAAGCGGGAAGTTGACCCAGTACATGCAGCATACCAGGGTGTACGCCCGACGAACCGGCCAACTTCCTTGGGCTCCATTTGTGACTTAATCTATTAAGTCCTCATGTCCATAATGTAGATCCTGGTCCTTTAAGACATCTTAGTTCATAAAGTCACAAACTTTATGTGCTTGCATGCATGGTTGGGGGTCAAAACATGATTTTGGTCCTTAACCAAACTTTGTGGCCATCAAACACTTGCATGGTTGTGGCTTAACCATCAAGGTCCGATTTTTATGACTCTAAGTGCTTCTAAGAGCTCAAAAGGACAACTCTCATGGTCTGAAACTATCAAGATTCAAGCAACCTCAACAATGAAGTCCAAAAGTGACATAAAACACCCCAAAATCAAATCTAAGCATGCAATGATAAATTTTGAAGCTTGATACCTCAAATGAGTCAGAAATGGTGCTAATCTCCTGGATCTACAAGCTCCCTTTGAATCCTTGCTCCTTCTTCAAACTTCCTTCTCTTCCAAAACACCAAAACAACACTAAAATGCTCTTAAGTGGCTACCAAATCAAAAGAACACACAAATATGGGTTAGGGTTTTCGTGGTGGCTGTCTAAGGGTAAGAGGGAGGAAGGACCAAAGGCATAAGGTCTTTTATATAGGGATCAAACCCTAAAATTTAGGGTTTTAGAATCTGCATATGTATGTTGCGTGTACCCTTTGGTACGTTGGGCGTACGTGCATGGCTTCCGCGTTCCAATCTCTTGAGTACACTGAGCGTACTTGGCATAGTACACCCCGCGTACGGCACTTCTCAACCCAATCATAAGGATCCAATCGTCCAAGCCCAAACCAATTCCATTCGTTAACCTAATAATAATATAAGTAGTACCTTATTAATCCGGGATGTTACATATCTGGAATGCTCCGAGCCCTCAGTATGAGTCTGGCATGCCAAAAAGCCCTCGGTTATATATCTGGAATGCTCCCGGGTTTGTTAGTTACAACACAGAGTAGTATAACCTCAACCCAACACAATATGTCGACATATACATAACAGATAAACATACAATCAGTCAACATGCAAACATGCTGATCTACATATCACTACCACATAGCAACATCCTATAACTAGGATACAGATCTAGTAGATCACTACAACATAGCAACATACGGTAAACCAGGATATCAATCCAAAGGAACAAAACAACCACACACAAGCTCCAAAATGCTCTCAAGGTGAAGTAGGGTTTGCAAATACGTTTTGAGAGGATGGAGGATGATGAAAAAACCAAGGTTGAGAATTAAATAAGAATAAATAGGTTCCAAACCCTAAAAATTTGGACTTCACCCCGTACGCCTAGCGTACGTGGCTCCGCCCCACCAATCCAAAAGTGGCAATATTAGCCCCTCACAGCCACAAGTCTTACATTATAAGGACAAAAATGTAATAAATCTCAATATAAGTGTCAGAAGTGAAAGTACCTCAAAACAAGATGTTACAGAAACCATATACATATTCGTGAATATATTTTAGATATAAGTAAATACATATTTAATGTTTTGTGTAAAATACTTAAAACTATCAACATTCACGTGGCAGTAATATGAAAAATAAACAAAATATAAATTTTAAGCAAAACACAATATACAATACCAAACGTTTTATGGCTTAGGGCTTAGGTTTATGACATATTGCTTATTAGGGCTTATGTCTTAGAGTTAATGTAAGTTATATAATTACTCACATATATGTCTACATCTCATGCATTGGATAGCATGTGAGATGACTATGAGAAGTCTGAACATTATGGATTATGAAATATGGATTATCGCTTGGGGCATAGGACTTAGGTCTTATGCTTATGGATTATGGATATGGCTACTGTAACGCCCGTAGATCCGGGCTAGTCAATTTAAAGACAATGAGCATCAAAAATGACTTTTTGATGGAAGATTATTTAGAAGGAGTGATCTTAACCAAGTGGTAGTATATGTCACAAGGGTTCCGTACATATAAAGAACGCCGAAATCCGAGTTATAATGAAGAAGTTATGACCCGTCGAAGTTTCGCGACAGAACCGGCACGACACCTGGAGACGTAAATAGTGAATTTACGATAGAGGACTTTTTAGCCTTAGTTATCTAAACAAAAGTTGTAGTATACGTTAAACCGAGAACATACAAAAAAAGAACACCCAAAATCTGACTTCGTATGAGGAAGTTATGAATTTTCTAAGATTTGGCATAGTAGTGCACGACCCGAAACTCGAATTTTAGTTCGAGCAGTTTTTGGCCTACGTGACCTAAATGATAGTTGAATATCTTATTAATAGGAACTCAACGATAAAAAGACAGACGAAAACGGAGTCCGTATGAAGGAGTTACGAATTCTTCGAGGTCATTTAACAGTCTAATCTCCTCCTGCTGTTAAATTTAAGATCGGTCAAGAATTAGCTGACGGATTCTAAATGAAAGTTGTAGATCTTGTTTTTACCTACGCGTGGATATAAAGAACGTCGAAAACGGAGCTCGTATGCGAAAGTTACGTGGTTTATAAGTCGGCAGGGTGCTGTGCGAAATCGGGTGACGTGGCTCAATATGGGCCAATGCTTTCTCCCCAAGAAAAGCCATCAGGTGATGACACATGGCACTGAATCAGTGATTCAGTGACCCGACTCGGCGAGTCCATCAGGAATTCAGCCTATAAATAGAGGTGTCGAGCATTGCCATTTCTCCACACCTCTCAAGCCTTCTTTCTCTCTTTAGAACCTCTCTCTAGCTCTCCTTAAGCCCCCTAAAGCCTAGGAAAACCCCCTAGCACCCGAAGGAAGCCCCGAGGCTCCCGAAGTCCTGAGAAAAGAGCCTTTCGGCTTGGGGACGCTGCTCCAGCGAAGCCCGGTTTTCGAGAAAAACTCGCTGTAAGTGAGTTATGCTTACCCTACTTTTAGTATAACTTATGTTTAAGTTCATTATACTGATTGATCTACTTACGGGAATGATGTCTAGGCTGTGATTTAGTGAGGTGTTTAAAGTGGGATTTCCAAACAGTATACTTCGTATACCAAACGGACCCTACCTCCGATATGATCCTACCTAGTTGTTCCTTACTTGATATATCATGAAGTAGACTTTGAGTTAATGATGAGTCTAGACTAATAATTAGTCGCAATGAATATTAGACTAAAATCTAGTGGTAATGATACTACGTTTCGCCGAAGGAAAAATAAATTAAAAGAAGCGAAGCGCTGTCTGAATTCGGAATCACCACCTTAACAGGTGAGTGCATAGTTACTTTCACCTTACACATAGATATGAAGTATTTTAATATAAATTGTGTGCTATGTATGCATATTGTCTGAATACTTGTTATCTATGCTGAATGAAAGATTTTATACATGTTTTAAATGATTTAAACTGTATATGTATTTTATATCTACAAAATATGTTGGGTAAAACATGGGTAGATGAAATATGAATTGAATGTTGAGATAAGAGGTGATATAGACCATGAGATAAGGGTGAGAGGTGAACAATGAGAGAAGCCTTTTACCCAAGCGTGGCCCCGTCATCTAGCAGAATATGGATGACAACCATAGACTATTCTAGACAGTCCAGTGGAACACTAGCAGGCTCACAACCTGTAGGTGTTATGAACGATGTGTTCACCCGGTGTACTATAAGCCTTGGCGATCATGCAGACTTGGTGCCTAAACCTTGGCGATCATGCAGACTTGGTGCTTAAACCTTGGCGATCATGCAGACTTGATGCCTAAACCCTGGCGGCTATGCAGACTTAGTACTCGTTGTGTAAGCCATGGCAACGATGGACTTCGTGCCGATTCCTTAGGATGAACCTTAGGAATGAATGAATGAGGAATAGCTGATTCTTAGGGTAGATCCTTAAGAGTAAAGAACATAATGGGGATGGGTAATTGGGTTGATTGTTTGATGTTTAAACATAATAATTATATTATTGTGGGTTGAAAACCCTATGTACTCACCAGGTTTCCCAACCTGACCCACTCAGTTTATTTGTATCACAGGTGTCCATATGAAGTTACATTACATTAAAAGATTAAGGAGATTTAAATCACTAGTGATAATGAATGTAAGTTCTGTTTATGCTTATGTTTCTGTATTGACAATGACATCCCAATGTTTTGAAAATGAATAAAACACATTTCTTTGGAAATGCTTGATAACGTATTTATCATGTTTTTCTGGGAACAAATTCCGCAACATTTTTCTTTAAAAGGTTACTCTTATTTTCAAAATAAAGCATAAACAAAATCGGTCTTTTCTGGCTGTGAAAATGGGGATGTCACAGCTACCACTTTTTGTATATATATATGTATGTATATGTGAAAATGTATTTATGTATTTAAGTAATGTGTATATGTATGTATATGTGCATGCGTATGTGTATGTGTATATGTATGGTATAAATTTATATATATATATATATATATATACATGTGTGTGTGTGTATACATATATGTATAGCTATAGATGTGTATATGTATGTGTATGCATATTTGTATGAATGCGTACATGTATGTGTGTGTATGTATGTCCTAAGGCTTAAGTCTTAAGACATAATACTCAAACCTTAAGTACTAAGAACTAAGCACTAAAACCTTAGCCCCATTCCATAAGCCTTAAACCCTAGTCCCTAAGTCATAAGGCATAAACCATAAGGAAGTAGCCATAAGCAATAAGTATTAAGCCATAAGCAATAAGTATTACGCCCCTAATCTCTAAACCGTGATTTCTAAACCATAAGCTCTACTCCATAAGCCATAAGCCTTAAGCTCTAAGTTGTCAGCCCTAAGCCCTAAGCATTAAGGCTCATGGTTTGTGACTTAGGGCTTAGGGCCTAAGGCATGTGGATTAGGGCTCATGGTGTAAAACATAATGGCTTAGATCATAAACACATATCGGAGTTAATCGGGTCAACTCGATCAAATTTTGGGATATTCGGGTCGGGTTAGTCAGATTTTAAAAATTAAAAATTCACCCGAAACCTGACCCTAATAAGCTACGAGTTAGTCGGGTTAGGGTCAATCGGGTTTCGGGTTAATAGATTCGGATTCATCAGGTTAAACTGAGGAAGCGGGAGCGTGATTACTAACGTTAGGTACGTTAAAAAATCCATATTTCCAAGGGTCATCAACGATTTCCATGGAGACTTCAAATGCATCACTTTCACCTCTCTAGACCCCAACAACAGTTTCATCTATTCTTATCTTTTTATGCGATTTATGATTCTTCTTCTTTATATTCTGATATCTGAATCTTATTACTCCATGAGAGTTGAAAACATTGTCGCCTTAACCCTGGCACCAATTTCATTCAGCTTCTTCATTCTTCTTTCTAAAATTGAATATCACACCATATGAGATTCTCAAATTTATTCTGAATTTGTGTATGTTTCTTTCTGAAAGACTAATTTATGAATCATCAATAGTAAATCTAATTCTTGTCAATGTCGAAGTCACGAATGTCGGCTTACTGGATTATGATATGTAGAAAGACCAGGTGGTGGCCCCTAGAAAATGCATGAAAGATTTGGAGGTGGCTTCCGACAATTTTTATGCAAGACTAGGGTCTGGACCCTGGCAGTTATATGTAGGATGCTAGTTGTCTTTGTGATACTTGCATGGAGGTGGCTCTTGACCCTTGTTTGTAAGACCCGGGTTTTGGCCCCCGACTTGCAATGAAATACCATGATACAGATCATGGCATAATGGAAATTATTAGACTATGGTTGACATATAACAATCTTTATTTTATGTGTGGTATGTGGTGTTTTGGGGAGCCCATTAAGCTTTCTGCTTATGGTTATATGTTTACGGTTTCAGGTACTTCCGGTTCTAAAGGGAAGAGCTCGACGTGACTACACAACATCCCCCAGAGTTTCTACTTTGAATACTTATAATTTTTACTCTTATGATTTAAATGAGGTAATCGTTTTGATTGGTTTTGGAACAACTCATTTGTAAGGTTTATTGTTTTAAAAATGGCAATTTTAACTGAATTTTTTGGGACGTTACATGGTTATTGAATGCATCCAATAAACCATGTTATATTTTTATTTAAAATCGCATTTTAACAATATTCTTTTATAAAATCAAAATTTTATATAATCGACGCGATCAAATTTTAAAGTTAACAACTACCTATGAATCTTGGTCACAATGCAATTATAATTCATAATTATATTTAACTATTTTAAAGTTTGCATCATGATGCGAGTTCAGTCCTCAGACAAGTAACTATGAATCTTGCTCACAACCACTTGTCTGCTTTCATTTAATGAGAGTGAATCAATCCAATTCATATCAGTATTAATTCATAATTGCTCCCAAAATTATGATCAACTATGAAATTTTAGCATAATAAGATTAATCATTGATTCAACATATTAATATCGAACACAACAAATATTAATGTTATGATCACATCCCAATATATCAAAATGTAAGTCCCGAATTCGCTTGATATATCAATCAGATCCGATTGATGGTGCGGAATCCCAATCAATCAAATGTTGCCAGATAAAAATAGAGAAGAAGGAGAAAAAGAATAATATGAATCTTGAATGTATTGATGATGTGAATGAAGTTCCTTACACAAGATTCACTCTTTCTCTAGAACACACCTTGAGTTTCACACACTTAAGCTCCTTTCTCTCTCTTAGCCGTGAACTCTCACTCTCTTTACATCTATTTATATGATGGACATGGGCCGTGAACAGGTTCACGACCGTAAACACTTTTCGGTCCTAGACGGAAAATTACAGTTTCCTAGAAAAGCAAAGTATAAACCATAGTTTTAGACCCAACAATCTCCCCCTTGGTGTATAGCTTTCTTTTCTTTGACCTAACAAGCTCCCCCTAAAAATGTAGCTGGCTTTTCTTGTCAATCTTCATTTGGAGCTTGGCTTCATCTTTTTGTCTTCAATTTCTTCACGACTTCAAGATTAACTTGATGAATATTCAATAAAGGACTTCATCTTGAGAAGTTGGGCATTTCTTCAAGATTTGAGTTTGAACGCATGTCGGGTGTGGAGGCATCATGTAGAGATTCTTGAAAAATGGCGCTTTCATCTTGAGAATATTCAGAGAGAACAACAGAGAGAGCAAATCTTCTGGATCACTTCAGCAGGTTCAAAGATAACAGGAAATTGATTGAGGAGACTTCAATGTAATCTGTCACATAATCTTCAAGTACAACTTCACCTTGCTTCTGGGGTTGAAAGATTGAATGTTGAAAGAATAATCTTCATTTCTTGTTCCTTCGAATCAATATTGTTCGATGATCACGGATGAAGCCATGGCTCAAAAATTCTCAATACAATCTCCATAAGTCTCATCTACAACTGAATTCACTTTTCAAAACAAAGAAAAATTTGAGATAAAAACAAAAAACTAAAAACAAACCTAGCACACAATATTTTTGGATTTTTTCATATTTTCTGAAAAAAATAAAACAGAAACAAATTTTTTTTTTTGTATTTTTGGATTTTTGGTTTTCTGATTTTTGTTTGGTTTTTAAAATTTTTATTTCTCCCCATAAATTTGTGCATAGAGGAAAACTATGAACAAATTTAATAAAAACAAAAATATTTGGGATCAAAGTTGTCAAGCAATTCAATATCGTTTATCAGCACATGCCTGCATGTTTAGATCTGGTCGATCACCGGTATTGTGATCCACTTAAACACAAAGGATGTTGACAAATTGGACATGCTATAAGTGACAAGACAGTGACATGTTCGAATGTGACGTACTCCATTGAAAGTAATATAGTCTCGAGGATATAATTATGTGCGTCGAATGTCTACGAAATGTCATTTAATATTTTGATTTTTTTAATTTTTTATTTGTATAAAAATTAATAAAAATGAAGTTAGTTGTCAATTTTTTTTTGTTTTAACCTTTTGATTTTTTTATTTATTTTAAATTTATTTATACTTTTTATTTTTTTAACTAAATACAGGTTTGAGTTCTTTTTTTTTTTAAATGTTTAACAATTATAAAGTTTTCGAATCATAAGATATTAAGCATAATAATATTTTTTTAACATAATATTATTTGGATCCTTTCATTTTTGATCGTAAAAGTTTGGATCATATCATTTTGAGTCATAGTAATTTTGATCATTTTATTTTTGAATAATATCACTTTGTATCGTAATCTATTAAATTAAAACAAGTTTTTTTTGATAACAAATTTTAGCTTATTATATTTTTTGAATCATTTAATTATTGATTACAAAAAATATTGGTTAGGTTGTTGTACCCTAGGAACAAACGGCAAATCTGTTTACGGGAATCTTGTCAAACACGAGGCTTAGTCACTCGACGTTATTATTTAATACTACCTTAAACGAAGATACAAGACAAATGAGAGATCCTTGAGAGTTGATCCCTTCGCCCATGCACTTAACTAGTCGACATAGTGATAGTGAGAAATATAAAGACATATAGATAAACAAAGATATAATTCAATAATTAGTAATCCATATTCTCGAGTTATACTTTCAATTTGGGGATAGTATCATGCACATCTTTTTTGACTTTAAGCAATCCAAATTGTAGATTTGAAAATCGTTGCAGCCTCTCGAGCGTGTCTGATTATCAACTAAATCCTATAAAGGGTCAAAGATCTCCTTGTCTTCTATGCAACAAGCATGATTGTTGATTTTTCGTTTTACCGCCTTGAATTTAGGTTGCCGCCAAGCATCTCTGACCACTCCATTCTCAAAGATCTCCTCGTCTTCTAGTACGCCCATGACATGACCCAGTCCTGATAATAGCCAACTTTTTAATATGTACTTTGCTTTTTATTGGTTGTAATAATTAGTTTATTTTGTTGTTCATGTTATCGTTATTTATTTTATTTTGTAATCAAAGTTCATTCAAAATTAAGGTTCATGTTTTCTAATGGTTAATTACTTTATTTGTAACTCTATATCTTTCAAAATTTGCGAGACCATGCTACTTGGGTCATGGTATAAGTATCACCCGACCATTTTATAGAAAATTGGCCCATATTTCCGTCTATGTTGAATCCTAAATATTACACTCATATCTCAAGAATGATACAACAATTTATTTGGTTTTCTCTGACTAAAGGTTGATCACAATATTACATGCTATATTTTAATTATCATTCTCATAGTAACAAGAAATTAATGTTATTCTTTTATAAATTCCTGAATAATAGAAGGAATCCTAATTAACCAAAAAAAAAAACTATTTTACTTTAGTTAAAAAATTGAAGAATTATTATGTTACTATTTTGATACTTTTATTTACCTCTAACCATTAGATAAGGAATATAAAACAGTAGTTAGATCTTATAGTGTATGAAATTCACTAGCTATATCCTTGCATGGGACTACATTACATTGATTCTTCAAAATCAAAAGAAACGGTATTCAAGATCCATTTATCTGCATCATCAAGAGGCCATATATTTGCATTGTAATTACCATATGGCTGGGGGATAGGGTGATCAGTAGTATCGTCGTGACGTACGTCCACCATGTAATGATTCGAACCAGTTTGCACGTTGAGTTGGGTTTTCGGATCTTCAGCATCGTCATCTTGAGACACCCCCATACATTGTTTTATATATCTGCCCATACTCTCCGAGCTCCATTCAACTTCAACATGTGCGGATATCGTTGCCTTGCAACTATCACGAAAATGAAAATCTTCGGCAGCAGCATCATCTTGAGCCATCCCCATGGATTGTTCTCAGGGGCGGATCTATAGTGTTGCACGGGGTTGCACCGGCAACTACTAGATTTTTTGGTATTAATATAAAAAAAAACTTTTTTTATTATTATGCACCTATAAAGGAACGAGTATATTATCATTACAGTTCACATGTATGGTCAAAAGTTGGGATGGCTAAGTTGGTTAAAGGCGCAGGTTAAAGTTTTCTTTTCGAAAAAGGGCTCGAGTTCAAATCTTGCTAACATCAAGTTTGTTTTTTTATTTTTACATTCACTTTTCCTTTTATGTACTATTTGTTACTAGCCCCCAAAAATCTCGAGCCAAAAGAATCATACATGTGAAGTAAGGGCTTGGTGAATATAACTTGTTAAAACTAAACGGTTTCAATAAAACTCAATTAAATCACTTTCCTGGTTGTTTAAAATTCCTATATTAATAGTTTACTTTTTCATTAACTTGACAACCATTTAATAAAAAAACAATTTTTTTCCATTAGCAAACATATGCTCCCATGAACTCAAAATCATTTCAACCGTCTTCATATTTAATATATATTTTCATACACAATTGGGCATATCAGAGCTACGTACAAATTCTTTGTGACCCATGGCCTTTCATAATTTTCTATTTAATTTCTTCTCGACGTAATAGCTTTTGCATCAAAAAACGACAAAACAATAATACAATAATATGATAAGAAATGACGGAAAATAGTGGAGTGAATGAAGGAAGAAGACATATTTTGGAGATATATTAGAAGAAAATGTAGACATTGAATAGTCATTTATTTTTATTTAAGATTTAATCAAAATTACGTAGTTTAATATGTTCTATATGTAAGGTTGTATACTTAACGGTCTTATATTCACTTTTGGGGTAAAATAATTACCTAGCGAGCTAGCCTCCTCCTATGGGGGTCCTACTTTAACATTTTTTCCATACACATCACACACATATATGTGTACATACGCATTACATAGGTTTCAAACTAAACAAC
Source organism: Lactuca virosa (assembly GCF_052849685.1). Lineage (NCBI taxonomy): Eukaryota > Viridiplantae > Streptophyta > Magnoliopsida > Asterales > Asteraceae > Lactuca > Lactuca virosa. The sequence continues at coordinate 326,533,810 of NC_136429.1, forward strand.
TGCTTTTTTCATAATTATTAAAATTTAGGTCAACTCAATTTATGTCTCATTCTACATTTTGAATTGATTGGTTTGTTTTGTCAAGCAAATGTATCGAACTTATAAAAATGCATTTATTAGTTGGCATTTGTATATTATATTTTGCTCTAATCAATGGAACTTATAAAAATGCATTAATTCGGAATGAAATTTTGGTAATAATGCCTTCAAAACTTTGTACAACCATAACCAACACGAAAACAAACTCCACGAGACCAAGAACCTGTCCATGAAAAGACCAATTTGCCCTTCACAAAGTTTGTCTACAATAGTTTGTTATGTTTAATGCACTCTTAATTTTTTTTTGTTTTATTTTATGGGAATTTTTTTTGTGCACCTACTGCTACCTATAACCCTTCCATACTGAATCCTAAATATTACATCTAAATCTCAACAACGACACGAAAGTATTTGGTTTTCTCTTACTAAAGGCTATATTTTAATTATCATTCTCATAGCAACACATAACAACAAGAAATTACTGTTAGTCTCTTATAACTTCTTGAATAATAGAAGGAATCCTAATTAACCAAAAAACTATTTTACGTTAGTTAAAAAATTGAAGAATCAACATGTTACTATTTTGATACTTTTATTTACATCTACCGTGAGATAACGAATATAAAACAGTAGTTACATCTTGTAATGTATGAAATTCAGTAGCTGATATCAAGTTTAGTGGGACTACATTAAATGGATTCTTCAAAATCAAAAGAAACGGTTCTATAAAACTGTCCAGACTTTCCGAGCTCAATATACAGGTTTTTGTTCCTAACAAATTTTAGATCATTATATTTTTCGAATGATTTAAGTATTAGTTATAAAAGATAAGTATTATTTATAAAAGATATTGGTTATGCTGTTGTATCTAGAACAGACGACGATTCTATTTAAGAGAATTTATCAAACACGAGCCTTAGTCAATCGGCGTTATTATTTACTAATTATTCATTTTGATGATTTATTAACAAAGAACTAACACTAGTTACATTAAACGAAGATACAAGAAAGGGGAGAGATCATTGAGAGTTGATCCCTTCGTTCAGTAAACATAGTCACAGATGCAATTCTATAATTAGTAATCTATAATCTTAAGTTATACTTGCAATTTGGGGATAGCATCATGCACATCTTCTTTGACTTTGAGCCGTTGAAAATTGCATATTTTAAGATTGTTGTTGCCTCACAAACATGTATGATTATCAACTAAATCCTAGAAATGGTCAAAGATCTCCTTGTCGTCTATGCGACAAGGATGATTCTTGATTTTTCGTTTCACCACCTTGAATTTAGGTTGTCGCCAAACACCTTTGACATCACCATTCTCATTCGGATCTTTAGTGATATTTGGAATGGAGTTGGGCCTAAAATAACATTACTACAAAAGTAATTGTGCTGAAATTTATGCCCCGCATGTTGTACCCTGGGTGATGGCTAAGCTCGCCCATGGCCTAGGCTGACCCTGATATTAGTTAACTTTTTTATATGTACACTGCCTTTTTCTGTTTGTAATAATTAATTTAATTTGTTGTTCATGTTATGGTTAGTTATTTTATTTTGTAATTAGAGATCAGTTCATGTTTTGTAATGATTAATTACTTTATTTGTAACTATATATCTTTCAAGATTTGCTACCCGGTACAAGTATCCCTCAGTATACCAAACTTTAAAAACTTAATGTATAGCAGGTTTTCAACATTAGAGGAACCACCAGACCGGTTTAATGAAAATTGGCCTATAACCCTTCCATACTGAATCCTAAATATTACATCTAAATCTCAACAACGACACGAACGTATTTGGTCTTCTCTTACTAAAGGCTATATTTTAATTATCATTCTCATAGCAACACATAACAACAAGAAATTACTGTTAGTCTCTTATAACTTCTTGAATAATAGAAGGAATCCTAATTAACCAAAAAACTATTTTACGTTAGTTAAAAAATTGAAGAATTAACATGTTACTGTTTTGATACTTTTATTTACATCTACCGTGAGATAACGAATATAAAACAGTAGTCACATCTTGTAATGTATGAAATTCACTAGCTGATATCAAGTTTAGTGGGACTACATTAAATGGATTCTTCAAAATCAAAAGAAACGGTATTCAAGATCCATTTATCTGCATCATCAAGATGCCATATATTTGCATTGTAATTACCATATGGCTGGGGGATAGGGTGATCAGCAGTATCGTCGTGACGTACGTCCACCATGTAATGATTCGAATCAGTTTGCATGTTGAGTTGGGTTTTCGGATCTTCAACATCGTCATCTTGAGACACCCCCATACATTCTTTTATATATCTGTCCATACTCTCCGAGCTCCATTCAACTTCAACAGGTGGGGATATCGTTGCCTCGCAACTATCACGAAAATGAAAATCTTCAGCAGCAGCATCATCTTGAGCCATCCCCATGGTTTGTTCTATAAAACTGTTTAGACTTTCCGAGCTCAATTCAACTTCAATAGGAGCAGATATTGTGGTTACCTCATAACCATGATCATGAAAATGAAAATCGTCAGCAGCAGCATCACCTAGAGCGGATTGGTCCCAAACATTTTGCACGTCGAGTATGGTTGGCGCATTGTCATAAGAACTTTGAACCAAGACCGGTGGGTAGCCAATGCAATCAAGTGGTTCCATAGAAGAAGAATTCGAAGCACCATTTGAAAACAGAAAATCGTCACATGCATTAGTCGATGAAAACATATTCTTCCGATAACATGACTCCCTTATTTGCACCGGTTGTATTGAATTCAAACCATGCTCACTAGTAGGCGTTTTGTAGGCACCATCATCAAGCGGTTGTGAGGAGGAAGCAGGTGGTCCAATATTAGAAACAGAACTTGAAGCACTATGATCAGAAATTTGACAACCGTTGCTTGCAATCGAAGTAAACTGATTCTGATAGCACGGTGTTGGTGCTTGTATTAAACAACTCCAACCTTGAAAGGTAGTCATCGGTTGCATTGGAATTGGATAGGGGTTGGAGTTCATTCTGATTTGGCCAACGGTGTTGCCATTGTTAACCCATATGTGAGCAGACTGATCGTGGGAAGGTGCCACCATCTGTGTGATCAACCCAGGTATCTGAATAGATATTAGTTTCTTGAACGTCAACTTGTTCGGGTTGGTGATTTGAAAAGCTCATTTCATTCTTTTTTAATACTCTTCGTCTCTTGGGCAGTGGTATGTTGGGTTCTTCCATCACCTCCTTTGGATTCCGATAAATCTTGCACAGCACCCATTCGTTCAACTACAAGAAAACCAGATAAAAATTAAGCATACAACATTGAGGATTATAGCAATCATACTTATAATTTATATAATAATAACAACAGAATTTCATACAATTAATTTCTACATACCTTGTCTCCTTTTTCAAAAGGAAGATTGGGTCCGTTGGTTGTATATTCATGCATTAGCCACATAGTTTTGTCGTCATTCTCATCAAAAAACGCAAGAGTTCCCTTGTAGCCAACCATTTCTCCAGACGTGGCATCATACACCGGCTTTTGTACTTGAGTAGTCTTCCAGTACCCATGTTTTCCAAGTACACCTCTATTAGGTCGATTCCATCTTGGGTACTTTCGATCTCGAGAAGTCAGAAAATATCATTTCTTCTCGTGGGACCGATATGTTTCTGCATGCAACCAATTAAAACACAAGATATGATATATATTAGCATCAAATCGTTCAAGAAACAAAGCATCATTCAAGATTAATGTATCTTTACGTACTAAACACAAGTATTAACTATTTAGAATCAGAACTAACTCAAGAAAGAAACCATTATTATTCATTCAACAAGACTCATGCATGTATCTTTTATTAGTTAGTTGATAACTAACCTGCGAGTTCTTCCAGCATGTGGTTGTAAATATTGACCTCGTGTAACCGGCACTTGGCGGGCTCTCTTGATTCGATCTTGGCGTTCAGGCAGTCTACAATGAGCTCTGAATCTGTAGGACAGAATCGATAGTAGGAGGGAAGCTGATCAGCGAAATCCATGCCAACTTGTTTACCTCGGTTACAATGTGGCATGATTTCTTTGTCGACCACCATTGAATTTTTTGAGATCAATGGAATTGAGCACAATTACTAGTGTCAAACTCAGAATGAAGTCGATGAGTATGAGTAGCGGGCAAGTTTATTTATATAGTGGTGTCAGGGGAAAAAAAGGAAAAGTATATCCTCTGTTGATTGACCCGAAAGGTTCGCTATTTGAATGAAATCGAATGGGGTTTCTGTTTATTCACTTAAAAGATGATAAAAATAGAAAGGAACAACTATAACCTACGTGTACAAACTTGCTTATTTTTTGGACAGGATAATTAAAAATATATATATTTAATGAATCTAACTTTCTTTATTTTTAGAATGTAATCAAATTACTATATTAAAGTTTATCGTCTTTATACAATATATAAAATGATTAAAGATAGAGAAAATGACCATTATAGTTTTTTTTCTTTCCAATGTTTTCCACAAATAATAGTCGACAAATGAAAGAGACCTAAAATAGCCAAAATTTTCGCATTCTACGATCTGCCCAACTTGGCGTGGCATGCAATATTTATTTTTTGCAAAACAACGTGGTTTTGCATTAGTTGCTTACACAAAAGTTACGAAGACTCCGAGAATTTTTAATGGGCTGCGAAAATCGCACAGGCCAAGGTCCTATCATACGATTCCTGATGGTATCCTTATTCATATGCTAGCATACAATTCAGATATCAGATATGCTAATCATAACACATAACTATGGATATTCTGGGAATTACTTACCTGGGCTTGGTTGATTGCATACATCGCACCCATTTTCGATTTTGTAAAAATATTTTAGAAATTTATTATTCTTTAAAAAGAATATCATTGCCTCAGTTTGAGTTCTAGAACACCCGATGATGTGAATGAAGTATTGATGATGTGAATGAAGTTCCTTACACAAGATTCACTCTTTCTCTAGAACACAATATATAAAATGATTAAAGATAGAGAAAATGACCATTATAGTTTTTTTTTCTTTCCAATGTTTTCCACAAATAATAGTCGACAAATGAAAGAGACCTAAAATAGCCAAAATTTTCGCATTCTACGATCTGCCCAACTTGGCGTGGCATGCAATATTTATTTTTTGCAAAACAACGTGGTTTTGCATTAGTTGCTTACACAAAAGTTACGAAGACTCCGAGAATTTTTAATGGGCTGCGAAAATCGCACAGGCCAAGGTCCTATCATACGATTCCTGATGGTATCCTTATTCATATGCTAGCATACAATTCAGATATCAGATATGCTAATCATAACACATAACTATGGATATTCTGGGAATTACTTACCTGGGCTTGGTTGATTGCATACATCGCACCCATTTTCGATTTTGTAAAAATATTTTAGAAATTTATTATTCTTTAAAAAGAATATCATTGCCTCAGTTTGAGTTCTAGAACACCCGAAAGTGTGCCCGAATCCCTCAAACCAAGACTCTGAGACTAACTTGTAACGCCTCTAAACTCATGGATAAAACTTTCATTTTTAATTTAATCAGAAACCATCAAATATTTATAACAACCCCAAACAAAGAATGTTAATATGAGAATAATTATTAGAGTACAAATCCAAATTATAAAAAAAGAAAGTTGAACATGGGTGGATGCATTGCGATCATGTTGGACCCTTCCCAATCGAACAGGAAGTACCTTAAACCATAAACATAACTGTAAGCACAAGGCTTAATAAACTTTCTGAAAATACTACATACAATACACATATACATATAACAGCACGTGGTTGTGTCGGGTCCGTATCAACCCCATGTGACTGCAAGTAGGTGTGTCGGGTTCGTATTAACCCATATGACAGTAAGTAGTTGTTTCGGGTCCGTATCAACCCCCGAGCCCATAAAATTATATATATATATATATATATATATATATATATATATATATATATATATATATATATATATCATTCAGTCATATCATCCATAATCACATAATCATATACATCCAGCACATACAAATCAGTGTGTCGATAATTGTCCTTCAACCCATTAGTGTCGTAAGAAGACTCACCACCAACTGAAGATAATTGAATCGTATACTCGAGTTGTTGCGAACACGACTCCTCACGCTAAATGTAACCCAATAACTAGTCGAATTAATAAATAGAGTTTTACCCCATAAATAATGGTAAAATTCATCATTTATCGAATTGAGGGCAAAAGACCATTTTGCCCTTCCGAATCCTAATCTAGAAAACAAAGTCCAAAGTTCCTAGTAGCGCAAGGCCCAAAGTAGCCCCAAAGTTGAATCCTAGTAGTACGACCCTCGTACAATCTTCTATATCCCACGTACAATCTTCTGATGCAGAAGGAATTACACGACCAGGATGTAGTACACACAATGTACTTCAAATTATGCACGACGTACGCATCAGGATTCAAAACCTTTTATCAAGGTCTCAATGCCTTAAAGTCTAACGTCCAAACTTCATATCCAAGTCTAAAAAATGTAAATAACCGTGAAGTTGCAATCTAATGCTTTTTCATGGCTACAAAGAGTCTAACACCAAAACCTTAACTCCTTTAGTCATTTAAGACCCCATAACTCTTGCATGGAGTGAAAACAAGGTCCACGTTTACATTTTTATGTCTTAACACAACCTAAAATGTCTGAAAGGACAACGTAAAACTCTGGGGGTACTCCATACTCACAAAGATCAAAGTCTATGGACAAAAAAGGGCACAAAACAAGACTTAAACAATATCTAATAATAAAAGCTCCAAGGTATGAACTTTATACTTCTAGAAGATGCACCAAGATGAGGAGATTCTGGACCCAACAAGCTCGAGAGCAATACCACAAGGATCTTCCTTCTCCATGAAAGACACCAAAAGTTACTCTCAATGCTTTAGAACTTCACACACAAGGATTAGGGTCAAAATGGAGGCTAAGAGAGATGAAGGCTGCAAGGTGAGAAGGGTTAGAGCCCATAAGGTATAAAACTAGGCTCCAAACCCACAAAAATATTGGTTGTCCCCTGCTTGTGTATGCCCAACGTATATGCGCGTATGTCATGCGTACGTGAGAGGTTCCCGATAACATGCAAGGTTCCTACGCCCGACGTACCTGACTCGTCTGCCCAGCATAGGGACCGATTTTCCAACATTTAAAAATTATTGTTATAATGGAAAATGACCTGGAACACTGGCGTTACATCGATCCTCGGAAGTGGGTAACGATTCTTCATCGTTAACTTATTTAACTCCCGATAGTGAATGCACATCCTGTGTCTACTGTCCTTTTTTTTCAAGAACATGATCAGTGCTCCCCATGGGGAACTTCTTAGTTGAACGAACCCCTTGTCTAGCTCCTCCTACAGCTGTGTAGAAAACTCATGCATCTTCGGTGGTACCAAATGATATGGTGCCTTGGCTATCAGGGCCGCACCATGGACTAAATCAGTGAACTCAACCTGCCTCTCAGGAGGCACTCTTGGAAATTCCTCAGGAAACACATCGAGGAAATCCTGAACAATAGGCACCTCACTCAACGTCGTCGTTCCCCTAACACGCGTATCTGCCACATAAGCCAAAAACCCATAACAACCCTGCTGAAGACATCTCGTCGCCCTCACAGCTGAACAGAGAATCGGCCCATCCGTAGCTCCCTCGCTTGGAATAACCAGTTCTCCCCTAAATGGGATTTGAAATCGCATTAGCTGATATAAACAATGAATCATGGCCCCATTGGTAGCCAACTGATCCATCCCAATGATAAGCTTCGACCTTCACAAAGGAATCAGTACCAAGTCGATAGAATATCTATCGTTGAGCAGGTTCTTAACACACCCATGATGAATCCTCGAAGGACTCACAGAACAATCATCAGCAATCTCTACCTGTAACGGATAATCCAGAATCCTAGGAGCATCACTAAACTTCTTGCTAAGTGAAATAGATACTAAGGATCGGGTAGCACCAGAATTGAACAAAACATGAGTAGCCATACCATTGACTAAGAATGTCCCTAGACATGTCAGATACAACATAAGCATAAATAAATATGGGAAAACCTCATAAAAACCCTATGTATTATTACCCAATGTTTAAAAAAACCCTTATATATTTTTTTGGTACAAATTAACCATTATTCTTTCTAAAACCGTATAGACTATTGAATTTATCCGGTAACCCTAGGTTACCGTTCTTCTTAGTGTACGTGGGGTACCTTCTTTCTGTACCCATTTTTTTTTATCGATCATTCTGTACAAGAAAGAAAGGAAATAGGAAAAGCTTCGTGGAGGGAAAGCTTCTTCGTGGAAGAGGTCAGGGGCTGAAAAATCGGTGCTTAATTACAAGGCTTAATCATGTGAGTGCTTGATCATTATTCTCTTCTTAATCCCTACACCGACCCTCTTTTATCCATACTTCTTATTTTGTTGTTTGCATCGATTCTTTAAGGAAGCTTTAACCCACAACTATGACTTCAAGTTTAAATGCATTAGTTGAATTTTATATTGAGGGTTTGAATGGAATAGATGATGAGCCTGAAGAAGAATATGTTCCTTCTTTAATGGACAAGACAATATGTGAATTGGCAAGGGCATTGGCATTACACTAATTGATGGCAAGTTGACTGATCACTATGCTCGGATATGAGATTATGGTAATGAAGTTTTGAGATAAAACCCATGAAACACTGTTTAAATTGGAGTCGATGTCAATCCGGATGCAAAACAGACCCTATGGTCATTTTTGTACAATTTTTTAACAAATTTATACTAATTTTGAAATACAGGGTCTTATTAGATGTAATAGTTTCGTAACTTTTGCAGCTAATTTGGAAGATCAATATCATATGAATGGGGGGATAGCAATTGATGTGCCTATTATCCATGCAAAGCTCAAACCAAGAAGGCCATCAAGGAATGGAGGTGGATCTATGTAGGACAAACCTGTTTATCTAGAATACTAGCTTTAGGAACTAGAATAGGATAAAAATCTAGTCTTTTGTGATGATTTTGATACTTGGAATTCATTATTCCTAGTCTTTTGTTACTGAAATTGAGTTAGTATTAATGAAATTGATGATTTTGTGTACTGGTATCAATGAAATTGTGTAGTGAACTTGATTCTGTTTTTCCTTTTCTGTTTCCCTTTTCTGTCCCTGATTGGTGTTTTCCTTTTCTGTCTCTGATTGGTATCAATGAAATTGGTGTTTTTAAGATTATCTTCCAAATATATTTACTTACATATTAGTTTTTTCATCCATTTCTATTTATTGAATTAAATAACTTTAACTAGATATCGACTATTAATCAATTATGAAACTTTTTGTAAATATTGGTTGTGTGGCTACTTCTTACGTCAACATTTTAATATTTTCTGTCAATATGAAAAAAGATTTAGTTAAATATTGAAAAAGCAGTATTTGATTCAATGATAAAATAATAATACCAAAGAAAGAAAAGACTTTTGGAGGAGTCAAAAGGTTTAATGCATAATCACAAAAGTCAAACATTGCTCCGTGGCTTTGTCCATCAAAGTAATTAATTATGTTCAATACTAAATTACATTCTAGAGTCGGCACTAATTTTTTAATATTTCTGTTATCGATGTATTTTCCATTTGGTTAATCATAATAATCCATTTGTTCATGACTAAGTATCTATTTTCTATTAGTAATTTACAACGACCTACAACAATGTCAAGACATTAAATATTTAAAGTCGAGAAGAGGTACTGGAATGTGATTCCAGCATTGCATATGATTAGATTGAAGTAGGTTTCCTTTTCTGTCCATTAACCTAAAACGAAACAACCCCTTTATATGCATTGAAATGACTTTCCATTAACTTTATAATAGAGGGTAAAATGGTAAATTTACATGGATTTAACTTAAAATTGTCCCGGTAATTCTCTTGAAGGGTAAATTTAGCATTTTACCCTCTATTATATATTTCAAAAATGGTAAATTTACATGGAGTAACAGCCCCTTTATATGCATTTAAATGAGCTTTCAAATAGCCCTTTTATAATGCAAGTTCATGGTTTTGGTTATGCTGCAAAACGGTAATGGAGTAACAAGGGCAAAATGGTCAATGGCTGTTGTTCCTGTGTTGCTGTTCATGTGCAGCTGCATTTGTTTTTACAGATTTAACCTTAAAAAATGGGTAAATATCCCTGTTTAACTGTGGCTTTTTTTTGTGGTTAAACAAAGTTGCATACCAGTTAGTCCATGCTCAGTAAACAAAGAGAAAAATATACAACCACCAAAGCACAAACTACAATTTTACATAAACATGACCAAAGTTACATAACAAGGAAAACATTACAAAAAAGCATCCTAACTTCTAGTTTTACATTAACAAGTTGTAACCAGAACAATAACAACCTAACTTTCCATATTACATATTTATAAACCCAATGAAGATTCCAACCAGAACAATAGCAAACAACATCAATTTATTAGTCCCCTTCGTTTTGTCAATCACCTCAAGCTTTATTACTTTCTTTTGCAAGGCCTGTTCTCATTCTCCAATCCCATAGTCTTCTTGGACAGGATCATATTATCCTTGTACAAATACATATTCTCCTTTTGCAACTCATTGATTTTATACTTATTAGTTAACGGGTAATTCAAATCCATCCATAAAAATTGTCTACAATCTTTTGAAGGATCCTAAAAAAAATTGAAGTTTCTGTGTAAACATTATGAAAAAAAACATCAATTTTAAATGAATTTCACATACCAGAGAATTAGGGCACCGAATGAAATGTCAGCCTCGGTTCTTCTTGGTCGATAAAGTCCATATCTTTGATTATTCACCACATTTACACTTTTCGATTTTATAGCTTGAAGTTGAGGAATAAGAAGATCCATATGACGGATCACCCATTTCAGATTGCAGCATGAAGTTTAGAAAGAAGAAGTAGAAAAACGAGATTACACAGCATAAGAAGAAGAATGAGACGTAGCCTTTTTAAAGCCACATCAGCTATGTTACCGGTAGCTTAGGGCTAACCGGTTACGAAGCATGAAAATAACAAAGGATAGAAAGAATAATGGTTAATTTGTACAAAAAATATATATAAGGGTTTTTTTAAGCATTGGGGTATAATACATAGGGTTTTTATGAGGTTTTCCCAATAAATATAGCAATAAAAGATATGATAAAATCACATACCGGTAACCACACCAGGTGTGGATTGAGCTTTGTCGGTAGTCAACTGAAATGCCCTTCTTTTCACCACAGGTGCCTCCACATTGGTAGGAGGCCATCAGTTATCCTCAATGTGGTTGGTGCAGGCGCCGACACTGCTCCTCCTCACAAGCTTAGACAATCAAACTTTTTGTGGCCTGTCTAGTTGAAGTGAAAACAAATAATGCACTCCAGGGGAAATCCCTACTCATATGACCGGTCTGTCCACATCTGTAGCAACCTAAACCCGCTGGTCGACATGCCTATTATACGAATTTCCGCACTTGCCACAGCGGCTCCGACTCTGCTGGCCCCTAGAATGCGAATCAGAGGTCATGAGCCTCTTAGCCTAGCCCACTATTGTTTGAACCTGCTCCGGCTTGCACTTTGTCTGAAGCTCCAACTCAATCTCCTGCTCACAGGCCCTCTAAATCATATCATTCAGGTCTTGCACCCTGAAAAACTCACAAACTCCCTAATGTTAGGCCTTAACATGTCATGTTATCTCGTCTTCTTAATCTCCACATCCACAACATAGTGCAGAAAAAACAAGGCCCTCGCAGGAAACTTGGCAGTGATCTCCACCACAGTATCAGTAGTCTGGCGTAGGTCTTGAAACTTCCCCACCAGCTGCTGCACATCGATCGCCGGTGCAAAATCCTCTTCGAATCTCCTAACAAACTCTCCCCAAGTTATGGCCATTAATGATGCAGATCACAAAGCTCAGGAACCCTCATCCCACTAGTCACATGATCGGTCTCTCAGAAGGCCGGATGCAATACTCACTATAAAGAGAAACATATAGAGCATACTATAACGAGAGACAATACTCACTATAAAGAGAAATAGATAGAGCATACTATAACGAGAGACAATACTCACTATAAAGAGAAGCAGATAGAGCATACTATAACGAGAAACAATACATACTACACACTATACACTAAAGAACATACACAACACTAGAACATACTATACAAATACAAGAATACTATAACATTAATGTGAGATACTACTTCATGGCTCGACAATATACTGCTGCGTCACGTTTTGTACCCAGAGTCTCCTGGATGGAGAGCGTGAATTTGTGTATAGATCTATACGAGACTGACCCTCCTACACGTTGCTGCTAGCTACAGTGGGACCTGCAAGTCTACGGGTGACGAATGTCATATCATTTCGACGTGTCGAACGTCATGTTATACTAGTCGATCAAGTATGGTTACAATCATATCACATTTTACCTTAATTAAACTAACAAGTTTAAGGTAGTTAGTACATTGGTAGTTACCTAGATAAAACTACAGTACATCTTTATTGTTCCCATTTCATTCACATTGTGATCTTCTCACATAAACGGTAATGAAAAATATATTTTGGTAATGATAGTCATACTTTGGGAAAATACTTACTTTTACAAAAAAAAAAAAAAAAACAAACATAAAGAACAGTTGGGTCTTGGTAGAAGACTGCTTTAGTAGAAAATATAGGATTTTCTAGGAAGTTTACAAACATTTACATCAAATACTTACAAACTTTTACATCAAACATTTACAAGCACATTCTTCAAACTTATACAAACAATGATACTAAAATACTTATGAATTCACCAGCTTTAATGTTGATCTATACTTTCAAAATAACTTGTATTCTCAGGTCACCAGTAGACAGGTACAGATGACCAGATTTTGAGAAGACGGAGCTTTCAAGACTCGTCTTTATTTTGATTATTCATTTTGGTGTCTTATAAACTACAGAACACGCTTGTATTAAATTATACTATTAATGCAATGGATGATGTTGTTACTTGTTTTACTATTATGCATTGTTGTGATACTGTACATGACGTCCTCCGCCCCCGAACATTTCCGCGGTTCTGATTTGGGGGTGTGACATGATCCTACCTGGTTGTTCCTTACTTGATAGATCATGAAGTAGACTCTGAGTTAATGATGAGTCTAGACTAATAATTAGTCGCAATGAATATTAGACTAAAATCTAGTGGTAATGATACTAGGTTTCGTTGAAGGAAAAATAAATTAATAGAAGTGAAGCGCTGTCTGAGTTGGGAATCACCACCTTAACAGGTGAGTGCATAGTTACTTTTATCTTACACATAGATATGAAGTATTTTAATATAAATTACGTGCTATGTGTGCATATTGTATGAATACTGGTTGTCTATGCTGAATGAAAGATTTTATACATGTTTTAAATGATTTAAACTGTATATGTATTTTATATCTACAAAATATGTTGGGTAAAACATGGGTAGATGAAATATGAATTGAATGTTGAGATAAGAGGTGATATAGACCATGAGATAAGGGTGAGAGGTGAACAATGAGAGAAGCCTTTTACCCAAGCGTGGCCCCATCATCTAGCAGAGTATGGATGACAACCACAGACTATTCTAGACAGTCTAGTGGAACACTAGCAGGCTCGCAACCTTTAGGTGTTGTGAATGATGTGTTCACCCGGTGTACTCTAAACCTTGACGATCATGCAGACTTGGTGCCTAAACCTTGGCGATCATGCAGAGTTGGTGCCTAAACCTTGGCGATCATGCAGACTTGATGCCTAAACCCTGGCGACTATGCAGACTTAGTGCCCATTGTGTAAGCCGTGGCAACGATGGATTCGTTCCGATTCCTTAGGATGATCCTTAGGAATGAATGAACGAGGAATAGTTGATTCTTAGGGTAGATCCTTAAGAGTAAAGAACATAATGGGGATGGGTAATTGGGTTGATTGTTTGATGTTTAAACATAATAATTATATTATTGTAGGTTGAAAACCCTATGTACTCACCAGGTTTCCCAACCTGACCCACTTAGTTTATTTGTGTCACAGGTGTCCATATGAAGTTACATTACACTGAAAGATTAAGGAGATTTAAATCACTAGTGATAATGAATGTAAGTTCTGTTTATGCTTATGTTTCTATACAATGACATCCCAATGTTTTGAAAATGAATAAAACACATTTCTTCGGAAATGCTTGATAATTTATTTATCATGTTTTTCTGGGAACAAATTCTGCAACATTTTTCTTTAAAAGGTTACTCTGATTTTCAAAATAAAGCATAAACAAAATCGGTATTTCTGGCCGTGAAAATGGGGATGTCACAGCTACCACTTTTTGTATATATATGTGTGTATATGTGAAAATGTATTTGTGTATGTAAGTAATGTGTATATGTATGTATATGTGCATGCGTATGTGTATGTGTATATGTATGGTATATATATATATATATATATATATATATATATGTGTGTGTGTGTGTATACATATATGTATAGCTATAGATGTGTATATGTATGTGTATGCATATTTGTATAAATGTGTACATGTATGTGTGTGTATGTATGTCCTAAGGCTTGAGTCTTAAGACCTAATACATAAACCTTAAGTACTAAGCACTAAGCACTAAAAGCTTAGCCCCATTCCATAAGCCTTAAACCCTAGTCCCTAAGTCATAAGCCATAAACCATAAGGAAGTAGCCATAAGCAATAAGTATTAAGCCATAAGCAATAAGTATTAAGCCCCTAATCTCTAAACCGTGATTTCTAAACCATAAGCTCTACTCCATAAGCCATAAGCCTTAAGCTCTAAGTCGTCAGCCCTAAGCCCTAAGCGTTAAGGCTCATGGTTTGTGACTTAGGGCTTAGGGCCTAAGGCATGTGGATTAGGGCTCATGGTGTAAAACATAATGGCTTAGATCATAAACACATATGGGAGTTAATCGAGTCAACTCGATCGAGTTTTGGGTTAATCGGGTCGGGTTAGTCAGATTTTAAAAATTAAAAATTCACCCGAAACCTGACCCTATTAAGCTACGAGTTAGTCGGGTTAGGGTCAATTGGGTTTCGGGTTAATAGATTCGGATTCATCGGGTTAAACTAAAAAAAAGGGCAATAAGTAGTTTTTAACGACAATCATCAAGTTTTTGTATATGTGCATTTCATGGTATTCCATTTAATGGTGTGTTTAACATATAGAAAATCATAATATGATAAGGTTCGGGTATTTTTGACACCTCTATATGCACTAGAGCCTTAAACCTAAATTATAAATCATAAACTCTAAACCCTAAATTCAAAAACCATAATTATTGACTAAAAAATGAATTTAACTGATTAAAAAATAGAGGAATTAACATGCATATTCTAAGAGTTGTCCTTGCTTTCCAGCCTTTACGTCCCGCATTTTAAATGGAACAAAAAAAACTCTAACCAATTAAACTACAAACAAATTTCATTTAATTTGTTTTATAACTTATTTTAATATATTAGCTATTTTAATTTTATTATGTTATTTTAACATATTTATAACTTTATAATCATTTTGTATTTAGTATTTCTTAAAATACTTCAATTTCCGAAATTCAATTTTTTCCCAAAACTTGAATTTCCCCCCACCATCTAGGTTTACATAACCAAAAAGAGAAAAATAAACATTTTTTTACCCATGACAAGGCGTTTATTGAAATGAGAATCATTGACATTCTCAATTGATTGAGTCTTGGTTAAAAGGCCCAAAGCCAATACAGTGCGCCAAATAGGAACTGAGGAAGCGGGAGCGTGATTACTAGCGTTAGGTACGTTAAAAAATCCATATTTCCAAGGGTCATCAACGATTTCCATGGAGACTTCAAATGCATCACTTTCACCTCTCTAGACCCCAATAACAGTTTCATCTATTCTTCTCTTTTTATGCAATTTATGATTCTTCTTCTTTATATTCTGATATCTGAATCTTATTACTCCATGAGAGTTGAAAACATTGTCGCCTTAACCCTGACACCAATTTCATTCAGCTTCTTCATTCTTCTTTCTAAAATTGAATAGCACACCATATGAGATTCTCAAATTTATTCTGAATTTGTGTATGTTTCTTTCTGAAAGACTAATTTATGAATCATCAATAGTAAATCTAATTCTTGTCAATGTCGAAGTCACGAATGTCGGCTTACTGGATTATGATATGTAGAAAGACCAGGTGGTGGCCCCTAGAAAATGCATGAAAGACCTGGAGGTGGCTTCCAACAATTTTTATGCAAGACTAGGGTCTGGACCCTGGCAGTTATATGTAGGATGCTAGTTGTCTTTGTGATACTTGTATGGAGGTGGCTCTTGACACTTGTTTGTAAGATTCGGGTTTTGGCCCCCGACTTGCAATGAAATACCATGATACAGATCATGGCATAATGGAAATTATTAGACTATGGTTGACATATAACAATCTTTATTCTATGTGTGGTATGTGGTGTTTTGGGGAGCCCATTAAGCTTTCTGCTTATGGTTTTATGTTTACGGTTTCAGGTACTTCCGGTTCTAAAGGGAAGAGCTCGACGTGACTACACAACATCCCCCAGAGTTTCTACTTTGAATACTTATAATTTTTACTCTGATGATTTAAATGATGTAATCGTTTTGATTGGTTTTGGAACAACTCATTTGTAAGGTTTATTGTTTTAAAAATGGCAATTTTAACTGAATTTTTTTGGGACGTTACATGGTTATTGAATGCATCCAATAAACCATGTTATATTTTTATTTAAAATCGCATTTTAACAATATTCTTTTATAAAATCCAAATTTTATATAATCGACATGATCAAATTTTAAAGTTAATAACTACCTATGAATCTTGATCACAATGCAATTATAATTCATAATTATATTTAACTATTTTAAAGTTTGCATCATGATGCGAGTCCAGTTCTCAGACAAGTAACTATGAATCTTGCTCACAACCACTTGTCTGCTTTCATTTAATGAGAGTCAATCAATCCAATTCATATCAGTATTAATTCATAATTGCTCCCAAAATTATGACCAACTATGAAATTTTAGCATAATAAGATTAATCATTGATTAAACATATTAATATCGAACACAAAAAATATTAATGTTATGATCACATACTAATATATCAAAATGTAAGTCTCGAATTCGCTTGATATGTCAATCAGATCCGACTGATGGTGCGGAATCCCAATCAATCAGATGTTGCCAGATCAAAATAGAGAAGAAGGAGAAGAAGAATAATATGAATCATGAATGTATTGATGATGTGAATGAAGTTCTTTACACAAGATTCACTCTTTCTCTAGAACACACCTTGAGTTTCACACACTTAAGCTCCTTTCTCTTTCTTAGCGGTGAACTCTCACTCTCTTTACGTCTATTTATATGATGGACATGGGCGGTGAATAGGTTCACGGCCGTGAACACTTTTCGGTCCTAGACGGAAAATTACAAATGCCTAGAAAAGCAAAGTATAAACCATAGTTTTAGACCCAACAATCTCCCCCTTGGTTTATAGCTTTCTTTTCGTTGACCCAACAAGCTCCCCCTAAAAATGTAGCTGGCTTTTCTTGTCAATCTTCATTTGGAGCTTGACTTCAGCTTTTTGTCTTCAATTTCTTCACGACTTCAAGATTAACTTGATGAATCTTCAATAAAGGACTTCATCTTGAGCAGTTGGGCATTTCTTCAAGAGTTGACTTTGAACGCATTCGGGTGTGGACGCATCATGTAGAGATTCTTGAAAAATGGCGCTTTCAACTTGAGAATCTTCAGTGAGAACAACAGAGAGAGGAAATCTTCTGGATCACTTCAGCAGGTTCAAAGATAGCAGCAAATTGATTGATGAGGCTTCAATGTAATCTGTCACATAATCTTCAAGTACAACTTCACCTTGCTTCTGGGGTTGAAAGATTGAATGTTGAAAGAATAATCTTCATTTCTTGTTCCTTCGAATCAATATTCTTCGATGATCACGGATGAAGCCATGGCTCAGAAATTCTCGATACAATCTCTATGAGTCTCATCTACAACTGAATTCACTTTTCAAAACAAAGAAAGATTTGAGATAAAAACAAAAAACTAAAAACAAACCCAGCACACAATATTTTTGGATTTTTTCATATTTTCTGAAAAAAAATAAAATAAAACAGAAACAAAAATATTTTTGGATTTTTCTAAAAAAATAAAACAGAAATAACACTATTTTTGGATTTTTGGTTTTCTGATTTTTGTTTGGTTTTTAAAATTTTTAATTCTCCCCCTAAATTTGTGCATAGAGGAAAACTATGAACAAATTTAATAAAAAGAAAAATATTTGGGATCAAAGTTGTCAAACAATTCAATATCGTTTATCAGCACACGCCTGCATGTTTAGATCTGGTCGATCACCGGTATTGTGATCCACTTAAACACAAAGGATGTTGACAAATCGGACATGTTATAAGTGACAAGACAGTGACATGTTCGAATGTGACGTACTCCATTGAAAGTAATACAGTCTCGAGGATATAATTATGTGCGTCGAATGTCTATTAATATTTTGATTTTTTTAATTTTTTATTTATATAAAAATTAATAAAAATGTAGTTAGCTGTCACTGTTTTTTTTGTTTTAACCTTTTGATTTTTTGATTTATTTTTAATTTTTTTATGCTTTTTATTTTTTTTTAACTAAATACAGGTTTGAGTTTTTTTTTTTAATGTTTAACAATTATAAAGTTTTCGAATCATAAGAAATTAAGCATAATAATATTTTTTTAACATAATATTATTTGGATCCTTTCATTTTTGATCTTAAAAGTTTGGATCATATCATTTTGAATCATAATAATTTTGATCATTTTATTTTTGAATAATATCACTTCGTATCGTAATCTATTAAATTAAAACAAGTTTTTGTTGATAACAAATTTTAGCTTATTATATTTTTTGAATAATTTAATTATTGATTACAAAAAATATTGGTTAGGCTGTTGTACCCTAGGAACAAACGGTAAATCTGTTTAAGGGAATCTTGTCAAACACGAGCCTTAGTCACTCGACGTTATTATTTAATACTACCTTAAACGAAGATACAAGACATATGAGAGATCCTTGAGAGTTGATCCCTTCGCCCATGCAGTTAACTAGTCGACATAGTGATAGTGAGAAATATAAAGACATATAGATAATCAAAGATATAATTCAATAATTAGTAATCCATATTCTCGAGTTATATTTTCAATTTGGGGATAGCATCATGCACATCTTTTTTGACTTTAAGCAATCCAAATTGTAGATTTGAAAATCGTTGCAGCCTCTCGAGTGTGTCTGATTATCAACTAAATCCTATAAAGGGTCAAAGATCTCCTTGTCTTCTATGCAACAAGCGTGATTGTTGATTTTTCGTTTTACCGCCTTGAATTTAAGTTGCCGCCAAGCATCTCTGACCACTCCATTCTCAAAGATCTCCTCGTCTTCTAGTACGGTGTTCTAGTACGCCCATGGCATGGCATGGCCCGGTCCTGATAATAGCCAACTTTTTAATATGTACTTTGCTTTTTATTGGTTGTAATAATTAGTTTATTTTGTTGTTCATGTTATCGTTATTTATTTTATTTTGTAATCAAAGTTCATTCATGTAACACCAGTCAAATTTTGGTCAAAAATAAATTGATCCATAATCGTAATTGGGATGAACCAAGTGGTAAAGTTTGTAACAAGGTTTCCAAAAATATAAAGAACACTGAAATCCGAGTTATAACGAAGAAGTTATGACCAATCGAAAATCCGCGATAAAACCGGCAAAACACTGTTCAGTGTAAAAAGTGAATTTTCAATAAAAGGATTTTTAGCCTTAACAATCTAAATGAAAGTTGTAGAATATGTTAAACCGAGAACGTTCATAAAAAGAACGTCAAAATCTGACTTCGTATGAGGAAGTTATGATTTTTCTAAGTTTCGGTTTAGTAGTAGACAGCTAAAAATTCGAAATATAAATCGATCGATATTTAGCCGACGCAACTTAAACGAGAATTGAAGGTCTCGTCAAAAGTAGCACAACGGTAAAAAGACCGACGAAAACGGGCGTCGGATGAAGAAGTTATGAATGTTTAACGGATTTCTTGTCCCGGTCTGTTAAAAATAATAATATGAAAAATAAAGTCAAAATTAGCCGACGAAGTCTAAGCGAAAGTCGTAGAGTATGATTTTACCTACGCGTGCATATAAAGAACGTCAAAAACGGAGCTCGTATGCGAAAGTTATGATTTTCGCAAGTTTTTGGCACAAAAATCAAGAAAAATGGAAAACCGGGAAATTTCGCATGAGTCACTCTTCGGACACGTCATCCCTCGCATGCAGCTCCCACGTGTCGACTGCTGATAGGACCGAAGTTCACGTGTCGCCTTCTGATTGGACCATGTCCGCGGTCCACTAAGCCTCGGACACCTTCGCATGAGACACCTCACACACTCCTCGGATGACCCTCGGACCCTCGTGCCCTCCTCCCATTGGACCGAAGTTGGGTCCAATCCGAAGCTACCATCTGCGAGCCAGTTGTCCGAACCGAAGCCCCGCCTCGCCACCTGTCCGAACCGAAGCTCCCTTCGCCACCTGTCCGAGGCACGTGTCTCGTTCTCCTTGCTCCGGATCCGAGGCTGCGGCCTATATAAGGCATGCGAGCCTTCTCGGATGGAAGAGATTTTTCACCCCAAAATTCACCATTTTTCACATTTTTACCCCTAGACTTTCTCACGACCCCCCAAGGCCCCAGTATCGTGTCTAAAACCCGAAGCAAGCCCCGGAGCCCTGGAATTCTCGAGAAGTTATCCTCTCTCCAGTCGAAACTCTGCCCGATTTGAGCCGGTTTGTCGTCAAATAAACTCCTTTCCGGGAAACGATATGCTGCCCGAATCACCGCTTATCAAAGTGAGTTCATACCCCTATAATTTACCTTTTTAATGGTTTTTAAATGCTTTTTAGGGGGTGAATACAAGTTTAACACAATATTAAATTGTGTTAATAACTCTTTGTGTGATGTTTCCGTATGCTTTTAAGAATTACCAAATACTTTCAAAATGACTTAAAGCCATGTTAAATCTTTAAAGTCATGTAAACTCCGTTAAATTCTTGGAAAAATGTTTTATAAACTATTTCAAATTATAAATGCCAAAATCATGTTTATATATGTATAAATATATATATATTATACATATATGAGTATAAAAGGTTACTCCTTTTAGTATCATTACTTTTGTATCAGGCTGAGCAAAGGTGTTCATCCATGAGAAATCATGCTAATCAGATAGAACATATAAATTATAATAGGTATAATTTATGATTCAAAACTAAATATACAAGTATGATTCACGACTGCATACTTTCCAAGGAAACTACCAAAATTCATTCAACTATACCAAGATATGTATAATACCTTTAATATACGAACAACATATTAAAGAAGTAAAGATACATCATACCGGGTTTGCATTAACAAAGGTACTATACAGAGTACCAGAGTTAGCGAACACGAGGTAATAATACATCATACCGGGTTTGCATTAACAAAGGTACTATACAGAGTACCAGAGTTAGCAAACACGAGGTGATAATACATAATACCAGGTTTGCATTAACAAAGGTACTATACAGAGTACCAGAGTTAGCAAACACGAGGTGATAATACATAATACCAGGTTTGCATTAACAAAGGTACTATATAGAGTACCAGAGTTAGCAAACACGAGGTAATAATACATCATACCGGGTTTGCATTAACAAAGGTACGATACAGAGTACCAGAGTTAGCAATCACAGGGTAATAATAATACATCGTAAATCTCGTTGAAACAATAAATTTGTGAGACCCTTCACGGTGTACTTATCTAAGTACGACTTTTAAGTCCTGACCTATTAACCAGAATCTCTTGTAGGGAGAACATGAATTTGTGTATAGATCTATATGGGACTGACAATCCCGCACCTCTACTGTTCGCTACAGTTTGGCCGGCAGGCCTAGAGTGTCAAATATCATACCATTTCCGACGCCTGAAGAACGTCGCAGCAAGCATATTCAGTCATATTAGTATGGTTAATAGAACTCAGATGGATAAAACAACGAGTGAATTACTAAGTAATATACTTTTCTTAAAACAGTAAGAAAAGATAATTACATCCCAACCAAATATACCTTCTGTAGCTTTTACTTACAGTAAAAGCTACGTATCATGAAATTAAGTATGGTAAATATACTTGTACTTCTGGTTTTGAACATTTAAAACCACAACGCAGTATTATGGATAATATAATATTTTCCAAGATTAATACTAAGGTTTATACTATAGAACAGATATAACTAAGAATACTTTTACAAAGATAACGGTTTATGGGATTAAAACAGTTATACAAAGGAAACGGTTTATGGGATTAAACCACTTTTACAAATGAAACGATTTATGGAATTAAACTACTTATCAAATGGAACTTAGTCATTCAATCTCTGTAAACTAGTATAACATAAAAGACCTTTAGTGGTTAATTCTATAATTCCTTAGTTATTACATCAGAGTTGTACATCAGTAATATCCGATTGACAGTGAAATGTGTGACTTCCGCCTTACTTCCTGTTCCTTGTTTGGTTATGGGCTTAGGGCAGATACACCCATTTGACTGTCCATTCGATATTGGGTTATATATAATAAGTATAAACCAAGTAATTAAAGAGGGAAACTATTGAGGTTATCAATCTATTACCTCAGGAAATATAGGATTTCCTGGAGAAACCAGTGAACTTATCCAAAGAACTTAGGGTATACTTAACAAAACTAAAATACTTATGAACTCACTAGCTTAAATGCTGATCTACTCTTTCCAAATAACTTGTATTCTCAGGAATCCAGTAGACGGGTACACTCCCGAAGCTTTTGAGAAGACTACCTAGTACCGTACCGCGACTCTTGTACCTACTTTAGTGTTTTTATATGTAATGTTTAAACAATTATGTAAAACTTATACTTATTAATGCAATGGTTGTTTGTACTTTGATTACTATATTGCATGTGTTGTGATACTTACCTAAAGTCCTCCGCCCCCGAACGTTTCGGCTGTTCTGGTTTGGGGGTGCGACAATTCAAAATTAAGGTTCATGTTTTCTAATGGTTAATTACTTTATTTGTAACTATATATCTTTCAAAATTTGCGAGACCATGCTACTTGGGTCATGGTACAAGTATCACCCGACAATTTTATAGAAAATTGGCCCATATTCCGTCTATGTTGAATCCTAAATATTACACTCATATCTCAACAATGATACAACAATTTATTTGGTTTTCTCTAACTAAAGGTTGATCACAATATTACATGCTATTTTTTAATTATCATTCTCATAGTAACAAGAAATTAATATTATTCTCTTATAAATTCCTGAATAATAAAAGGAATCCTAATTAACCAAAAAAAACTATTTTACTTTAGTTAAAAAATTAAAGAATTATTATGTTACTATTTTGATACTTTTATTTACCTTTAACCATTAGATAAGGAATATAAAACAATAGTTAGATCTTATAGTGTATGAAATTCACTAGCTATATCCTTGTGTGGGACTACATTACATTGATTCTTCAAAATCAAAAGAAACGGTATTCAAGATCCATTTATCTGCATCATCAAGAGGCCATATATTTGCATTGTAATTACCATATGGCTGGGGGATAGGGTGATCAACAGTATCGTCGTGACGTACGTCCACCATGTAATGATTCGAACCAGTTTGCACGTTGAGTTGGGTTTTCGGATCTTCAGCATCGTCATCTTGAGACACCCCCATACATTGTTTTATATTTCTGCCCATACTCTCCGAGCTCCATTCAACTTCAACAGGTGCAGATATCGTTGCCTCGCAACTATCACGAAAATGAAAATCTTCAGTAGCAGCATCATCTTGAGCCATCCCCATGGATTGTTCTCAGGGGAGGATCTATAGTGTTGCACGGGGTTGCACCGGCAACTACTAGATTTTTTGGTATTAATATAAAAAAAAACTTTATCATTAGAGTTCACTTGTATGATCAAAAGTTGGGATGGCTAAGTTGGTCAAAGGCGCAGGTTAAAGTTTTCTTTTGGAAAAAGGGCTCGAGTTCAAATCTTTCTAACATCAAGTTTGTTTTTTTATTTTTACATTCACTTTTCCTTTTATGTACTATTTGTTACTAGCCCCCAAAAATCTCTAGCCAAAAAAATCATACATGTGAAGTAAGGGCTTGGTGAATATAACTTGTTAAAACTAAACGGTTTAATAAAACTCAATTAAATCACTTTCCTGGTTGTTTAAAATTCCTATATTAATAGTTTACTTTTTCATTAACTTGACAACCATTTAATAAAAAATCAATTTTTTTTCCATTAGCAAACATGTGCTCCCATGAACTCAAAATAATTTCAACCGTCTTCATATTTAATATATATTTTCATACACCATTGGGAACATGAGAGCTATATACAAATTCTTTGTGACCCATGGCCTTTCATAAATTTCTATTTAATTTCTTCTCGACGTAATAGCTTTTGCATCAAAAAACGACAAAACAATAATACAATAATATGATAAGTGATGGAAAATAGCTTTTGCATCTCAACAACGACACGAACGTATTTGGTTTTCTCTTACTAAAGGCTATATTTTAATTATCATTCTCATAGCAACACATAACAACAAGAAATTACTGTTAGTCTCTTATAAGTTCTTGAATAATAGAAGGAATCCTAATTAACCAAAAAACTATTTTACGTTAGTTAAAAAATTGAAGAATTAATATGTTACTATTTTGATACTTTTATTTACATCTACCGTGAGATAACGAATATAAAACAGTAGTTACATCTTGTAATGTATGAAATTCAGTAGTTGATATCAAGTTTAGTGGGACTACATTAAATGGATTCTTCAAAATCAAAAGAAACGGTATTCAAGATCCATTTATCTGCATCATCAAGATGCCATATATTTGCATTGTAATTACCATATGGCTGGGGGATAGTGTGATCTGCAGTATCGTCGTGACGTACGTCCACCATGTAATGATTCGAACCAGTTTGCACGTTGAGTTGGGTTTTCGGATCTTCAGCATCGTCATCTTGAGACACCCCCATACATTCTTTTATATATCTGTCCATACTCTCTGAGCTCCATTCAACTTCAACAGGTACGAATATGTTGCCTCGTAACTATCACGAAAATGAAAATCTTCAGCAACATCATCATCTTGAGCCATCCCTATGGTTTGTTCTATAAAACTGTCCAGACTTTCCAAGCTCAATTCAACTTCAACAGGAGCAGATATTGTGGTTACCTCATAACCATGATCATGAAAATGAAAATCGTCAGCAGCAGCATCACCTAGAGCGGATTGGTCCCAAACATTTTGCACGTCGAGTATGGTTGGCGCATTGTCATAAGAACTTTGAACCAAGACCGGTGGGTAGCCAATGCAATCAAGTGGTTCCATAGAAGAGGAATTCGAAGCACCATTTGAAAACAGAAAATCGTTGCATGCATTAGTCGATGAAAACATATTCTTCTGATAACATGACTCCCTTATTTGCACCGGTTGTATTGAATTCAAACCATGCTCACTAGTAGGTGTTTTTTAGGCACCATCATCAAGCGGTTGTGAGGAGGAAGCAGGTGGTCCAATATTAGAAACAAAACTTGAAGCACTATGATCAGAAATTTGACAACCGTTGCTTGCAATCGAAGTAAACTGATTCTGATAGCATGGTCTTGGTGCTTGTATTAAACAACTCCAACCTTGAAAGGTAGTCATCGGCATTGGAATTAGATAGGGGCTGGAGTTCATTCTGATTTGGCCAACGGTGTTGCCATTGTTAACCCGTGTGTGAGCAGACTGATCGTGGGAAGGTGCCACCATCTGATCAACACATGTATCTGAATAGATATTAGTTTCTTGAACATCAACTTGTTCAGGTTGGTGATTTGAAAAGCTCATTTCATTCTTTTTTAATACTCTTCGTCTCATGGGCAGTGGTATGTTGGGTTCTTCCATCACCTCTTTTGGATTCCGATAAATCTTGCACAGCACCCATTCGTTCAACTACAAGAAAACCAGATAAAAATTAAGCATACAACATTGAGAATTATAGCAATCATACTTATAATTTATATAATAATAACAACAGAATTTCATTCAATTAACTTCTACATACCTTGTCTCCGTTTTCAAAAGGAAGATTGGGTCCGTTGGTTGTATATTCATGCATTAGCCACATAGTTTTGTCGTCATTCTCATCAAAAAATGCAAGAGTTTCCTTGTAGCCAACCATTTCTCCAGACGTGGCATCATACACCGGCTTTTGTACTTGAGTAGTCTTCCAGTACCCATGTTTTCCGAGTACACCTCTATTATGTCGATTTCCTCTTGGGTACTTTCGATCCCGAGAAGTCAGAAAATACCATTTCTTCTCGTGGGACCGATATGTTTCTGCATGCAACCAATTAAAACACAAGATATGATATATATATATATATATATATATATATATATATATATATATATATATATATATATTAGCATCAAATCGTTCAAGAAACAAAGCATCATTCAAGATTAATGTATCTTTAGGTACGTACTAAACACAAGTATTAACTATTTAGAATCAGAACTAACTAAAGAAAGAAACCATTAATATTCATTCAACAAGACTCATGCATGTATCTTTTATTTGTTAGTTGATAACTAACCTACGAGTTCTTCCGGCTTGTAGTTGTAAATATTGACCTCGTGTAACCGACACTTGGCAGGCTCTCTTGATTCGATCTTGGCGTTCAGGCAGTCTACAATGAGCTCTGAATCTGTGGGACATAATCGATAG
The DNA here is from genome assembly GCF_052849685.1 of Lactuca virosa. Taxonomy (NCBI): domain Eukaryota; kingdom Viridiplantae; phylum Streptophyta; class Magnoliopsida; order Asterales; family Asteraceae; genus Lactuca; species Lactuca virosa. The sequence goes on from NC_136429.1 coordinate 326,560,757, forward strand.
TAGGAGGGAAGCTGATCAGCGAAATCCATGGAAACTTGTTTACCTCGGTTACAATTGGTGGGCAAGTATATTTATATAGTGTCAAACTCGGAATGAAGTCGATGAGTATGAGTAGTGGGCAAGTTTATTTATATAGTGATGAAAAGTGCAGAAAATCGCCTTTTGAAGGGTTTTTTTGTCATCTGGAATCGTCTCTGGAATCAACTTAGAGGGCATGTGGGATTTAAGTAGCAATCTAGGTAGCAAATAAGGGTTCTGGCAGTAAGCACGACCCGTGCATGGGGGGCACGCCCGTGCAAGGTCATCGTAACTTTGAAATCCAAAATAAATTAGAAAAACTCAAAATCTGCTGAACCACGCCCGTGCTTGGGAAGATATAGGTCGTATTTGGTCTTTTTTTTTAGCGTTTTGGCTCGAAATAAGCTCCAGATACGCTGCAGATGTGCTCCAAAGACTTTAAATCCCGCTCCACTTCAAGTAACCTGAAAATAAACATAAAAACATTAGCAGTACGAGAATTCTTACGAAATACATGAGCTGAACATTATTTAAACTAAAAGCACATGAAAAAGAATAAAAAAATGATGCAAAATGCTAATAAAAACTACCCTATAGTATGTATAAAATGTCCTCTATCAAATTTCTCAAAGCTTAAACTTTACTTGCCCTCAAGTAATTAAAAGATTAAACATTACAAACAAATGGAAAGATGTAGATGACCTAAAAAAATTAGACTAAATAAAAACTTGAAATAAAAATGATTCACTCTTTTTTTTTTCTCACATGATCAGATTTCACAACGACGAAGTTCCAATGAAATCACTACCTAGACAATAGTCTCAATACATTTATTGCAGATTCCGAATTCATATTTAATAAGTTAAACGAAGCTTGAGCAAATAATTTTACGGAGAATTAAATTTGTGAAAACAGTGAATTTTTTAAAAATAATTTCATGAAAAGTCGTTAATAAAAACTTAGCTTGACCGACCCCTCCTTTTTTTTGAACTCGTCTAGTAAATGCGGTAAGCTCCATTATGGACATAAAATCCAAGCTTACCCTTATGATTCCACTATCGATGGATTAATCTCATTATATCACACATCTTCTCTGTCTTGATCAACTCTTCATATTTAACTTTTCTTGGTTCTTGATTTCGACTTGAACTTGACTTGGATTTCTACTTTGAATTTCAGATTTCTTCAAGTTGCTTGATGTACCATTTCTAACATATATATTCACTGGGCGCGGATTTCAGTTTGAGGTCCACCATATCTTCAATACTTCAAAAATGATATTAAATTGTGGGCATAACAAGAGTTCCCTCCTAGCCTCAAAAGGCGCATAAATTATAGGGTTTTGTACTTCAAGGAAAAATAAGGGTTAGTCAATCTAGGTTCTTTTTAAGGCATTTAAGGAATTATTTTCAAAACACTTTTTGTTTTTCTATCCCACACTTCCATTGTAAAAATTATCCAACTCGCATGTTGGTTCATACTGAAAACATTTAAAGCAGTTGAAAAGATAATTATTAAAATTGATTGTTATGAGACTGTTATTTTTGGTTATTATCATACTTCATCTTAACAGAGCTATCGGATATATAAAGATCCTCATCTCATGTATATTTTATTTTTTTGATTTTCAGAATTTTAAATTTTTTATGCAAGAAAATAAAAACTTAAATAACTAGAAATAAAATATTTTTAAGATTTTTTTTTAATTTTTTTAATTTTTATGAATGCAGAAAAATAAAAAGGAAAATAATTTTTTTGGATTTTTCAAAATTTTCAAGTGTAAATGCAATGTAGAAAATAAAATGCAAAAATAAAATTGAAATTTTGAGAAATTTAACCTAAAAACCTGAAAATCTAACTTTTTTAACAAAAAAATGCAAATTGTTACACTAACCCCCTCCCAAAGCTTAAAATGATGCATTGTCCCCAATGCTCAGAGAGGAATGAACAACACAATAAGGCATATAAAAGCAAAAGGATGCAGCTAAGAATGAATGTACCTGATAAGTTTGCAAAAAAACTGCGACCATCTCTTTATTGAAAGCGTAAAAACTAAAACTACTCATCGGGTTGCCTCCCTGAAAGCCGCCATTTTTTAAGGTCGTTGGTTTGATCGTGCCCGAAGACTAGATCACCTGTACGTAAAGATATTGGCACAAAACAGTTCGAGGTACTGTGTCCCCGACAATGACGCCAATTTGTTAAACAGATTGTCGCACCTAATTTAAGCAAATAAATTTATCACTGCTGGTAGCACTAAAAATATAACACAAAGATGTAGGGTCGAATCCTCGGGTCACAACCTAACAGTCAATGCCTATTTACATCAGGCACATTCTAGTCAAAACAGAAATATAAAAAGGGGGGGGGGGGTCGAATTAACAAAAAAAACTGCAATGATATTAAATTAAACGAAAATTAATAATAAAAACGATTTCAGCTCTGTTGCGGCTTTCTTAATCATGCAACTAGTTCAAATCTGCTTATTTGAGATGTGTTCTATCTAAGTTGGTATTGTGAAAAACTAACAAGCTCTAATATAATCTCTGTTACCTAAATTAGTTAATCAAAACAAGCTCTTTGAATTAACCCTAACTTTTTACTGTTCAATTAAACAAGCTCTTAATTAAATCAGAAAAATTGCATTAAGTTCTGTGAAAAATTACCAGCAATATCTAATACTTCTCACAAGCTCGAAAACATAAAGATATGATTTTTACTATTTATACCAGATTTAAATCCCTAACACCGAACTAATCTGATACTTGTTAATTAATACAAGTTGAAATGAACAATTACGGATTCTGTTAATTGATTAACTGAAATGATAAAACCCTAGCTAGGTGAACAGACCAACAAGAATTAGAAATCAAACATCCATTAAGTTCAAAACTGTAAAATATAGATAGAAACACAAAAAGAAATCCAGATCGGATAGCTAATTAAATGAAAAGTACTAGTCTATGCAGAACTGAAAACTAAGGTTTTAGCCAGACATGGCTCAAATCTGATCTAGAACAATAAAAATAAGCATTAAACTACTAAATCTTACTAAACTAAATGTGGGAGGTGATCCACAACCATTAGGTATTCAAAAAGTGATGAAAAGTAGAGAAAATCGCATTCAGAAGGGTTTTTTCTCATCTAGAGTCATTTCTGGAATCAACTTAGTAGGTATACGATATTTATATAGCATTCTGCGTAGCAAATAAGGGTTCTTGCAGTAAGCACGACCCCTTCTTGGGGGTCACGCCCGTTCCAGGTCATCGCAACTTTGTAATCCAAGATAAATCAGAAAAACTCACAATATGGTAAAGTACGACTCATGCTTGGAATGATATAGCTAGTATTTGTTTTTTTTTGGCGTATTGGCTCCAAATAAGCTCCAGATGTGATCCAACGACTTTCAAACTGCCGTCCCACTTCAAATAACTTGAAATGAACCCCAAAACATGAGCAGTATGGGAATTCAAACAAAATACATGAGTTGAACATTATTTAAACTAATTCACATTAAAATGCATAAAAATGATACAAAATGCTAATAAAAACTACCCTAAAATATGTATAAAATGGCATATGTCACAATACCACAACTCCTAGGATCTTCCTTCACAAACAAAGACACCAAAAGTAACTCTCAAGGCTTCAAAACTTCACACACAAGTATTAGGGTTCGAAATGGAGTCTAAGAGAGATGGTTGCTGAGAGGTGAGAAGGTTAGAGGCCATAAGGTCTTTAAATAGTGTCAAAACCCTAAAAATTAGGGTGTTCCCCTTCTTGCGTACGCCCAACATCCATGCACGTATGCCTAGCATACATGAGAGACTCTCGATCACATGCAAGGTTCCTACGCCCGATGTATCTGATTCGTACGTCCAATGTAGGGACCCATTTGTCAACTTTTAAGAATTATTGCTAGAATAGAAAATTACCTAGAACACTGTCATTAAAATTATCCCACGCTTGAATTAGACTTTGGCCTCAAAGTCCGCAGCTACAAACAAGTCTGGGTAGTAGTCCATCATCTCTTCTTCAGGATCCCACGTCCATTCTGATCCTTTCCTGTGATTCCATTGCACCTTGACTAGGTTCACTCCTTTTTGTCGCAGAGTCTTGGTCTTCTTGTCAAGAATCGTAATCAGTGTCTCTACATAGTTCTGGTACTCATCAAACTGAACGTCATCCAAAGAAATCACCGTCGTATCATCGGGTATACACTTCCATAAGCGAGAGACATGGAATGTGTTGTGGATTTGACTGAGCTTAATAAGCAAATCCAACCAATATTTAACCTTGCCCATCCGGGCGGTAATCGTGTAGGACCAATAAATCGGGGGCCCAACTTTCCTCGCTTCCGAAACTAAATGAAACATTTCCAATGTGACACCTTTAGAAGTACCAAATACCCCACCTGAAACTCGAGTTCAGAACGTCATCGGTCTGCATAACTTTTATGCCGACTTTGTGTGACCCACAACCTATCGTGTATCTGCTGAATGAACTCAGTGTTCTTGAGTACCACTTCTATGCTTCCTATGACCCGATTCCAGATCTCTCCCCAACAGACTGGGATCCTACACCTCCTCCTATACAACATCTCGAAGGGCGGTCGGTCAATACTGGCATGATAATTGTTGTTGTAAGAGAACTCGACTAGTGGAAGGTAAGTATCCCAACTCCCATCAAAGTTTAACACACACGCCCGTAGCATATCTTCAAGCGTCTGAATCGTACGATCGTTCTGACCATTAGTATAGGGATGATATGTTGTACTAAAGTGCATCTGAGTGCCCAACTCCTCATGAAACTTCCTCCAAAACCTCGAGGTGAAACGAACATCTTAGTTTGAAACCACCGAAACTGTCACCCCATGCCGAACCACCACCTCTCAAATGTAAATGTCGGCCAACTTTTCAGCAGATATACTCTCGACGATCAGAATGAAGTGCACTCTCTTTCTCAATCTATCAACAATGACCCATATAGAATTAACTCCTCATGCCGTCGTTGGCACCTTTGTGATAAAATCCATGGAAATCTACTCCACTTACACATGGGGATAAGTAATGGCTAAATCTTTCCATGAGGCCTCTGATGCTCGTCCTTGACTTTCCGACAAGTCAGGCACCGCTCCACAAACCAAGCCATCTCCCTTTTCATACAGGGCTGGCAATAACTCAGCTTCAAATCTCTATATATCCTTGTGGCCCCCATATGGATCGAACACTTTGACTTATGACCCTCTTCTAAAACTGTCTGCCACAACAGTAGTGGGAACCCAAACTCTACCACACCGTGTCAACAATACCCGACCATCTCTAACTAATAGAGGACTCAACCCTCTGATCCACTTCACCTTCCATTTCTCCCTTTTTCAGTCCCTCCACCTGAGCCTTCTTGATCATATCCAACAAAAGCAACATAATAATCATCCTCAAACATACATTCCCAAAAGATGTACTCACTGTCTTGCGGCTAAAGGCGTTTGCCACTACACTGGCCTTCCCAAGGTGGCACAAGATCTTGCAATCACAGTCCTTTACCGCATCCAACCATCTCCGTTGCCACAGATTCAAGTTCAGCTGATCCATCATGTGCCATAGACTCTTGTGATCAGTGTAGATAGTACACCTAACTCTATTTAGTTAATGCCTCCAAATCTAGAGGGAAAAAACCACATCCCCCACCTCCAAATCATGTGTAAGATAATTCGCCTCATGAGGCCTCAACTACCTCGAAGTGTAAGCCTTCACATGACCCCTATGCATAAGAACAACTCCTAAACCTGTTATAGAGGCGTCATAATAAACAACAAAATCATCCATATCATCGATAAGCTTAAGAATCGAGGCTTCACACAATCTCAACCTCATCGAATTAAAGGCTAACTGTTAATCGGGCCCCCACCGAAATGTAACATTCTTCTTCGTCAAGCGGGTTACTGGCACCGCAATCTTGGAGAATTCCTGGATAAACCTCCAATAACGCACTGCGATACCTAGAAGCTTTGAATCTCAGATGGGATCCTTGGTACTTCCCATCGCAACACAATCTCAATCTTGGATTTATCGACCAGTATACCCTTCTGGTTGACGACGTAACCTAAGAATTTCACCTCTCACAACCAGAACTCACATTTGGAGAATTTGGCATGCAACCTCTCTTCCCCCCAGGGTCTCCAACACCTAATACGAGTACTCCTTGTTCTGTTCCTTGCTCTTGGATTAGACTAGATTATCATCTACAAATACTATCACCGAATAGTTCAGCATCGTCCTATAACCTAATTCATGAGATCCATGTACGATGTTGGTGCATTGGTGAGCCCGAATGGCATCACCGCGAACTCGTAATGACTATAGCGAGTCCTGAAGGCCTTCTTTTTCACATTCTTGTCTCTGACCTACATCTGATGGTAGAATGATTGCCAGATCATTTCGGAACTTGACTTTCCTCTCATGAGGCACTCCTGGAAACTCCTCCGGAAACACATCGAGGAATGCCCAAAACATGGGTACCTCACTCAATGTCTTCATGCCCTCGACCCGAGTATCCACCACATAGGCTAGAAAACCGATAATAACCTGTTGAAGATATCTCTTGGCCCTCGTAGCAGAACAAAGAGTTGGCCCATGCAAAATTCTCTCACCAGGAATAACCAGTTCTCCTCCACTTGGGGTTCGAACTCTCACCAGATGGCATTCACAGTCAATCATGGCCCCATTGGGGCCCAACCAGTCCATCCCAATAATAATCTTAGATCCTCATATAGGGATCATCACTAACTCAATAGAGCGTCTATCGCTGAATAGATTTTGAACGCATCCATGATGAACCCTCGAAGCACTCACAAAACGATCATCAGCAATCTCGACCTCCAACAGATAGTTTAAAAATCCTAGGAGCATCTTTAAACTTATTGCTAAGAACAAGAGATATAAAGGATCGGGTAGCACCCGAATCAAACAGAACATGAGCACTCATACCATTGACTAAGAAGGTCCCTAAAAAGGATTAGATACGATTATAGGCGTAAATAAGGAAGGCAAATAAGATATACTAATAATAAAATACATACTGGTAACCACATACGGTGCTGCATGAGCCTCATCGATAGTCAGCTCGAAAGATCTACTCATCACCATAGGTGTCTCCACATTGCCTTGACGGCCATCGGTAATCCAAAAAGTGGCGGGTGCAGGCCCACCACTGCCCCTCCTGACAACCTCAGACAATCAGCCTTTTTACAACCTGTCTGGTTGCAGTGGTAATATATCAATACACTTTGGCGGCAATCCTTAGTCATATGCCCAGCCTAAATTCGCCTGAAATATCAAGAACCTGCCAATCGACATACCCAATTGTGCGGCTTGCCACACTTGACGCAGCAACCACTTCCCTCCTAGTCCATAGAATGTGGCTCTGAAGTCTTAGCCCTCTTTTCCTAGCCCACAACTATCTGCACCTGCTCTGACTTGCGCTTCGCCCGAAGCTCCAACTCAATCTCCCGCTAACGGGCCCTATCGATCATATCATTCAAGGTCTTGCACCCCGAAAAGCTCACAAACTCTCTGATGTCATCCCTTAACATGTCATGGTATCTCGTCTTCTTCATCTCCTCATCCACAACGTAATATGGAACCAATAGATCCCACTCATGGAACTTGGCAATGATCTGATCTACATTTTCAATAGTCTGGCGAAGGTCCTGAAACTCGCTCGCCAGCTGCTGCACCTCGATCACCAGTGAAAACTCCCTATGAAATGTCGTAGCGAATGCCTCCGAAGACATGATTGCTATAGCCGCAGTCCCCATGGCTCGACCAACCTCATCCCACCAGTTATGTGGCTGTTCCTTTAGTAGGAAGGATGTAAACCCTACGTTTTCTCCTTTTGGGAAAAAACTAATCCACATATCATTTTCTGTGTCAACGATCTAGCATCGAATTCCGATGTGGTCATTAGCCCCAAATAACTCAGGAGCTCCACAAGCTTTGAACTCCAAAAAAGAGGAAGTCTGTGCTACTATCAGACCTGCAACATTCTCGGTAGAAAGGCACTGAGCCGCTTATCCATAAGCTCCATAATACCCTCCTTGATGGTACCATTCATCATAGGGGTACCATCCAAAATTTTGTGGGTAAACCTCGATCTAGCAGATTTTCGAGTTTTCGTGCTGGAATTGGTCTAGAATCATTACCTTAAACTGTATTGGACTTATAAAACCTATTTTTGATGTGGTAATGATTATCGTAAACCAATTTCAAGGTTATTATCAAATTTTCAAGTTTTATATGTGTTTATATGTTTCTTGAAATTGTTGATATGATTGTTCATACACTTATGAGTTTTCGTAAATCATAGGAATTATTTGCAAATTGTTTGTTACTTAATTCTTGATCTAAATGTTTTTAATGGAGTCCATAATTTTTCCTCAAGTTATGGATTACCAAAAGTCATAGGTTACACAATTGAAGAGTCTTTTTCATCATAAATTGTCTGATAAACTCCATAACTTGTCCTCAAGTTATGTATGTTCAAGAGTCTCTTCATTAAAGTTTTTAAAACCTTAATTAAACTCATAACTTATGAAAATCCTAATTTTTTTTGAATTGTTCAAAACTTGCCCTCAAGTTTTGGAATTTGTAAAGCCTCATACACACTTTAATTCCAAACCCTAGAGTTTTAAAAGTTAAAATTCAACCCTTATACTTTATAGTATTTTAAGTTAATAATATATATGTATAAGAGCAAGTTAGTCTTACCGTTAGTAGGCCTCATTCCCGAAGTCGGTCTACAAGGGTGTTATAAGGTTGTTGCCTATAAAATGGTAGCTTAATGGGTGTCCACTCTCACCCACCGCTTCCTTGACTGGTGGAGGGTTATTAGCCGAACGGGTAGGACAAGGACTATAATTCTCATTGTAAGTATAATGATAAATATAAAGTAACTAACCTATTATAAATTCCCAATCTTAGTTACATTAGGAAAATGTGAATTTGGTGCTAACCCATGAAATTACACTTTGTACCTTACCAGGTCGTTGGTGGAGCGTGTGTGGGTAACCGGCACACTAACATGGACTAGTAAGAGTGGCAAATGGTGACTTAATGTTTACCATCGATTGGTGGAGCGTGTGTGGGTAACCGTCACATCGATTAGGTGATAAAGATTAAAGGTACCAATATAATTTGCATGGTTATTCACACATTGTTTGTGATCCTCGACATCCCAGTCACAAACTTGAGAGGGCACAATGAAGATTTAAACATGCCATTGAAAAGTTCAATGAATCTCAAAAGATCTAGGAGTTTCAAATCCAATTAAAACCTAATAATTTATTTCGTTTTTCATTGTGGAAATTGGTGAATCGTCATTCCCCTACCTTCAAATATTTTGTAGCTTGGATTACGGCATCCCTCTTCAAAGTTATAAAATATTGTGTTGGGTCCTAGCCTTAATATTTCATATTGGGTGTTCTATTAAGGACTTAAATCAACTAACTTGAATTTCTCCCATTGTAGATGTCTGGTTCAGACAACTATTATCTTCCCAAATCTCTTGGAACAAGCTTCCCTAATGAAGATGATGTCCCGCGATTGGATCATGGAAATCATACTTCTCTTCCTCCACCTCCTCCAATTATTCTCCCTGATCCACAAGCTCGAAGACTTGAAAAGTTCAAGATCACTCAAGCCCTATTTGCAATGAAACATAAAGATGGAGGACTTATGTGTACTCATGTCTTAGAGATGAAGTCACACATCGACAGGTTGAGAATGTTGGGTGTCGATATCCCAAGGAAGTTGGCTATTGACTGGGTTCTTCAGTCACTTCCTGAGTCCTATAGTGAGTTCATTAAGGACTACTATGTGACAGCTCACGACATGACCCTTATTAATATTTCTTATTTTCTTGGGTGTCGAGTTTAATTAACTACTTTTTCCAATTGGAACTTTTGTTTTCTATAATTAACATTGCTAACTTGCAACACTTATCATAATTATCATGCTCCCACTAACATGATAATTATTAGCATAACACTTATGCCCCCACTAGCTTTGACATGCATCCATAAATCAGCCATATCTCCACATAACACTTATGCTCCCCCTATAGGGAAAACTGCAATAAAGTCCCTATGAATTGCCCGTATAATCGATTTAGCCCCTATATATATATATATATATATATATATATATATATATATATATATATATATATATATATATATATATATTTGCAATTTAGTCCTAAATACTGATAAATATAATCAAAACGGGATATTTAATGGGTTAGCCGATATCTAACTGATGTGGCAGCTTACGTGGAAGTCATCATGTTAAATAACATCCTACGTGCCATTTAAGAGGGCTAAATCAATGAAGCGGGCTCTTCTTCTTCATTCGACAGTCAAAGGAGCGGACGATTAGGGCAAATTGGAAAAAGGAAATCGATGTCAAGTTCGTCAACCACCAACATCAGAATGTGCTATTGTGGAGATAGGGCTAGAATGCGGACATCATGGACTCGAAAGAATCCAGGTCGGAGGTTTTTTGGTTGCCCAAATTACATGGTATAGAATCTTCAAATCCCACTCAGATTCTTCTATTTCGCTAAATTACCATTCTTCTATGTTAAAAACATGCATCTTTCTATGTTATGTAGGATGAAGAGAAGGACTGTAGGTATTTTCGTTCGATTGACCCACCACAATTGAATAAGTGGTATAAAGAAAGAATGTATGAATTAGGAGTTGTTGCTAATGAGGGTGTAGCTATTCCTTTCAATAACCTTGTTAATGAAGGTGAAATACCTGTTGATGGCCCTATTGCCCCTGTGAATGTTGATGTCCCTATTGCCCCTGTGAATGCTCTTGAACCTGATAATCAAATTGCAATGCGTGAGAATAAACATGTGCTTGGTAATGAATTTGGATTCTGCAAGTGGATGATGGTTTGTTTCGTTTGTTTCATTGTAGGGATGATGTATGGTTAGTTTAGTATAAGTTGTAGGGTATTATGATATGGTAGGGATGATGTAATCTTTTGGTTTGTTATCATGATGTAATGGATAAATGTTCTTGTGGATCATGTAATGTTTTGGTTAATGAAATGGCAATATGTTATTATGGTTTGCATAAGTGGTGTACACTTGACAAATATAACCATGAAGTATGCACACTTGTGGCTAAAATAATTAAACAACAAACTCCAATATGTCATTACCAACCATGTTAAGGGCATTCACAATGTTTCAATGTGTTTACAAAAGATGTACAAAATATGGCTATCAGTAATTTAAGGGCATTCACAAAAGATGTACAAAAGTAGCATTCACAAAAGATGCACAAAAGTAGCATTCACAAAAGATGTACCAAAATACCCTTACTACCCTTAACACCCTAACACCCTAATCCAACTCCAATGCTGAATTTGCAGAAGTCCCAACACATCCCATCTTCTTCATCTTGTTTTTAACAATCCTCTCAGAGGGCCTTCTTCTTTTCATAATCCTAAGGTGTACTGGTAATTCCTAGGTGTCATTAATGCCTTCTTCTTCTTCTTTTTTCTTCTTCTTCTTCTTCTTATTCTTCTTCTTCTTCTTCTTCTTCTTCTTCTTCTTCTTCACTTTCTGGTTGTGTCTCAGGGATAATTTCTTCAGCCCTATCTTGTGTCTCAGTCTGAGGTGGATACTCCTCTTCCTATAAAACATCAAGCAATTAATAATATAAATGCATGTTATCATTAAGGTAATATAGAGGGCTTACCATAGACATAGGAAGAACTTGTTCAATAATGTCATTGTAATCATTGAGCTGTTTCATATGTGAATCTGTCAGACTAAGTGTATTTTTAATTTCTTCAATTGAATACCCTGATAGTTTCAAATCTTGCATTGCCTTCCATAAATAGACTAAATATTTTTCTGGAATAGGTTCATCCTCATTTTCAACTCCACCACCTTCAACTTCAGCCACTCCGCCACCTTCAATTCCAAAACCTACAGCTGCACACTTTGCTTTATAAGTCAACCACGTACCCTTCTAATCCATTCCTGGCTTCAAAAATAGATGGTCCACATGGATTCACATTACAATTCCTACAATGACATTACTAAATGAAATCATAACAATGAAATTAGAATAATGATGATAAGGAACAATAAAAATGCTCAGACAAACCTCAAATCCTCTCCAAACTTGTTCATTTTCTTGATAGCAGCTGGACAAACCACTGATTCCTACTTTTCTGCCTTTTGTAACATATGGTAGAACCTATCCATCATGTACAACCTAATTTCTTCAAACATTGCTAGAAGGGGTTTCTTTCTAGCATCCAATATGATGCCGTTGAAGCACTCTGCAATGCCATTTTCAACTGTCTCACATGCTACATCAGTCCTAAAAAATGCCCTACACCATGTGTGAGGATGTCTTGCAAGCAAATGTTCATAAGCATTGGGATTAACCTCTTTTATATCATCCATTTTCCTCAGAAATTCACTCTCTACAGTTGAAAAGGAAGCTGCCCAGAACATATTCTTGAACTCCACTCCAAAATAGGTCTTCCTAAAGTTAGCATATATGTGTCTTGCACACTATCTATGCTCCACATTTGGTAGTACTTCCTTGGTTGCTTCAAGCAATCCCTTCAATGTAATGAATACATAAACATATAAGATGATGGTGAGGAAAAATCATAAATATGCTAAGAAATTACAAACCTTATGTTGATCAGAAATTAAAGTAAACCCTCCTCCATCTAGCAGATTAAGATCCTCTATGAGCAGTTCTAGAAACCATTTCCAATTAGCTTTGTTTTCAATTTCAACAACTGCCCAAGCAATTGGATAAACTTGGTTGTTTGCATCCCTCCCTATTGCTGTGAGTAATTCTCCTTTACATGTCCCTTTCAAGAAAGATCCATCTAGACCAATTACCCTACGACAACCTATTTTCCAACCTTCCTTGATTGCTTTAAAACACAAATACATCCTGTGAAAGTATGTTGTTTGATCTGGATTTATAGTGACACCCACTTGGACAGTGCTACCAGGATTTGACCTTAGTAACTCATGACAATAGTCCCACACCCTAGCACAATGTTATGTGAGTTTACCATCTATAATGCTCATTGCTCTACACCTTGTTATGTAAGCCTTAGACCAATACCCACCACAATGAAATTTCGTGCTAATTATTGATTGCATCTCCTTACACTTCAAGTTAGGTTTCATTATCAACTCCTTCAAAAAGTGTCTTGCTAGCCATCTGGGACTCAATAAATTTGAAATATTGAAATTTATAACACATTTGTGCTCATCGACTAAGGTTTTAATCTGAAAAGACCTTTCTTGAGTCATCCAGGAAGCATGAACTCTGAATGGACAGGGTTGAGACTTCATCTTAGAACCACATTTGGCAGTTAATGTCACAGTGTCACACTTTGCAAATTTAATGTTATACCCTGACTTAATAGCATAATTAGTGAGACATTGTTGCAACTGATGTGGTGATTCATACCTTTCACCAAGAAGGGGCTTCATCTTATTCCACTTAACTGATGGGTCATGAAAGGGGAATCCTGCACCAACCACATCTCCTAAATCAAGATCATTAGCCCCTGCTGTGTCATTGATTTCCTCTTCTGAACCAAACCCTTCTTCATCTTCATCAAGTAAGTTATTGTTTTCATCGGCTTCATTATCTTCATAATCGGAACTGAAGTTAAGGAAAACATCCTTGCATCTCTCTTTACCCTGTGTCTTGAAATCATCTTTTTCCATTTCCACATCTATGTGCTCAGTATCGAGCACCTCCTCATCATCTTCGTATTCTTCAGGGTCGTATTCTTCAGATGACTCATGGTGAACTTCCTCTGATTCGACAGCCATTGGGTTTTACCTTCGTTTCTCTCAGTAAAATCCAACTTCCTTCGTGTTTCACTCTGTAAAAACCATAACTTTTTCTCTCAATTGATTTACTAGATGTCGAATGCAGTGGAAATGGAAGGGTAAAAATCTATTGTACACGTAAGGTGCCACATGCGCATAGTACCGGTGGGATACCGGCTAACCCATTAAATATCCCGTTTTGATTACGTTTACCTGTATTTAGGACTAAATTGCAAAAAAAAAATATAGGGGCTAAATCGATTATACGGGCAATACATAGGGACTTTATTGCAGTTTTCCCAATTTCTACACACTACCCAGTTGACTCGCCAAGTTCATCATGGAACTCGACGAGTCCATGCATATATTCAACCAACTCGCCGAGTCAGTTCATGCACTCGACGAGTTGGCAGGCCTCAATGCAGATTTTCGAGTTTTGGTGCTGGAATTCGTCTAAAATCATTACCTTAAACTGTTTTGGACTTATAAAACCTATTTTTGATGTGGTAATAATTATGGTAAACCAATTTCAAGGTTATTATCAAAATTTCAAGTTTTATATGTGTTTATATGTTTCTTGAAATTGTTGATATGATTGTTCATACACTTATGAGTTTTGGTAAATCATAGGAATTGTTTGCAAATTGTTTGTTAGTTAATTCTTGATCTAAATGTTTTTAATGTAGTCCATAATTTGTCCTCAAGTTATGGATTACCAAAAGTCATTTCTTTTAAAGATCCATAAAAAACTCATAGGTTACACAATTGAAAAGTCTGTTTCATCATAAATTGTCTTATGAACTCCATAACTTGTCCTCAATTTATGGATGTTCATGAGTCTCTTCATTAAAGTTTTTAAAACCTTAATTAAACTCATAAGTTATGAAAATCCAAAAGTTTTTTGAATTGTTCAAAACTTGCCCTCAAGTTTTGGAATTTGTAAAGTTTCATACACACTTTAATTCCAAACCCTAGAGTTTTAAAAGTTAAAATTCAACCCTTATACTTTAAAGTATTATAAGTTAATAATATATATGTATAAGAGTAAGTCAGTCTTACCGTTAGTAGGCCTCATTCACGAAGGTGGTCTATATGGGGGGTATAAGGTTGTTGCCTATAAAATGGTAGCTTAATGGGTGTCCACTCTCACCCACCGCTTCCTTGACTGGTGGAGGGTTGTTAGCCGAACGGGTAGGACAATGACTATAATTCTCATTATAAGTATAATGATAAATATAAAGTAACTAACCTATTATAAATTCCCAATCTTAGTTACTTTAGGAAAATGTGAATTTGGTGCTAAACCATGAAATTACACTTTGTACCTTACCAGGTCGTTGGTGGAGTGTGTATGGGTAACCGACACACTAACATGGACTAGTAAGAATGGCAAAGGGTGACTTAATGTTTATCATCGATCGGTGGAGCGCGTGTGGGTAACTGGAAGATCAATTAGGTGATAAAGATTAAAGGTACCAATATAATTTGCATGGTTTTTCACACATTGTTTGTGATCCTCGGCATCCCAGTCACAAAGATGAGAGGGCACAATGGAGATTTAAACATGTCATTGAAAAGTTTAATGAATCTCAAAAGATCTAGGAGTTTCAAATCCAATTAAAACCTAATAATTTATTTCGTTTTTCATGGTGGAAATTGGTGAATCTTCATTCCCCTACCTTCAAATATTTTGTAGCTTAGATTACGGCATCCCTCTTCCAAGTTATAAAGTAATGTGTTGGGTCATAGCCTTAATATTTCATATTGGGTGTTCTATTAAGGACTTAAATCAACTAACTTGAATTTCTCCCATTGTAGATGTCTGGTTCAGACAACTGTGATTTCCTAAATCTCTTGGAACAAGCTTCCCTAATGAAGATGATGTCCCGCGATTGGATCATGGAAATCATACTTCTCTTCTTCCACCTCCTCCAATTATTCTCCTGACCCACAAGCTCGAAGACTTGAAAAGTTCAAGATCACTCAAGCCCTACTTGTAATGAAACATAAAGATGGAAGACTTGTGTGTACTCATGTCTTAGAGATGAAGTCACACATTGACAGGTTGAGAATGTTGGGTGTCAATATCCCAAGGAAGTTGGCTATTGACTGGGTTATTCAGTCACTTCCTGAGTCGTATAGTGAGTTCATTAAGGACTACTATGTGACAGATGACAACATGACCCTTATTGATCTTTCTTATTTGCTTGTTGCCTCTGAATCAGAAATGTTTTGGCGCACTAGAAAAGTAAATTTCGGTGGACGGGATCGGCCATGATCAACCCGGTTGACCAAAAGGTAAAGGGAAAGGCTAAGTCTATGATAGTTCTGTGTACCATTCCCAAAGAGTCTATACGTTTTTATTGTCAAAAGAAGGGGCATTGGTTGCGAAGCTGCCCTAATTACCTGAAAGATCTGAGAGAAGGAAGAATCAAAATGTTTGACTCTGTTTCAGGTAAGTCCACTATCTAACTCTGTTAAGTTCCTAATTGTTGATTCTTAATACATTATGTGACTTTGTTACATTTTGATGTTTTGCAGGGTCAAGCAAAGGGAAGGAAGCTTAAAAGAAGAGTATGCTGAATCTGATCGCGAAGATGGATTTCAATCGCATGGTTCGAAGATCGGATTTCTGCGCTACTACTTAGGGGTTATGATAGATTGCAAGGAAATATGTAATAGCGTAGCTTTCATTTAAAGTTGCATTGTAAGATAAAAGTTTTTTCCGCATTTCATAAATAAATAAATTTTTTTTGTTTTATTTTATATCTCCTTGCAATGGCATTTTTGGAAAATTGATGTTTGTATGTTTCTAGCAATAATGGAAATATGAATTTGATTCTTTCATTTGTGGCAGTGTCTAAATTTACCAAATAAGGAAAGATTCTCATTAACCAAGTTTCAATTGGACCGAAACTTGGAATCATGCAAGTTGTATTGTATGATGAATGAGAATTTTCACCTTTTGAAAATTAAGACTAATTCCTTGTTCACATGTATATGTGAGTCAAGCGAAGGACAAAGGGATCGGGTACACTTGGTTGTGCGTTGGTCAGGTCCACCACGAAGATCGATAAGGCTATTCGTTATGATTCACTAAAAGTTAGTAAATATGGTTACACTTACAAGTTTAAGTGTAATTCTGAAACATTGGAAAAGTTTCAGTGTATGACAGAACGAATGAGAAGAATCAAATTAGGCAGAAAGATAAAAGATTCTCGAATCTGAAAAGATGGGAGAGTACATTAGTATCATGTTTTATGATCATCTTAATGATTATGAAACCATATCACAATTCATCTTCTAAGGACATCTTAGTGCATTCTTATGGCTAAGAAGAGGAGTCATGAATTGTTGAAGTGGTTAAATCAAGAAGATGAGTCATACTTCGTTCCAAAACAATTCTTAGAGTCATACTTCAAGATTGTTACTTGAGTGATATATCTTAAAGAAGGTTTATAACACTTGTAAAATGTAAGAGTAAAATGTTTTCTACTCTTGTACATTTGAAATTGGTAAGCTGTGATGTTTTGGATAGAACAAAGACCAACTAAAGCCAATTGTGTGAAGTGTTTGTCTTGATAAGAATCTGCACTATCCCTTGAATATTTGTTTGTCAAGGAATGGTTCTTGGAAAGAGAGTCTTATATGTCAAGAGGACAGTGGGATTCTAAAAGATCCTGAAAGAGTTTCAAGAACTGATCAAGAATAAAACCCGTAGTTTATCACTAGCACACGACTTTAGGTTTGTAACCTATCGTGTTGACATATTCTTATTTCTATGCCCATTCGAGTTAAAGTTGACTATGCATCTGAGTTCTACAAGTTCTCAGTTGTTTACATAACTACTTGGAAGCAATGGCAGGCCCTTGTGCTGCCAGGTGGCAAGAAGTTAAGATTGCACAAGTTTAGTCCATATGAATTTGGATTTGTCACTAAGCTTGTCTTGTGATTATGGTTTTGACAAATTCACATGGATATGAACATATACACCATAAAGTCTAAGTGTCATAAGGTTTCTCTCCGATTCATGAAAATGATGGTGAGGAAACGCTTCCACTAAGTAGATTTTAAGTAGATAGCAATTGTGATATTTGTATTCTCAAAGTCGTTAGTGGAGCGTGTGTGGGTAACCGACACACTAACATGGACTTGTGAGAAATGGCAGACACACATGTGAGCTATCTAAGAAAATGTGTATGATTTTGATAAAGTTTTATCAAAGCATCTCGTATCAGAAATCTGAACTTTGGTAAGAAAGTCAAAAAAGTATTGATCTCTATAAGTCCAGCTGATTTCTGGATACATGTCAAAGCTAGTGGGAGCATAAGTGTTATGCTAATAATTATCATGTTAGTGGGAGCATGGTAATTATGATAAGTGTTGCAATTTAGCAATCTTAATTATAGAAAACAAAAGTTCCAATTGGGAAAAGTTGTTTTGCTATAATTAAAGGAGAGGAAATTATACTTCATTTCAATTCTAAAAGCTTAGATTGATATTTTAATCATCTTTAGTCAAGGATATATATATATATATATATATATATATATATATATATATATATATATATATATATATATATATGAATTTTGTGTTGGAATGGTTCAACATGAGGAAATTCTATATATATATTGCGTTCTCAAATTCGATTATGTTTACGGCATCCCTCTTCATAGTCGAATTATGAAAACATGGCAAATAAAAAAATATTGTAGAAAAAGACTGGTCTAGGATCATGTCTTTAAGTGAGGCATCATGAATCGTGTCCCATATTCTTCGGATATAGGATCGATTACATGTTCTATAATATTTATTCTTTCTAAATTTTCCAAATGCCCAGGGCATTAAGAGGGGAAAAGGTCTAGAATTGGATATGTCTAAAATGATTAAGAAATTGTTGAGGACAATCTGAGGTTTTACCAAAGATTGGTTGCTTATGGACAGTTAGAAGTATGGTGTAAATTTTTTGGAAATGACCATATTGACATATTCTGAGAAGTGGCAACTCTTGTTCAAGAAGTGATAGTCAAAATGGGCATATGGAAATGTCTCCATATGTGGAAGTTACTCAATCTGTGTAAGATTAGAAAAATTTAATGCAAGAATGATGTTCAAAGGAATGTACTCTGAATTTGAGACTTCGTTTCCATTGAATTGATCTCCATTGGAGTACGTTGTAATGTCTGTTGCCAAGTCTTTGTGACTTTGTGAATAGTCATTACAAGAGGATCAATGCATATGAGTTTAGAATCTAATAGATTTCGGTAAATGGCATGAATTTGGAATTCTTACATTTACAAGGATCTTTGGAATTATGTTTAATTGATCTATTCCACAAAGTAAGGATCATAGACAAACATAGTGTGCATACTTGGTGTATGGC
Organism: Lactuca virosa; assembly: GCF_052849685.1. NCBI lineage: Eukaryota > Viridiplantae > Streptophyta > Magnoliopsida > Asterales > Asteraceae > Lactuca > Lactuca virosa. The sequence continues at coordinate 326,580,060 of NC_136429.1, forward strand.
ATAACTATTGTTTGGACAAACATAGTGTGCATGCTTGGAGCATGGCATGACTATTGTTTTAATTCAAGTATTAAGTTGATTATTTGAAACATTATGCAATGAATAATGTGTAATCAATATGGTGATAAATAAAAGGTGTTTTATTTATATTCATAAGTTCTGAGACCATATTGGATTCAATTATTCTTGTGTTTCACCTTTCATGTTTTGACTTCCCGAATAACTAGGTTATTCAAACTATCCACAGTCGATCATACTTTGGAAGTAAATGTCGGCCAACTTTTCAGCAGATATACTCTCGGCGATCAGAATGAAGTACGCTCTCTTTCTCAATCTATCAACAATGACCCATATAGAATTAACTCCTCATGCCGTCCTTGGAACCTTTGTGATAAAATCCATGGTAATCTCTTCCCACTTACACATGGGGATAAGTAATGGCTACATCTTTCCATGAGGCCTCTGATGATCGTCCTTGACTTTTCGACAAGTCAGGCACCGCTCCATAAACCAAGCCATCACCCATTTCATACAGGGCTGGAAATAACTCACCTTCAAATCTCTATATATCTTTGTGGCCCCCATATGGATTGAACACTTTGACTTATGAGCCTCTTCTAAAACTGTCTACCACAACAGTAGTCGGAACCCAAACTCTACCACACCGAGTCAACAATACCCGACCATCTCTAACAAATAGAGGACTCAACCCTCTGATCCACTTCACCTTCCATTTCTCCCTTTTTCAGTCCCTCCACCGAGCCTTCTTGGTCATATCCAACAAAAGCAACATAATAATCATCCTCAAACATACATTCCCAAAAGATGTACTCACTGTCTTGCGGCTGAAGGCGTTTGCCACTACACTGGCCTTCCCAGGGTGGCACATGATCTTCCAATCACAATCCTTTACCGCATCCAACCATCTCCGTTGCCACAGATTCAAGTTCAGCTGTTCCATTGTGATCAGTGTAAATAGTACACCTAACCCCATTTAGATAATGCCTCCAAATCTAGAGGGAAAAAACCACATCCCCGAACTCCAAATCATGTGTAAGATAATTCGCCTCATGAGGCCTCAACTGCCTCGAAGTGTAAGCCTTCACATGACCCCTATGCATAAGAACAACTCCTAAACCCGTTATAAAGGCATCATAATAAACCACAAAATTATCCATATCATCGATAAGCTTAAGAATCGAGGCTTCACACAATCTCAACCTCATCGAACTAAAGGCTAACTGTTTCCCACTGAAATGTAACATTCTTCTTCGTTAAGCGTGTTACTGGCACCACAATCTTGGAGAAGTCCTGGATAAACCTCCAATAATACCCTGCGAGACCTAGAAGCTTTGAATCTCAGATGGGATCCTTGGTACTTCCCATCGCAACACAATCTCAATCGTAGATTTATCGACCAGTATACCCTTCTGGTTGACGACGTACCCTAAGAATTTCACCTCTCACAACCAGTACTCACATTTTGAGAATTTGGCATGCAACCTCTCTTTTCCCAGGGTCTCCAACACCTAATGCAAGCACTCCTTCTTCTGCTCCTTGCTCTTGGAGTAGACCAGATTATCATCTACAAATACTATCACCAAATAGTTCAGCATCGTCCTACAAACCCAATTCATGAGATCCATGTACGATGTTGGTGCATTGGTGAGCCCGAATGACATCACCGCGAACTCGTAATGACCATAGTGAGTCCTGAAGGCCTTCTTTTTCACATTCTTGTCTCTGACCTACATCTGATGGTAGAATGATTGCAAATCAATTATGTAAAACCAAATGATATGGTTCTTTGGCTATTGGAACCACACGAGGCACCAAATCATTTCGCAACTTGACATCCCTCTCATGAGGCACTCCTGGAAACTCCTCCGAAAACAAATCGAGGAATCCCCAAAACATGGGTACCTCACTCAATGTCTTCATGACCTCGACCCGAGTATCCACCACATAGGCTAGAAACCGAGAATAACATGTTGAAGATATCTCTTGGCCCTCGTAGCGGAACAAAGATTTGGCCGATGCAAAATTCTATCACCAGGAATAACCAGTTCTCCGCCACTTAGGGTTCGAACTCTCACCAGATGGCAATCACAGTCAATCATGGCCCCATTAGGGCCCAACCAGTCCATCCCAATAATAATCTTAGAACCTCGTATAGGGATCATCACTAATTCAATAGAGTATCTATCACTGAATAGATTTTGAACGCATCCACGATGAACCCTCGAAGTACTCACAGAACGATCATAAACAATATCGACCTCCAACGGATAGTTTAAAATCCCAGGTGCATCTTTAAACTTCTTGCTAAGAACAAGAGATATAAAGGATTGGGTAGCACCCGAATAAAAAAAAACAGGAGCACTCATACCATTGACTAATAAGGTCGCTAAAAAGGATTAGATACGATTATAAGCATAAATAAGGAAGGCAAATAAGATATACTAATAATAATATACATACTGGTAACCACATACGGCGTTGTATGAGCCTTATCGATAGTCAGCTGGAAAGATCTACTCATCACCATAGGTGTCTCCGCATTGCCTTGACGGTCATCGGTAATCCAAAATGTGGCGGGTGCAGGCGCCACCACTGCCCCTCCTGACAACCTCAGACAATCAGCCTTTTTACGGCCTGTCTGGTTGCAGTGGTAAAAGATCAATGCACTGTGGGGGCAATCCTTAGTCATATGCCCAGTCTGAACTCGCCTGAAATATCAAGAACCCGCCAATCGACATACCCAATTGTGCGTCTTGCCACACTTACCGCAGCAACCACTTCCCTCCTAGTCCTTAGAATGTGGCTCTAAAGTCTTGGCCCTGTTTTCCTAGCCCACAACTATCTGCACCTGCTCTGACTTGCGCTTCGCCCGAAGCTCCATCTCAATCTCCCGCTAACGGGCCCTATCGATCATATCATTCAAGGTCTTCCATGCCGAAAAGCTCACAAACTCTCTGATGTCATCCCTTAACATGTCATGATATCTCGTCTTCTTCATCTCCTCATCCACAATGTAATATGGAACCAATAGATCCCACTCACGGAACTAGGCAATGATTTCCACTACATTCTCAATAGTCTGGCAAAGGTCCTGAAACTCGCTCGATAGCTGCTATACCTCGATCGCCAGTGAAAACTCCCTCTGAAATGTCATAACGAACTCCTCCGAAGACATGATTGCCATAGCTACAGTCCCCATGGCTTGACCAACCTCATCCCACCAGTTACGTGGCTGGTCCTTTAGTAGGCAGGATGTAAACCCTACGTTTTGTCCCTCGGGGAAAAAACTAATCCACATATCATTTTCCGTGTCAACGATCTAGCATCGGATAGCGATCTGGTCATTAGCCTCAAATAACTCAGGAGCTCCACAAGCTTTGAACTCCAAAAAAGAGGAAGTCTGTGCTACTATCAGACCTGAAAAATTCTCGATAGAAAGGTACTAAGCCGCTTATCCATAAGCTCCATAATACCCTCCTTGGGTGAACCATTCATCATAGGGTTACCATCCAAAATTTTCCGGGTAACCTTGGCCCCAATAAGCTCCCATAGCCTCTCACCGATCGGTTTTGTTCCCGAGCATGAACCAGAACCAGAACTAGAGCCGGAACCTCCTCCTCGAGTGATCATCACCATTCTTAAACTGAAATTCCAAACATAATATCGATAAGCATAAATTAAGGAAACACTTTGTATATCTACTTATAATTCCCAAGACTGTCCTTGTCTCGATTACAAATCTTGTGTTTCCAGTAATACGGGCCAAATACTACCTTCCACACCAGTTTGTACTCTCCTTAAGCACCATCCCAGATCCTCTAAGTTACCACACTAATTCCATCTATCAATACTATGCTATACTGCATACAAGTTCCACTATAACATTCCTTATACTCTTCCAGGAAATCTCCCTCAACTGCCTAATTGATACTAAGAGCTCTCAATCTACACTGATGGTTGCCTTACGCTTACAAGTTATACATATAATGGGATCACATAGACTGTCAAATAATGCTTCTACACTAAGTCCACAACTAAACAAGGAACATAAAATAAGGCTAAATCAATCATTCTGGGGATATATAATCCTAATCATATACTGTCACACCCCAAAACCGGACGGCGGAAACGTTTGGGGGTGGAGGACGTCATGTACAGTATCATAACAATGCAAAGTAGTAAACAAGAAACAACATCATCCCTTGCATTAATAGTATAATTTCATACATGCGTGCTCTTTAAATGTAATAAGACACTAAAACATGAATCAAAATAAAAGACGAGTCTTGAACGCTCCGTCTTCTCAAAACCTGGTCATCGTACCTGTCTACTGGTGACCTGAGAATACAAGTTATTTTGAAAGCGTAGATCAGCATTTAAGCTGGTGAGTTCATAAGTATTTAATGTCAATCTTTGTATAAATTCGAATGTAAATGTTTGTATAAGTTTGAATGAAAATGTTTGTAAATGTTCAATGTAAATGTTTGTATAAGTTTGAATGAAAATGTTTGTAAATGTTCAACGTAAATGTTTGTATATGTTTGAAAACCCTTAGAAAATCCTATATTTCCTACTAGTATAAAAAGTAGTCTTCTGCCAAGACCCGACTGTTTTGAATGTTTGTTTCTCTATAAAAGTGGATGTTTTTCCCTAGTTTATAACTATCTTAAGTCGAAAATAGCTTGCATTAACTTTCAAGTGGAACTGTCACTTATGAATGTAATGGGAAATGTAAATACTCAAGGGTCTTTTAAATTGACAACCTGCTTTACTGATTACCTTAAAACATATCTGTTTTATTAAGGTCATGATGTGATGAATAGTCCCCATACTATACGTTCTCCCTACAAGAGATTCTGGGAACCAAACACGACTTCAACAACCCAGTTGCTAGTCGTGTAATTCACATTAAAGTAATATGATCATGTATACCTAATTTTTTATCACCTTTTGTTTAGAACAATGCGTTAGTGATCATTGGTATAATTAGATCCTGAAGTGTCCTTGTGTATAGTATTCTCTGTATGTAATTGTATATGATAGTATTCTCTGTATGTACTTGTATATGATAGTATTCTCTGTATGTACTTGTATATGATAGTATTCTCTGTATGTACTTGTATATGATAGTATGCTCTGTTATAGTATTATCTGTTATAGTATTCTCCTAAACTATACCTATTATAGTTTACTAGTAATTTATGTATATGAATAGATGAAAGTATACCTTTGCTACCCAAAGGTACCGAACTGATTGAATAGAACTTTTATGTCTACATAGGTATACATAATATATAACTAATATTTAGACAACATTCGGACAAATAACCGATACCTTAAGGCCACATCCAAATAAGGAAAAGGAAATAAAGCGAGTTATCAGTCCTAAGTCCTTTAAATATTACTTACATAACTATACATATATAGGCATGAATTGGACAATATATATAAGTTTGAAAGAAGTTTTGTAAAGCATTTGAAGAGTTTAATAATAAATATTGATGACTTGATGTCAATTTATAAAGCGATTAAAAGTAGTTTGTTTTGATAACATAGTTTAAAGTATTTGAAATCCTTTGTTTGAAACACAGTTTGAAGTATATGAAATCTTATTGTTTAAAACACAGTTATAAATCACATGTGATTGATTATATAACTACATGGTTTCTACTTGTATCCCCCCATAAAAGCATTTAAAATCATTTAAAAGGATAGATTAAGGGGTATGAAGTCACCTGAAGTGAGTGATACGAATGTAAGATCGGTAAAGGATGCTAAGTGTCAAGTGAAGACTTGAGCACACACGGATCCTATTTAACATATAATGACACATATATGATTACAATTAGTGTTTATAACAACTAATTATGTAATGGAACAACCTTAGGGACTAGGAAACACTTGTACTGAAGTGTTAAACCACATAGGGTTGCATATAGGGGAGTAGGGCCTCACATTGGAGTTTACGACCCATATGGTAATACACACATGAGTTTACGACCCATGGGCTTATGGCCCAATGAGTTTACGGCCGTAAACTCATGGTAACTAATACCATTTGGTGTTTAAGGTCCTATAGTTCACTGGGAAGTGTTCTAGACTTAGTTCCAAGGCTTAGGAAGGGGTTGTGACCACTTTGCACCCAAGAATTACGGTTTACGGCCTTGGGAGATGCCTTAGCTGTAAACACCTTTCACTTGTGATTTCTTGATGATTTCAAGGTGTTTAACATGTGATCCAAGCATATATCAAGCTAAGGAAGGAGTACTTACAATATAGAAGCTTGAAAGGGGTGATTAAGGTCCAAAAACACTAGTGTGTGTTCTTGGTGTTCTTGAAGATCTAACTCAAAATGATTGATTTCATGGATGAAATCAATGGATTGTACTAGATAATGAGATGTATCAACAAATCAAATGATGAAATACTTACATTTTTGGAAGATTGAAATGAAGATCTTATGATACTTGAGAGAGAAATGGAAGTTCTTGAACTGAGAATGAGAGAAATGAGGAAAAAGGGTGTAAACTCATGTATTAGGCATGAGTTTACGGCCAAGAGGGGAGTTTACGGCCCAAACTCATAAAGTTTGGCCGTAAACACCTCATATAGGGTTTAAGGTTTGTTTGTTGCACAATGAACCCTAGAAGATACTTCCTGACACTTGATTCTTGATTGTACTAGGCTTAGAACACCCAAACAGACTCTAAACAGTGCTAACAGTTAGCAGAAACAAGTCTGACTTTGATTGAATTGAATGGGTGTACAAGGTAGAAATTTCGGGTTGTCACATATACAACTTTTATAGCAGAGACTTAGCAAGTAACTGAGCCGGTATCAATTGTAAGCAACATATATCATCTACATCCCCTAAGTTATAAGGCATCACACAAATCAGGCAACCCTATCATACGATTCCTAATGGTATCCTTATTCATATGCTAGCATACAATTCAGATATAAGATATGCTAATCATAACACATAACTATGGGTATTCTGGGAATAACTTACCAGGGCTTGGTTGATTGCATACATCGCACCCATTTTCTATTTTGTAAAAATATTTTAGAAATTCATTCTTCTTTAAAAAGAATATCATTGCCTCAGTTTGAGTTCTAGAACACCCGAAAGTGTGCCCGAATCCCTCAAACCAAGGCTCTGAGACCAACTTGTAATGCCTCTAAACTCATGGATAGAACTTTCATTTTTAATTTAATCAGAAACCATCAAATATTCATAACAACCCCAAACAAAGAATGTCAATATGAGAATAATCATTAGAGTACAAATCCAAATCATAAAAAAAGAAAGTTGAACATGGGTGGATGCGTTGCGATCATGTTGGGCCCTTCCCAATCGAACACGAAGTACCTTAAACCATAAACATAACTGTAAGCACAAGGCTTAATAAGCTTCCTGAAAATACTACATACAATACACATATACATATAACAACACGTGGTTGTGTTGGGTCCGTATCAACCCCATATGACAGCAAGTAGCTGTGTCGGGTTCGTATTAACCCATATGACAACAAGTAGTTGTTTCGGGTCCGTATCAACCCCCGAGCCCATAATATTATATATGTACGTATATATATATATATATATATATATATATATATATATATATACACACACACACTAATATATATATATATATATATATATATATATATATATCATTCAGTCATCTCATCCATAATCACATAATCATATACAACCAACACATACAAATCAGTGTGCCGACAATTGTCCTTCAACCCATTAGTGTCGTAAGAAGACTCACCATCAACTGAAGATAATTGAATCGTATACTCGAGTTGCTGCAAACACGACTCCTCACACTAAATGTAACCTAATAACTAGTCAAATTAATAAATAGAGTTTTACCCCATAAATAATGGTAAAATTCATCATTTATCGAATTGAGGGCAAAAGACCATTTTGCCCTTCCGAATCCTAATCTAGCAAACAAAGTCCAAAGTTCCTAGTAGCCCAAGGCCCAAACTAGCCCCAAATTTGAATCCTAGTAGTCCGACCCTCGTACAATCTTGTATATCCCACGTACAATCTTCTGATGCAGAAGGAATTACAGGACCAGGATGTAGTACACGCAATGTACTTCAAATTACGCCCGACGTACACATCGGGATTCAAAACCTTCTATCAACGTCTCAATGTCTTAAAATCTAACGTCCAAATTTCATATCTAAGTCTAAAAAATGTAAATGACCGTAAAGTTGCAATCTTATGCTTTTGCATGGCTACAAAGAGCCCAACAACAAAACCTTAACTCCTTTAGTCATTTAAGACCCCATAACTCTTGCATGGAGTGAAAAGAAGGTCCACGTTTACATTTTTATGTCTTAACACAACCTAAAATGTCTGAAAGGACAACGTAAAACTCTGGGGGTACTCCATACTCACAAAGATCAAAGTCTATGGAAAAAAAGGGCACAAAACAAGACATATCTAATAATAAAAGCTCCAAGGTATGAACTTTATACTGCTATAAGATGCACCAAGATGAGGAGATTCTAGACCCAACAAGCTCGAGAGCAATACCACAAGGATCTTCCTTCTCCATCAATGACACCAAAAGTTACTTTGAATGCTTTAGAACTTCACACACAAGGATTAGGGTCAAAATGGAGGCTAAGAGAGATGGAGGCTGAAAGGTGAGAAAGGTTAGAGGCCATAAGGTATTTAACTAGGCTCCAAACCCAAAAAAATAGTGGTTGTCCCCTGCTTGCGTATGCCCAACGTATATGCACGTATGTCATGCGTACGTGAGAGGTTTCCGATAACATGCAAGGTTCCTACGCCCGACGTACCTGACTCATATGCCCATCATAGGGACCGATTTTCCAACATTTAAAAATTATTGTTATAATGGAAAATGACCTGGAACACTAGCGTTACATCGATCCTCGGAAGTGGGTAACGATTCTTCATCATTAATTTATTTAACTCCCGATAGTGAATGCACATCATGTGTCTACTGTCGTTTTTTTCAAGAACATGATCAGTGCTCCCCATAGGGAACTTCTTAGTCGAATGAACCCCTTGTCTAGCTCCTCGTACAACTGTGTAGAAAACTCATGCATCTTCGGTGTTACCAAGCGATATGGTGCCTTGGCTATCGGGGCCGCACCATGGACTAAATCAGTCTGGAACTCAACCTGCCTCTCAGGAGGCACTCTTGGAAATTCCTCAGGAAACACATTGAGGAAATCCCGAACAATGGGCACCTCACTCAACGTCATCGTTCCCCTAACACGCGTATCTGCCACATAAGCCAAAAACCCATAACAACCCTGCTGAAGACATCTCCTCGCCCTCACAATTCAACAGAGAATCGGCCCATGCATAGCTTCCTCGCTTGGAATAACCAGTTCTTCCCTAATTGGGGTTTGAAATCGCATTAGCTGATACAAACAATCAATCATGGCCCCATTGGTAGCCAACTAATCCATCCCAATGACAAGCTTCGACCTTCACAAAAGAATCAGTACCAAGTCGATAGAATATCTATCGTTGAACAGGTTCAGAACACACCCATGATAAATCCTCGAAGGACTCACAGAACAATCATCAGCAATCTCTACCCATAACGGATAATCCAGAATCCTAGGAGCATCACTAAATTTCTTGCTAAGTGAAATAGATACAAAGGATCGGGTAGCACCCGAATCGAACAAAACATGAGTAGCCATACCATTGACTAAGAATGTCCCTAGACATGTCAGATACAACATAAGCATAAATAAATATAGCAATAAAAGATATGATAAAATCACATACCGGTAACCACACCAGGTGCGGCTCGAGCCTTGTCGGTAGTCAACTGAAATGCCCTGCTTTTCACCACAGGTGCCTCCACATTGGTAGGAGGCCATCGGTAATCCTCAATGTGGTTGGTGCAGGCGCCGACACTGATCCTCTTAACAAGATTAGACGATCGGACTTTTTGTGGCCTGTCTAGTTCAAGTGAAAACAAATCAATGCACTCCAGGGAAATCCCTACTCATATGACCGGTCTGTCCACATCTGTAGCAACCTAAACCCGCTGGTCGACATGCCTATTATACGCATTTCCGCACTTGCCACAGAGGCTCCGACTCTGCTGGCCCCTAGAATGCGAATCGAAGGTCTTGAGCCTCTTAGCCTAGCCCACTACTGTCTGAACCTGCTCCGGCTTGCGCTTTGTCCGAAGCTCCAACTCAATCTCCTGCTCACAGGCCCTCTAAATCATATCATTCAGGTCTTCCACCCTGAAAAACTCACAAACTCCCTGATGTTAGGCCTTAACATTTCATGTTATCTTGTCTTTTTCATCTCCTCATCCACAAAATAGTGCAGAACAAACAAGGCCCTCTCACAAAACTTGGCAGTGATCTCCACCACAGTATCAGTAGTCTGGCGTAGGTCTTGAAACTTCCCCACCAGCTGCTGCACCTCGATCGCCGATGCAAAATCCTCTTCGAATCTCCTAAGAAACCCTCCCCAAGTTATGGCCACTACTGATGCAGATCCCAAAGCTCAGGAACCTTCATTCCACCAGTCACATAATCGGTCTCTCAGAAGGCCGGATGTAAACCCTACCTTTTCCTTTTTAGGTCAAAAACTCATCCGATGAGCATTCTCCATGTCAGCGATCCAGTGTTGAGTTGCGATGTGGTCCTTAGCCCCGAAGAACTCTGGAGCTTCGCAAGCCTTGGACTCCCGAAACAATGGAGTCTTCGCTCCTAACTGTCGTGCATTGATATCTGCCCAAAGGCCCCCGAGTCGCTGATCCGTCAGCTCCATAATCCCCTCCTTGATAGTACCGAAAATCACAAGGGTGTCCTGCATGACACCGTGAGTAATCTCAGATGTGATAAACTCGTGTAACGGCTCATCAATTGGTTCTGGTCTAGAGCAAGAACCTAATCCAGAAGCTCCTCCTTACATGATCGCCATACCCAAGGATTTCCATGATCTTCCTTGTATCGAGTACAAATCTTGTGCTTTTAGTAGTACGGGCCCAATACTACCTTCCAGACCTATCTGTACTTCCCTCAAGATCCATCCTGAATCCTTTCAGTCATCACACTAAATCCATTTACACTATCTCTATGCTAAAGAACATACATATCATACTACGACATTTCCTAGACTCTCCTAGAAATCCTCAACTCAACCGCCCTGGAATACATGGAACCTCAACCAACACTGTCAGTTACCTTATGCATGCAAGTTGTACATAAAATGGGATCACATAGATTGTCGAATAATAATTCTACCCTAAGTCCATAACTAAACAAGGAACATGAAATTAGGGAAAATCAATCATTCTAGGGCTATATAAACCTGATCGTATACAACTTTAAAAGAATACACTTAGCAATTAACTTAGTCGATATCAATTCCAAGTAGCACATAGAATCTAATTCCTTAGGCTATAAGGCATCACACAAATCAGGAAATTCTATCACCCGATTCCTAAAGGTTTCCTTAGCCCCACTCTAGCATGCAATTCACGTACCTGGCGTACTAATCACAACATATAGGAATGGGTATTTCAGGAATCACTTCTTTGAGCTCGATTGATTGCATGCATCACACCGCCTATTTACTTAGTAAAAAAAATCTTTTTAGAAATTTATTTTTCTCTTTGAAAAGATTATCATTTCTTCAGATTGAGTTCTAACACACTCGCCCATGTGTTTGAATCCCTCAAACCAAGGCTTTGAAACCAACTTGTAACGTCCTAAAAACAGTATTAAAAATTTTCATTTTCAAAATCATCAATCCCATACATTATAAGTCTCAAAAACATCATGGTACTAATTATCCAAAAGCATCAGAGTAAAAGAATTCATAAATGCGGAAACACAATGGGAGAAATGTTGTGCCATTATGTTGGGACCTTCCCTTTCGTACTGAAAGTACTAGAAACCATAAACACAACTGTAGTCATAAAGCTTAGTGAGCTTCCCCAAAATACCACATACATCATACAAATACATATAACAACACATGGCTGTGTTGAGTCCATATCAATACCCAGGTCCGTATCAACCCCATGTGACAACATGTAGCTGTGTTAGGTCTGTATCAACTTCGGGACCCGTATTCAACCTCGAGTCCATAATGAGTCCGATCCTAGATTGTCTCCATGCATATATCATAGAAGTATAACTACAATAACTATATAGTCATATACATCCGACAAATACAAATCAGTGGGCCGACATTGGTGCCTTCGACCCACTAGCATGATAAGAAGATTCACCTCTAATTGAAGATAACTGAATCGCACACTCGAGCTACTGCTAACACGGCTCCTCACACTAAACATATCACAAAAACAACCCTAGTTAAAAATCAGGTATTTAACCCAATATAAATGGTCTAGATCATCTTTTTCCTTAGCAAGGGAAAAATACCATTTTTCCCTTGCCATGAATGACCCAAAACACAAGGCCCAAAATCCCTAACAACCTAAGGCCTAAAAATCGCCCAAAAGAGTTTTATGGGAGTACGCCCTACGCACTCCTAATTACGCTCAATGTACTACTTTGTCTTGGAAAGCTTACGAGGCATCAACCCAGTACGCCCAACATAGTCAAGGTTACTCCCACTGTACCCTTCTAAAGGTCAAACTCTATTAACGTCTTGCTTAAGGACCTTTCATCTAAACTTCAAATCTAAACCTAGTAAACGTCTAAAGCCATAAAGTTAACCTTTATGCCTTTTCATGGCTATAAGGAGCTAAAAATCTAAAACCATAGCTTATATAACAATCTAACACTCTATAACTCTTGCATGGAAGAATATAAAGGACTAATCTTGCATTTTTATGTCACCAAACACTCAGAAATGCTTGAAAGGACACCTCAAATGGTTTGGATTAGACCATACTCATAAAACTCAAGTTTTCGGGACAAAAGGCCATAACTTGCAACCTAACAAGATCTAGCAAGGCAAGCATCAAGGTTTAAACTTTATACCTCCTGAAGACGCACAAGGAAGTGAAGAATTTGGATCCAAAATATTGAGAGCAACACCAAAGCTTCAAAGGTTTTCCTTCACCGCCAAGAACACCAAAATATCACTAAAGAGCTTCAAAACATACACACACAATTAGGGTTTCGAGATGAGGGCTAAGGGGGATTGAGGTTACATATAAGGAAGGGTTTGAGGCCATAAAGTCCATCAAATAGGGTTTAAACCCTAAGATTTAGGGTTTTTCCTCTGCATGAGTACACCCAGGATACACATACGTATGCCCAATGTACGAGAGGAAACCCACGATCCTTTTTAGTGACCTACGCTCGACATACCTATATCGTACGCCCAAGGGAGGGACAAACTTTGCAAAATTTCAATGAATCATGCTCACTATGAAAACACCTAGAACACTGGCGTTACATAAAAGTACCTTATCTTATCCACTATCATGCTTTTCTAACAATTCACAAAACAACAAATTCAAATTCAACACATATAACAAGTATGAGTATTTTGGGAATTACTCTCCTGTTTGGGCTTTGGCTGAATGTACACAGCACATCTTCCTGTAAAACCAAGGTTATGTCAAAAGTCCACATTCTAGATCCCAAGCCAACAATCAAACAAGAACATGACAAGATACTAAGCCCATGTCCATAAACTAACCCTTTTATTTTAAACTTCTTTTTCAAAAACATATTGTAAAAATTCTCGGATCCTATTTTGAGTTTGGATTCACACAAGTGTTCCTCCGAATCCCTCAAACCAGAGATCTGATACCAACTTGTAACGTCCCATTTTCACATCAACATTTTTCATTTTTAATTAAGGTAAAACAGCTCATTTATAGAATACATGTTAACAAAACCATTTGTTAGAAAGTACATTGTTTAAATACAAAGTATTATAGCGAATGCGGAATCTACATTGTTGTTCACGAATGTGTATAGTCACGCCTTTACCTTCACATGATAACTGATGATACCTGAAAAAAAAAGCAGTTGGATAAGCATGAAGCTTAGTTAGTTCTCACAAAATACCCCACACAATAAACATACAAGCATGCATATCAGGTCCTCAGTCACCAGACTGGATTACCCCGGATATGTTTGTCTGCCGCCTAACCTAACCGCTCCTCTCGAGCTTCCATGCCAACGGCTTTCAGCCGACCCGCACTTGGTATTTTTTCTTACAACACACAGCAGGACCGCCTCAACCTCATCAGCTACAATATGTCGACATATAAACAATCAAGGATCAAGTACGCATATAAATACATACAATTACCAATCATAAAACTCACTACTGCTTACTAGACTCCTCACTGCACACTTCTATGCTACCATAAAATCTCCATGGAATGCATAACCATAAGCAGCCAGAGCTGAGATAGCCACCCGAACAGATGATCCTAATCTAAAGCCACAACCAAACACGGAACATGCAAGAAAGCGTAAGTCAAGAGTTCTCAGTATATCCTACATGGCTACATACATCCCCTAGGGCATTCCACTAGACGATAACCAACCTACTGGTACTCTAACCAACATACCAGTACTACTACATCTTAACTCATGATGATATAAATATATATCTAGCAGACCACTACAACATGAAAACATCCTATAAACAAGGAAACAAAACCAAATCTTCAAGGAATGCATAACCATATGTACCTAGAGGTGAGATAGACACCCATATATATGATCCTACTCTAGAGCCGCAACCAAATAAGGAACATACAAGAAATCCTAGAACAAGAGTCACCAGTCTATCCCACGTGACTACAGAAATACCCTAGGGCATCCCTCTACTAAATGATAACCAAAACTAGTAGGTCGGCATTGGTGTCTTTAACCTACAGGTATAGTGAGAAAAACTCACTTGAAACAAAGAACCCAGAAACCCTGCGATGCGCTTACCTTTCTACACCGCTTGCTCCCACGATCCCTCTAACACCAAAACATGGAAGAATCTTAACCAACAATCCAAATCCTTCAAGTTTTACCCAAATTCAAACTGGTCAAAAAGCCAACGGTCAACGGTTAACGACCCCTCACAACGTGACACTCTATTGGTCCCGTCGTGAGCCACTGAAATACAAAATAGTCACGATCCATCAATCCTTAGGACGAGACAGGCACAATCTCACGTCACGAGAAATGTAAAAATGGTATTCTGATGAATAAAACCCTTTAATCCAGTTAATCCAATTAAGCCACTAATCCACCTCCAGAAGGCTTCCTAACACTCCAAAAACAATAAAAATCAATGTTTTAAGGTCTTGCATGTCCAATGCAATACTTGAGATCAAATTAGGGCAGTTATGAAGAAAAGGAGGTCAAAACCTCAAGCATGAGCTCAAACATCACCCAAACTTTAGATCCACCATATATAATCAACAAGGGACTCTAAGGACCCATAAAGTTGCTAACATTATGAGTCCTAACTATCTAACTCATCTAACCATGGATAAACTTGCAGAAAAACTATAGATCTAGAAAAAATGAATCATAAAGCTTAAACCTTGGTTACTCACAAAGGTCCTGATATGTTGTTAGAAGATGCAAATGAAGATTCCAAGTTGGATCTATGCTTCAAAGGTTATCCCTTTTTCTTCAAGCCACAAAAACACCACCAAAAGCACAAGAAACACTAGGAGAGGCTAGGGTTAGGGTTTTCTTTGTTTGAGGGCGAAGGAGGATAATAAGGAACCCTAAAATGAAGTTTATGGGGTTTAAATATGAAGGAAACACTAAAAGATCATGGGCTTGGGTTGCAGCCAATCTCACATCGTGAGTACTTGTGTCTCACGTTGTGTGCTCAATTAAATATACATTTTCATTTATTTACATGTCACATCGTGACCTCTCTATGGTCATGTTGTGACATCCGGTTTGACTCGAAAATCATTCCTTTGACTCCTTGGTGCCCTAAACAGTCCTGTTTTGGAAATTGGGTATTACATTCATATAGTTGAAGTCTGACCATTCATACTAAGCTTAAAAGAAAGAATTTATTAATGGGCCTGACTAAATTTAATTCGTGTGAATTCCACGAATAATATTATCTCCATATTTAACTATATTCTAAGTATTGTTAAATATCTTGGAGAATCTGATGTGATTTAGAGTCTCTTAAGTATACTCTTGAAATCACAAAAATTTATAGGTTATCCTTGAATGGAAGAACTCAAATTATTTTTCCAATAAACTTATTCATCCAATCATGTTTAGTTATATCTTCTGAACTACAGTGTATTCTAATTTTGTAGTAGACTGTGGAATTATGTTTTTTCTTAGACTTCATTCCAACAAAACATAGTCTTCATTCCATAATTATTGCATAATCAAATTATAATTCATAATTATATTTAACTATTTGAAGTTGGTATCATGATGTGTGTCCAGTTCTTAGAGAAGTACCTATGAATCTTGGTCACAACCACTAGCTTACATTCATCTAATGAGATTCAACCAATCCCATTTATATTAGTTTTACTTCATAATTGCTCTCACAATTATGAGCGACTATAAAACTTTAGAATAATAAGATTAGTCATGAATTAAACATATTAATATCGAAAGCTAAAATTAATGTTATGATCACACACCGATATATAAAAACGATACAATAGTTGTTGTTATAATGTTTAGACGTGACACATTCGAATGTGAAGTAACGAATGTAATAGGTAATCACATATAACGAATGTCCATGTAATGTCATTTAATATTTTGATTATTTTGATTATTTTGATTTTTATTTAAAAAAATAATATAAATAAACTCAACTTTTAATTTTTTTTAATTTTAATGTTTGTAGTACATCTTTGAAGTCACTTGTGTTTTTATTTTTATTTTTTTTATTTTTTGATTTATTTTGATTTTTTTATACTTTTTATATTTTTGAACTAAATATCAGTTCAAGTTTTTAAATGTTTAACAATTATAAAAATTTCAAATGATAAGATATTAAGCATCGCAATATTTTTTTATCATAATATTTTTGGATCCTTTCATTTTGGATCATATCATTTTGAATCATAGTACTTTGGATCATTTGATTTTTGAATAATATCATTTTGTATCATAATATATTAAATTAAAACAGGTTTTTGTTCATAACAAATTTTAGATCATTATATTTTTCGAATGATTTAATTATTAATTATAAAAGATAATTATTATTTATAAAAGATATTGGTTATGTTGTTGTATCTGGGGACATACGACGATTCTATTTAAGAGAATTTATCAAACACGAGCCTTAGTCAATCGGCATTATTATTTACTAATTATTCATTTTGATGATTTAGTAACAAGAACTAACACTAGTTACATTAAACGAAGATACAAGATAAGGGAGAGATCATTGAGAGTTGATCCTTTCGTTTAGTAAACTAGTCTATATAGAGATGGTGAGAAACAGAAAGAATGATACATAAACATAGTCACATAGATGAATTCTATAACTAGTAATCTATAATCTTAAGTTATACTTGCAATTTGGGGATAGCATCATGCACATCTTCTTTGACTTTGAGCCGATGAAAATTGCATATTTTAAGATTGTTGTAGCCTCACAAATGTGTATGATTATCAACTAAATCCTAGAAATGGTCAAAGATCTCCTTGTCGTCTATGCGACAAGGGCGATACTTGATTTTTCGTTTCACCACCTTGAATTTAGGTTGTCGCCAAACACCTTTGAAATCACCATTCTCATCCGGATCTTTAGTGATAATTGGAATAGAGTTGGGCCTAAACTAACATTACTACAAAAGTAATTGTACTAAAATTTATGCCCCACATGTTGTACCCAGGGTGATGGCTAAGCTCGCCCATAGCCTAGGCCGACCATGATATTAGTTAACTTTTTTATATGTACACTGCCTTTTTATGTTTGTAATAATTAATTTAATTTGTTGTTCATGTTATGGTTAATTATTTTATTTTGTAATTAGAGATCAGTTCATGTTTTGTAATGATTAATTACTTTATTTGTAAATATATATCTTTCAAGATTTGCTACCCGGTACAAGTATCCCTTAGTATACCAAACTTTAAAAACTTAATGTATAGCCGGTTTTCAACATTAGAGGAACCACCAGACTGGTTTAATGAAAATTGGCCTATAACCTTTTCATACTGAATCCAAAATATTACATCTAAATCTCAACAACGATACGAACGTATTTGGTTTTCTCTTACTAAAGGTTGATCACCATATTAGATGCTATATTTTAATTATCATTCTCATAGCAACACCAACAAGAAATTACTGTTAGTCTCTTATAACTTCTTGAATAATAGAAGGAATCCTAATTAACCGGAAAACTACTTTACTTTAGTTAAACAATTGAGGAATTAACATGTTACTATTCTGTTTATTTACATCTACCGTGAGATATCGAATATAAAACAATAGTTACATCTTGTAATGTATGAAATTCACTAGCTGATATCAAGTTTAGTGGGAGGGACTACATTAAATGGATTCTTCAAAAATCAAAAGAAACGGTATTCAAGATCCATTTATCTGCATCATCAAGAGGCTGGGGGATAGGGTGATCAGCAGTATCGTCGTGACATACGTCCACCATGTAATGATTCGAACCAGTTTGGACGTTGAGTTGGGTTTTCGGATCTTCAGCATCATCATCTTGAGACACCCCCAAACAATATTGTTTTATATATCTGTCCATACTCTCCGAGCTCCATTCAACTTCAAAAGGAGAAGATATTGTTGCCTTGCAACTATCACGAAAATGAAAATCTTCAGTAGCAGCATCATCGTGAGGCCCCCCCATGGATTGTTCTATAAATCTGTCCACACTTTCCGAGCTCAATTCAACTTCAACAGGAGCAGCAGCATCACCTTGAGCGGATTGGTCCCAAACATTTTGCACGTCGACTATGGTTGGCGCATTGTCATAGGAACTTTGAACCAAGACCGCTGGGTAGCCACTGCAATCAAGTGGTTCCATAGAAGAAGAATTCGAAGCACCATTTGAAAACAGAAAATCATCGCATGCATTAGTCGATGAAAACATATTCTTCTGATAACATGACTCCCTTATTTGCACCGGTTGTATTGAATTCAAACCATGCTCACTAGTAGGTGTTTTGTAGGCACCATCATCAAGCGGTTGTGAGGAGGAAGCAGGTGGTCCAATATTAGAAACAGAACTTGAAGCACTATGATCAGAAATTTGACAACCGTTGCTTGCAATCGAAGTAAACTGATTCTGATAGCATGGTCTTGGTGCTTGTATTAAACAACTCCAACCTTGAAAGGTAGTCATCGGCATTGGAATTGGATAGGGGCTGGAGTTCATTCTGATTTGGCCAACAGTGTTGCCATTGTTAACCCGTGTGTGAGCAGACTGATCGTGGGAAGGTGCCACCATCTGATCAACACATGTATCTGAATAGATATTAGTTTCTTGAACGTCAACTTGTTCAGGTTGGTGATTTGAAAAGCTCATTTCATTCTTTTTTAATACTCTTCGTCTCTTGGGCAGTGGTATGTTGGGTTCTTCCATCACCTCCTTTGGATTCCGATAAATCTTGCACAGCACCCATTCGTTCAACTACAAGAAAACCAGATAAAAATTAAGCATACAACATTGAGGATTATAGCAATCATACTTATAATTTATATAATAATAACAACAGAATTTTATACAATTAACTTCTACATACCTTGTCTCCGTTTTCAAAAGGAAGATTGGGTTCGTTTGTTGTATATTCATGCATTAGCCACATAGTTTTGTCGTCATTCTGATCAAAAAACGCAAGAGTTCCCTTGTAGCCAACCATTTCTCCAGACGTGGCATCATACACCGGCTTTTGTACTTGAGTAGTCTTCCAGTACCCATGTTTTCCGAGTACACCTCTATTAGGTCGATTCCCTCTTGGGTACTTTCGATCCCGAGAAGTCAGAAAATACCATTTCTTCTCGTGGGACCGATATGTTTCTGCATGCAACCAATTAAAACACAAGATATGATATATATATTAGAATCAAATCGTTCAAGAAACAAAGCATCATTCAAGATTAATGTATCTTTACGTACTAAACACAAGTATTAACTATTTAGAATCAGAACTAACTCAAGAAAGAAACCATTATTATTCATTCAACAAGACTCATGCATGTATCTTTTATTAGTTAGTTGATAACTAACCTGCGAGTTCTTCCGGCTTGTGGTTGTAAATATTGACCTCGTGTAACCGGCACTTGGCGGGCTCTCTTGATTCGATCTTGGCGTTCAGGCAGTCTACAATGAGCTCTGAATCTGTGGGACAGAATCGATAGTAGGAGGGAAGCTGATCAGCGAAATCCATGGCAACTTGTTTACCTCGGTTACAATTGGTGGGCAAGTATATTTATATAGTGTCAAACTCAGAATGAAGTCGATGAGTATGAGTAGTGGGCAAGTTTATTTATATAGTGGTGTCAAGGGGAAAAAAGGGAAAAGTAAATCGTCTGTTGATTGACCCGAAAGGCTCGGAGAATGATAAAAATAGAAAGGAAAAACTATAACCTACGTGTACAACTCAAAACTCGCTTATTTTTAGGACATGATAATTAAAAATAATATATTTAATTAATCTAACTTTCTTTATTTTTACAATATAATCAAATTTGTATATTAAAGTTTATCATCTTTATACAATATATAAAATGATTAAAGATAATGAAAATGACCATTATAGTTTTAGGCTTTTTTTTTCTCAATGTTTTCCACAAATTAATAGTCAATAAATGAAAAGGAACTAAAATAGCCATAATTTTCACATTCTATTATCTGCCAAACTTGACATGGCATTCCATATTTCTTTTTTGCAAAACAACCCGTTATTGCTTTAGTTGACTATAAAATTTACACTAGTATAAAAATCACCTATGGCGACACTTTTGCCAAATATAAAAATGTGTCTAAAGGTTCTTGTTGAAATTTTGCTATTGTTTTAGCCACATTTTAAGTTCATGACCATTTGAAAGATAGTTGAAACCTTTAATCATGCTTAAACATAACAAATGTGACAATTATTAGCCACACACGAACAGTACGGCCAAATGTCACCATTTGCCACGGGTTTTTTTAGATATATGGAAAGCATTTGTCATGGTTTTTATAAGAGGAGATAGATTAATATATGGTCACATAAGACAATTGTTTATGTGTGCATCATGGAGCGGATTTTGACAAGTTAATCTAATGTAGCTAAAAGGTAATATATTATCACATTAATTATTTGTGTGTCCATAGGGTATCATTAATTACACACTGAGTAAGAGCAACAAAACAAATAATAATAAGTATTTGGTTACGTTACAATTTTTTATATGTGTCTAAAAATGAATACTTGTCATCATAAAAGATAAAATATATAAGTATAAGTATTTTATAGTCACATTTTGATTTTTTATGTAAGGCTAAAAGGTAAATCATGTTCATGAACAAAGGAAATACACGTGACTATAAGTATTTTATTGTTACATTTTAGGTTTTGGTATATGTCTAAAAGTAAAAACATAGTCATCATAAAAGAAAAAAAATATGATTGTAAGTATCTAATAGTCACTAATTAAATTACTATGTGTGAAAAAAAGAGAGTAAATTACACGAATGGTCCCTATGGTTTGTGGTAATTTGCTTGTTTGGTCTCTAAATTATTTTTTTAACTCGGAAGGTCCTTACAGTTTTTTTTGTTGCGTGCTTTGTCCCTATCTTACCTAAAAAGACTATTTTGCCCTTGATTTTTTAATTTATTTAAATAAACACACTCCCAACCCCATTTCCACCTCACCTTACCTACCTTACTTTGTTTAAATAAATTAAAAAATCAAGGGCAAAATAGTCTTTTAAGGTAAGATAAGGACCAAGCGCGCAACAAAAACAAACTGTAGGGACCTTCCGAGTTAAAAAAATAAGTTAGAGACCAAACGAGCAAATTACCAGAAACCATAATGACCATTCGTGCAATTTACTCAAAAAAATTATGATTAAATATAAAACATGTGACTTTGAGTATTTTATTACTATTTTTAAGAATACATAGTCATGATGTAATTTTTTATTTGTGTTTAATAGGAAAGAATAGTCATGATAAAAGAAAAAAAAATACAGAATTGTATTATTTTTTTGATATTTATTCATTTCATGTACATCTAAAGTAAAAATATTAATAATAATAGAATAAAAATGTGACCTTTAATATTCTATGGCCACGATAAGGGGAAAAAACAAAAATTATAAATATTATATGGTTACGGTTTGATGAAAAAACTTTGAACTACAAATGCTTTATGGTTACGGTTTAAATTTTTATATGACTAAAAATAAACAATTGTCGTGACAAAAAAAAACATGACTATTAGTATTTTATGGTCACAGTTTATTTCTTATATGTGTCGAAAATAAAGAATTTTCTTGATACAATCTCATTAAGTCTCTAATATGATTCTCTTAGGTCAAGGATTTTATGTTATATTAGTCCTTAATACCATTCAATCTATAATATATGTTTTCTAGACAAAATTTCAATCTTAAAGACCAAATTTTAGTACTAATAATCATTTTATGCAATATTTGAGTTGCCAAATAGTTTTTATAGCTACTAATATCATGTTACTCATAAAATAAAACAAGAAAAAACTTAGATAATAGTCATGACATTGTCATTTCTAAACATTAAAACAATAAACAATAAAGGAATAATAAACAAACCACTAATAACTAAACCATAGATGAAAAAATAACAAATTCAATGAATGGTTGTTCACTATGATTTCATTACCAAGAGAAGTGTTATATCAGCATGTGTATGCTCTCCATCTTTATCAAGTTGGCGTATTATGCTTTCAAATTAAAGAAACTTCGAGATCATAAATGATGAGTTTTTTTTCCAAACTCTCCATACTTTGTTTGAGTTTCTTCTTGTTATGTCATGCTCTTCCTCAAGTGTATATAACAACTCGGATTTTTCCAAATTAATAACTATAAAAGCCACCTCTTTGTTTTTCTCCTTGTCAAAGGAACACATAAAAAAAATACAAATGTTAGTAGTGTCGGACCTAGAAATTTTTAAAAGAGAGGGAAATTTTACAAAATTTTTTTTAGGAAACATTAAAATCTTAAATTTACAATTTTATACTAAATCTTTTCGATTTGCTAGCAACAAAAATTGGAGGGTCGCTTTCTAGCACACCTCAGCGCCTGACATATTCATATAAATAATAAAAATATTAAAAATAAGAGAATTGACTAACAAATAGTTGTATAAAAATACAAACCAAGAAGTGACACTCGAGAGTTGAAACCTTTAGTCATGCTTAAACATAACAAATGTGACAATTATTAGCCACACTCGCGGCCAAATGTCACCATTTGCCACGGGTTTTTTATGTATATATGGAAAACATTTGTCATGGTTTTTATAAGAGGAGATAGATTAATATATGGTCACATAAGGCAATTGTTTATGTGTGCATCATGGAGCGGATTTTGACAAGTTAATCTAATGTAGCTAAAAGGAAATATATTGTCACATTAATTATGTGTGTGTCCATAGGGTATCATTAATTAGACACTGAGTAAGAGCAGCAAAACAAGTAATAATAAGTATTTATGGTTAAGTTTCAATTTTTTATGTGTCTAAAAATGAATACTTGTCGTCATAAAAGAATATATATATATATATATATATATATATATATATATATATATATATATATATATATATATATATATATATATATGTATTTTATAGTCACGTTTTAATTTTTTATGTGTGGCTAAAAGGTAAATCATGCTCATGAACAAATGAAATACATGTGTAAGTATTTTATTGTTACCTTTTAGGTTTTGTGTATGTCTAAAACTAAAAACATAGTCATCATAAAAGAAAAAAAATATGATTGTAAGTATCTAATGGTCACTAATTAATTTAGAACAAATTACTAAAATTATCCATCATACCACATACCATACAATAAACATATTGTCTAACATGTCCAGGTACTGACCTACCCTTTCGGTCTCTTTCAACCGGTAACTTGCCTAGCATATCAGGGTGCTGGTCTACCTCTTCGGTCTCTTTCAACCGGTAAATTGTGTAGCATATCAGGGTGTTGGCCTACCCCTTCGACCCTTTCCACCGGTACTTTGCCTAACATATCAGCGTGCTGGCCTATCCCTTCGGTCCTTTCGACCGGTACCGGGGACTATTTCACCCCCTACTTCTACCATGTAATCTCGTAGTACATAAGCACATAAGTCACACACTGCCTAACATATCAAGGTGCTAGCCTACCCGTTCAATCCTTTCGACCGGTATTAGGGCCTATCCTACCCCTCCTACTACTTTCACATAATATCATAGCATACTAGCACATAAAGCATAACAGATAGTGGCATACCAGATAATTATTACAAAGACAATCATCTCTACTATAACACTTACTAGTGGATCGACATTGGTGCCCTCGACCCAGTTCTACTCGAAGGTGACTCACTTCGTAAAGTTGAATGTCGAATATCACTGAAAGGAATCTCTGACAGCTGCTCCGATGACTCCCTGGATATCATTATCATAACAACACCTTGTCAAAATCCATAATACTTCTTAGGGTAAAATGACCATTTTACCCCTTGGTCTAAATTGGACCATACCCAAGGCCAATTCCATCTTATCTTTCCCAGCCCACTATTGGCCCACTAATGGTCCAATTTTCTAAATTGGGCCCAACTCCTGAAATAGGCCTTATCACAAACCCAATAAATCCTTAGCCCAAAATTTATAATTTTGAGTGGCCCAATATGGCCCATAAGGCCCAATACTCTAAGTCGCAGTTCTAGGCCTCGAAACACTGCTCCGCAGTGAGCCATAGGGCCCAACTATCCAGGCCCAAAATTCTAAGGCCCAAAAGCCTAAGTTCGCCACTTTGCATGCGTTCGTGCAGCGTACCTGGAACGTACGCCCAGCGTACGCCGGCCTTGACCAAAAGCGGGAAGTTGACCCAGTACGCGCAGTGTACCAGGGTGTACGCCCGGCGTACCGGCCAGCTTCCTTGGCGCTCCATTCGTGACCTAATCTATTAAAACATCATGACCAGAATGTAGATCCAGGTCCTTTAAGACATCCTAGTCCATAAAGTCACAAACTTTATATGCTTGCATACATGGTTGGGGGTCAATGTAACACCGTAAATTTTCAAACAAAATTTTCATTTAAAATCACATAATTCTCATAACAAATTTCACAAAAATCTCATTTATTTAATTTACAAATCGCAACTCCATAATTGTTTGATTAATAATCCAGGATCCTCAAAACATAACTCTTTCACTAGTGTGTACAATCAAGCCGGTGTTGTCCCACGATCCTGAGAAAAACCTGAAACACATATCACATAACACCGTATGCATGAAGCTTAGCGAGTTCCCCAAAATACCACACACAACTCACTAGTCACTCGAGGCTATAACTCAATAACACCCTCCGGTCAATTTGTCTCAGTGGGACCCTCCGGTCCCACAACTCGGGTGGACCCTCCGGTCGTAACCCAGTAAGCACAAAATAATACACGTCATAAATCACATAGACATAATGCAGGATATCACAGTACTCAATATAAACACATAAGACCCTCCGGTCACACAAGAATTACCATTCTAGGTAAAGTATAGTGAGAAGACTCACCTCGGATGATGAACAGCCCCTATAAACGTTACTGCTGCACACCGGCCTATATCTCTGAGGCAAACCCATAATTAACACAATTAGGAACTAAGTCCAAACTCTCACTCATTAGGTCTAAAGGTAGTCCACTAACCAGCCCATCAATAATCTAAAACCCATTGGGCCCACCAAGGCCCAATAATAAATGGGCTCTCCCGAGGCCCAACTCTCAAATCTAAATGGTAAGCCCAACTCAAGGGCCCAAAGCGCGCGCACACACACACACACACACACACACACACACATATATATATATATATATATATATATATATATATATATATATATATATATATATATATATATATATATATATATATATATATATATATTCCTCTGGTCCAAAACTCTATTGCAACCAGACCAAACTCCAGGCCCAACACTCAAGGCCCAAAATGAGACTTAGCCCAAAAGTCTACAGTGAGGTTACGTGGGGCGTACCTCCCTTGGTATGCTCAGCGTACTCACTAATCCAGATTGGCCACCGGGGACGCTTGGTCAGTACGCGGGGCGTACTGGGATTACGCTCAGCGTACGACCTGAATTCACTCTTTCTACTCATATGGTCTTAATCAATTAAGACCTTCGCTCATATCATAGATCTGGACTCCCTAATAGCACTTACTCCATAAAGTCAGTGACTTTAAGCCTTGGCATGGCTGATAAGGTCACAAACACACAAAATTCTCATCCTTCTACCACAAAATGCTCATATCTCATGCATGGCTTGATTCCAACGTCCAAGTCTTGATTTTTATGACATTACACCACTAAATACACTCAAAGGGGGTTGATCAAAGTCTCTGGAGCTTAATATCTCGTAAAGTCTCCAACTTTTTGGGACAAAACCCTAAAATACTCTACTAAGATGCACAAATCAAAAGAGTAGGAAAGCTTGAAGCTTTATACCTCTATATGAAGCTCCCAACATACATATGCTCAGGTCCAAGGGCCTGGAATCTCACTCCTTCTTCTCCAAAGCTTCTTCTTCAATCCAAGAACACACAAAAACACTCAAAGGCTCTCAAATGCACTCACAAGATCCATGAACGAAGGTTTAGGGTTTAAGATGGTTTGCAATCTGAGGATGGTGGCAAGAAATGAGGCCATCTCATTCTTTATATAGGGACACCCCTCAACTAGGTTTTTTCATTCAGTGCCTAGTAAGCCCAGCGTACCCTCTAGTACGCCCAACGTACTCAACTGCCACCTTTCTCAAATAAGGGACTTATCCTGCCAAAACTTCAAACTTCCATAACTTCCTCGGTATAACTCTGATTCCAATGAACCTCATACCCATGGAAAAGTGTCGAGATTCCCTACGCTTCTAGCAACAAGTCGCAACCCCGAGGCTTCCTCATGCCCAGGTTGCAGCCCACAAACCCTAATCTCAGATGATCCGAAACAGGATGTTACAATTCTCCCCTACTTGAATTAGATTTCGCCCACGAAATCGCTCCTTAAAATCCCATAGATCGAACCCAAAAAACCCGAGAAGAACCACCGAAAGGACCTCACATCATACAACAATCTCTTCAAAAGACACCTAAACCCAACAGGAACTACCGACCCCGAAGAAGGACCGACCCTTCTGCCGTTGCGGTACTCAATCTGACTCTCCAGAACTTAGAAACTCTAGTGGTTTGTCTCTCTGTAAGACCACCCTTGTAAAATATCATCATGTTAATTGCTCATCGAATAACAAACTCTAAGCACACTCTACCAAATCTGATTCTCTAATCGATCCCGATCGCAACTGAAAAGGAACGTAAGGTCATATCCCACTAAGGACCCACCGCCTGAACAGCTATCAGAACTCTTCTGAAGGAAAGATCCTCAAAACTTTGTCCTCAGACAAGAAAGCGGTCAAGCCAGATCAGAACGATCCTCTGAAACCCTTAATTATAAGCCCCAATTCATCTCAAATATCCCTTCCAACACTGAGCACCAGGTCAACTCCAACCCAATAGTTGAACCTCCAAAGGTTACCCACTACACACCCAATAAAACGACTTACTGACTTCCTTCTCACAATAAATATCTCGGCTCATTGTATCACACAGGTCACGAAGTTCGCTTTACCCCAAGCGATTACTACAACCCCATCTGATGTTGTCTCACCTCCAACCTCTGTCGTCTACCACCTACTGGTTCCATGCGTCTCGCGGTTCTTCCCATACCAACGAAACTGACCCACTCCGGTCTGAGACATCAGATGGAGATCATTACCCCTCAAAATGAAACCTATCTACGAATCCAGAACCTCATCTTTCCTACTCAATACACGAATTGTCCCAAACTCAACTCGAGTGTTTGATTCCACAGCAGAATTGGAACCACTCATTTCCAATCTGATACTCAACCCGAACCCGCGATTCGCGAATTTATACACACACCATCTCTCCAATTCCTTCTGATTACGATAATCCATCCTGAACCCGGGATACAAAAATCCTCGACCGTCATGGAGACCCCAGTCTCTGCCCTGGTCCGGCAACTAGGTTCTCGAAGACTCAAGTGGTAAGGCTACCCAAGCCTAAGAACTCCTCTGCGTCATACTCTGACTAGTGAATACTATAGCTCCCGGCAGAACAATATTCACTCTTATTGACTACTGAGTGCTACGGTTCCCCCCGTAGCCCTACGACACTCTCTCGCTAACCAGTGAATACTACGACTCCCCGCAGTACACGGCACTCTATCGCTGAGTTGTGAGTACTATGGCTCCCTGCAGCATCACAACACTCTCTCACTAACTAGTAAATACTACGGATCCCCGCAGTATCACGACACTCCATCGCTCACTAGTGAGTACTACGGCTCCCCATAGTGTCACAACACTCTGTCGCTAACGAGTGAATACTATGGCTCCCTGCAGTATCACGACACTCCCTCACTGACTAGTGAGTACTACGGCTCCCCGTAGTATCACAACACACTCTCTCTAACCAGTGAATACTACGGCTCCCCGCAGTATAACGACACTCTCTCGCTGACTCATGGATGCTACGGCTCCCCGTAGTCTTACAACACTCTCTTGCTCACTGACTCACCATGGGCTCACTCCATGGTTTTCCTGATAATCCCACGCGATTACTCCCACTCAGATCCACTTGCTCTCTTATCACCCCATAATCTCATCATCAAGCCATCACTACACTGAGTTCACCAACGCATGCTCCGCAGCTCAACATAGATAGGTGCTTACACCCATCCATCTTATGCACCACCATTCCTGATGTATGTCCTCATAGGTAAGGCACTTTTCTCAGCACATATACACCTTTAGATAGTCCCA
Organism: Lactuca virosa; assembly: GCF_052849685.1. Classification (NCBI taxonomy): domain Eukaryota; kingdom Viridiplantae; phylum Streptophyta; class Magnoliopsida; order Asterales; family Asteraceae; genus Lactuca; species Lactuca virosa. Next base: position 326,609,133 of record NC_136429.1, read on the forward strand.
CTCCGGCAAGAATTAAGTGATGGGTTCCCACTGGAACAAAAGTCACTAGGTACTCCACTCGCCATCCTACAACTCGAGTCTCAACATGACCAGAAATTAGGACACCATGCTCGGGCACCTCGGTACACCATCACAACATCCCACGATGTCTTGCCTAAACCACTGATCTTCCACTTACTCAACTCAAAACCCCAAAATATTCCTATCTCACAAATTGAAACATAGAGGAATCGTCAACGACTGAAAACAGGTTGACGAAAATCCGAAGCTCCACCCTCTACTGATCATCACCCATATGAAACTACTCATACCGACTCTAAAATTGGTTGACAATTCAACTGCTGCCCCTCCTGGAGTATAGATCACAATCTATACCGATACCCGCAAATCCCATCTATTGAACCCTGAACTCAGCGACCCAACCGCCTCGAACTCAACATTTGAGAACCCGAAAAAATCCCTAGCCACAATAAATTCTCTGACCAACGGCCACCTGCCGTGGATTCACTCATCCTTCCTTAAGCACATACTCACACATCATCCCACCTTGCACCTCGCCTCATCCACCAATAACCCAGGTCTCATGTGTCCGCACCGCAGATCTCCATAACCAGTTCTCTAACCGCACTTGAACGTATCACTGATCCTCTCAATAGAATACTCAGTTCTCCCCCACTCAGGGTTCGAACCATCACCAATTGGCATACCAACAATCTACTTCATAGACTGTTTCACCAGGTATATCACACTTGACTCTTGGAACGTACCACGTAATCACTTCAATGATCTTCCCGATGGAACCAAGCAACTCCAAATATCCCCCAACTCAGACAAAAATCTCAGAATCCTCCCAACGTGAGTGCCTCTAGTCATCTCGAAGCCTTAGACCGATAAGCGCCGGATACCCCAACTGTTCTGAATTAGTCCTGACTCTCGGTCCGAAAATAATGCACTATCACGCACTTCGTCTTGACTCCTCGACCAACCTACCATCACGGGAATCATCATAAAAGCAAGAGACCTCACTCTTACAGTCAATACACAACGTATACAATGAGGGTCACCGCCCCGATATACTTCTCATAATCACCTAGAACTGCTGCTAAAAGTATGCCTCTTTCAATAAGGCACATCCTTGTTCTCTTCCATATTAGTCCCACTAATGACTCTCTCATGGTATAAGAAATACCTCGCTGCAAACATACTGCCCAAATACTCTGGTGAAAAGGTTACAACCCTATGCTACCCATTGGGTTTACCTCCAAACACTGAAACCAGAAGCTCGTTATCTCTTTTGCTTCTCCCAGAAAATAGGGACAATGCAACTCTTGTCACATGAGGTGACGTCTCATCTATCGGTCGATTGATCAACTCAGACCGCGATCCTCCACTAATCATCATCTCTACTCATCCCTGAGTCTTGTGACTCGAGCTGACATCTCACCAATAAAATCTATTGGAAGCTAACTCGATCTCCCTCTCAAGGTATGCTCCATTGAAACTTGCTCGACATGGCCCTCTGGCCCCACACTCTATCATATCTGATCTCAGACTACTCAATCACAACAGGATAACTGGTAAAACTAGAAGCACTAACCTCCACGAATCATGGTACTCGAACCATGTGATCGCCTCTCAATCTGGTATGAATCATGGTACTCGAACCATGTTATCACCTCTCAATCTGTTACTTAGAACCTCTAGAATTCTCCCTGTATCGAGTACGGGTCCTCTACTTTTAGTAATACGGGCCCATACTACCTGCCACATCTACCCATACTTTCCACACAGATCGTCCCAGATTTCCTAAGTAGCAGCCCAACCTTCTCGATCACCAATCCTAAAAAACCTGGTCGCTCCCCAGCGAATACTCTCCTCTATCAGCGTACTCATCTGACTAAGGTCACTCCCTAAGCTCTTCCTAGGTTCTCACACTTCTTTGCCATCAGCTGCTGAAGAAACTCCTTATGATGCCAGCCATCTACCTCCTGAATATCGTCATATTCACTTAGTAGCTGACTCCCATCATCAAGAGTTCCACAAAGCACAAAGCAAGAAGCATTCGGGCATCGAATAATCTCCACCAGCACGTAAAACCACTCTAGGTTACAACTCTATTTGCTCTACTCATACTCAAAAGGTATCATCGAACTCAACCAACCCTACCTCTCGCAAGTATCTAACTACTCCCTCAGTAGGCTTCTCCAATGCTCATCTAGGTATCTCTCCTAGATTATTCCTCTACTCAAATCTCTCTCTAAAAGATTCCTGCTGGATAATCTTACTCCGCACATACTCAAAGCACATCACATATAACAACAATTCCTAGGCTAAGGCATCACAAATCAAGCAACTCTAGCCCTGATATATGAAATACGTAGCCTATCTTCTAGCATGCATCACTAATATCTCAATAATAAATCTTAACACAAATAAGTAAGGGTATTTTAGGAAATCTCCGTTCGGGCTCTGGCTGATTGTACACACTGCTCCTTCTCGTTTTCTCTTAGAAACTCTTGCTCGTTTTAGAAAAATCATTTCTTTTGAAATTTTTTCTCAAATCCCCAGTTTGAGTTGAGACATACCCGAAGGTGCATCCAAATCCCTCAAACCAAGGCTCTGATACCAACTTGTAACACCGTAAATTTTCAAACTAAATTTTCATTTAAAATCACATAATTCTCATAGCACATTTCACAAAAATCTCATTTATTTTATTTACAAATAACAACTCCATAATTGTTTGATTAATAATCCAGGATCCTCAAAACATAACTCTTTCACTGGTGTGTACAATCAAGCCGGTGCCTTCCCGCGATCCTGAGAAAAACTTGAAACACATATCACATAACACGGTAAACACGAAGCTTAGTGACTTCTCCAAAATACACAGCTCATTAGCCACTCGAGGCTATAACTCAATAAGACCCTCCGGTCAATGTGTCTTAGTGGGACCCTCCGGTCCCACAACTCGGGTGGACCCTCCGGTCCTAACTCAGTAAGCACATAATAATACACAACAGAAATCACATAGACATAATGCAGGATATCACAGTACTCAATGTAAACACATAAGACCCTCCGGTCACACAAGAATTACCACTCTAGGTAAAGTGTAGTGAGAAGACTCACCTCAGATGATGAACAACCCCTATAAACGCTGCTACTGCACACCAACCTCTATCTCTGAGCCAAACCCACAATTAACACAATTAGGAACTAAGTCCAAACTCTCACTCATTAGGTCTAAAGGTAGTCCACTAACCAGCCCATCAATAATTTAAAACCCATTGGGCCTACTAAGGCCCAATAATAAATGGGCTCTCCCGCGGCCCAACTCTCAAATCTAAATGGGAAGCCCAAATCAAGGGCCCAAAGCATATATATATATATATATATATATATATATATATATATATATATATATATATATATATATATATATATATATATATATATATATATATATATATATATATATATATATATATATATATTCCTATGGTCCAAAACTCTATTGCAACCAGCCCAAATTCCAGGCCCAACACTCAAGGCCCAAAATGAGACTTAGCCCAAAAGTCTACAGTGAGGTTACGTGGGGCGTACCTCCCTTGGTATGCTCAGCGTACTCACTAATCCAGATTGGCCACCGGGGACGCTTGGTCAGTACGCGGGGCGTACTGGGATTACGCTCAGTGTACGACCTGGCTTCACTCTTTCTACTCATATGGTCTTAATCAATTAAGACCTTCGCTCATATAACAGATCTGGACTCCCTAATAGCACTTACTCCATAAAGTCAGTGAATTTAAGCCTTGGCATGGCTGATAAGGTCACAAACACACAAAACTCTCACCCTTCTACCACAAAATGCTCATATCTCATGCATGGCTTGATTCCAACGTCCAAGTCTTGATTTTTATGACATTACACCACTAAATACACTCAAAAGGGCGTTGATCAAAGTCTCTGGAGCTTAATATCTCTTAACGTCTCCAACTTTTGGGACAAAACCCTAAAATACTATACTAAGATGCACAAATCAAAAGAGTGAGAAAGCTTGAAGCTTTATACCTCTATATGAAGCTCCCAACATAGATATGCTCAGATCCAAGGGCATGGACTCTCACTCCTTCTTCTCCAAAGCTTCTTCTTCACTCCAGGAACACACAAAAACACTCGAAGGCTCTCAAATGCACTCATAAGCTCCATGAACGAAGGTTTATGTTTTAAGAGGGTTTGCAGTCTGAAGATGGTGGCCAGGAATGAGGCCATCTCATTCTTTGTATAGGGACACCCCTCAACTAGGGTTTTTCATTCAGTGCCTAGTACGCGTAGAATACCCTCTGGTACGCCCAGCGTACTAGGTGGCTCCGCTTAAAAGTCACGCACATGAGTATGCTAAGCGTACACACACGTACGCCGAGCGTTCTTAGCTGCCACCTTTCTCAAATAAGGGACTTATCCTGCCAAAACTTCAAACTTCCATAGCTTCCTCGATATAACTCAGATTCCAATGAACCTCATACCCACGGAAAGGTGTCGAGATGCCCTCCGTAACATACACATTCAGTTATCGTGCTTTGTTAGTTTAAAAATGAATATTATTAAATAGTATATGGTTTTGAGCATTGAGTTCTAACAATATAGTTTTATGAGATTTGAAGTAAAGCTATGTTTAGAATCTTTCGGGAAGTATTGGAAGTCTTATGAGATTCTGATCAAAAAGTCAAATATTGAAATTAACGAAAATGAAAAATTTAAGTCGGAAATAAGTAAAAATAATGTTATTAAAAGTTATAAATTATCTTGTTAGAAACACTTATGCGAAAACGTCACTGCAATCCGAGTTATAACAAAGAAGTTATGACTTATTGAAGTTTCGCGACAGAACCGACACGACGCCATATGACGTAAAAAGTGAGTTTACAATAAACTAGTTTTTAGCCTTTGTGATCTAAATAAAAGTCGTAGTATTCGTTAAACCGAGAATTTTCATAAAAAGAACATCCAAATCTGACTTCGTATGAGGAAGTTATGATTTTTCTAAGATTCGGCATAACAGTACACAACCCGAAATTCGAAATAAAGATCGAGTGATTTGTAGCCGACACAGCTTAAACGAGAATCGAAGGTTTCGTCAATAGTAGTACAACGGTAAAAAAAACAGACGAAAACAGACGTCGGATGAAGAAGTTATGAATTTTTAACGGATTTTTCCTGTCCCGGCCTGTTAAAAATATAATATTAAAAATGAATTCAAAATTAGCCGACGGTGTCTGAACGAAAGTTATAGAGTATTATCTCACCTACGCATGGATACAAAGACCGTAAAAAAACAGAGCCCGTATGCAAAAGATATGAATTTTTGAAGTTTTAGACACAAACTTCGAAGCTGGTCTGAAGGATTACGCCCAACGTACTCGTGTACGTGATCCGGAGTCAGTCACCCCCTACTCCTTCGCATAATGGACACGTATCATAGCTTTGACATGTCCGAATTGATCCCTTTGTATGCCCAGCATACAAAGGCGTATGCCCAACGAAGAGCCTTGCGAGGCCGTACGCCCCACGTACTCTAAAATTACACCAGCGTAATTAGGTGCTTCAGACACTATAAATAGAGTGTGAGGCTGCCCAAATTTAGTTTACAATTTTCACACTTTTACACCCCCTATTCTCTCTCAAGTTACCCTAACTCCCCCCGAAGCCTAGGAAGTATCCCCGACACCCGAAGCAAGTCCCGACGCACCGAAGACCCAAGAAAATAATCTTTTCAAGTTGAAACTCTGCCCGCACAAAGCTCGGTTTTCTACAAAAACTCCCGGTTTCGTCAAAGAAAGTGATTTTTAGACACGAAGTGCTGCCCAAATTACCATTTTATCATTTGGTTATTTCACGGTGAGTTCAATATAGGGACAATTGTATGTTATGTGTTATATGTGCAATGTGCTTTCCCGTGTTATTATGATAATGGAGCTATACCTTTGACCATGAAATGAATGACTAAGCATCACTTTGGTATTGGTAAGAAGCCTTTCACCATGAAGTGAATGACTAAGCATCATTTTGGTAATAGAAGAATGCTAGGTAGGGCTAAAATCCTGTATATTCTAGCAAAATGATAATCCGAAATTGTATTTTCTGTGCCACTTGGGCGGAAGTCTTATTGGTGTACATCATGTTGAAATTGTTGTATCTCATTGATTGTAAATCTTTGAAGCAGATCATTTGTTGATATGGAAAGCCTGTCATATGATACAATTATGCCTTGTTGTTCTTTGTCCCTCTTTGCTTCTGTCATATTGTTATATATATGGCATAGTGTATATTGTAATTATTGTTGAACTCACTAAGCGTCACCCGCTTATCCCTCTCAGTGTTTAACTATTACAGGTGGTAAGCATCCGGTATAGTCATGTACTGTAAGAAGATGTAGAATAGTTAATATTATCACTTTCGTACTTAGTGTATAAATTCCTGGGAAGTTATGTAATATATAAAACTCTGTAAAAATCTTAATAGTTGGTTCGTATCCAATCTTTTGTAAATAATATTATGAATATGCATGTAGCATGTTTGGAGTAATAATATGGTAAAGTTTAGAGAAGTAGTGGTTCTCATAGTCATGGTATCAGAGCAGTAGTTTAAGTTAACTAAATACTACAGATTGGTATTTAGACTTAAACCGTTGGAAGTTCAATATATGAACGGATTCATTGTAAGTATATGGACACAAACCATAGGAAAGAATTAAGTGGGGTATTAGGTAGTGATAAGTCTTAATATTCTAAAGTACTAAGTTACTTCAAAATTTTCAGAGCATTAGTTTAAACGAGTTAGTAATTTTGAGGATTTCTAGACTTAAACTTGGATTGCCAATTGATGATGGTACGATGTGTGTCTAGTATACTTTAGGTTGAATACCTAAATTAATATTAAATAGACACAAGCACTAGAATATTTTAGGAGATATGCCTTATATTCTAATATGTGCTAAATAATAAATAATATAGCATGCTTTAGGTAGCTTACCTATACTGCTATTACTTGAAGAAGTTTAAGGTCTGTTGCCGAACTTGGTTTGTAAGAAAAAATTTTATGTGATTGAAGTACATTTGGACGAGATGAATGTTTTGGTGTAACTCGTGAAGTTGTTCCACCGCCGGCCAAATTGAAGCAGTGATTGCTTACGAAGTTAGAAGAACTGAAGATGGTGATAAATACTTTGATAATATCGAGGCTAATATTGTGCAAGATTAAGAAGAATTCAATGGAGATTAAAGGAAAGGCTAACAAAGTTTTCATCTCAATAGGCCAAGACCTTGCCAAACATTGTAATGTAGTATGCAGTACGAGTGGTATGGTGAGAGTTGATATGTAACCCTATATAAGATTCTCAGATTTAGTATTTAATAATACTGAGTGACAATTGACTTCTATCACATCCTTATTAAAGTTCCATAGTGTGTTAAGCGGACTTTAACAGACTTGATTAGAATGGTAAAATGAGTCATTTAGTTAGGCTGAATGACTTACTAGTTAGAGTAACGTAGAGTACGTAGTTGATGAAGATATACACTCATAGTGATGTATGAGAAGAGATATTGTCGTTAGGAATAACAGAGAACCAAGTCGAAGCTAGTAAAATATGTTGAGATGCAGTTAAAATGCAGACTTCCTAGGATAGATTCCTATGAAGTAGACTTAAAAGATACACCCATGAGAAGAAAATTTTCTCATATAAAGGAATGACGATGTAATGAAAGGATAATGAAATGAACAAATGTGCATGGTGAGTTGCATGAGTTAGAAGATGATGCAGATAGTTGGAGACCGTTTGTCTCCACACTACTAGAGTAAATTCTGGTATAGTGTATCTTGCAGAGTAGACACTAACCGAGAAAGAATTCATATGAAGAATTTGGAAGTAAAATTCCTATCGACCTAGGAAAAGTATTAGGATATGCTAGATCGAGCATATGCGTAAAACAGATTCTAGAAGGCGAGTATAAGAAATCCAAGATATGTTCGATAGAAATGCGAAATCCCTAGTTGAGTCTAGGAGAAATTGTTGTATATACTTGTTTGAACACATTCATGTGTGATAAGTTGCCTGGTGAAAACTTTTGTATGGTGACCTGGGAACTGCGTGACAATACTTGGTACAAGTATGAGTAGGTTTGAATAGTAGTGGAGGCCTATACTACTGGAAGCACAGGACTCACACTTAGATCAGGGAAAGTCACAAGGTTACCAAGAAACTAATAATCGATTCCGTTTTTGTTTGAGTATGTCATTACCTTCGTTTCGGTGATGACTAAGAAAATGGTTTTCATTCAGACCTTAGTGTTCGTAAAGAATCGAGTCCGACTAATATAGACCTGCAAAGTGAATTGATTCGTTCAGAGAACCATGTCTTGCGTAGCGACGAAACTTCAGTCGGAAGATTGAAGAAGGAGATGGTCGAGGTAGTCGATAAAAGTATAACGGCCTTCATTAAAGGATTAAGCAATAATTAGCTAGAAATGCTACTAGTTATGAAGATATTATATCACATTAGAACATGAAGGAAGGTTTCTTCTATAATAGTGTTTGACTAATAGAAATGAGAGTATGATTCGTTGTGTGTCTTTTGCGTTATGAAATCAAAGGTCATTAGAATATGACCATTAGAATTGTTGTTGTAGCAAAAGTGAAGACCTTACCTTGGGTTGAGTCTATAAATGAAATTTAAGAAGGAGCAAGAGTCTATAATGAGAATTGAGTTTTTAACTCGGAGATTAGGACTGAAAGCCCAATAGAGAATGAAGAGTGAGTGCATGTTTGAGCACCGCCATCAATTAAGAAGTTTGAAGAGTTTGACAATCGTTTGGCAAGCCAAAAGCTAAAGGCCGTAAATTTCAGATTACCATAGAAGAGGCATGCGAAGACCGAAATGTTGTGACTGGTTCATTTCTCGTCAACTCTAGACCTGCTCACATCTTATTTGATTCTGATACCTCAAATTCTTTTGTGTCTCATGAATTTACGCATTCTTTTCATATTGCTTGTTATACATTCGCCCAATCATTTGATGTAGATACCGCGAGAAGTGTATCATTACTTGTTGATAAAGTCTATAGAGATTGTATCATAAAAATTGAAGGTTATAATTTTCTTGCTAACCTGATTCCTATCTCCTTGCCCAACTTTGAAATTATTCTCGGCATGAATTGGTTGTCAAAGAACCGCAAAGAACTCTTGTGTTACGAAAAGATGGTACGCATCCCTATCGAAGGGGAGGATCCTATTTATGTCTACGGTAAACAAAGACTTAAAATCTTAAAAATAATCTCTTTCCCAAAAACTCGTAAACTTATATCGAAGGGGTATTCTACTTATCCAGCCTATACAGTTAATATCTCAAAAGAGGAGAAGAAAACTGTAAATGATATTCCTGTTGTTAATGAATTGATGGGTTTTGAGCATTCTAACACTTCCTAAGTATACATGTAACCCTAATAACCTTGGATCTATGTTTGTCTAATAATCATGCAAAGTTGAATTCCAAGGTTATATTCCTATCTAGCATACATGGGGAACATTTTTAACTTGAATGAAAGATAGAATAACTTACCTTATTGTTGATTATGATCCTTGAAACCTTGTGAGCCTAGCACCCCAAGTGTGATGCCTCAAATGCTTCACACAACACCAAATGCAAAGGAGTAAACTTTGAGAGAATCTTACACTTGCAAAATCGGCTCTAGCCCTCTTGTTTCTTATGTGTAGCCTATTTTGGTGGAGAATAGGTTTCTTATATAGTGTTGACACATCTAGGGTTACACCATGTAAACCCTAATGTGTCATGACTCTTCATTTCCATGACCCATGGGTTTGTAACTCCCATGGAGCATCCATGGAGTATCCTATGGGTGGAACCCAACTTGATAATCCATGGAGCCTCTTAGCCTACTATATAAGATATGGAAGATTTACATAATCTACCCATATATTTAATTAGTTATCTTTTGATCACTTAATTAATTCTAAATTAATTCTTGATCAAACTAATTAAATAATATTATTAATATATTAGAACTTATAATATATTAATAAACCATAAGTGTTATTTCTCTCATTTTAGTTTATCCAATTGCATGGTGCCATGCAACCCAAATGGACCATGCCGGGTCGGGTCAAGTACATACCAGAAATAGTTATGGACTTAGACACCTTATCCAACAGTCTCCCACTTGGATAAGTCTAATAACTATAACTGCAATACTTCAGGAACCGACCGGCAATCGTAGCTCTTTCAAGGTCTCTCGGAACTGAAAAGATGATGATACGCCATTTAAGATAAGTGATCATATAATCCTCTGTTCTAGATATCAGCCGGACAAATACATGGAACAGTGTCTTACTTTTTTGTCCAGCAGTTTGTTTCCCGATTTCCGATTTGTTTGACAAAGAACTTAATTGAACACATCAACTTAGTTCTGACCGGGCCCGGTACATAGGTCAAAACAAAATCATCGAGGGGCCCAGATATCAGCTTCTAATCCAAGAAGGAACAGATAAACTTCGACTCATATGTTTGTTCTACCACTCATTGAATTATACACAAAAGCACGTTTTATTACATCGAGTTACCAATGCGTTAACGTACAATCAATGCATAACCAACTCATAAGTAACAAATCATATCTCTAGGTTTGAAGACTTATATGATATTACCGTCTCACGATCACTCGAGATAAATTCCATGAAGTGATTCCAGTGAGCGTGGGTTGAGTCAAATGCTCAGAACTTATGAGCACTCATGAGTGTTATAGCCATGTCCAACGACTTAGACCTCTGCAACCAATCATGACAGTCTTGATTCATACCTACTTCCGACATATGACCGACTGTGGAGGTTCGAATAATATGATATACCAAACATAATTATTCTGGAAGTGAAAACATGCAAAAGAAATATAGTAAACGATCGACAAGAGATAGCAACACTTTACTCATAAATAAAACACCTTTTATTCATCATCTAATGTCAATTACACTTTACAAATTTCAAGGTTATCTAACTACTAAATCTAATATCATCCTTCAGCCCTATGCTCCGAGCATGCTGGAGATGCTTAACCCGAGTCAGTCCCTTCGTGAGGGGATCTGCTGGATTCTCATCCGATGATACCCTCTTTGCCACGAGGAGTCCTTCTTCTATTCGATGTCTGATGAAATGGTATTTTCTGTCGATGTGTCTGGATCTCCCGTGATCACTTGGTTCCTTGGCTAAGGCAACTGCACTTTCACTATCACAGAAAATTTCCATTGGCTCTTTAATAGCTGGTACAACTCCAAGGTCTCCAATGAAGTTCTTCAGCCATATCGCCTCCTTTCCTGCCTCGCTAGCTGCTATATACTCTGATTCGCAAGTTGAATCAGCCACTGTCTCTTGCTTGGAACTCTTCCAAGAAATTGCTCCTCCATTTAAGGTAAAGACCCAGCCTAACTGAGAGCAGAAATTATCCCTATCAGTCTGAAAGCTAGCATCACTATACCCTACAGCTCTCAAGTCTTCACTCCCACCGAGGGTAAGGACCCAGTCCTTAGTCCTCCGTAGGTACTTGAGGATATTCTTTACCGCAGTCCAGTGTGCCTTGCCAGGGTTCCCCTGATACCTGCTAACCATGCTCCAAGAAAAGGCTACATCAGGTCGAGTACACGTCATAGCATACATGATCGATCCTACAGCCGAAGCATAAGGTATTCGACTCATTTCTGCTATCTCAGCCTCAGTACTAGGGCTTTGTGTCTTACTCAATCTGGCGTTACTCTGGATGGGTAACTCTCCTTTCTTGGAGTCCTGCATGCCGAATCTCTTCAACACCTTATCCAAGTAAGTACTCTGACTAAGTCCAATTAGTCTTTTACTCCGGTCTCTCAAGATCCTTATCCCTAGAATATAGGCAGCTTCTCCTAGGTCCTTCATAGAGAAACACTTCCCAAGCCAGGACTTAACTTCCTGCAGAGTTGGGATGTCATTTCCTATGAGTAGTATGTCATCCACATACAATACCAAAAAGCTAACTATACTCCCACTAGCCTTGACATATACAAAAGATTCATCTTTACTCCTAGAAAAGCCAAATTCCTTGACTTTCTCATCAAAGCAAAGATTCCATCTGCGAGGTGCTTGCTTTAACCCATAAATGGATTTCTCAAGCTTACACACTCTATTAGGGCACTCTGTGTTGACAAAACCCTCTGGCTGACTCATGTAAACATCCTCAGCCAACTTTCCATTAAGGAAAGCGGTTTTGACATCCATTTGCCATATTTCATAGTCATGAAATGCGGCTATGGCTAACAGAACCCTAATAGACTTAATCTTGGCCACTGGAGAAAAGGTCTCATCATAATCAACTCCCGGAGTTTGTGAGAAACCCTTTGCAACCAGTCGTGCTTTATAAGTGTGTACATTACCATCCATGTCGGTCTTCTTCTTGAAGATCCATTTGCACCCTACAGTCTTACGACCTGGTACATTCTCAACCAAGTTCCAAACTTGATTGTCATACATGGACTGTATCTCGCTGTCCATTGCCTCTTTCCACTTGGCTGACTCAGGGCCTGCCATGGCTTCCGCATAACTGTTAGGTTCATCCAGACCTATCAGCGTCTCATCACTGATAAGTGTATCACCTTCCGCAGTAATATGGAATCCATAGTAATGCTCAGGTGCATTCCTAACCCTTATGGAACGCCTCAGAGGTACAGACTTGTCAATTGGCTCAACAGAAGTTTCCTCCTCAAGTTGAGTGCTAGGGTTTGAAGTTCCTTCACCACTTGACTCTTGAATTTCTTCAAGGTCAACTTGCCTCCCACTGTCTCCTTGGCTTATGAACTCTCTCTCTCTCGAAAGAACGCCCTCCTAGCTACAAAGACCACATTCTCACTAGGTCTGTAGAAGAGGTAACCAAAGGATTTTTGTGGGTAGCCGATGAAAATACACCTCTCACTTCGAGGTTCGAGCTTATCATGAGTCTCGCGTCTCACGAAAGCCTCGCAACCCCAAATCTTAATGTGGTCTAGTTTGGGTACTTTACCAGTCCACATCTCATGAGGAGTTTTGGCAACTTTCTTTGTGGGAACTAGATTAAGGATATGGGCGGCAGTCTCTAAGGCATACCCCCAAAATGAGATTGGTAGCGAAGCTCGACTCATCATGGAACGAACCATATCCAACAAGGTTCGATTACGCCTCTCAGCTACACCATTCAACTGCGGTGTCCTGGGAGGTGTCAATTGTGAGACAATCCCACATTCCCTAAGATAGTCGAGGAACTCTGAACTAAGATACTCACCACCTCGATCGGATCGAAGCATCTTAATGTTCCTGCCCAATTGATTCTCGACTTCCTGTTTAAACTCTTTAAACCTCTCAAAAGTCTCTGACTTATGCTTGATTAAGTAGACATATCCATATCTACTATAATCATCAGTAAATGTCAAATAATAACGATTAGCATCCCTTGTGGCATGTTTGAAGGGCCCACACACATCCATGTGTATAAGGTCCAACAAACCTTCACCCCTCTCACAAGAACCTGTGAAGGGTGACTTTGTCATTTTTCCAAGTAAGCATGATTCGCAACTATCATCTGACTTTAGGTCAAATGACTCCAATACTCCATCCTTTTGGAGTTGGCCTATGCGTTTCTTGCTTATATGTCCAAGACGACAATGCCATAATGATGCTTTATCCAAGTTATTATCATTAACAGAATCAATACACAATACATTATTTCCTAAGTTAGCAACCACAGATACAGTTTCATACACACCATCGCAAGGTAATGCTTTAAAATAAAGAACATTATTAAAGAAAGCATTAATCGAACCAACTTCATTATCAAATGAAAAGGTGAAACCTTGTTTATACAATGCATGAAAGGAAATAATATTTCTTGCCATTTCTGGCGAATAACAACATTTATTCAAATCTAAACTAAACCCACTACTTAGCGATAAAGTATAAACTCCAATCTTGGTGACAGGTAAAGCTTTCCTATTCCCCATGATTAAGTTTATTCTTCCATGCTCCACATTCTCACTTCTTCTTAGTCCCTGCAAATCAGAACATATATGAATACCACAACCGGTATCAAGGACCCAAGAGTTAGAATGGGGTGAGTTATTAGATAAGATAGTGTAAATACCTGCATGGTTGGGTTTAACTTTCCCATCCTTCACATATTGCTGGTACTTTGGGCAGTTCCGCTTCCAATGTGACTTTTCATGGCAATAGAAGCATTCAGCCTCTTTAGGGTCAGAAGAAGGAGTGACAAAACCTTTCTTGGTTCCACTTGAAGAAGAGCCATCAAGGGTCCTAGCCTTGGTACCCTTCGAAGAGCTCTTCCTCTTCTTCCCTCTACCTTTCCCGATTGCCAAAACCGTGGCGGAGTTTGGAGTAGGAGTGTTAACAACCGACTTACCCTTAAGACCTGTTTCTGCGGTCTTGAGGAGTCCCTGAAGTTTGCTGAGTATGACCTCTTCCTTATTCATGTGATATGTCATGCGGAATTGATCATAGCACGACGGTAAGGAGTGGAATTGATCATAGCACGATGGTAAGGAGTGCAAAATGATATCTATTGCAAGCTCCTCAGGGAAGTTCACATTAAGCTTCAGCAACCGATCCACATACCTTTGCATTTTCTGCATGTGGCTCGTGACGGATTCCCCGTCCTTCATCATGGTTGTTATGATAGAGCATATGATTTCATACCTCTCTTGTCGTGCACTTTGATGGTATCTTTCCATCAGATCTTGGTGCATTTCAAAAGGGTAGAAGTCCTCATAGGACTTTTGGAGTTCCGATGTCATGGTGGCCAACATGATGCATGCCACTTTTGTAGCATCCCTTTCATGTGCCCGGAAGTCAGCGATCTCCTGGGGAGTTGCAGTGGTCTCATCAATCTCCTTAAGCTCCTTGTCAAGGACATATTCTTTGTCCTCGTAGCGGGTAATCATCCTGATGTTTCTGATCCATTCATTGAAGTTGGTGATGGGGTTTTGAGCATTCTAACACTTCCTAAGTGTACATGCAACCCTAATAACCTTGAATCTATGTTTTCTCTATATACATGCAAATTTCTTTTCAAGGTTATTTCCTAACTAGCATGGCATGGGGATTACATAGAACATAAAACTAGTAGAAACACATACCTTGTTGTTGCTTGGATTACTTCAAGACTTTGTGAGCCTAGCACCCCAAATGTTGTGCCTCAAATGCTTCACACAACACCACAAGACTTGGAATAACTTGAGAGAATACTTCTAGCACTCAAAATCGGTTATGCCCTCTCTAGTAACCCTAGGTCACGATTTTGCTAGCCATAGGGTTCCTTTTATAGTGTTGTCACAATTAGGGTCTACACATGAATGCCCTTAATTGTCATGACTCTTGATTTCTCATGACCCATGGGTTTGTAACTCCCATGGACTATCCATGGAGCTCCATATGGTTATAACCAAACCCATAAACCATGGATCATTAATCCACCATAAAAGAATTGATGATTGTCATAATCAACCCTATATATTTAATTAGTCTCACTTTGATCACCAAATTAATACTAGATTAATACTTGGTCAATACTAATTAAATAATACTATTAGAACTTATAATATATTAATAATCATAAGTGCCTTATTCTCTCATTTAGTCTATCCAAGTATTGCAATGCCATGCAACCCAAATGGACCATGCCGGGTCAGGTCAAGTACATACCAAATAAAGTTATGGACTTAGACACTATATCCAACAGTCTCCCACTTGGATAAGTCTAATAACTATATTTGCAAATATGACTTCAAAATCCGACTAGCAATCGTAGCTCTTTCAAAGTCTCTCGGAACTGAGATGATGATGATACGCCATTTAAGATAAGTGATCACATAATACTCTGTTCTCATGATATCAGCAGGACAAACACATGAAACATGGTCTTACTTATTGTCCAGCATTTGTTTCTCGATCTCTGATTTGTTTCGACATAGAACTAAATTGAACACATCAATTAGGTTCTGACCGGGCCCGGTACATAGGTCAAAACCAAATCATCGAGGGGCCCAAATATCGCTTCTATTTCTAGAAGGAATAGATAAACTTCGACTGATATGCTTGTACTAACTACTTGTTGAATTACTCACAAAGGCACGTTTTATGACATCGAGTTACCAATGCGTTTTCGTGCAATCAATGAATAACCAACTCATAGTCAACAACTCATATCTCTAGGTTTGAAGATTTATATGATATTACCGTCTCACGATCAATCGAGATAAATTCCATGAAGTGATGCAAGTGAGCGTGGGTTGGATCCAATACTCAGCCCTTATGAGTACTCATGAATGTTGTAGCAACCATTGCATTGTCCAAAGCACTTTTAGACAAATCATACAAGCCAAATTCATGACAATCTTAAATCAATACTTACTTCCAAAGTTTGACTGACTATGGATGGTTTGAATAATAACATAATTATTCTGGAAGTAAAAACATGCAAAATTGAAACATAGTAAACAATCAACACAAGATAGTAACACCTTACTCATAAATAAATAACAACTTTTATTTATCATCAAATGTCAATTACATTTTACAAGTTTCTGGAATCTAATTATTGAAACTAATATCATCCTTCAGCCCAATGCGCCTCGCATGCTGTAAATGCTTAACCCTGCTCAGTCCCTTCGTGAGGGGATCTGCCGGGTTCTCATCTGATGATACCCTCTTAGCTACGAGGAGTCCTTCTTCTATTCGATGTCTGATGAAATAGTATTTTCTGTCAATGTGCCTAGATCTCCCGTGATCTCTCGGTTCCTTAGCCAAAGCAACCGCACTTTCATTATCACAGAAAATTTCCATTGGCTCCTTTATGGCTGGTACGACTCCAAGGTCTCCGATGAAGTTCTTTAGCCATATCGCCTCCTTAGCTGCTTCACTTGCCGCTATGTACTCTGATTCACAAGTAGAATCAGCTACTGTCTCCTGCTTGGAACTTTTCCAAGTAATTGCCCCTCCATTTAGGATAAAGACCCAGCCTGACTGAGAGCGGAAATTATCCCTATCAGTCTGGAAGCTAGCATCGCTATATCCTTCCACTCTCAAGTCATCACTGCCTCCGAGGGTAAGGACCCAATCCTTAGTCCTCCGCAGATACTTGAGAATGTTCTTTACCGCTGTCCAGTGTGCCTTGCCAGGGTTCCCTTGATATCTACTGACCATGCTCAAAGAAAAGGCCACATCAGGGCGAGTACAAGTCATAGCATACATGATCGAGCCCACAGCGGAAGCATATGGTATGTGACTCATCTCAGCTATCTCAGCCTCTGTACTCGGACTCTGAGTCTTACTCAGCTTGGCATTACTTTGGACTGGTAATTCTCCTTTCTTGGAATCTTGCATACTGAACCTCTTCAGCACTTTATCCAAGTAAGTACTTTGACTAAGTCCAATTAGTCTCTTACTCCTATCTCTTAATATCCTTATCCCTAGGATATAGGCAGCTTCCCCAAGGTCCTTCATAGCGAAACACTTCCCAAGCCAGGACTTAACCTCCTGCAAGGTTGGGACGTCGTTTCCTATGAGAAGTATGTCATCCACATACAACACCAAGAAGCTAACTATGCTCCCACTAGCCCTGACATACACACAAGACTCATCCTCACTCCTAGAAAAGCCAAACTCTTTGACTTTCTCATCAAAGCAAAGATTCCATCTGCGAGATGCTTGTTTCAATCCATAAATGGATTTATCAAGCTTACACACTCTATTAGGGTATCTCGTATCGACAAAACCCTCTGGTTGAGCCATGTAAACATCCTCAGCCAACTTTCCATTAAGGAAAGCGGTTTTGACATCCATTTGCCATATTTCATAATCATGAAATACAGCTATGGCTAACAATACTCTAATAGACTTAATCTTAGCTACTGGTGAGAAGGTCTCATCATAGTCAACTCCCGGAGTTTGAGTAAAGCCCTTCGCAACCAGTCGCGCTTTGTAAGTATGTACCTTTCCATCCATGTTGGTCTTCTTCTTGAAGATCCATTTGCACCCAACTGTCTTACGACCTGGTACATTGTCAACCAAGTTCCAAACTTGATTGTCATACATGGACTGAATCTCGCTGTCCATAGCCTCCTTCCATTTAGCAGACTCAGGGCCTGCCATGGCTTCCCTGTAATTATTAGGTTCATCCAAATCTATTAGTGTACTATCACTAATAAATGTATCATCTTTAGTGGTGATGTGATAACCATAATAAAAATCAGGTGTGTTCCTCACCCTAGTGGAACGTCTTGGAGGTACAGACTCATCTATCGGATCAACAGGAGTTTCCTCCTCAGGTTGGTCGATAGCATTTGAGGTTCCTTCACCACTTGACTCTTGAAGCTCTTCAAGGTCAATTTGCCTCCCACTGTCCCCTTGGCTTATGAATTCTCTCTCACGAAAGACTCCTCTTCTTGCTACAAAAACCACATTATCACTGGGTCTGTAGAAGAGGTAACCAAAGGATATCTGTGGGTAGCCGATGAAAATACACCTCTCACTTCGAGGTTCAAGCTTATCATGAGTCTCACACCTCACGAAAGCTTCACAACCCCAAATCTTGATGTGGTCCAAATTGGGAACTTTCCCAGTCCACATCTCGTGAGGTGTTTTGGCAACCTTTTTAGTAGGGACTAGATTAAGGATATGGGCGGCAGTCTCTAAGGCATACCCCCAGAAAGAGATTGGTAACGAAGCTCGACTCATCATGGAACGAACCATATCCAACAAGGTTCGATTGCGCCTCTCAGCTACACCATTCAACTGTGGTGTTCTGGGAGGTGTCAATTGTGAGACAATCCCACATTCCTGAAGATAGTCAAGGAACTCAATGCTAAGATACTCTCCTCCCCGATCGGATCGGAGCATCTTGATGTTCCTGCCCAATTGATTCTCCACTTCCTACATAAACTCTTTGAACTTTTCAAAGGTTTCTGACTTATGCTTGATTAAGTAAATATATCCATATCTACTGTAATCATCAGTAAAAGTCACATAATAGCGATTAGCATCCCTTGTAGCAACTCTGAAGGGCCCACACACATCCGTGTGTACAAGGTCCAACAAACCTTCACCCCTATCACAAGTACCTGTGAAGGGTGACTTTGTCATTTTTCCAAGTAAACAAGACTCGCAACTATCATCTGACTTGAGGTCAAATGATTCCAAGACTCCAGCCTTTTGGAGTTGGCCTATGCGCTTCTTGTTAACATGTCCAAGACGACAATGCCACAAGGATGCTTTATCCAAGCTATCTGCAGAATCAATATACAACACATTATTTCCTAGATTGTCTACAACATTCACGGCTTCATATACACCATCACAAGGTAATGCTTTAAAGTAAAATACATCATTGTAATAAACATTAATAGCACCATTTTTATTATCAAATGAAAATGAAAAACCTTGTTTGTACAAGCCATGAAAAGAAATAATATTTCTCGCCATTTCGGGCGAGTAACAACATTTATTCAAATCTAACATTAACCCATTATTAAGCAATAAAGAATAAACTCCTATCTTGGTAACAGGTGATGCTTTCCTGTTGCCCATGACTAAGTTTATCTTCCCGTGCTCCACTTGCTCACTTCTTCTTAGTGACTGCAAATCAGTACAGATGTGAATACCACAACCTGTATCAAGCACCCAAGAATTAGCATTAGATGAGTTATTAGACAATATTATGTAAATACCTGCATGGGTGGGTTTAACCTTCCCATCCTTTATATCTTGCAGATATTTAGGGCAGCTTCGCTTGAAGTGTCCCTTATCCTGGCAATAGAAGCACTGTGCTTCCTTTGGGTTTGAAGAAGGAGTAATGGGACCTTTCTTTGTCCCACTTGAAGAGGAACCATCAAGAGTCTTACCCTTGGTACCCTTCGAAGGGTTTTTCCTCTTCTTACCCTTTCCCTGCCCAATAGCCAGAACAGGGGCTATTGAAGGAGTAGAAGTAGCAACCGCTTTACCCTTAAGGCCATTTTCAGCTGTCCTTAAGAGTCCTTGAAGTTTGCTAAGTGTGACTTCCTCCTTGTTCATATGATAAGTCATACGAAACTGATCATAACTTGGAGGTAAGGAATGGAGAATGATGTCAATCGCCATTTCCTCAGGAAAGTCAACATTTAGCTTCAGCAACCGGTCAACGAACCTTTGCATCTTCTGCAAGTGACCGGTGATGGGTTCACCATCCTTCATCCTTGCGGTTATCATGGAGGAGATGATTTCATACCTCTCCTGACGCGCGCTCTGATGGTACCTTTCCATCAGATCCAGGTGCATCTCATAGGGGTAGAAATCTTCATAGGATTTTTGAAGTTCAGGAGTCATGGTGGCCATCATGATGCATGCTACTTTAGTAGCATCCTTTTCATGTGCAACAAACTCCGCAAACTCTTCAGGAGTAGCAGTGGCTTCACTCACAACCTTAAGCTCCCTATCGAGGACATATTCTTTGTCCTCATAGCGGGTAATCATTCTGATGTTTCTGATCCACTCATTGAAATTGGATCCATCAAAGATGACCTTACCACACAAGTTCATAAGGGAAAAAGAGCCTGTTGGGTTTGAGCCAAAAGCATTGTTGGAAGACATCTGAAAGGAAAGAAAGACAAGTTTCATTAGATTAGGAATCCTTAATAATTCACCCAAATGAAATATTAAGGCTAGGATCCAACAAACTATTTATAGTTGGAAGAGGGATGCCGTAATCCATACTATAAAATATTTGAAGGTAGGTAAATGACGATTTACCAATTTCCACCATAAGAACGAAATATTTTATTATTAGGTTTTATTGGTTTTGAAACTCCTAGATCTTTTGAGATACATTGAACTTTTCAATGGCATGTTTGAATCTCGATTGTGCCCTCTCAAGTTTGTGACTGGGATGCCGAGGATCACAAACAAGGTGTGAATAACCATACAAATTGACTTGGTACCCTCAACAATATTACCTAATCGATGTGCCGGTTAACCACACACGCTCCACCGATCTATAATAAAGTCAAGTTACCCTTTGCCACTCTTACTAGTCCATGTTAGTGTGCCGGTTAACCACACACGCTCCACTAACGACTTGGTAAGGTACAAAGTGTAATTTTATGAGCTAGCACCAATTTCACATTTCCTAAAGTAACTAAGATTGGGAATTTATAATGTATAGTTACTTTATAATTCATTATACTTTTAACGAGTATTTAAAGTCGTATCCTACCCGTTCGGCTAACGACCCTCCACCGATCAAGGAAGCGGTGGGTGAGAGTGGACACCCATTAAGTCACCATTTTATAGGCAACAACCTTATACCGCCCTTATAGACCGGCTTCGTGAATGAGGCCTACTAACGGTAAGAATGACATATTCTTATACATATCTATATAATAAAATTATAATAATAGTATAAGTGTTGATTTTTAAACCTTTTAAAAATCTAAGGTTTAATTTGGAATTAAAGTATTAAAGTGTAAGACTTTTCAAATTCCAAAACTTGAGGGCAAGATTTGAAACTATTCCAAGTCTCTTCAATTTGTAACTTATGAGTTTTAATGGTTCATAAAAATGAAGACTCTTCATTTTATGAAACCTCTTTAGTTCTTTAATCATAATTAAAAGAAGTGACTTTTGGTTATCCATAACTTGAGGACAAGTTATGGACACCATCATAGCCATTAAGATCATGAGTTAAACACACATGGAGGTTACACATAATTCCTATGATCTTCTAAAACTCATAAGAACACAAATTCATGTCAAGCAATTTCAAGAAATCATATAAACATATACAATACTTGAAAATTGATAAAAGTCATGTAAAATGGGTTAACATAATCATTATCATTTTGAAAAACAGATTTTACAAGTCCAAAACAGATTGGGATAATGATCTTAATCCATTTCCAGCAACAAAACTCGAAAAAACTGCCCATCACGCTCCTACTCGCCGAGTGCATTATTCTACTCGCCGAGTAGGATGAATTTGTTCATGGACTCGGCGAGTCCTCCCCATGGACTCGGCGAGTCCAGTCGTCAGAATGCAGAATTTTCGATTTTTAAGCAGTTTTGCATCAAGTATACAGAAAACAATCGTAGGCTCTGATACCACTGATGGGTTTTTGAGCATTCTAACACTTCCTAAGTGTACATGCAACCCTAATAACCTTGAATCTATGTTTTCTCTATATACATGCAAATTTCTTTTCAAGGTTATTTCCTAACTAGCATGGCATGGGGATTACATAGAACATAAAACTAGTAGAAACACATACCTTGTTGTTGCTTGGATTCCTTCAAGACTTTGTGAGCCTAGCACCCCAAATGTTGTGCCTCAAATGCTTCACACAACACCACAAGACTTGGAATAACTTGAGAGAATACTTCTAGCACTCAAAATCGGTTATGCCCTCTCTAGTAACCCTAGGTCACGATTTTGCTAGCCATAGGGTTCCTTTTATAGTGTTGTCACAATTAGTGTCTACACATGAATGCCCTTAATTGTCATGACTCTTGATTTCTCATGACCCATGGGTTTGTAACTCCCATGGACTATCCATGGAGCTCCATATGGTTATAACCAAACCCATAAACCATGGATCATTAATCCACCATAAAAGAATTGATGATTGTCATAATCAACCCTATATATTTAATTAGTCTCACTTTGATCACCAAATTAATACTAGATTAATACTTGATCAATACTAATTAAATAATACTATTAGAACTTATAATATATTAATAATCATAAGTGCCTTATTCTCTTATTTAGTCTATCCAAGTATTGCAATGCCATGCAACCCAAATGGACCATGCCGGGTCGGGTCAAGTACATACCAAATAAAGTTATGCAACCCAAAGGAGCCATTAGGATTAGAGCCAGAAGCAGCATTGTTTGAAGACATCTGAAAGAAGAGAACAAGATTAGTTTAGATATTAAGAGAGTCCTTAATAAAACACCCAAATGTAATATTAAGGCTAGGATCCAATCACAATATATTATAACTTAGAAGAGGTATGCCGTAATCCAAGCTATAACATATTTGAAAGGTAGGTGAATGACGATTCGCCAATTTCCACCATGGAAAACGAAATATAAATATTAGGTTTTTAATTGGTTCTTAGAAATTCCTAGATTCTTTTGAGATTCAATGAACTTTTCAAAGGCATGTTTCAATCTCGAGTGTGCCCTCCAAGTTTTGTGACTGGGATACCGAGGATCACAAAACGAGGTGTGAAGTAACCATGCAAATCACTTGGTACCCTCAAGGTTTATCACTCAATCGATGTGTCGGTAAACCACACACGCTCCACCGATGCTATGGTAAACCTTAAGTCACCCTTTACCTACCTTGTTAAGTCCAAGTTAGTGTGCCGGTTAAGCACACACGCTCCACCAACGACTTAAACAAAGTGGAAAGTGTAATTTCATGGATTAGCACCTTATTCACATTTTCCTAAAGTAACTAAGATTGGGAATTTAATAAAAGCATTTAGTTACTTTATAATATTCATCATACTTTTAATGAGAATTTATAAGTCCTTGTCTTACCCGTTCGGCTAACGACCCTCCACCGATCAAGGAAGCGGTGGGTGAGAGTGGACACCCATTAAGTTGCCATTTTATAGGCAACAACATTATACCCCCCTTATAGACCGGCTTCGTGAATGAGGCGTACTAGCGGTAAGACGACTTGACGTTATACATATATATATATATATATATATATATATATATATATATATATATATATATATATATATATATATATATATTAGTAACTTATAATATTATAAAGTATAAGGGTTGAATTTTAACTTTTAAAATTCTAAGGGTTGGAACTAAAGTTTTAATCAAGACTTTACATGTTCCAAAACTTGAGGGAAAGTTTTGTAAACTTCCAAAACTTTTCATTTCTTATAACTTATGAATTAATTGAGTAATAAAAATGAAGACTCTTCATTTTTATAACTCTTGTGTTCTTTTAATGGCTTTAATAAAAGTGAGACTTTTGGTTTTCCATAACTTGAGGACAAGTTATGGACTCCATTAAAACACATTATGATCATGAATTAAACTACCATGAAGGTTACAAACAATTCCTATGATCATCTAATCTTCATAAGTTCAAGAACATGAATATGAACACTTTCAAGAATCAAAAATTACACTTAAAAAAAACTTGTAATTTTAATAATTGCCATTGTAAATGGATTAGCATAAACATTACACCATCTAAAACAAGCTTTAAAACATCAAAACAGTTTAGGGTAATGTTTCTAGTCCATTTCCAGCAACAAATGTGCAAACTTTCATACGAGCAGAAAACAGAAAAACGATTTTTTTTTCAAGCTGTTTGCACACAAAAAAAAACAACAAACAAACCTAGGCTTTGATACCACTGATGAGTTTTGAGCATTCTAACACTTCCTAAGTGTACATGCAACCCTAATAACCTTGGATCTATGTTTGTCTAATAATCATGCAAAGTTGAATTCCAAGGTTATATTCCTATCTAGCATACATGGGGAACATTTTTAACTTGAATGAAAGATAGAATAACTTACCTTGTTGTTGATTATGATCCTTGAAACCTTGTGAGCCTAGCATCCCAAGTGTGATGCCTCAAATGCTTCACACAACACCAAATGCAAAGGAGTAAACTTTGAGAGAATCTTACACTTGCAAAATCGGCTGTAGCCCTCTTGTTTCTTATGTGTAGCCTATTTTGGTGGAGAATGAGTTTCTTATATAGTGTTGACACATCTAGGGTTACACCATGTAAACCCTAATGTGTCATGACTCTTCATTTCCATGACCCATGGGTTTGTAACTCCCATGGAGCATCCATGGAGCATCCTATGGGTGGAACCCAACTTGATAATCCATGGAGCCTCTTAGCCCACTATATAAGATATGGAAGATTTACATAATCTACCCATATATTTAATTAGTTATCTTTTGATCACTTAATTAATTCTAAATTAATTCTTGATCAAACTAATTAAATAATATTATTAATATATTAGAACTTATAATATATTAATAAACCATAAGTGTTATTTCTCTCATTTTAGTTTATCCAATTGCATGGTGCCATGCAACCCAAATGGACCATGCCGGGTCGGGTCAAGTACATACCAGAAATAGTTATGGACTTAAACACCTTATCCAACATGAATATCCTGATGTTTTTCCTCGATGATTTGCCTGGACTACCCCGGATAGGCAAGTAGAATTATAAACTTACTTTAGGTCTAGTGCTGCTCCAATTGCCCAAGACTGCTAGACAGAATGATAACATTTGGGTAATTGTCAACCGACTAACTAAGATTGCATATTTTCTTGCCGTGCGTGAAACAGCTCCAATGGAAAAATACGCACAAGTATACTTGGATGAAATTATTGCGAGACATGGTGTGCCGCAAAAGATTATTTCCGATTGTGATAGTAGCTTCACTTCTCATTCTTGGGCAAGTATGCAATGTGAATTGAGATCTCGTGTCACTCTCAGCACAACTTATCATCCCCATACAGATGGTCAGACGGAGAGAACAATCTAAATAGTAGAAGATATGGTTCGTGCATGTGTCTTGGAGTTTGGTGGTAACTGGAATAAGTACTTACCTCTTGTTAAATTTTTATATAATAACAGTTACCACACTTCAATCAAAATGCCGCCATATGAAGCACTATATGGGCGCACATGTCATACTCCATTATGTTAGCGTGATGTAGGACAGAAAATCCTTGGTGGTCCTGAAATGATTCAAGACACCACTGATAGGATTCAAATTGTACGAGAAAGAATGAAAGCGGCCCAGGATCGACAGAAGTCCTATGCAGAAAAGAGGAGACGACCCATGGAATTCCAGTTGGATGATTTCGTCATACTGAAGGTATCTCCATGGAAAGGCATTATGCGATTTGGGAAGAAAGGAAAATTGAGTCCTAGATTTGTTGGACCTTTCAAAATCATCTAGAGAATTGGTAAACAAGCATACCATTTGGAATTACCGGAAGATTTGGCAGGTTCATGATGTGTTTCATGTGAGTTATCTGCGTAAATGTTTAAACATATATGATGAAACGGTCCCGTTATCTGAGGTGAAACTGGATAATAAATTAACATATGTAGATGAGCCCGAAGAGATTATAAACGAGAGAACGGTTGATCTACATAATAAATAAGTAGAGTTACTGCTTATTGTAACAACGTAAATTTTCAAAACAATTTTTCATTTTTGAATCATACTTTCATTCACATGATAATCACAAAACATAATGTATCACTGTGTCATAACAAAAACATGTCCCAGAATCTCAATAACATAAACTCCATAAGTGTGTACGGATCATGCCGGCGCCTTCCCACGGTCCTCGCTAGTACCTGAAACACATATCATAACAACTGTAAGCATAAATGCTTAGTGAGTTCCCCAAAATACCACATGCCACACATACGCCTTTCCAGGCCACAACTCTATAGGATCTTCCGGTCCATGTGTCTCAGGGGACTCCCGTCCCAAATCCCGGTAGACCTTCCGGTCCTACCCGTATCGACCTTCCGGTCCGTAACCTCTTGACCTTCCGGTCCATATCATACATAATCATACATAGCACATACATATCACATAACCGCATATACACATACATCATAGCATACAAGACCTTCCGGTCACACATAAGTACCCTTCCAGGTACAGTATAGTGAGAAGACTCACCTCAATGAAGTCGGATAAACTCTCGTGCTCAACGTCCCGACTTTGCCTCCTCCTATTATTCAAATAACATCCTGATCAATATTCTCTCATGATCTCATCTCTACAAACTGGGTAGAAGGCCATTTTACCCTTCCCTGAACTCTCCTGAATCAGTCTTGACCAGAACCCTAAAGTCAACGAAAGTCAACGGTCAAACTTTGACCCGACTCGTCGAGTGCACATGGGCGACTCGGCGAGTCCATGCGGGTCCTCTGAATCCTTTCAGCCTCTCTTGGCTCGTCGAGTCATCCTTCCACTCGACGAGTTACACCTGACACGAATCGCGGGGCAACCCCGACTCGACTCGTCGAGTCCACTTATGGACTCGGCGAGTTGCCGCCATGCTCATACTCAAATGACCTTCTGAGGTCAGATCTGTTCCTCTAATCCATAGATCTGACCTTCCCAAGCTCAATAAACACGTAAAGGTTCGATCTTGATACTCATGCAATGTCCAAATAACCCTACTTGATGAATTAGCCCCAAATACAACATCCTAAGTCCATTTCTTCCATAACTCATCATAAAGCAAGGTGGATAGAGTTCTCTGGACCACTATGGGTCCAGATCTGAAGTCTAAACATGATAAGGGACCATATTCCCAACAAATCAACCCAATAAAGGGTATAGAAAACCCTAGATCCATGGATTCTTTAACAAAACAGAAAAAAGGATCGATATGCTACCTCAAGGATGATGTCCTTTGCTTGAAATCCACAGATATGCAACCTTCTTGGCCTCCTCTAAGCTGGAACCACCTTCTTCTTGCAAAACCAACCCACAAAGATCAAATAATGGCTTCTTCCCTCTCACAAACGCTCAAGCACTCTTACGATTTCTCTCAAGGGTTTGGTAGCCGCAAATGGTGGCTATAAAGGTCCTTAAATAGGGCTCAGGCCCCGAGAATTAGGGTGATCCCACTCGGCGAGTCCTTCATTAAATCAGACCAAAGTGCGTGATCCCACTCGGCGAGTCTGAGCGCCTACTCGCCGAGTCCCTTTCTAAAATTCAACATAAATACTTAAAATAAGATACCTGGGAATCCGAATGTTACAATTCTCCCCCACTAGAATCAGACTTCGCCCTCGAAGTCCTGCTCGACAAACAACTCTGGATGCTGTTCCCGCATCTCCAACTCCGGCTCCCAGGTCAGCTCGGACCCTTTCCGATGTTGCCACTGGACCTGCACCAAGGACACTTCCTTGTTCCTCAGAACCTTGATCTTCCGATCTTGGATCGCGATTGGTCTCTCAGCATAGTTCAGGCTCGCATCCACCTGAATATCCTCAAGTGGTACCACCGCCGACTCGTCGGCTATACACTTCCTCAACTGAGACACGTGGAAGGTATCATGAATCTGGCTCAACTCCGCAGGTAGCTCTAACCGATATGCTACCTTGCCCACCCTAGCGGTCACCCTGAACGGACCGATATACCGGGGCCCCAGCTTGCCCCTCTTCCTGAACCAAATCACTCCTTTCAAAGGAGACACTTTCAGGAGTACGAAGTCCCCCACCTGGAACTCCAGCTCGGATCGTCGTCGATCCGCATAACTCTTCTGACGAGTCTGAGCCGTCAGTGACCTCTGCCTAACCTGCTATATTTGCTCTGTTGTCTGAAGCACTATCTCAGTGCTACCCATCACACGCTGCCCTACCTCTCCCCAGCGAATGGGAGTCCGACACCTCCTCCCATACAACAACTCGAAAGGAGGCATACCAATACTAGAATGGTGGCTGTTGTTGTAGGAAAACTCAGCCAATGGTAGACACGTGTCCCAACT
The DNA here is from genome assembly GCF_052849685.1 of Lactuca virosa. Taxonomy (NCBI): domain Eukaryota; kingdom Viridiplantae; phylum Streptophyta; class Magnoliopsida; order Asterales; family Asteraceae; genus Lactuca; species Lactuca virosa. The sequence continues at coordinate 326,637,782 of NC_136429.1, forward strand.
TCCTCCGAAGTCCAACACACATGCTCAAAGCATGTCCTCGAGTGTCTGAATCGTCCGCTCACTCTGCCCGTCCGTCTGTGGGTGGTAGGCGGTACTGAAATGCAATCTCGTACCCAACTCCTCGTGGAACTTCTTCCAGAACCTGGAAGTGAAACGTACATCTCGATCTGACACAATCGAGATCGGTACCCTATGACGCGATACCACCTCTCTCACATATAATTATGCCAACCTCTCAGCAGAAGAACTCTCACTGATAGCAAGAAAATGCGCGCTCTTCGTCAGTCGGTCGACGATCACCCAAATTGCATCGACACCCCTCGCGGTCCTCGGCAATTTGGTGATGAAATCCATGGAAATCTGTTCCCACTTCCACTGGGGAACCTCGAGCGGCTGCAACTTGCCATGCGGACGCTGGTGCTCGGCCTTAACCTTGCGGCAGGTCAAGCACCTCTCGACAAACCATGCAACATCCCTCTTCATACAGGGCCACCAATAATCTTTCTTCAGGTCTAAATACATCTTCGTGACCCCGGGATGGATCGAGAACCTCGATGTATGCGCCTCCTCCATCAGAATGGTACGTGTCCCGCCTGCATACGACACCCAAATTCGACCTTGAAAGGTTATCAGCCCTCGACTATCGGTAACGAACCCAGGTACCTGTCCAATCACCCGCTCCCTCCTGCGGTTCTCCGGTCTCATGGCCTCTGCCTGGGCCTCCCGAATGGTGTCCAACACTGGAGTCATCACTGTCAATCTCATACAAGTGCCTCGAATCGGGGTACTCTCCGCCCTACGACTCAACGCATCAGTTACAACATTAGCTTTGCCCGGGTGGTACAGGATTTTACAATCGTAATCCTTTACCACGTCCAACCATCTCCTCTGACGCATATTCAGATTGGGCTGATCCATCAAATACTTCAAGCTCTTGTGGTCCGTGTATATGGTACACCGAACCCCATACAAATAGTGACGCCAGATTTTGAGGGCGAACACCATTGCTCCCAACTCCAAATCGTGGGTGTGATATCTCGTCTCATGAGGCTTCAGCTGCCTCGATGCATACGCTATCACATGCCCCCTCTTTATAAGTACTGCACCCAACCCCGATATCGATGCGTCACAATACACCACGAAATCCTCCATCCCTTCCGGGAGGACTAACACAGGGGCTTCGCATAATCTCTGGTGAAGTGTCTCAAACGAGGTCTGCTGCTCCGGACCCCATGAAAAAGCAACACCCTTCTGGTGAGAGGCACGACGATCTTGGAGAAATCTATGATAAATCTCCGATAGTAGCCGACCAATCCTAGAAAACTCCTGATCTAGGTGGGAGATCTCGGAACCTCCCAACTCATAACCCCCTTCCCCAGCAGCTCCTGAAGCTGCGAGGATAACTCCTGCATCTCTGGCGGCGCAAGGCGATAAGGCGCCTTGGCAATAGGTGCTGCCCCCGGAACCAAATCAATGCGGAACTCTACCTGCGTCTCGGGAGGCACACCCGGCAACTCCTCGGGAAAAACATCCGGGAACTTGCGCACTATCGGAACGTCATCCACCGAACTTGGCCCCTCAGCGGCCCCTCGTGTGTCCATCACATAGGCTACAAACCCGCTGCAGCCATGCTGTAAACTCTGCCTCGCTCTGGCAGCCGAACAAAACGCTGTACCAGTACGAGTACCCTCGCCGTACACTGTAAGTGCTCCCCCACTAGGGTCTCATATCGTCACCAACTGTCGCTCGCAGTCTATAACAACCCCAAATCGGCTCAACCAATCCATGACCACTATGACACACATGTCCCCCATCACTATCGGGACCAGATCTATCGGGAACTCAACACCGAAGATCTCGAGTACACATCCTCGTATCACCTCTGTAGCATACACCGCTCGCTCGTCAGCTATGGAAACTCGCAGAGGTCGACTCAACACCTCTCGTCTGCTACTGATGTGCCGAGTAAACGCTATCGACACAAACGATCGACTCGCACCCGAGTTAAATAACACTAAGGCAGGTATAGAACTCACAAGAAAAGTACCCACGCATATCATCATATATGCACAATATCTCAACTCAACATAAATAAATAAAGAATACATACCAGCCACAACATCGGGCGCTGCGCGGACCTCCTCCGCTGTCAACTGGAAAGCTCTCCCGCGAGCCTTCGGTGCCTCGACCTTTACTGGCCGAACCTCGGTAACCCTAGCAGCAGGAGCAGATCCCTGTGCTGATCCCTGATGTAACTGCGGGCACTCGGCCTTCCGATGGCCAGTCTGGTTGCAATGAAAGCAAACCATAAATCCCTTGGGGTAATCCTTGGCGATATGCCCCTCCTTGCCACATTTGTACCAAGCACCCGATCGACAGACCCCATCATGTCCCTTGCCGCACTTCCCACAAGTGTGGCCCTTCTGGCCTCCAGATCTCGTATCAGCGGGCTTGGCCCGCTTGGCTGCCGGCTGAGACTGTGCCGGCCGCCGATCCATCCTCTGAGACTCGGCCTCCTCGCTGGCCTGAGTCTCCAACTCAATCTCCCTCTTCCGGGCATTTGCCTGGAGCTCAGCAAATGATCGGTAAGTCGAGTTCGACATGAACTCCCAAATGTCCCTCCTCAAAACGCCCAAATACCGGCTCATGCGTGCCTGTTCAGTAGACACCTGCTCAGGGCAGAACATCGCCCTCTCATGAAACTTCCTGGTAACCACCGTAACAGAAGCAGTACCCTGCTTGAGGGTCAAGAACTCCTGAACCAACCGTTCCCTCTCCACCGCGGGAACATACTCGTCTCTGAACATGGTGGTGAACCTCTCCTAGGTCACCGCTGAAATCTCTGCAAGAGTGAAGCTCGCCGTCACGAACTTCCACCAATCCTTCGCTCCCAAGCGAAGCTGGTTCAACGCGAACCGTACCCTCACATGCTCCGGACATGAACACGTATAGAAGCATCCCTCGATATCAGAAATCCATCTCATCGCAGCGATCGGATCCTGCGTCCCATCAAACTCTAGTGGCTTCGTGTTGCTGAACTCTCGAAGCAACAACGAGTCACCTCCCTGAGGTCTGGCAGCAGCTACAGCTGCAGTAGCTGCAGCAGCCGCAGCCTCAGTCACCGCTGCGTACCGCTCATCAAACGTCTCAATCAATGTGGTCTTGATAGACCCAAACATCTCCGGAATCTCGGCTCGAATCGCCGCTGCCACCTCATCGTGGATCATCTGACGAAGCTCCTCGTCACCCACACCGCTCACCTCAGGTCTGTGGCGTGTCCCAACCATGATGTCTCTGAAATACAACATAATAATATCAGCGACTCGCTCGAGCATACTCGCACTCGATAACTCAACCCTACTTGTTCCTTAGTACCCAAAGGATTCTTACTTAGGGTGCGTACTGCTCCGGTGTCTTCAGTAGTACGGGCCCTATACTACCATCCACACCGCATCAGCATTCACTCTAAGTCCTCCTCCTTGGATCCCAGGTCACAAGCACTCTATATCTCACTGGCATAGGCTACCCTTCGGTAGACCCCTCATCAGCTCCTCACTGCTACCTACTCGCTCTCAAGCATCACATAGCAGCAAAATCCTTCCTAGGCTAAGGCATCACAAAATCAGGCCACTCTAGTCCTAATATGAATACCTAGCCAACTCTAGCATGCATATCATATCATAACATATCTCATAACACATAATGTAAGGGTATTTTGGGAAATCACCGTTCAAGCGCTGGCTGATCGTACACACTGCTTCCTTCTGCCTTTCTTAAAATCTTTTACTCTTTTAGAAAAAAATTGTTTATTTTATGAAAACTTTCTCAATTCATCAGTTTGAGTTCAGATTCATCCGAAGATGCACCCGAATCCCTTAAACCAAGGCACTGATACCAACTTGTAACAACGTAAATTTTCAAAACAACTTTTCATTTTTGAATCATACTTTCATTCACATGATAATCACAAAACATAATGTATCACTGTGTCATAACAAAAACATGTCCCAGAATCTCAATAACATAAACTCCATAAGTGTGTACGGCTCATGTCGGCGCCTTCCCACGGTCCTCGCTAGTACCTGAAACACATATCATAAAAACTATAAGCATAAATGCTTAGTGAGTTCCCCAAAATACCACATGCCACACATACGCCTTTCCAGTCCACAACTCTGTAGGATCTTCCGATCCATGTGTCTCAGGGGACTCCCGTCCCAAATCCCGGTAGACCTTCCGGTCCTATCCATATCGACCTTCCGGTCCGTAACCTCTTCACCTTCCGGTCCATATCATACATAATCATACATAGCACATACATATCACATAACCGCATATAGCACATACATCATAGCGTACAAGACCTTCCGGTCACACATAAGTACCCTTCCAGGTACAGTATAGTGAGAAGACTCACCTCAATGAAGTCGGATAAACTCTCGTGCTCAACGTCCCGACTTTACCTCCTGCTATTATTCAAATAACATCCTGATCAATATTCTCTCATGATCTCATCTCTACAAACTGGGTAGAAGGCCATTCTACCCTTCCCTGAACTCTCTTGAATCAGTCTTGACTAGAACCCTAAAGTCAACGAAAGTCAACGGTCAAACTTTGACCCGACTCGTCGAGTGCACATGGGCGACTCGGCGAGTCCATGCGGGTCCTCTGAATCCTTTCAGTCTCTCTTGGCTCGTCGAGTCATCCTTCCACTCGACGAGTTACACCTGACACGAATCGCGGGGCAACCCCGACTCGACTCGTCGAGTCCACTTATGGACTCGGCGAGTTGCCGCCATGCTCATACTCAAATGACCTTCTGAGGTCAGATCTGTTCCTCTAATCCATAGATCTGACCTTCCCAAGCTCAATAAACACGTAAAGGTTCGATCTTGATACTCATGCAATGTCCAAATAACCCTACTTGATGAATTAGCCCCAAATACAACATCCTAAGTCCATTTCTTCCATAACTCATCATAAAGCAAGGTGGATAGAGTTCTCTGGACCACTATGGGTCAAGATCTGAAGTCTAAACATGATAAGGGACCATATTCCCAACAAATCAACCCAATAAAGGGTATAGAAAACCCTAGATCCATGGATTCTTTAACAAAACAGAAAAAAGGATCGATATGCTACCTCAAGGATGATGTCCTTTACTTGAAATCCATAGATATGCAACCTCCTTGGCCTCCTCTAAGCTGGAACCACCTTCTTCTTGCAAAACCAACCCACAAAGATCAAATAATGGCTTCTTCCCTCTCACAAACGCTCAAGCACTCTTAGGGTTTCTCTCAAGGGTCTGGTAGCTGCAAATGGTGGCTATAATGGTCCTTAAATAGGGCTCAGGCACCGAGAATTAGGGTTTCATTTAATAGCGTGGACTCGCCGAGTCCACTTATGGACTCGCCGAGTCCTTCATTAAATCAGACCAAAGTGCGCGATCCCACTCGGCGAGTCTGAGCGCCAACTCGCCGAGTCCCTTTCTAAAATTCAACATAAATACTTAAAATAAGATACCTGGGAATCCGGATGTTACACTTATTGAGTGGAAACATCATCGAGGCCCAAAATATACTTGGGAAAAATAAGAATGAGATAAGAGTGAAAAATCCCTATTTGTTTAAATCGTTGTGATTTTGGGGACCAAATCCTCAAAAGGAGGAGGTATTTGTAACATACTCGTTCAGTTATCGTGTTTTGTTAGTTTAAAAATGAATATTATTAAATAGTATATGGTTTTGAGCATTGAGTTCTAACAAGATAGTTTTATGAGATTTGAAGTAAAACTATGTTTAGAATCATTTGGGAAGTATTGGAAGTCTTATGAGATTCTGATCAAAAAGTCAAATATTGAAATTAACGAAAATGTAAAATTTAAGTCGGAAATAAGTAAAAATAATGTTATTAAAAGTTATAAATTATCTCGTTAGAAACACTTAGGCGAAAACCTCACTGAAATCCGAGTATAACGAAGAAGTTATAACTTATTGAAGTTTCACGACGCCATATGATGTAAAAAGTGAGTTTATGCTAAACTACTTTTTAGCCTTTGTGATCTAAATCAAATTCGTTTAATTCGTTAAACCGATAATTTTCATAAAAAGAACGTCCAAATCTGACTTTGTATGAGGAAGTTATGATTTTTCTAAGATTCGGCATAGCAATACACAACCCGAAACTCGAAATAAAGATCGAGTGATTTTTAGCCGACACAAATTAAACGAGAATCGAAGGTCTCGTCAATAGTAGTACACCGGTAAAAAGACAGACGAAAACGAACGTCAGATGAAGAAGTTATGAATTTTTAACGAACTTTTCCTATCCCGGCCTGTTAAAAATATAATATTAAAAATGAATTCAAAGTTAGCAAACAGAGTCTAAACGAAAGTTGTAGATTATAATCTCACCTACACGTGGATATAAAGAACGTCAAAAATGGAGCCCGTATGCGAAAGATATTAAATTTTGAAGTTTTAGACACAAACTTCGAGGCTCGTCCGAAGGATTACGCCCAACGTACAGAAGTACGTGATCCGGAGTCAGTCACCCCCTACTCCTTCGCATGATGGACACGTGTCATAACCTTGACATGTCCGAACTGATCCCTTCGTACGCCTAGCGGACGAAGGCGTACGCCCAGCGAAGAGCCTTGTGAGGCAGTACGCCCCGATTACTCTGAAATTACGCCCATCGTAATTAGGTGCTTCGGACACTATAAATAGGGTGCGAGGCTTCCCGAATTTAGTTTACAATTTTCACACTCGTACAGCCCCTATTCTCTCTCAAGTTACCCTAACACCCCCGAAGCCTAGGAAACATCCCCGACACCCGAAGCAAGTCCCGACGCACCGAAGACCCGAGAAAATAATCTTTTCAAGTTGGAACTCTGCTCACACAAAGCCCGATTTTCTACAAAAACTCTCGATTTCGTCAAAGAAAGTCATTTTTAGACACGAAATGCTGCCCAAATTACCATTTTATCATTCAGTTATTTCACGGTGAGTTCAATATAGGGACAATTGTATGTTATGTGTTATATGTGCAATGTGTTTTCCCGTGTTATTATGATAATGGAGCTATACCTTTGACCATGAAGTGAATGACTAAGCATCACTTTGGTATTGGTACGAAGCCTTTGACCATGAAGTGAATGACTAAGCATCACTTTAGTATTGGTAGAATGCTAGGTAGGGCCGAAAGGCTGTATATTCTAGCAAAATGATAATCCGAAATTGTATTTTCTGTGCCACTTGGGCGGAAGTCTTATTGATGTATGTCATGTTGAAATTGTTGTATCTCATTGATTGTAAATCTTTGAATCAGATCATTTGTTGATATGGAAAGCTTGTCATATGATACACTTATGCCTTTGTTGTTCTTTTCCCTCTTTGCTTCTGTCATATTGTTATATATATATGGCGTAGCGTATTTTGTAACTATTGTTGAACTTACTACGCGTCACCCGCTCATCCCTCTCAGTGTTTAACTATTGCAGGTGATAAGCATGCAGTATAGTCATGTACTGTAAGAAGATGTAGAATAGTTAATATTATTACTTTTGTACTTAGTGTATAAATTCTTGGGAAGTTATGTAATATATAAAACTCTGTAAAAATCTTAATAGTTGGTTTGTATCAAATCTTTTGTAAATAATATTATGAATATACATGTAGCATGTTTGGAGTAATAATATGTGTTGGGTATAAAGTTATCCCTGTATGACTTTGTAAATGGTTTGAATTTTGTAGACCCACTTACATCTGATATATTAGCCTTGTGACATGAGAGATAGATAGAGAGAGAGAGAGAGAGAGAGAGAGAGAGATGTAAACACCTCTATAGAAGGTGGGTTCATACCACTTATAGAGGTGTGCTTGAGAGATGTAACATTGAGTGTGTGTGTGTGTGTGTGTTAATTATGTAGATTTAGATCTAGATCCTTTTTTGTGTAACCCCATACATAATCGAATGCATCTCTTAAACACCCAAATCACTGTGTTCATTGTGTATTCTTTAATTCAACATGCCAAACCAATGTTCATAATTCACTACATTTGGTATCAGAGCGGGTCTTCGAAGATCAATGCGATTGTTTGAAGAAACGATTCTCGGTTTGGCTACATTTGTCACAATTGGAGTAGTTATGGTGAGTCTCTCTCTATGATCTCTCTTAATCTCGTTGATTCGTGCGTTGCATTCTTGATTTTTGATCATTTTGATTCGTTGGATCAATTTTTTTTTAAAAACCCGTTTGTTATGATCCAATAAATTTTTCTTTGATCAAGCCCAATCCAATCTCATATTTGTTTGGTTGATTTGATTTTAAATTTGCAATAGTCCAATTTTGATCCATATCTTGTTCAAAAATTGATTCCATTTTTTATATATATGTTAATGTTCGAAGTCCATGAGCCCATTTGATCCAAGTTTCAAAATCTATTACTGTTCACTTATCTTGAGCCCAAATTTTCTTTATCCGAGATAATCACTGTTTTGAGCCCAATGAATTGTTAATTCGATTCAATCAATATCACTAGTACTCAATGCTTAACTTCGTTGTCTGCTTCTATGGTGGTACATTCTTATGATCGAAGCGAGTTCATCAGTTGAATTTTTATTTTCGCTTCTTCTTTCCTAATAATCGATCAATAATTTGTAATTCTGATCTTGTGAATCTATTGGATTTAATTTGGTTATTATGACTCGAATATTTTTCACGATGACACTTAGAAATTGGCAATTGATTATTTGATATTGTTAATCTTGGTCAAGAACTCTTAAAGAAGGTTTAGAACAGTTGTTTGAACATGTTTTGATCTGAGATTTGGTGAAGGAATCTTCAATTTCGTGTTTGTTAATCCTTGACTTCAAACAGTCAAATCCAGAAAAAGTCAAAGTTGATTTTCTGGGGATGAATCAATGAATTGGAAGTAGAAATCAGTTGATACAAGTTCAATATTGGCTGTGAATGTCGAAATCTTATCTGATTTGGGATTCGATGTCGAAAATTTGTTGGGTTTATGATCTTGATGGTGAACGATGCTTGAAAGAAGGAACGAACTGAGAAAAGTTAATTTGGTATGGATATGTCGATGTCCAAATTGGAGTTCGTTGTGTTGAATGAAAAGCAAATGAATGGCTAATGGATGTAATTTCGAAGGTTGCGATTTTGGGAATCGACATCAGGATGTCGAATTCATACCGTTTTGGGGTTGGTTAATTTTGAGGTTAAGAATGTTTGTATATGATGTGAATATTGAGTTCGTAACATATGGTCATTGTTTGGAGTTTTGATTTTGGTTGATCAATTGGATAGTATGTTCACCGGAAGTCGATGATGGATGAAGAACGAAAGTCAAAGCTTGATAGTCAAAATTAATTGGTGTTCTTCGGAGTCGATTTTGGTGTTAATCGAGATTTTGATGTCAATGGATTGGAGTTGGTTATTTCGATGATCGAAGATTTTGAATATCGAAGGTCGAAAATTTGGGTTGGGGAAATAACGAATCGAAGGTTTTGGTGATACCGGGACTAACTTAAAGTTTGAAGCAACTAAGTCAAGAATTGATAATTTTCGTTACCAACTAACGAATGGAGAAGAAAAGATAATGTTTCAAAAATAATCCTTAAAATTTCGATGGTTTGTTAGTTTATAACCATTTCGAAATAAGGCCTAAAACTTTCGAAAGTTTGATGAAATAAGGCAGAAGTTTCGCATTTGGTCCTTGCTGTTTCAAAATTTTGACAGCTTTTACCCACATTCGAAAGTTGGGTTAATTTTCGAAAGTTAGGTAAAGTTTAGAGAAGTAGTGGTTCTCACACTACGCTTCTAGCAACTCGTCGCAACCCCGAGGCTTCCTCATGCCCGGGTTGCAGCCCACAAACCCTAATCTCAGACGATCTGAAACAAGATGTTACAGTCAAAACATGATTTTGGTCCTTAACCAAACTTTGTGGCCATCAAACACTTTGATGGTTGTGGCTTAACCATCAAGGTCCGATTTTTATGACTCTAAGTGCTTCTAAGAGCTCAAAAGGGCAGCTCTTTTTTGGATAAGGTGTCTAAGTCCATAACTATTTCTGGTATGTACTTGACCCGACCCGGCATGGTCCATTTGGGTTGCATGGCATCATGCATTTGGATAAACTAAAATGAGAGAAATAACACTTATGGTTTATTAATATATTATAAGTTCTAATATACTAATAATATTATTTAATTAGTATTGATCAAGAATTAATCTAGAATTAATTAAGTGATAAAAAAGGAGACTAATTAAATATATGGATTGATTGTGTAAATCATCCATACTTATATAGTGGGCTAGATGCTCCATGGATTATCAAGTTGGGCTAAGGTCCATAGGATGATCCATGGGAGTTACAAACCCATGGGTCATGGAAATGAAGAGTCATGGCACATTAGGGTTTACATGGTGTAACCCTAATTGTAACACACTATATAAATGATATGAAGCTCACCAAAATCGGTTACTAGTGGAAAAATAGAGGGCAAGCCGATTTCTAAGTGTGACATTCTCTCTCAAAGTTTATTCCAAGAGCATTTGGTGTTGTGTGAAACATTTGAGGCATCACACTTGGGGTGCTAGGCTCTCAAGTTTTCAAGGAATCAAATCAACTACAAGGTATGTAATTCTAGCCATCTTTTATGTTTAAAGTTCCCATGTATGCTAGATAGGATTATGAACCTTGGAAAAACTATTTTGCATATATCTTAGTCAAACATAGATCCATGGTTTCTAGGGTTGCATGAACACCTTAGGAGTGTTAGAATGCTCAAAACCCTTCAGTGGTATCAGAGCTTAGGGTTGTTTTGCTTGATACTTGATGCTACATGTTTTTTCCAAAAATCGAAATTTCGCATCTGACTGCTCACCACGACGTGGCAGTATGTACCACGACGTGGTGATGCCCCTATATGCAGAATTTCGGGGTTTTGTTGGAATTGGATGAGGATCATTACCCTAAACTGTTTTTTGAACCTTAAAACCTGTTTTTGATGTGGTAATAATTATGCTAATCAAATTTCAAAGGTTATTATCAAAATTTCAAGTTTTATATGGTTTGTTTATGATTCTTGAAATTGTTGATATGCATGTTCATGAACTTATGAGCTTAGAAGATCATAGGAATTATTTGTAACTTGCTTGTTAGTTTAATTCTTGATCATTATGTATTTAATGGAATCCATAATTTGTCCTCAAGTTATGGATTACCAAAAGTCATTCTTTTAAAGTTCATTATTAAACACATAGGTTACATAAAATGAAAAGTCACTCATTTTATTACATCATTAACTCATAAGTTATGAAAGATGAAATTTTTTGAAAGTTACAAAACTTGCCCTCAAGTTTTGAAACATTTAAAGTCACTTTTAATACTTTAGTTCCAACCCCTAGATTTTTAAAAGTTAAAAATCAACCCTTATAATTTATAATATTATACGTTAATAATATATATATATATATATATATATATATATATATATATATATATATATGTATATATATATATATATATATATATATATATATATATAAATGTATAAGAGCAAGTCGTCTTACCATTAGCAGGCCTCATTCACGAAGTCGGTCTATAAGGGGGGTATAAGGTTGCTGCCTATAAAATGACAGCTTAATGAGTGTCCACTCTCACCCACCGCTTCCTTGATCGGTGGAGGGTCGTTAGTCGAACGGGTAGGACAAGGACTTATAAAATTCTCATTAAAAGTATGATGAATATTATAAAGTAACTAAATGTTTTATTAAATTCCCAATCTTAGTTACTTTAGGAAAATGTGAATAAGGTGTTAATCCATGAAATTACACTTTACGCTTTGTTTAAGTCGTTAGTGGAGCGTGTGTGGTTAACCGGCACACTAACTTGGACTTAACAAGGTAGGTAAAGGGTGACTTAAGGTTTATTATAGGTCGGTGGAGCGCGTGTGGTTAACCGGAACATCGATTGAGTGATAAACTTTAAGGGTACCAAGTAATTTGCATGGTTACTTCACACCTCGTTTTGTGATCCTCGGTATCCCAGTCACAAAACTTGGAGGGCACACTCGAGATTGAAACATGCGTTTGAAAAGTTCATTGAATCTCAAAAGAATCTAGGAATTTTTAAGACCCAATTAAAACCTAATAATTTATATTTCGGTTTTTGGTGGAAATTGGTGAATCGTCATTCACCTACCTTTCAAATATGTTATAGCTTAGATTACGACATCCCTCTTCTAAGTTATGATATATTGTGATTGGATCCTAATCTTAATATTACATTTGGGTGTTTTATTAACGACTATCTTTATATCCAAACTAAACTTGTTCTCTTCTTTTTCAGATGTCTTCCAACAACACTTCTTCTGGCTTAAACCCTACTGGCTCCTTTTCCCTCATGGATCTATGTGGGAGGGTCATCTTCGATGGTTCCAACTTCATGGATTGGATCCGGAACATCAGGATGGTGACTCGCTACGAGGACAAGGAATATGTCCTTGATAAGGAGCTAAAGGAGATCTATCAGTCCACTGCTACTCCCCAGGAGATCACTAACTTTCGGACTCATGAAAGAGATGCCACTAAAGTGGCATGCATCATGATGGCCACCATGACAGATGAACTCCAGAAGTCCTATGAGGACTACTACCCTTTTGAGATGCACCAAGATATGATGGAAAGATACCATCAGAATGCTCGTCAAGAGCGGTATGAAATAATCTCCTCCATGATAACAACCAGGATGATGGATGGAGATTCTGTCACGAGCCACATGCAGAAAATGCAAAGGTATGTGGATCGTTTACTGAAGCTTAATGTGAACTTCCCCGAGGAACTCGCAATAGATATCATTTTGCACTCCTACCCTCGTGTTATGATCAATTCTGCATGACATACCACATAAATAAGGAAGAAGTCACACTCTGCAAACTTCAAGGACTCCTAAAGACCGCAGAAACAGGTCTTAAAGGTAAGTCGGTTGTTACCACTCCTACTCCTACTCCAAACTCCGCCCCTGTCCTGGCAATCGGGAAAGGTAGAGGGAAGAAGAGGAAGAGCCCTTCGAAGGGTACCAAGGGTAAGACCCTTGATGGCTCTTCTTCAAGTGGAACCAAGAAAGGTTTCGTCACTCCTTCTTCTGACCCAAAGGAGGCTGGATGCTTCTATTTCCATGAAAAGTCGCATTAGAAGCGGAACTGACCAAAGTACCAGCAAGATGTGAAGGATGGGAAAGCCAACCCAACCATGCAGGTATTTACACTATTCTATCTAATAACTCACCATATTCTAACTCTTGGGTCCTTGATACCGGTTGTGGTATTTGTGACAACCCGAAATTTCTATTCTGTACAACCATTCACTTCAATAGAAGTCAGAACTATTTCTGCTAACTTTTAAGCTTTTTGGAGTCAGTTTGAGTGTTCTAAAGCCTAGTACTGCAAGAGATAACAGGAGAGAGGATACTTTAGGGTAAAATGTGCAATATTTAAGTTCCAAAACTCCAAGAGTTTGGAGTTTACGGCCCAAATGGTATTGGGGCCGTAATACCTAAGGACTATATAAGTGACACTTAGTCATTTTTAGCTCTTTTTCACAATTTCAAGTCTAGAACCCTTTCTCTCTCAAGTATCATCCAAAGTTTCTTCAAAATATGCAAGAAAGTAAGTGTTTTCTTCCTTGTTTAGTTGATCTCTTCCTTAATCTAGTGATCTTACATGATTTCATGCATGAAATCATTCCATTTGTTTATATCTTCAAGCATTCTTCATTTCACCAAGAACACCAAGAACACACACTAGTGTTCTTGGGCCGTGACACCATTTCAAGCTCCTTTATTGTAAGTATTCTTACCCTAGTGTATTATAAGGCTTGTTTCACTTCTTATTCAACTAGAAAACACAAAGAAACACAAGATCAAAGGTGTTTACGGCGAAGACATGTTCTAAGGGCCGCAAACCCTAATAGATGGGGCAAAGTGAGCTGTAGTCCCTTCTTTAGCCTTGGATACTAGTCTAGATCACTTCCTTGAAGTTTTTAGGACCTTAAACATCAAAAAGATCAAGAACACATAGAGTTTACGGCCGTAAACTCATGAGGAATGGTCCATGGGCCGTAAACTCTATAAAGTGGTGCAATGGTGCCACAATTAATTCCTAAGGCTTGGACTTGATCTTAGGATGCTTAAACTTGACTTGTAAGACCTTAAAACACAAAATGGTAGAAGTTACCATGGGTTTATGGCCGTAAACCCATTAGGACCGTAAACCCAAAACCGTAAACTCATGACGAGTTTACCCTTGGACGATAAACTCTAAAGCAAAGCCCTACAACCCTTAGATGCAATCCTTGGTACTTATAGCACTTGAATCAAAGTGTTTTCCATGTTCTAGGGTGTCTTAACTTTATTAATTAGTTGTTAAATGACTAATTGGATACATATATGTGTTATTATATGTTAATTAGGATCCTTATGTGTGCTCAAGTCTTCACTTGACACTTAGCATCCGATACCATCCGTTCTTCCAAACCACTCACTACAGGTGAGTTCATACCCCTAAATCAACCTTTTAAATGATTTTAAATGCTTTTATGGGGGGATACAAGTTGAATTACTATGGTTATTATATTAATCACATGTGATTAATGACTACCAAACAAATGGATTTTCTTACTTTTCAAACTGTTTTATCAAGCAAACTACTTCAAATCGTTTTACAAATTCTTTTACATGTTAAATACTTTTATTAAACTCTTTTAAGCTTATATTTTGTCAAAGATATATCTATATAGATATAGTTATATAAGTAAGATTGAAAGGACTTAGGACTGATAGCTCACCTTACCTCATGTTCCTCGTTTGGTTGTGGTCTTAGGGCATCGGTTGTTTGTCCGAAGGTCGTTTGAATCCTAGTTATATATTATGTATATGTATATAGATATAAAAGTTCCTTCTTTCAATTCAATGCCTTTGGGTAGCAAAGGTATACAAACATGTTCATTTATACAAACAACATTGCTAGTAAACTATAATAGGTATAGTTTAGGAAGTTACTAACACTATTACAAGAACAATGAAACATACAAAGAGTCAGTTCACACTTGAGTCAATAACATATAGAGAGAGAATACTATGATAACATACATATAGAACATACATACTAGACAGAGAGAGAACATACAATACAACTAGTACACACAATACATATACAATAACACTACTACAGTTATGTGAGCCACGTAACGGGGCATGTCATCACCTGTCATGGCTCGTTTTGTATCCAGAATCTCCTTAAGTGGAGAGCGTTGAGTTTGTGTATAGATCTATACTGGATTGACTATCCTACACCTTGCTGCTCGCTACAGTGGGACTTGCAAGTCTACGGGTGCCAAATGTCATTTCTTCCGACGTCTTTCATCGTCGTGTTTTTAGTCGGTAGTATGGTAGAGGCATATCACATGTTACTTTAATTAACAATTGGATTAAGGTAGTTAGTACTGCAGTAGTTACCTAATCCAACACTACAATACTATTTTATTTCCCCATTGCATTCACTTTGTGATCTTCACACAATGAACAGTAATGTAAAAACTATATTTTTGGTTAATGATAGTCATATTTGGGAAAATACACACTTTTACAAGAAACTAGCATACATTTCATTTGATGCCTTGGTAGAAGGCTACATTAATAGAAATATAGGATTTTCTAGGAAATACAAACATTTACAAACCTTTACAAACTTACATCAAGTTCTTACAAACATCTTCATACAAACAATGACACTAAAATGCTTATGGACTCACCAGCTTTAAAGCTGATCAACTCTTTCAAAATAACTTGTATTCTCAGGTCATCAGTAGATAGGTACCGATGCCAAGTTTTGAGAAGATAGAGCTCGTTCAAGACTCATCTCTTATTTTTGATTTACATTTTTGGTGTCTTATAAACTTCACAGAATACACTTGTATGAAATTATACTATTAATTCAATGGATGATGTTGTTGCTTGTTTACTACTATGCATTGTTGTGATACTGTACATGACGTCCTCCACCCCCGAACGATTCCCCTGTTCCAGTTTTGGGGTGTGACAGATTGGTATCAGAGCATTGTTTATAGTGAATCGAGTATATCAACCCATAAAAGATATACGAACTATAAACACAGCGGGATTTAAAAATACTCTGATAAAGAGTTTATACTTTTAAATAATAAAATATTTAACCAAGTATACATACCTGCATTCATACTAAAATCAGTGTCACTAGGACAAAACAAAAGTATTACGATTGTTGGGCAACACAAGTAGACTTAGAGACATATAGTCAAATCTGGGAAGATATAGCCTGATCAACTATATTATCCGAGGAGTGACTAGCATATGCCTAAGTGTGGTTGTGAGGTTGCAACAAGTCTAAAAACTTACCAACAATACCACAACGAAAACCTTAGAACAAAACATAAACCTAAAATACTATAGGAGTATTTTGTGTTACTATAAATTACTTATGTGCTTATTTCTTATATCCCTTTTTTCGCATAGATAACATGGCTGGATTCCATCCCCACGACAATTTGTACTTCCCTAACCAAGGTAATGGAGGGGGGGTTTGAAGCAGAGCCAGAAAATTATCACCCAATCCCTGCGGATGATCACCAGGCTGAAGGCTTTGCAAATGGTTCTGACTCCGAACCTGAAGTTGAGAACCTACCCCCGATGGCTCCTGTCCCAAATCTTAACCCTCGTCCGGCCTTTCAAGGCCCGACGCCTCCGTGGGTGGAAAGCTTGGAAACATGGAGCCAAGAGCAGGATCAGCCCATGCCATTCACTGGAGACCGAAGCTTTTATGACCTGTACGAAGGAGGCTCAGCAAACAGAGTCTTGCCAATAATGGTCCGCAGAGTTGCCCGAAACGAGATTCAGGGCAGGACAGCTCTCCATCGAATCACGGAAGTTGACGCCAATACGAGAATGCATACCATTCGCACCATTCGTCTGGAAGATGCTCGTGAGAGATCTAGGGGAGACCATGAGACCCTGCAGCAAGAGCTAGCTGAAACTCGAGCTGAAGTCATAGAGCTCTGAGTACGCCAAAGGGTGTACGAAAGGCACCTACTTGATATGGAGTGTCATCTGGCTGAACTAAGGGTTCACCCAAGGGATAACCGTCACCAGTAGGAGATATTCTACCTTTCTTTCCTTGGTTGAAAGAATAGTCTTCCTATCTATGCTCTAAGTACGACTTTTCTAAGTAACTATCCCTGTACTTCAAGTACTTGTAGTTAGGCCTTTATACTGTCAAAACTTTTCTACTTCGGATATGATGTAAGACCTACTCCAAGGTCATCTTTCCAAACGTATTACATCTTAAAAATCAATGATATTGACAGTCGGCTAATTTCAGTGCCAGTCCGTGTTCAAATACTTTCATTCTACTATCGTTAAAATTTTATCTAAGCCTCACTTTCGTCAAATTATTGAGATGTGGTGAATTAGCTCAAGGATCACTTCCAATTCTGGTCAAAGGTTGGATCATGTTATCCACCAACCAATGATAGCCTAATTCAAAATAACAACCGTCTAGTGACTATTCTACGAACTAACTTGAACTCTTTACTAGTACTACATCATAGGGATGTAGGTCAAACCACCGAGAACAGTTTAACAAAACGAAAACTTTATCTTTACATGATTGAGTAGAATACATCTAGGACCGACCATAATCACTCGCGAACTCCTTTTCTTGTTATATAACAGAATCATGTCGTCATCTAGAAATAGTCAGCCGAACGACAAAACCGCGATCCTTCATATAGACGCTGCCACCTTCCAAGCAGCGGTAATAACCGCCGTTGCAGCTGTCTTTGCACACTGCGACTCTGGTAACGCAATCGAGGCTGTGAAGGGTGTTGACAATTCAAATTGTTGTAGCAATCCGAGAAATCAACAAATGATAACTGTTACAAACACCCAAGGCCCCAAATCTGAGGGTGAGAAGCGAAGGCGTCAAGCCTATAAGGAGCGCAAGCGATCACAAAAACTTGCCACATAATAGCAACAAGTGGCGATCCCTACCACTTCAGCCCCGATCAAACTATATGAGGAGACACTCCCAAAGTGTGGCAGGTGTAATTTCCATCATCACAGAGTCTGCCGTGATTTAAAATGAAGCAATTGCAACCGTGTGGGGCACACTACTCACGTATGTAGAATGCCAGCGCAAAACATCTCCCAAGCCACTAACATCGGAGTCAGTTCGACTTGCTATGGTTGTGGTGAAGCCGGGCACTATAATAGGAATTGTCTAAAAGGGAGGAACAACGAAAGCACACGTGTCCACATAACTCCGACCCGAAACTTCACTTCCACCACTGATGCTGGTACAAGCCAGATATGTCATTTATGTGGTGAGATAGGACATCTCAAGAAGGATTGTCCAATAACAGAGAACTCTGGCGCAAACGGGAAGATACTAAGGATCACTGCTGCAGGAGAGACTACTCCAGACCCACGTTGAAATATTAGGGCGTTTCGTTTTAGTAGACTTATAAACTGTTAAAAACTAGTGCAAATCGAGTCTTATCTTTTGCGAGACCCCGTCAGACAAGGGAATCTCGTGCTGCGTGTACTTGCTTTTTGTAGTATACTTTGTTCGCATCAGTAGTCTTATAGGTAAAACTAAAGTACCAAAACTCTGTAAAAGTTGCACCATTATGTTTTTATAACACCTTTATGATCTAGTCTAACGCCTTTTATTCCGAGTAGTCCGACATTATCACTTAACTTGAGTAAATTCGATCCTCACAATGCCAGTTTTGTGCTCAAATTTCTTTTCCCCGTAAATCGCCTTTTTACGAAACCATCATTCCAGTAGTACGCGACTTTCCCGACATATTTCCAGAAGAACTCCCAGGATTACCTCCGCAACGTCAAGTCGAGTTCAGAATCGACTTAGTTCCAGGGGCTACCCCAGTAGCCAAATCGCCCTATCGTCTAGCACCTGCAGAGATGTAAGAACTGTCCTGTCAACTTAACGAACTGCTCAGCAAGGGGTTTATAAGACCAAGCTTCTCACCCTGGGGAGCTCCAATCTTGTTCGTCAAGAAGAAAGACGGATCGTTTCGTATGTGCATCGACTACAGGGAGCTCAACAAACTGACCGTCAAAAATCGTTATAATTTGCCTCGTATAGACGATTTGTTCAACCAACTGCTAGGGGCGAATTACTTTTCGAAGATAGATATGAGATCCGGGTATCGCCAGTTGCGAGTTCAAGTGGAGGATGTTTCGGAGACAGCCTTCCGAACTCGTTACGGACACTACGAGTTTGTAGTGGTACCATTCAGATTGACTAATGCGCCCGCAGTATTCATGGAATTAATGAATAGGGTATGCCGTCCTTACTTGGATCAGTGCGTCATCGTCTTCATAGATGACATACTTATCTACTCTCGTAGTAAGGAAGAGCATAGTAAGCATCTACGTCAGGTCTAGGAAACATTAAGATCAGAGAAGCTCTACGCAAAGTTCAGTTAATGCGAGTTTTGGATTCGAAGAGCCAAATTCCTGGGTCACGTTGTTGGTAAAGAGGGAATTCTTATGGACACTTCCTGCCTATCAAAGAAACAGAGAAGATGGAAAAGCTAACAAGAACCTACATAAGGGAGATAGTAGATTCACTTCGAGGTTCTGGCAGTCGCTACAAAGTTCCCTAGGAACTAGGCTGGACATGAGTACAGCCTACCATCCACAGACCGACGGACAAAGTGAGAGGACTATCCAAACCTTGGAAGATATGTTGCGAGCCTGTGTGATCGACTTTGGGAAAGCATGGGATACTCATTTACCCGTTATCGAATTTTCCTACAATAACAGTTATCACACGAGCATAAAGGCTGCTCCATTCGAGGCCCTCTATGGCCGAAAGTACATATCCCCTTTGTGCTGGGCTGAGGTGGGTGATACCCAGTTAGCTAAAGGACGAGTTCCTGACAGCACTCTCACGGGTCCGGAGATCATACGGGAAACGACAGAGAAGATCGTTCAGATTTAAGCCTCTAGAGACCGACAGAAAAGCTACGCAGATAAACGAAGGAAACCGTTGGAAATTCTAGGTGGGCGACCGTGTTCTATTGAAGGTCTCACCCTGGAAAGGCTTGATACGCTTCGGAAAGCATGAAAAGCTAAATCCAAGATACATAGGGCCTTTCGAGATTCTCGCTAGAATCGGCCCTGTAGCTTACAAACTTAACTTACCTCGTGAACTCAGTAACGTACATTCTACTTTCCACGTCTCGAACTTGGAAAAAGTGTCTGTCCGATGAGACACTTGTAATCCCACTCGACGAGATCGAGATCAACGAGAGCCTCAACTTCGTGGAAGAACCTGTAGAGATCATGGACCGAGAGGTCAAGCAAACAAAACAAAGCCGTATCCCGATAGTGAAGGTTCGTTGGAACGCCAAGCGAGGACCTAAATTCACTTGGGAGTGAGAGGATCAGATGAAACTGAAATATCCTCGTCTTTTTACTTAGTTATTTGTAACTACTTAATTGCATAAACTCTAATTTCGGGACGAAATTCCTTCTAACAGGGGAATGATGTGACAACCCGAAATTTCTATTATGTACAACCATTCACTTCAATAGAAGTCAGAACTATTTCTACTAACTTTTAAGCTTTTTGGAGTCAGTTTGAGTGTTCTAAAGCCTAGTACTGCAAGAGATAATAGGAGAGAGGATACTTTAGGGTAAAATGTGCAACATTTAAGTTCCAAAACTCCAAGAGTTTGGAGTTTACGGCCCAAATGGTATTGTGGTCGTAAACCCTAAGGACTATATAAGTGACACTTAGTCATTTTTAGCTCTTTTTCACAATTTCAAGTCTAGAACCCTTTTTCTCTCAAGTATCATCCAAAGTTTCTTCAAAATCTTCAAGAAAGTAAGTGTTTTCTTCCTTGTTTAGTTGATCTCTTCCTTAATCTAGCGATCTTACATGATTTCATCCATGAAATCATTCCATTTGTTTATATCTTCAAGCATTCTTCATTTCACCAAGAACACCAAGAACACACACTAGTGTTCTTGGGCCGTGAACACCCTTTCAAGCTCCTTTATTGTAAGTATTCTTACCCTAGTGTATTATAAGGCTTGTTTCACTTCTTATTCAACTAGAAAACACAAAGAAACACAAGATCAAAGGTGTTTACGGCCAAGACATGTTCTTGGGCCGTAAACCCTAATAGATGGGGCAAAGTGAGCCCTAGTCCCATCCTTAGCCTTGGATACTAGTCTAGATCACTTCCTTGAAGTGTTTAGGACCTTAAACATCAAAAAGATCAAGAACACATAGAGTTTACGGCCGTAAACTCATGAGGAATGGTCCATGGGCCGTAAACTCTATAAAGTGGTGCAATGGTGCCACAATTACTTCCTAAGGCTTGGACTTGATCTTAGGATGCTTAACCTTGACTTGTAAGACCTTAAAACACAAAATGGTAGAAGTTACCATGGGTTTACGGCCGTAAACCTATTAGGACCGTAAACCCAAAACCGTAAACTCATGAAGAGTTTACCCTTGGAGTGTAAACTCAAAAGCAAAGCCCTACAACCCTTAGATGCAATCCTTGGTACTTATAGCACTTGAATCAAAGTGTTTTCCATGTTCTAGGGTGTCTTAACTTGATTAATTAGTTGTTAAATGACTAATTGGATACATATATGTGTTATTATATGCTAATTAGGATCCTTGTGTGTGCTCAAGTCTTCACTTGACACTTAGCATCCTATACCATCCGTTCTTCCAAACCACTCACTACAGGTGAGTTCATACCCCTAAATCAACCTTTTAAATGATTTTAAATGCTTTTATGGGGGGGGGATACAAGTTGAATTACTATAGTTATTATATCAATCACATGTGATTAATGACTACCAAACAAATGGATTTTCTTACTTTTCAACCTGTTTTATCAAGCAAACTACTTCAAATCGTTTTACAAACTCTTTTACATGTTAAATACTTTTATTAAACTCTTTTAAGCTTATATTTTGTCAAATGTATATCTATATAGATATAGTTATATAAGTAAGATTGAAAGGACTTAGGACTGATAGCTCACCTTACCTCCTGTTCCTCGTTTGGTTGTGGTCTTAGGGCATTAGTTGTTTGTCCGAAGGTCGTTTGAATCCTAGTTATATATTATGTATATGTATATAGATATAAAAGTTCCTTCTTTCAATTCAATGCCTTTGGGTAGCAAAGGTATACAAACATGTTCATTCATACAAACAATATTGCTAGTAAACTATAATAGGTATAGTTTAGGAAGTTACTAATACTATTACAAGAACAATGAAACATACAAAGAGTCAGTTCACACTTGAGTCAATACCATACAGAGAGAGAATACTATGATAACATACATATAGAACATACATACTAGACAGAGAGAGAACATATAATATAGCTAGTACACACAATACATATACAGTAACACTACTACAGTTATGTGAGCCACGTAACGGGGCATGGCATCACCTGTCATGGCTCGTTTTGTATCCAGAATCTCCTTAAGTGGAGAGCGTTGAGTTTGTGTATAGATCTATACTGGATTGACTATCCTACACCTTGGTGCTCGCTACAGTGGGACTTGCAAGTCTACGGGTGCCAAATGTCATTTCTTTCGACGTCTTTTATCGTCGTGTTTTTAGTCGGTAGTATGGTACAGGCATATCACATGTTACTTTAATTAACAATTGGATTAAGGTAGTTAGTACTGCAGTAGTTACCTAATCCAACACTACAATACTATTTTATTTCCCCATTGCATTCACTTTGTGATCTTCACACAATGAACAGTAATGTAAAAACTATATTTTTGGTTAATGATAGTCATATTTGGGAAAATACACACTTTTACAAGAAACTAGCATACATTTCATTTGATGCCTTGGTAGAAGGCTACGTTTAGTAGAAATATAGGATTTTCTAGGAAATACAAACATTTACAAACATTTACAAACATTTACAAACATTTACAAACTTACATCAAGTTCTTACAAACATCTTCATGGAAACAATGACACTAAAATGCTTATGGACTCACCAGCTTTAAAGCTGATCAACTCTTTCAAAATAACTTGTATTCTCAGGTCATCAGTAGACAGGTACCGATGCCAAGTTTTGAGAAGATGGAGCTCGTTCAAGACTCATCTCTTACTTTTTATTTTCATTTTTGGTGTCTTATAAACTTCACAAAACACACTTGTATGAAATTATATTATTAATGCAATGAATGATGTTGTTGCTTGTTTACTACTATGCATTGTTGTGATACTGTACATGACGTCCTCCACCCCCGAACGATTCCGCCGTTCCGGTTTTGGGGTGTGACAGTATTCATATCTGTTCTGATTTGCAGGGACTAAGAAGAAGTGAGAATGTGGAGCATGGAAAGATAAACTTGATCATGGGAAATAGGAAATCTTCACCTGTCACCAAGATTGGAGTTTATTCTTTGTTGCTAAGTAGTAGGTTGACTTTAGATTTGAATAAATGTTGTTATTCGCCAGAAATGGAAAGAAATATTATTTCCTTTCATGCTTTGTACAAACAAGGGTTTACCTTTTCTTTTGATAATGAAATTGGTGGAATAAATGCTCTATTTAATTTCTTTATTTTAAAGCATTACCTTGTGATGGTGTGTATGAAGCTGTATCTGTTGTAGGTAATCTAGGAAATAATGTGTTGTGTATTGATTCTTCTAGTAATAATAACTTGGATAAAGCATCATTATGACATTGTCGTCTTGGACATGTGAGCAAGAAACGCATAGGCCAACTCCAAAAGGATGGAGTCTTGGAGTCATTTGACCTAAAGTCAGATGATAGTTGTGAATCATGCTTACTTGGAAAAATGAAAAAGTCACCCTTCACTTGTTCTTGTGCTCGGGGTGAAGGTTTGTTGGATCTGGTACACATGGATGTGTGTGGACCCTTCAAATCTGCCACAAGGGATGCTAATCGTTATTATTTGACTTTTAATGATGATTATAGTAGATATGGATATGTCTATTTAATCAAGCATAAGTCAGAGACTTTTGAAAGGTTTAAAGAGTTTAAACAAGAAGTCGAGAATCAATTGGGCTGGAACATTAAGATGCCGCGATCCGATGGAGGTGGTGAGTATCTTAGTACAAAGTTCCTCGACTATCTTAAGGAATGTGGGATTGTCTCACAATTGACACCTCCCAGGACACCACAGTTGAATGGTGTAGCTGAGAGGCGTAATCGAACCTTGTTGGATATGGTTCATTCCATGATGAGTCGAGCTTCGCTACCAATCTCATTCTGGGGGTATGCCTTAGAGACTGCCGCTGATATCCTTAATCTGGTCCCTACAAAGAAAGTTGCCAAAACTGCTCATGAGATGTGGACTGGAAAAGTATCCAAACTAGACCACATCAAGATTTGGGGTTGCCAGGCTTTTGTGAGGCGCGAGACTCACGATAAGCGCGAACCTTGAAGCGAGAGGTGTATCTTCATCGGCTACCCACATAAATCCTTTGGTTACCTCTTCTACAGACCTAGTGAAAATGTGGTATTTGAAGGAACTTCAAACCCTAGCACTCTATCTGAGGAGGAAACTCCTGTTGATCCAATTGATGAGTCTGTACCTCTGAGGCGTTCCACGAGAGTTAGGAATGCACCTAAGCATTACTATGGTTTCCATATTACTGCGGAAGGTGATACACTTATCAGTGATGAGACATTGGTAAGTTTGCATGAACCTAATAGCTATGCGGAAGCCATGGCAGGCCCCGAGTCTGCTAAATGGAAAGAGGCAATGGACACCGAGATACAGTCCATGTATGACAATCAAGTTTGGAACTTGGTTGACAATGTACCAGGTCGTAAGACAGTTGGGTGCAAATGGATCTTCAAGAACAAGACTGACATGGATGGTAATGTACACACTTATAAGGCACGACTGATTGCAAAGGGATTTTCTCAAACTTCGGGAGTTGATTATGATGAGACCTTTTCACCAGTAGCCAAGATTAAGTCTATTAGGGTATTATTAGCCATTGCTGCATTTCATGACTATGAAATATGGCAAATGGATGTCAAAACCGCTTTCCTTAATGGAAAGTCTGCTGAGGATGTTTACATGAGTCAGCCAGAGGGTTTTGTCAGTACAGAGTACCCTAATAAAGTGTGTAAGCTTCAGAAATCCATCTATGTATTGAAACACGCACCTCGCAGATGGAATCTTTGCTTCGATGAGAAAGTCAAAGAGTTTGGCTTTTCGAGGAGTGAAGATGAATCTTGTGTATATGTCAAGGCTAGTGGGAGTATAGTTAGCTTTTTGGTACTGTATGTAGATGACATACTACTCATAGGAAATGACATCCCAACCTTGTAGGAAGTGAAGTCTTGGCTTGGGAAGTGTTTCGCTATGAAGGACCTTGGAGAAGCTACCTATATACTGGGGATAAGGATTCTGAGAGACCGGAGTAAAAGACTAATGGGACTTGTCATAGTACCATAAGGTGCTGAAGAGGTTCAGCATGCAGGATTCCAAAAAGGGAGAGTTACCTATCCAGTGTAACGCCAGATTGAGTAAGACTCAGAGCCCGGGTACCGAGGCTGAGATAGCAGAAATGAGTCGAGTACCTTATGCTTCTGTTGTAGGCTCGATCATGTATGTTATGACTTGTACTCGTCCTGATGTAGAATTTGCCTTAAGCATGATTAGTAGATATCAGGGGAATCCTGGCAAGGCTCACTGGACCGCGGTAAAGAACATTCTCAAGTACCTGCGGAGGACTAAGGACTGGGTCATTACCCTCGGTGGGAGTTATGACTTAAGAGTTGTAGGGTATAGTGATGCTAGCTTTCAGACTGATAGGGATAAGTTCCGCTCTCAGTCAGGCTGGGTCTTTACCTTAAACGGAGGAACAATCACTTGGAAGAGTTCCAAGCAGGAGACAGTGGCTGATTCAACTTGCAAATCAGAGTATATAGCAGCAAGCGAGGCAGCAAAGGAGGCGATATGGTTGAAGAACTTCATTGGAGACCTTGGAGTTATACCAGCTATAAAGGAGCCAATGGAAATTTTCTATGATAGTGAAAGTGCAGTTGCCTTAGCCAAGGAACCAAGGGATCACGGGAGATCCAGACACATTGACAGAAAATACCATTTCATCAGACATCGAATAGGAGAAGGACTCCTCGTGTCAAAGAGGGTATCATCGGATGAGAACCCGACAGATCCCCTCACGCAGCGACTGAGTAGGGTTAAGCATCTCCAACATGCGAGGCGCATAGGGCTGAAGGATGATATTAGTATTAGTAGTTAGATAGCTCTGAAATTTGTAAAGTGTAATTGACATTTGATGATGCATAAAAGTTGTGTTTATTTATGAGTAAAGTGTTGCTATCTTTTGTCAATCGTTTACAATATTTCTTTTGCATGTTTTGACTTCCATAATATTTATGTTATGTATTACATATTATTCAAATTCTCCACAGTCGGTCATATGTTGGAAGTAGGTATGAATCAAGACTATCATGAGTTGGTTGTAGAGGTCTAAGATGTTGGACATGGCTACAACACTCATGAGTGTTCATAAGTTATGAGTATTGGATTCAACCCACACTCACTGGTATCACTTCATGGAATTTATCTCGAGTGATCATGAGACGGTAATATCATATAAGTCTTCAAACCTAGAGATATTACTTGTTACCTATGAATTGGTTATACATTGATTGTACGAAAATGCATTGGTAACTCGATGTTATAAAATGTGCTTTTGTTTGTGACTCAACAAGTAGTAGAACAAGCATATGAGTCAAATTTTATCTGTTCCTTCTTGGATTAGAAGCGATATCTTGGCCCCTCGATGATTTTGTTTTGACCCATGTATCGGGCCCGGTCAGAACTAAGTTGATGTGTTCGATTATGTTCTTTGTCAAACAAATCAGAAATCGGGAAACAAACTGCTGGACAATAAGTAAGACATTGTTCCATGTATTTGTCCGGCTGATATCTAGAATAGAGGATTATATGGTCACTTATCTTAAATGGAGTAACATCATCTTCTCAGTTCCGAGAGACCTTGAAAAGAGCTACGATTGCTGATCGGTTCCTGAAGTCATACTTGAGGTTATTGTTATTAGACTTATCCAAGTGGGAGACTGTTGGATAAGGTGTCTAAGACTATAACTATTTCTGGTATGTACTTGACCCGACCCGACATGGTCCATTTGGGTTGCATGGCATCATGCATTTGGATAAACTAAAATGAGAGAAATAACACTTATGGTTTATTAATATATTATAAGTTCTAATATATTAATAAAATTATTTAATTAGTATTGATCAAGATTTAATCTAGAATTAATTAGGTGATCAGAAAGGAGACTAATTAAATATATGGGTTGATTGTGTAAATCATCCATACTTATATAGTGGGCTAGATGCTCCATGGATTATCAAGTTGGGCTAAGGTCCATAGGATGCTCCATGGATACTCCATGGGAGTTACAAACCCATGGGTCATGGAAATGAAGAGTCATGTCACATTAGGGTTTACATGGTGTTACCCTAATTGTAACACACTATATAAATGATATGAAGCTCACCAAAATCGGGTACTAGTGGAAAAATAGAGGGCAAGCCGATTTCTAAGTGTGACATTCTCTCTCAAAGTTTATTCCAAGATCATTTGGTGTTGTGTGAAACATTTGAGGCATCACACTTGGGGTGCTAGGCTCTCAAGGTTTTCAAGGAATCAAATCAACTACAAGGTACGTAATTCTAGCATCTTTTATGTTTAAAGTTCCCATGTATGCTAGATAGGATTATGAACCTTAGAAAAAGTATTTTGCATGTATCCTAGTCAAACATAGATCCAAGGTTTCTAGGGTTGCATGAACACTTTAGGAGTGTTAGAACGCTCAAAACCCTTTACTCTTATGGTCTGAAACTATCAAGATTGTAGCAACCTCAACAATGGAGAGTCCAAAAGTGACATAAAACACCCCAAAATCAAATCTAAGCATGCAATGATCAGGTTTGAAGCTTGATACCTCAAATGAGTCAGAAATGGTACTAATCTCCTGGATCTACAAGATCCCTTTAACTCCTTGCTCCTTCTTCAAACTTCTTTCTCTTCCAAAACACCAAAACAACACTAAAATGCTCTCAAGTGGCTACTAAATCACAAGAACTCACAAATATGGGTTAGGGTTTTCGTGGTGGTTGTCTAAGGGTGAAAGGGAGGTAGGACCAAAGGCATAAGGTCTTTTATATACGGATTAAACCCTAAAATTTAGGGTTTTTGAATCTAGATACGAACGCTGCGCGTACCCTTTGGTACGCTTGGCGTACGTGCATGACTTCCATGTTCCAATCTCTTGAGTACACTGAGCGTACTTGGCATAGTACGCCCCACGCACGACACTTCTCAGGCCAATTATAAGGATCCAATGGTTCAAGCCCAAACCAATTCCATTCATTAAGCTAATAATAATATAATTAGTACCTTATTAATCCCGAATATTACAAATCTCCCCCAATTGAGTTAGACTTTGTCCTAGAATTCTGCTACTGCTACTGAGAATAACTCGGGGTAATGATCCTCATCTCGTCCCCTGGCTCCCACGTCCATTCCGAGCCCTTACGGTGTTGCCACTGCAACTTCACTAGCTCTACTTCCTTGTTTCTCAGTGCCTTCGTCTTCCTGTCGAGAATGGCTACAGGTCGCTCGATAAAGTTCAGGCTGTCGTCCACCTGAATATCCTCTAGAGGCACCACTGCGGAGTCATCTACCAAACACTTCAGCAGCAGGGAGACATGGAAGGTGTTGTGGATCTGACTAAGATCGCCTGGCAGATCCATTCGATACGCAACCCAGCCTACCTGGACCAATACCCTGAACGGTCCAATGTATCTGGGGCCCAACTTGCCCCGCTTCCTGAACCGAATGACACCTTTCCAAGGTGACACCTTCAGGAGGACCATATCTCCTACCTAAAACTCCAGGTCTAATCGTCGTCTGTCGGCATAGCTCTTCTGCTGACTCTGGGCCGTTTGGAGTGTACTCCGAACCTAATAGATCCTCTCTGTCATCTTGATTACCACTTTGGTACTCCCCATAACCCTCTATCCAACCTCACCCCAACATATCGGGGTTCTGCACTTCCTCCCATATAATATCTGGAAGGGAGGACGGTCGATGCTCGCGTGGTAGCTATTATTGTAGGAAAACTCTGCCAAGGGAAGGTAGGTATCCCAGCTACCACCGAAGACTAATACGCACGTCCGCAGCATGTCCTCCAAGGTCTGGATGGTCCGCTCACTCTGACCATCCCTTTTGGGGATGAAAAGTCGTGCTAAAATGCAGACGAGTACCCAACTTGTCATGAAATTTCTTCCAGAATCTAGAAGTAAACCATACATCTTAGTCAGAAATCACGAAAACTAGCACTCAGTGTTGAGCCACTACTTCCCTGATGTAGATGTCGGCCAGCTTCTCAGCCGAAATGCTCTCTTGGATCGAGATGAAATGGGCGCTCTTGGTAAATCGATCCACGATGACCCAAATCGAGTCCACTCCCCGTGCGGTCTTGGGAAGCTTTGTGAAGAAATCCATAGTAATATTTGTTGGGTTTTGGTGTACTACAACATCCTATGGTGCACATACAACCCTAAATGCCTTGGATCTATGTTTTCTCTAATTATACATGTAATGGTGTTTCCAAAGCATTAAGCCTATAACTAGCATACAAATGATATAAAGTATATGAAATACTAGTTAGGATGACATACCTCTTATGTAGCTTGAAACCTTGTTGTATTTAGCCTTTAAAAGCTTAGACCCAATAGTGTGGAAGCCTCAAATGGAATCACAAAACACCATGGACAAAGGTGGCTCTTGAAAGAGAATTCCTAACACCTAAAAACGCCACATATGAACTTTTAGAATATAGGCACACGATTTTGGTCATAGAGTAACCTATTTATATGTAGGATTCCAAGGGTCATGGGTATAACCCAAATCCATACCCATGGGTTTATGATCCATGGTTAATGTGGCCCGACTCTTTATGTATCCATACATAAACTTGGTCCAACATGGATCATAAGCCCAATACATATAAATATAAATATAACTAATTACCATAATTAGTCCCGATAGATTTAATTACTCTCTTTTGATCACTAAATTAATTCCAAATTAATTCTTGATCAATACTAATTAAAACATATGATTTCATATTAATATATTATAACTTATAATGTATTAATAAATCATATATATAACCTTCTCTCAAGAATCCATACTAACAAATCGTCATGATGATATGCAACCCAAATGGACCATGCTACTCTCGGGTCAAGTACATACCAATAATAGTTATGGGCTTAGACATCTAATCCAACAATATCCTCCCAGTTCCACACAGGGATGGCCAACGGCTAAGTCTTGTCGTGAGGCCTCTAGTGCTCGTCCTTGACCTTCCTGCAGGTTAAGCACCTCTCAATGTACTAGGCTACATCCCGCTTCATGCAGGGCCACCAGTAATCAGGACGAAGATCTCTATACATCTTCGTTGCTCCGGGATGGATGGAAAATATGGACTTCTGCACCTCCACCATCAGGATCTGGAGCACACCGCCTGCGTATGGAACCCATACTTTGCGGTAAAGTGTCAACAGCCCGCGACTATCATAGTCGAAGGAGGAAATCTGGCCCATTATACGCTCACTCTTCCAGTGTTCCTCCTTCATAGCCTCCTGTTGGGCCTCCTGGATCTTCTCCAGAAGCGGAGTCACTACTTTCATCCGCAGACAAATGTCTCTGATCGGGGCCGTGAATTCCTTGCAACTAAATACATCGGCCACTACATTCGCCCTCCTCGGGTGGTAGAGGATCTCATAGTCGTAATCCTTCACCACATCTAACCAACGGCGCTGCCTGATGTTCAGATTCGGCTGATCCATGAGGTACCTCATGTTGGATTAATGTCTAAGTCCATAACTATATTTGGTATGTACTTGACCCGACCCGGCATGGTCCATTTGGGTTGCACTTCACCGGCACAATTTATATGGATAGTCTTTTGAGAATAGTATATTTATGATTTATATTAATATATTAAAAGTTCTAATATATTAATATGGAATCATATTATTTAATTAGTATTGATCAAGAATTAATTTAGAATTAATTAAGTGATCAAAAAGAACTAATTAAATATGGTCTCTTATATATATGGAATAGGCCAAGTTCATTTAGGTTGGGCTAAGCTTTCATGGATGGTCCATGGAGCTTTTAACCCATGGATCCTATGTAAATGAAAGGTCATGGGTATTAGGGTTTACATGGATGTAACCCTAATCCTCCATAATATATAAAGGGATCCTTGGCTCACAAAATTGGCACAAGTGTGTGAAAATAAGAGTGGGCCGATTTTAGTGTGCATACATATTCTCTCAAGTTCTTCCAAGGTGTTTTGGTGATTTGCGATTCCATTTGAGGCTTCCACACTATTGGGGCTAAGCTCTTAAAGCTTGAAGACATCAAGCTACATCAAAAGGTATGTCATCTAACTAGAACTTTGTAGTATAGGTGCTTCATAATATGCTAGTTATGATGAAACCGTGGAATAGTTAATATTTGCATGTATAATGGAGAAAACATAGATCCAAGGTTTATAGGGTTGCATGTACACCATAGGAGTGTTAGAATGCTCAAAACCCAACAGTGGTATCAGAGCCAGGTTGTTTTCTGTTATATTGATGCAAATGTTTTATTTTCAAGTTGGAAAAAAAAGGAAAAAAAACATGACGTTTGTCAAATTTTAAGATAATTACTTGTTTTGTGAAAAACGAATTATTTGTAAAATTTGAATCATTTGGTATATGAGTTGAATTAGGTCAAATTTAGTAAAAGATAAAATGATATGATTATTTTATTAGTTTTAAAAGTTTGATCTAAATGTTTTAAGGAGTTACAAATTTTGTCATAAAATTTTGCAGCTCAAAAGTTTTTTTAAAGTTGTGATCTTAAGGGTTTTTGAAACTTCCATAAGTTATGGATATGAAAGTTTTTTTTGAAAAAAAAAAATTTGATTCAAAGTTTTTATGGAGTTACAAAATTTGGTGTTAATGTTTTAAAGAATTCCATAACTTGTTCTTAAGTTATGGAACATGGAAAGTTTCATCATAAAACACCATTAATTCCATAAGTTATGGAATCCAAAGGTTTTCAAGAATTACAAAACTTGCCCTCAAGTTTTGGAATTTGAGAAAAGTTTTTTATGAAAAAAAGAATTGAATTCTAAAACTCTTGGGTTCATAACTTAAACAATTAATTAAATGGTTTTAATTTTGAGTTTAATAATTGGAATTATGATGTTTTGTTGAATAGTTCAAATTAACTCTTATGGACTTTATTAATAGTTAATTAAAGCGTTTAATTAAAAGAGTATTATTAATCCATAAATATATGGTTTGAGTTTAATTAAATTAAAAGTCTAGTTTAATTAATAGATTAAACCACCAAGTATTTTAAATGTCTAAAATACACCCTTATACTATTATAATATTAAAAGTTTAATATATTATATGTATAAGAGCAAATCGTCTTACCATTAGTAGGCCTCATTCACGAAGCCGATCTATAAGGGGGGTATATGGTTACTGCCTATAAAATGGCAGTTTAATGGGTGTCCACTCTCACTCACTGCTTCCTTGACCGGTGGAGGGTCGTTAGCCGAACAGGTAGGACAAGGACTATAATTCTCCCTTCATTATAAGTATAATGATAAATACTAAGTAACTAAACACTTATAAATTCCCAATCTTAGTTACTTAGGAAAATGTGAATAAGGTGCTAATCCATGAAATTACACTTTGCACTTTGTTTAAGCTGTTAGTGGAGCGTGTGTGGTTAACCGGCACACTAACCTGGACTTAACAAGGTAGGCAAATGGTAACTTAATATTTATCATAGTATCGTTGGAGCGTGTGTGGTTAACCGGCACATCGACTGAGGGGTAAATATTAAGGGTACCAAGTATATTTGCATGGTTACTTCACACCTTGTTTTGTGATCCTCGGCATCCCAGTCACAAAACCTGAAGGGCACACTCGAGATTGAAACATGCCATTGAAAAGTTCAATGAATCTCAAAAGAATCTAGCAGTTTCAAAACCAATTAAAACCTAATAATACATTTCGTTTATCTTGGTGGAAATTGGTGAATCGTCATTCACCTACCTTCAAATATTTTATAGCTTGGATTACGGCATCCCTCTTCCAAGTTATAAAAGAGTTTGTTGGGTCCTAGCCTTAATATATCATATTGGGTGTTATATTAAGGACTTAAATCAACTTTACGTGAATTTCTCCCATTGTTGATGTCTGGTTTAGACAACAATGATCTTCCCAAACCAAGCTTTCCTAATGAATATGACTTCCCGAGTTTGGCTCATGGAAGTCATACTTCTCTTCCTCCACCTCCTCCAATTATTCTCCCTAGCCCACAAGTTCAAGGTCACTCAAGCCTTAATGGCAAGCAAGGTCTATGTGTGATGACATCTTAGAGATGAAGTCACATAATGACAAGCCGGGAGAGTTGGGTGTCAAAGTCTTGAGAAAGTTGGATGTTCAATCACTTTCTAAGTCACATAGTGAGTTCCTTTGGGACTACTATGAAACAGACTATGACATGAACCTTAATGATCATATCTATTTGCTTGGTGCTGCTGAATCAGCAATGATTTGGAACGATAGTAACGCAAATTTGATTAGAAGATCAACTTCCCAAAAACTTTATGGACAGTGACAATGGTGACACTGGAAATCCAGAAAAAGCATTCTCTTCCCAATGGAAAGGGATTGGCCATAGTCAACCCGGTTGACCAAATGGTAAAGAGAAAGGCTAAAGTCTGAGATAGTCCCATTACCAAAGGGTCCATATGTTTATTTTGCCAAAGGAAGGGGCGTTGATTGCAAAGCTGCCAAATTTACCTAAGGATGTTAAAGTCAATAAGTTTGACTCTACATCAGGTAGAGCCCATTATCTAACTTTGTTAAGTTCTATTCTGAGATCCTCATTACATGATGTGACTGGGTCACATGTTGATGTTTTAAGAATCAAAGAATAGAGAGAAATCTTAAAGGAAGTATATGTTGATTCTGATCGCGAAGGTGGATTTCGATCGCATCAGAATTTTGAGCAGTTGCTTAAGAAGTTATGATATATTGCTAAGGAATAGATAACAACAATTTTCCATGTTGATTGTAAGGATAAGTTTTTCCGCAAAGTTTTAAAATAAAAGAAAATTGTTTAATTTTGTTTATTTGAAGTATCCTTACAATGGCATTTGTGGAAAATTGTTGCTTATATGATTCCACTGACAGCAATATTGGAAAATGGATTTGATTATTCCATTTGTGGTAGTGTCTAAATTTACCAAATCAGGAAGGTTCCTCATCGCCCAAGTTTCAATTGGACCGAAACTTGGAATCATGCAAGTTGAATAGTATGATGAATGAGAACTTTCAAGCATTGGAAAATCAAGACTAATTACTTGTTCACATGGATGTGTGAGTCAAGTGAAGGACTAAAGGGATTGAGTACACATTCTTGTGCACTGGTCATGTCCACCACAAAGCCCGTTAAGACTATTTGATTTACTAAAGTTTAGTAAATATGGTTATACTTACAAGTTTAAGTATAATTCTGAAACATTGGAAAAGTCTCAATGTATGGCAGAACGAATGGGAAGAATCAAATTAGGCAGAAAGATAAAAGTTTCTCAAATCTGAAAAGATGGGAGAGTACTTTAGTATCATGTTTGTGATCATCTTAATGATTTAGAAATCATATCACAATTAGTCCTCTAAAGGTCATCTTAGTGCATTCTTATGACTAAGAAGAGGAGTCATGAATTGTTGAAATGGTTAGATCAGGAAGATGAGTCATACTTCGTTCCAAAACAATTCTTAGAGTCATACTCCAAGATTGTAACTTGAGTGACATATCTTAAAGAAAGGTTTAAAACACTTGTCAAATGTAAGAGTAAAAGTGTCCTACTCTTGTACATTTGAAATTGGTAAGTTGGGATGTTTTGGATAAAACAAAGACCAACTAAGGCCAATTGTGTGAAGTGTTTGTCTTGATAAAGAATCCGCACTATCTCTTGAATATTTGGCAAGATAGTCTTATATGTCAAGAGGATAGTGGGAGTCTTAAAGATCCTAAAAAGAATTTCAAGAACTAATCAAGAATAAAACCTGAGGTTCGTCACTAGCACACGACTTGAGGTTTATAACCTATCGTGTTGACATATTCTGTGCCCATTCCAGTTAAAGTTGGCTTTACATAGGAGTTCTGAAAGTTCTCAATTGGTTGCATAACAACTTGGAAGCAATGGCAGGCCCTGTACTGCCAGGTGGCAAGAAGTTAAGGTTTCATAAGTTCAGTCCATATGAGTTTGGATTTGTCATTATCCTTGTCTTGTGACTATGGTTTTGACGATTCACATGGATAAGAACACATACACCATAAAATCTAAGGATCATAAGGTTTCTCTCCGATTCATGAAAATGATGGTGAGGAAACACTTCCACCAAGTAGATTTGAAGCAGATGGCAAAAGTTCTAAACAATTGAGACTATGATTACGACATCCCTTTTCATAGTTCTGAAATTATTTAGACACACATGCATGCTATCTAAGGAAAGGTGTATGATTTTGATAAAGTTTTATCAAAGCATCTCGTATCAGAAATCTGAACTTTGGTAAGAAAGTCAATAAAGTATTGATTTGTAGAAGTCCAGCTGATTTCTGAGTACATGTCAAAGCTAGTGGGAGCATAAGGGTTATGCTAATAATCATCATGTTGGTGGGAGCATGATAATTATTGTTAGTGTTTCAAGTTAGCAATGTTAATTATAGAAAACAAAAGTTTCAATTCGTGAGGCTGTAGGGATTGAAAAAGTTGTTTTGCTATAATTAAGGGAGAGGATATACTTCAATTCAGTTCTAAAGGCTTAGATTAAGACCTTAATCATCTTTAGTCAAGAATATATATATGAATTTCATGTTGGATTGGTTCAACTTAAGGAAATTCTATATATTGCATTCTCAAAATTCGATTATGATTACGGCATCCCTCTTCATAGTCAAATTTTTGAAAACATGGCAAATAAAAAATATTGTAGCAAAAGACTGGTCTAGAATCATGTCTTTACGTGAGACATCTTGAATCGTGTCCCATTTGCTTTGGGTACAGGAACGATTGCATGTGCTATAATATTCATCCTTTCTAAATTTTCCAAATGCCCGGGGGAATTAAGAGGAAAATATCTAGAATTGGATATGACTAAAGTGATCAAGCAATTGTCGAGGACAATCTAAGGCTTTACCAAAGATTGGTTGCTCAAGGACAGTTGGAAGTATAGTGTTAACTTTGGAAGGACCATATTGACATATTCTGAAAAGAGGCATCTCTTATTCAGAAGTGATAGTCAAAATGAGAATATGGAGTTGTCTCCATAGGTGGAAGTTATCTGTGTAAGATTAGAAAACTTAATGCAAGAAGCATGTCCAAAGCAATGTACTTTGAATATGAGACTTAGTTTCCATGGAGTTGATCTCCATTGGAATACCTTATAATGACTGTTGACAAGTCTTTGTGACTTTGTACATATTCATTACAGGAGGGTCAGTGCATATAAGTTTAAAATCTAAACAGATTTCGATAAATGATAGGAATTTGAAATTCTCACATTTTTCGATAAGGATTTGGGAGTGTGAAATTAGAATCATTGAAATTATGTTCAATTGGTTTATTTCACAAAGTAAGGATCATAGACAAACATAGAGTGCATACTTGGTGTATGGCAAAGCTATTGTTTAAGAAAAACATAGTGTACATGCTTGGAGCATGGGACAACTAGTGTTTTTAATTCAAGTATAAAGTTGATAAAACCGAAACAATGAATAATGAGTAATCAGTATGGTGATAAATAAAAGTGTTTATTTATATTCATAGGATTGGATACCATATTTGATTCATTTATTCTTGTGTTTCACTTTGCATGTTTTGACTTCCAGAATAACTAAGTCGCTCTTCCTGAATGATTAAGTTATTCAAACCATCCACAGTCGGTCATATGTTGGAAGTAGATATGAATCAAGACTGTCATGGGTTGGTTTGTAGAGGTCCAAGTTTGTGGACAAAGTGGTGCTACAACACTCATGAGTGCTCATAAGTTCTGAGTATTGGATTCAACCCGCGCTCATTTGAATCACTTCATGGATTTTATCACGAGTGATCATGAGATGATAATATATTATATTCTTCAAACCTAGAGATATGAGTTGTTACTATGAGTTGGTTATACATTGATTGCATGAAAACGCATTTGGTAACTCGATGTTATAAAACGTGCCTTTGTGCATGATTCAACAAGTAGTAGAACAAGCCATATGAGTCGAAGTTTATCCATTCCTTTTACCTTCGGGATAAAAGCGATATATGTGGGCCCCTCGATGATTTAGCGATGACACATGTGAGTGCTTGGCCAAGCCAGGACTGATTTGATTTGTTCAATCAGTCAGTCATCATAAATCAAAAATCGGGAAACAACAAATGGACAGAGAGAATGATTATAATCCATGTCTCAGTCCATATGATATCTAGAATGGAGGAATATATAATCCCTTATCTAATGGACAAGTCATTGACAAGGTCAGAGTTCGACATCGGCTTTAGGAGCTACGATTGCCAGTTAGGTTTTGAAGTCATACTCAATAATAGTTTTAGACTTATCCAAGTGGGAGACTGTTGGATTAATGTCTAAGTCCATAACTATATTTGGTATGTACTTGACCCGACCCAGCATGGTCCATTTGGGTTGCACTTCACCGGCACAATTTATATGGATAGTCTTTTGAGAATAGTATATTTATGATTTATATTAATATATTATAAGTTCTAATATATTAATATGGAATCATATTATTTAATTAGTATTGATCAAGAATTAATTTAGAATTAATTAAGTGATCAAAAAGAACTAATTAAATATGGTCTCTTATATATATGGAATGGGCCAAGTTCATTTAGGTTGGGCTAAGCTTTCATAGATGGTCCATGGAGCTTTTAACCCATGGATCCTATGTAAATGAAAGGTCATGGGTATTAGGGTTTACATGGATGTAACCTAATCCTCCATAATATATAAAGGGGTCCTTGGCTCACAAAATTGGCACAAGTGTGTGAAAATAAGAGTGGGCCGATTTTAGTGTGCATACATATTCTCTCAAGTTCTTCCAAGGTGTTTTGGTGATTTGTGATTCCATTTGAGGCTTCCACACTATTGGGGCTAAGCTCTTAAATCTTGAAGACATCAAGCTACATCAAAAGGTATGTCATCTAACTAGAACTTTGTAGTATAGGTGCTTCATAATATGCTAGTTAGGATGAAACCTTGGAATAGTTAATATTTTCATGTATAATAGAGAAAACATAGATCCAAGGTTTATAGGGTTGCATGTACACCATATGAGTGTTAGAATGCTCAAAACCCAACACCTCAAGCTCTTGTGGTCCGTGTAAATGTTACAACGGACCCCATAGAGGTAGTGTTGCCAAATCTTGAGGCAGAAAACAACCGCCCCCAACTCCAGGTCGTGCTTCGGGTAGTTCGGCTTGTGAGGCTTCAGCTGCCTCGAAGCGTAGGAAATGATGTGCCCCCTCTGCATCAACACTGCGCCCAAACCTGAGATGGACACATCGCTGTATACTACAAAATCCTCAATGCCCTCTGGCATGGCTAAAATTGGTGTCTCTCACAAACTCTGCCTCAACGTCTCAAACGTTGTTTGCTGCTCAGGCCCCCAGTGAAATACAATGGCCTTCTTCGTCAGTCGGGTCAAGGGTACTGCTATCTTGGAGAAGTCCTATATGAATCTCTGGTAATAGCCTGCTAACCCGAGGAAACTCCGAATCTCAAATGGAGACTTCGGAACCTCCCATCTCATCACGACCTCCACTTTGACTGGGTCGACCAAAATACCGTTCTGGTTGACAAGGTGCCCGAGAAACTACACCTTAGGCAACCAGAACTCACACTTGGAGAACTTAGCGTACAAGCTCTCCCTCCTTAGGGTATCAAACACCTCCCGCAAGTACTCCTCGTGCTGCTCTTGCGTCTTGGAGTAAACCAAGATGTCATCAATAAAGACTATCACATACCGATCCAGCATCGGTCTGCATACACGGTTCATGAGGTCTATGAACATGCGCAGGGGCATTGGTGAGCCCAAAGGGCATCACCATGAACACGTAGTGGCCATAGCGGGTCTGAAAAGCAGTCTTTTGTACATCCTCATCTCTGACTCGCATCTAGTGGTAGCACGAAAGCAAATATATCTTGGAAAATCAAGATGCCCCCTTGTAGCTAGTCGAAGAGATCATCAATCCTCAGGAGTGGGTAACGGTTCTTCACCGTTACCTTGTTCAGCTCCCGGTAGTCTATACACATCCGATGCGACCCATCCTTCTTCTTCACAAACAGGATCGGGGCTCCCCAAGGCGAACTGCTCGGCCTATTGCATCCCTTGTAGAACAGCTCCTGCAACTGTGTAAACAACTCCTGCATCTCAGGAGGAGCCAACCGATATGGTGCCTTTGCTATTGGAGCCGCACCAGGGACGAGATCAAGCCTGAACTCCACCTGTCTCTCCGGAGGTATCCCAGGTAACTCCTCTGGAAATACGTCCGGGTACTCTCGCACCACTAGGACATCACTCATGGTCACCTTACCCGCCTCCCGGGTATCCATAACATGGGCGACATACCTTGCGCACCCCTGCTGAAGGTAGCGCCTAGCCCTCGCTGCTGAGCACAATGTTGGTCCACGTTGCGGCCTCTCACCCTGAATCACCAACTCTTCCCCACTTGGGGTCCTGACACATACCAACTGCTGCGCACAGTCGATCACCTCCCCATTAGGGGTCAACCAATCCATGCCTATGATGACCTTGTTCCCACGCAAAGGAATGGGAACCAAATCCACGAGGTAACGCTCGTCATACATCCTTAAAACACAATCTCTATAGACCTCCGATGCTCGGACAGATCGGTCTTTAGCAATCTCGACCTCTAAAGGACACTCCAACATGCCCGAAGACTCAGAGAACCTCTTGCTATGTGCAAGATAGACAAATGATCGGGTAGCCCCCGAGTCGAATAACACTTGTACTATGATACCCTTCACATGGAACGATCCTAAACAAAACACATAAAACATAGAACAAAAATATCATAACCGACATGTAATAAGAGTTAGGGAGAAGAAAAAATATCTGTCACCACATCCAGTGCGGCATGCGCCTCTTTGACGGTCAGGTGGAAGGCTCGGCTCCTCACCACTGGAGCATATGCCATGCCCTGTCGGCCATCCGTGATCCGCAGGGTCGCTGGAGCTGGCGCCGCCACTAGCACTCCTGATGTCAATCTCGGGCAGTTGGCCTTTTTATGGCCCTTATGATTGTAATGAAAGCAAATCAGGCATGATGTCTAGAGGGTAGGGGTAGGGGCAGTACAATCCGCACCAAAGTGCCCAAGCTTGCCGCACTTATAGCAGCCCGATGACCCTAATCTACAAACTCCCTCATGTGTCTTGCCGCATTTCCCACAGCGGATCCAGCCGTGCTGACCCTTCGACCTAG
Source organism: Lactuca virosa (assembly GCF_052849685.1). Lineage (NCBI taxonomy): Eukaryota > Viridiplantae > Streptophyta > Magnoliopsida > Asterales > Asteraceae > Lactuca > Lactuca virosa. The sequence continues at coordinate 326,678,575 of NC_136429.1, forward strand.
AGTCGGATCCCTTGGGTTTTTTCCCTGAAACCCCAGTCATCTACCCAGTCTCCACCTTCCTTTTCCGGATGTGCTCTATATCAATCTCCATCTCTCTCACCTTGGCTATCATATCATCTAAATTCGGGCATGTTGAGTAGCTGACATGTTTCCGAATGTCAGCTCTCAACATATCGTAGTACCGGGTCTTCCTTATCTCCTCATCCCCCGCGTACTGAGGCACCAGTATGGCCCTATTTGTGAACTTGGCGGTAATCTCTGCCACTGACTCATTCGTCTGTCTCATATCAAGAAACTCACTGGCTAGCTGCTGAATCTCCACGGCTGGCGCAAACTCAGCCCTAAACCTGGTCAGAAAGTCGGACCAGGTCATAGCCTCAATGGTCGGGGCTCCCAATGAATCACTGACTACCTCCCACCAGTCTCTAGCTCTGTCTCTCAAACATCCGGCAGCATACCGGACCTTCGAACCCTCAGGACAGAAGCTCATCAACTGTGTAGACTCGGTGTCTGCAATCCATCTCCTGGCCACAATGGGGTCCTTCACCCTATGAAATTCTGGCGTACGACATCCCCTGAAGTCCTTGAAGGAGAGTGTGTGCGTCCCTGACAGGCTAGACGCCATGTCACTCCGGAATGCCCTGAGGCGATCCTCCATCAACTCAATGATCCCTTCCTTGATGGACCCGAAAATCACCGGGATCACCTCAAGGATGCCTCTCGTAATCTCAGATACGATGAAATCGCATAATCCGTCATCAACCGGCTCAGAACCTGCACCCGAACCGGAACCTGAACCTGATCCAGACCCTGAACCTCCTATTCTGTGACGTGTCACCACCATTCTGAAACAAAACACAGAATCATCAGGGGCATACATAATCTCGAGAGGTCTCACACACTATACAAGTTCCCTGGTTCTATCTTAACCTTCCTTGACTCGAGTACGGATCCTCTGCTTTCAGTAGTACAGGCCCATACTACCTTCCACATCTATCTGTACTTTCCTCAAGGATTTCCTTGACTTCACCAAGTCCCTTTCACTACTACAGCTCGCTGCACTAATCTCATCCTAGGCTTACCCTAGGGTAACCTCCAACCCAATCTCCGCCATCAGCTACATAAGAAGTCCCTGCTACCTCTCCCTAACTAGCTCGTGATTACCATTACATATTACTAAGACCAGATAATTCTTCAAATGAGAGGTCCTACCCTACAACGGTTGGACTCAGACAAGAGCTACAAAATAGGGCTAGACCTAACCTTCTGAAATTATTTAGTCCTTGTAATATGTAACTTAACATATTCATTTACTAGTTAGTTCATGTTAATTAGATCAATTTGGATCGAAAACAATTATCACATAATTTTTTTCTATTAATCTAAACTAACTCATAAGAATAAGATAATTCATATCATCAATCTTCAAGGAATTAGCATATTCATATAAACTAATACAAAACTTGAAATTGTGACAATTATCTAATAACTGGAAGAGAATCAACATTACCATAACAACAAAATCAAATTTTATGAACAAAAACATTTTGTGGTAATGATTCTAATCTAAACCAGGCCAAAAAAAACTCGAATATATGCTGTCAGTCCCTCGATGAGTTGGATAAGTTTACACATCGACTCGTCGAGTCCCTTGATAGACTCGTTGAGACCCCTATCCAGACAACACAAAATTCGATTTTTTCATCTTTTTTCAGCAAGCAGCATCAAGTAAAATTTGAAAACAAGCCATGGCTCTGATACCACTGTTGGGTTTTGGTGTACTACAACATCCTATGGTGCGCATACAACTCTAAATGCCTTGGATCTATGTTTTCTCTAATTATACATGTAATGGTGTTTCCAAAGCATTAAGCCTATAACTAGCATACAAATGATATAAAGTATATGAAATACTAGTTAGGATGACATACCTCTTATGTAGCTTGAAACCTTGTTGTATTTAGCCTTTAAAAGCTTAGACCCAATAGTGTGGAAGCCTCAAATGGAATCACAAAACACCATGGACAAAGGTGGCTCTTGAAAGAGAATTCCTAACACCTAAAAACGCCACATATGAACTTTTAGAATATAGGCACACGATTTTGGTCATAGAGTAACCTATTTATATGTAGGATTTCAAGGGTCATGGGTATAACCCAAATCCATACCCATGGGTTTATGATCCATGGTTAATGTGGCCCGACTCTTTATGTATCCATACATAAACTTGGTCCAACATGGATCATAAGCCCAATACATATAAATATAAATATAACTAATTACCATAATTAGTCCCAATAGATTTAATTACTCTCTTTTGATCACTAATTAATTCCAAATTAATTCTTGATCAATACTAATTAAAACATATGATTTCATATTAATATATTATAACTTATAATGTATTAATAAATCATATATATAACCTTCTCTCAAGAATCCATACTAACAAATTGTCATGATGATATGCAACCCAAATGGACCATGCTACTCTCGGGTCAAGTACATACCAATAATAGTTATGGGCTTAGACATCTAATCCAACAATATCCTCCCAGTTCCACACAGGGATGGCCAACGGCTAAGTCTTGTCGTGAGGCCTCTAGTGCTCGTCCTTGACCTTCCTGCAGGTTAAGCACCTCTCAATGTACTAGGCTACATCCCGCTTCATGCAGGGCCACCAGTAATCAGGACGAAGATCTCTATACATCTTCGTTGCTCCGGGATGGATGGAAAATATGGACTTCTGCGCCTCCACCATCAGGATCTGGCGCACACCGCCTGCGTATGGAACCCATACTTTGCGGTAAAGTGTCAACAGCCCGCGACTATCATAGTCGAAGGAGGAAATCTGGCCCATTATACGCTCACTCTTCCAGTGTTCCTCCTTCATAGCCTCCTGTTGGGCCTCCCGGATCTTCTCCAGAAGCGGAGTCACTACTTTCATCCGCAGACAAATGTCTCTGATCGGGGCCGTGAATTCCTTGCAGCTAAATACATCGGCCACTACATTCGCCCTCCTCGGGTGGTAGAGGATCTCATAGTCGTAATCCTTCACCACATCTAACCAACGGCGCTGCCTGATGTTCAGATTCGGCTGATCCATGAGGTACCTCATGTTGGATTAATGTCTAAGTCCATAACTATATTTGGTATGTACTTGACCCGACCCGGCATGGTCCATTTGGGTTGCACTTCACCGGCACAATTTATATGGATAGTCTTTTCAGAATAGTATATTTATGATTTATATTAATATATTATAAGTTCTAATATATTAATATGGAATCATATTATTTAATTAGTATTGATCAAGAATTAATTTAGAATTAATTAAGTGATCAAAAAGAACTAATTAAATATGGTCTCTTATATATATGGAATGGGCCAAGTTCATTTAGGTTGGGCTAAGCTTTCATGGATGGTCCATGGAGCTTTTAACCCATGGATCCTATGTAAATGAAAGGTCATGGGTATTAGGGTTTACATGGATGTAACCCTAATCCTCCATAATATATAAAGGGGTCCTTGGCTCACAAAATTGGCACAAGTGTGTGAAAATAAGAGTGGGCCGATTTTAGTGTGCATACATATTCTCTCAAGTTCTTCCAAGGTGTTTTGGTGATTTGCGATTCCATTTGAGGCTTCCACACTATTGGGGCTAAGCTCTTAAAGCTTGAAGACATCAAGCTACATCAAAAGGTATGTCATCTAACTAGAACTTTGTAGTATAGGTGCTTCATAATATGCTAGTTATGATGAAACCTTGGAATAGTTAGTATTTGCATGTATAATGGAGAAAACATAGATCCAAGGTTTATAGGGTTGCATGTACACCATAGGAGTGTTAGAATGCTCAAAACCCAACAGTGGTATCAGAGCCAGGTTGTTTTCTGTTATATTGATGCAAATATTTTATTTTCAAGTTGGAAAAAAAGGAAAAAAAACATGACGTTTGTCAAATTTTAAGATAATTACTTGTTTTGTGAAAAACGAATTATTTGTAAAATTTGAATCATTTGGTATATGAGTTGAATTAGGTCAAATTTAGTAAAAGATAAAATGATATGATTATTTTATTAGTTTTAAAAGTTTGATCTAAATGTTTTAAGGAGTTACAAATTTTGTCATAAAATTTTGCAGCTCAAAAGTTTTTTTAAAGTTGTGATCTTAAGGGTTTTTGAAACTTCCATAAGTTATGGATATGAAAGTTTTTTTTTTAAAAAAAAAAATTTTGATTCAAAGTTTTTATGGAGTTACAAAATTTGGTGTTAACGTTTTAAAGAATTCCATAACTTGTTCTTAAGTTATGGAACATGGAAAGTTTCATCATAAAACACCATTAATTCCATAAGTTATGGAATCCGAAGGTTTTCAAGAATTACAAAACTTGCCCTCAAGTTTTGGAATTTGAGAAAAGTTTTTTATGAAAAAAAGAATTGAATTCTAAAACTCTTGGGTTCATAACTTATACAATTAATTAAATGGTTTTAATTTTGAGTTTAATAATTGGAATTATGATGTTTTGTTGAATAGTTCAAATTAACTCTTATGGACTTTATTAATAGTTAATTAAAGCGTTTAATTAAAAGAGTATTATTAATCCATAAATATATGGTTTGAGTTTAATTAAATTAAAAGTCTAGTTTAATTAATAGATTAAACCACCAAGTATTTTAAATGTCTAAAATACACCCTTATACTATTATAATATTAAAAGTTTAATATATTATATGTATAAGAGCAAATCGTCTTACCATTAGTAGGCCTCATTCACGAAGCCGATCTATAAGGGGGGTAAAAGGTTACTGCCTATAAAATGGCAGTTTAATGGGTGTCCACTCTCACTCACTGCTTCCTTGACCGGTGGATGGTCGTTAGCCGAACAGGTAGGACAAGGACTATAATTCTCCCTTCATTATAAGTATAATGATAAATACTAAGTAACTAAACACTTATAAATTCCCAATCTTAGTTACTTAGGAAAATGTGAATAAGGTGCTAATCCATGAAATTACACTTTGCACTTTGTTTAAGCTGTTAGTGGAGCGTGTGTGGTTAACCGGCACACTAACCTGGACTTAACAAGGTAGGCAAATGGTAACTTAATATTTATCATAGTATCGTTGGAGCGTGTGTGGTTAACCGGCACATCGACTGAGGGATAAATATTAAGGGTACCAAGTATATTTGCATGGTTACTTCACACCTTGTTTTGTGATCCTCGGCATCCCAGTCACAAAACCTGAAGGGCACACTCGAGATTGAAACATGCCATTGAAAAGTTCAATGAATCTCAAAAGAATCTAGCAGTTTCAAAACCAATTAAAACCTAATAATACATTTCGTTTATCTTGGTGGAAATTGGTGAATCGTCATTCACCTACCTTCAAATATTTTATAGCTTGGATTACGGCATCCCTCTTCCAAGTTATAAAATAGTTTGTTGGGTCCTAGCCTTAATATATCATATTTGGTGTTATATTAAGGACTTAAATCAACTTTACGTGAATTTCTCCCATTGTTGATGTCTGGTTTAGACAACAATGATCTTCCCAAACCAAGCTTTCCTAATGAATATGACTTCCCGAGTTTGGCTCATGGAAGTCATACTTCTCTTCCTCCACCTCCTCCAATTATTCTCCCTAACCCACAAGTTCAAGGTCACTCAAGCCTTAATGGCAAGCAAGGTCTATGTGTGATGACATCTTAGAGATGAAGTCACATATTGACAAGCCGAGAGAGTTGGGTGTCAAAGTCTTGAGAAATTTGGATGTTCAATCACTTTCTAAGTCACATAGTGAGTTCCTTTGGGACTACTATGAAACAGACTATGACATGAACCTTAATGATCATATCTATTTGCTTGGTGCTGCTGAATCAGCAATGATTTGGAACGATAGTAACGCAAATTTGATTAGAAGATCAACTTCCCAAAAACTTTATGGACAGTGACAATGGTGACACTGGAAATCCAGAAAAAGCATTCTCTTCCCAATGGAAAGGGATTGGCCATAGTCAACCCGGTTGACCAAATGGTAAAGAGAAAGGCTAAAGTCTGAGATAGTCCCATTACCAAAGGGTCCATATGTTTATTTTGCCAAAGGAAGGGGCGTTGATTGCAAAGCTGCCAAATTTACCTAAGGATGTTAAAGTCAATAAGTTTGACTCTACATCAGGTAGAGCCCATTATCTAACTTTGTTAAGTTCTATTCTGAGATCCTCATTACATGATGTGACTGGGTCACATGTTGATGTTTTAAGAATCAAAGAATAGAGAGAAATCTTAAAGGAAGTATATGTTGATTCTGATCGCGAAGGTGGATTTCGATCGCATCAGAATTTTGAGCAGTTGCTTAAGAAGTTATGATATATTGCTAAGGAATAGATAACAACAATTTTCCATGTTGATTGTAAGGATAAGTTTTTCCGCAAAGTTTTAAAATAAAAGAAAATTGTTTAATTTTGTTTATTTGAAGTATCCTTACAATGGCATTTGTGGAAAATTGTTGCTTATATGATTCCACTGACAGCAATATTGGAAAATGGATTTGATTCTTCCATTTGTGGTAGTGTCTAAATTTACCAAATCAGGAAGGTTCCTCATCACCCAAGTTTCAATTGGACCGAAACTTGGAATCATGCAAGTTGAATAGTATGATGAATGAGAACTTTCAAGCATTGGAAAATCAAGACTAATTACTTGTTCACATGGATGTGTGAGTCAAGTGAAGGACTAAAGGGATTGAGTACACATTCTTGTGCACTGGTCATGTCCACCACAAAGCCCGTTAAGACTATTTGATTTACTAAAGTTTAGTAAATATGGTTATACTTACAAGTTTAAGTATAATTCTGAAACATTGGAAAAGTCTCAATGTATGGCAGAACGAATGGGAAGAATCAAATTAGGCAGAAAGATAAAAGTTTCTCAAATCTGAAAAGATGGGAGAGTACTTTAGTATCATGTTTGTGATCATCTTAAGGATTTAGAAATCATATCACAATTAGTCCTCTAAAGGTCATCTTAGTGCATTCTTATGACTAAGAAGAGGAGTCATGAATTGTTGAAATGGTTAGATCAGGAAGATGAGTCATACTTCGTTCCAAAACAATTCTTAGAGTCATACTCCAAGATTGTAACTTGAGTGACATATCTTAAAGAAAGGTTTAAAACACTTGTCAAATGTAAGAGTAAAAGTGTCCTACTCTTGTACATTTGAAATTGGTAAGTTGGGATGTTTTGGATAAAACAAAGACCAACTAAGGCCAATTGTGTGAAGTGTTTGTCTTGATAAAGAATCCGCACTATCTCTTGAATATTTGGCAAGATAGTCTTATATGTCAAGAGGATAGTGGGAGTCTTAAAGATCCTAAAAAGAATTTCAAGAACTAATCAAGAATAAAACCTGAGGTTCGTCACTAGCACACGACTTGAGGTTTATAACCTATCGTGTTGACATATTTTGTGCCCATTCCAGTTAAAGTTGGCTTTACATAGGAGTTCTGAAAGTTCTCAATTGGTTGCATAACAACTTGGAAGCAATGGCAGGCCCTGTACTGCCAGGTGGCAAGAAGTTAAGGTTTCATAAGTTCAGTCCATATGAGTTTGGATTTGTCATTATCCTTGTCTTGTGACTATGGTTTTGACGATTCACATGGATAAGAACACATACACCATAAAATCTAAGGGTCATAAGGTTTCTCTCCGATTCATGAAAATGATGGTGAGGAAACACTTCCACCAAGTAGATTTGAAGCAGATGGCAAAAGTTCTAAACAATTGAGACTATGATTACGACATCCCTTTTCATAGTTCTGAAATTGTTTAGACACACATGCATGCTATCTAAGGAAAGGTGTATGATTTTGATAAAGTTTTATCAAAGCATCTCGTATCAGAAATCTGAACTTTGGTAAGAAAGTCAATAAAGTATTGATTTGTAGAAGTCCAGCTGATTTCTGAGTACATGTCAAAGCTAGTGGGAGCATAAGGGTTATGCTAATAATCATCATGTTGGTGGGAGCATGATAATTATTGTTAGTGTTTCAAGTTAGCAATGTTAATTATAGAAAACAAAAGTTTCAATTCGTGAGGCTGTAGGGATTGAAAAAGTTGTTTTGCTATAATTAAGGGAGAGGATATACTTCAATTCAGTTCTAAAGGCTTAGATTAAGACCTTAATCATCTTTAGTCAAGAATATATATATGAATTTCATGTTGGATTGGTTCAACTTAAGGAAATTCTATATATTGCGTTCTCAAAATTCGATTATGATTACGGCATCCCTCTTCATAGTCAAATTTTTGAAAACATGGCAAATAAAAAATATTGTAGCAAAAGACTGGTCTAGAATCATGTCTTTACGTGAGACATCATGAATCGTGTCCCATTTGCTTTGGGTACAGGAACGATTGCATGTGCTATAATATTCATCCTTTCTAAATTTTCCAAATGCCCGGGGGAATTAAGAGGAAAATATCTAGAATTGGATATGACTAAAGTGATCAAGCAATTGTCGAGGACAATCTAAGGCTTTACCAAAGATTGGTTGCTCAAGGACAGTTGGAAGTATAGTGTTAACTTTGGAAGGACCATATTGACATATTCTGAAAAGAGGCATCTCTTATTCAGAAGTGATAGTCAAAATGAGAATATGGAGTTGTCTCCATAGGTGGAAGTTATCTGTGTAAGATTAGAAAACTTAATGCAAGAAGCATGTCCAAAGCAATGTACTTTGAATATGAGACTTAGTTTCCATGGAGTTGATCTCCATTGGAATACCTTATAATGACTGTTGACAAGTCTTTGTGACTTTGTACATATTCATTACAGGAGGGTCAGTGCATATAAGTTTAAAATCTAAACAGATTTCGATAAATGATAGGAATTTGAAATTCTCACATTTTTCGATAAGGATTTGGGAGTGTGAAATTAGAATCATTGAAATTATGTTCAATTGGTTTATTTCACAAAGTAAGGATCATAGACAAACATAGAGTGCATACTTGGTGTATGGCAAAGCTATTGTTTAAGAAAAACATAGTGTACATGCTTGGAGCATGGGACAACTAGTGTTTTTAATTCAAGTATAAAGTTGATAAAACCGAAACAATGAATAATGAGTAATCAGTATGGTGATAAATAAAAGTGTTTATTTATATTCATAGGATTTGATACCATATTTGATTCATTTATTCTTGTGTTTCACTTTGCATGTTTTGACTTCCAGAATAACTAAGTCGCTCTTCCTGAATGATTAAGTTATTCAAACCATCCACAGTCGGTCATATGTTGGAAGTAGATATGAATCAAGACTGTCATGGGTTGGTTTGTAGAGGTCCAAGTTTGTGGACAAAGTGGTGCTACAACACTCATGAGTGCTCATAAGTTCTGAGTATTGGATTCAACCCGCGCTCATTTGAATCACTTCATGGATTTTATCACGAGTGATCATGAGATGATAATATATTATATTCTTCAAACCTAGAGATATGAGTTGTTACTATGAGTTGGTTATACATTGATTGCATGAAAACGCATTTGGTAACTCGATGTTATAAAACGTGCCTTTGTGCATGATTCAACAAGTAGTAGAACAAGCCATATGAGTCGAAGTTTATCCATTCCTTTTACCTTCGGGATAAAAGCGATATATGTGGGCCCCTCGATGATTTAGCGATGACACATGTGAGTGCTTGGCCAAGCCAGGACTGATTTGATTTGTTCAATCAGTCAGTCATCATAAATCAAAAATCGGGAAACAACAAATGGACAGAGAGAATGATTATAATCCATGTCTCAGTCCATATGATATCTAGAATGGAGGAATATATAATCCCTTATCTAATGGACAAGTCATTGACAAGGTCAGAGTTCGACATCGGCTTTAGGAGCTACGATTGCCAGTTAGGTTTTGAAGTCATACTCAATAATAGTTTTAGACTTATCCAAGTGGGAGACTGTTGGATTAATGTCTAAGTCCATAACTATATTTGGTATGTACTTGACCCGACCCAGCATGGTCCATTTGGGTTGCACTTCACCGGCACAATTTATATGGATAGTCTTTTGAGAATAGTATATTTATGATTTATATTAATATATTATAAGTTCTAATATATTAATATGGAATCATATTATTTAATTAGTATTGATCAAGAATTAATTTAGAATTAATTAAGTGATCAAAAAGAACTAATTAAATATGGTCTCTTATATATATGGAATGGGCCAAGTTCATTTAGGTTGGGCTAAGCTTTCATGGATGGTCCATGGAGCTTTTAACCCATGGATCCTATGTAAATGAAAGGTCATGGGTATTAGGGTTTACATGGATGTAACCTAATCCTCCATAATATATAAAGGGGTCCTTGGCTCACAAAATTGGCACAAGTGTGTGAAAATAAGAGTGGGCCGATTTTAGTGTGCATACATATTCTCTCAAGTTCTTCCAAGGTGTTTTGGTGATTTGTGATTCCATTTGAGGCTTCCACACTATTGGGGCTAAGCTCTTAAAGCTTGAAGACATCAAGCTACATCAAAAGGTATGTCATCTAACTAGAACTTTGTAGTATAGGTGCTTCATAATATGCTAGTTAGGATGAAACCTTGGAATAGTTAATATTTTCATGTATAATAGAGAAAACATAGATCCAAGGTTTATAGGGTTGCATGTACACCATATGAGTGTTAGAATGCTCAAAACCCAACACCTCAAGCTCTTGTGGTCCGTGTAAATGTTACAACGGACCCCATAGAGGTAGTGTTGCCAAATCTTGAGGCAGAAAACAACCGCCCCCAACTCCAGGTCGTGCTTCGGGTAGTTCGGCTTGTGAGGCTTCAGCTGCCTCGAAGCGTAGGAAATGATGTGCCCCCTCTGCATCAACACTGCGCCCAAACCTGAGATGGACACATCGCAGTATACTACAAAATCCTCAATGCCCTCTGGCATGGCTAAAATTGGTGTCTCTCACAAACTCTGCCTCAACGTCTCAAACGTTGTTTGCTGCTCAGGCCCCCAGTGAAATACAATGGCCTTCTTCGTCAGTCGGGTCAAGGGTACTGCTATCTTGGAGAAGTCCTATATGAATCTCTGGTAATAGCCTGCTAACCCGAGGAAACTCCGAATCTCAAATGGAGACTTCGGAACCTCTCATCTCATCACGACCTCCACTTTGACTGGGTCGACCAAAATACCGTTCTGGTTGACAAGGTGCCCGAGAAACTACACCTTAGGCAACCAGAACTCACACTTGGAGAACTTAGCGTACAAGCTCTCCCTCCTTAGGGTATCAAACACCTCCCGCAAGTACTCCTCGTGTTGCTCTTGCGTCTTGGAGTAAACCAAGATGTCATCAATAAAGACTATCACATACCGATCCAGCATCGGTCTGCATACACGGTTCATGAGGTCTATGAACATGCGCAGGGGCATTGGTGAGCCCAAAGGGCATCACCATGAACACGTAGTGGCCATAGCGGGTCTGAAAAGCAGTCTTCTGTACATCCTCATCTCTGACTCGCATCTAGTGGTAGCACGAACGCAAATATATCTTGGAAAATCAAGATGCCCCCTTGTAGCTAGTCGAAGAGATCATCAATCCTCAGGAGTGGGTAACGGTTCTTCACCGTTACCTTGTTCAGCTCCCGGTAGTCTATACACATCCGATGCGACCCATCCTTCTTCTTCACAAACAGGATCGGGGCTCCCCAAGGCGAACTGCTCGGCCTATTGCATCCCTTGTAGAACAGCTCCTGCAACTGTGTAAACAACTCCTGCATCTCAGGAGGAGCCAACCGATATGGTGCCTTTGCTATTGGAGCCGCACCAGGGACGAGATCAAGCCTGAACTCCACCTGTCTCTCCGGAGGCATCCCAGGTAACTCCTCTGGAAATACATCCGGGTACTCTCGCACCACTAGGACATCACTCATGGTCACCTTACCTGCCTCCCGGGTATCCATAACATGGGCGACATACCTTGCGCACCCCTGCTGAAGGTAGCGCCTAGCCCTCGCTGCTGAGCACAATGTTGGTCCACGCTGCGGCCTCTCACCCTGAATCACCAACTCTTCCCCACTTGGGGTCCTGACACATACCAACTGCTGCGCACAGTCGATCACCTCCCCATTAGGGGTCAACCAATCCATGCCTATGATGACCTTGTTCCCACGCAAAGGAATGGGAACCAAATCCACGAGGTAACGCTCGTCATACATCCTTAAAACACAATCTCTATAGACCTCCGATGCTCGGACAGATCGGTCTTTAGCAATCTCGACCTCTAAAGGACACTCCAACATGCCCGAAGACTCAGAGAACCTCTTGCTAAGTGCAAGATAGACAAATGATCGGGTAGCCCCCGAGTCGAATAACACTTGTACTATGATACCCTTCACATGGAACGATCCTAAACAAAACACATAAAACATAGAACAAAAATATCATAACCGACATGTAATAAGAGTTAGGGAGAAGAAAAAATATCTGTCACCACATCCAGTGCGGCATGCGCCTCTTTGACGGTCAGGTGGAAGGCTCGGCTCCTCACCACTGGAGCATATGCCATGCCCTGTCGGCCATCCGTGATCCGCAGGGTCGCTGGAGCTGGCGCCGCCACTAGCACTCCTGATGTCAATCTCGGGCAGTTGGCCTTTTTATGGCCCTTATGATTGTAATGAAAGCAAATCAGGCATGATTTCTAGAGGGTAGGGGTAGGGGCAGTACAATCCGCACCAAAGTGCCCAAGCTTGCCGCACTTATAGCAGCCCGATGACCCTAATCTACAAACTCCCTCATGTGTCTTGCCGCATTTCCCACAGCGGATCCAGCCGTGCTGACCCTTCGACCTAGAGTCGGATCCCTTGGGTTTTTTCCCTGAAACCCCAGTCATCTACCCAGTCTCCACCTTCCTTTTCCGGATGTGCTCTATATCAATCTCCATCTCTCTCACCTTGGCTATCATATCCTCTAAAGTCGGGCATGCTGAGTAGCTGACATGTTTCCGAATGTCAGCTCTCAACATATCGTAGTATCAGGTCTTCCTTATCTCCTCATCCCCCGCGTACCGAGGCACCAGTATGGCCCTATTTGTGAACTTGGCGGTAATCTCTGCCACTGACTCATTCGTCTGTCTCATATCAAGAAACTCACTGTCTAGCTGCTGAATCTCCACGGCTGGCGCAAACTCAGCCCTAAACCTGGTCAGAAAGTCGGACCAGGTCATAGCCTCAATGGTCGGGGCTCCCAATGAATCACTGACTACCTCCCACCAGTCTCTAGCTCTGTCTCTCAAACATCCGGCAGCATACCGGACCTTCGAACCCTCAGGACAGAAGCTCGTCAACTGTGTAGACTCGGTGTCTGCAATCCATCTCCTGGCCACAATGGGGTCCTTCACCCTATGAAATTCTGGCGTACGACATCCCCTGAAGTCCTTGAAGGAGAGTGTGTGCGTCCCTGACAGGCTAGACGCCATGTCACTCCGGAATGCCCTGAGGCGATCCTCCATCAACTCAATGATCCCTTCCTTGATGGACCCGAAAATCACCAGGATCACCACAAGGATGCCTCTTGTAATCTCAGATACGATGAAATCGCATAATCCGTCATCAACCGGCTCAGAACCTGCACCCGAACCGGAACCTGAACCTGATCCAGACCCTGAACCTCCTATTCTGTGACGTGTCACCACCATTCTGAAACAAAACACAGAATCATCAGGGTTATACATAATCTCGAGAGGTCTCACACACTATACAAGTTCCCTGGTTCTATCTTAACCTTCCTTGACTCGAGTACGGATCCTCTGCTTTCAGTAGTACAGGCCCATACTACCTTCCACATCTATCTGTACTTTCCTCAAGGATTTCCTTGACTTCACCAAGTCCCTTTCACTACTACAGCTCGCTGCACTAATCTCATCCTAGGCTTACCCTAGGGTAACCTCCAACCCAATCTCCGCCATCAGCTACATAAGAAGTCCCTGCTACCTCTCCCTAACTAGCTCGTGATTACCATTACATATTACTAAGACCAGATAATTCTTCAAATGAGAGGTCCTACCCTACAACGGTTGGACTCAGACAAGAGCTACAAAATAGGGCTAGACCTAACCTTCTGAAACTATTTAGTCCTTGTAATATGTAACTTAACATATTCATTTACTAGTTAGTTCAAGTTAACTAGAACTCCTAAAAGCACAAAGAAAGTAGCATTCGGACATTGAGTAATCTAAACCAAGCATATCCTAATTAGGCTATCTGTCACACCCCAAAACCGAGACGGCGGAAACGTTCTGGGGTGGAGGACGTCATGTACAGTATCATAACAATGCATAATAGTAAAGACAAGCAACAACATCCATTGGATTAATATAATAATTTTAATACAAGCGTGTTCTGTATAGTATGTAAGACACCAAAAGTATGATCAAAATAAAAGATGAGTCTTGTATGTGCTCCATCTTCTCAAAAGCTTCATTGGTACCTGTCTACTGATGACCTGAGAATACAAGTTATTTTGAAAGAGTTTATCAGCATAAAGCTGGTGAGTTCATAAGTATTTAGTGTCATTGCTTGTATGAAAATGTTTGTAACAACGTAGTATATATGTTCGTAGCTGTTTGTAAATGTTTGTAAATAGTTGAACTCTCTAGAAAATCCTATATTTTCTACTAAAATGTAGCCTTCTACCAAGACCCGACTGTTTGTATGTTTGTTCTTTTTTAGAGTAAGAGTTTTCCCCAGTGAAACTATCATTATGAAGATATAATTTACTTAAATATGTACGTGACATGATCACAAGGTAAATGTCATAGGAAAATAATGTTTTACCTCAGCAGTGACACTGCTGGTCATAAAGTGATGAAGTATAGACTCCAGGTAGTACTAAATGTACAGCACACCTCGGGGAGTCTAAGGAAAGTGAAAATGCAGACTCCAGGTGGTATTAAATGAACAATACGCCTCGAAAAGTCTGTTTGCCTTTAATTCTTACTTAGTTAATTAAAGGTTTGAATGTAAACTCGTATGTAACCATACTGATCGACGGCTGAATAACTGACGACCCTCTGGTGTCATATGTAGTGAAGTAACATTCTGTTACCCCTTGGCCTTATCGGCTGGGACTGTAGCTAGCAGTCGGGATGTGGGAGTGTCTGTCCCGTATATATCTATACACACAATGTCCGCTCTCCCTCCAGGAGACTCTGGTTACAAAGTGATACCACAATAAAGTGTCGTATCGAGAAGTAGTATGTCACATTCTATTTATCGTATTCAAATGTTTGTATAGTATATCATAGTGTAGTGATCTTTTCTCTGTACTAGTGTATAGTATATTCTCTTGTATAGTATATAGTGTGTTCTCTTGTATGGTATATAGTGTGTATTGACTCATAACTGTACTGACCCTTGTATGTGTCGTTATAATAGTAGTAGTGAGTAGTAAACCCTTAACTATACCTATTATAGTTAAATAGTAATGTTGTTTGTATGCTTTCGTTATACAAAGGTACTGAACTGATGTGAATGCCTTTATATCCAACACACACACACACATATATATATATATATATATATATATATATATATATATATATATATATATATATATATATATATATATATATAATTAAGATTTTAACGACATTCAGACAAAAAGGAACAGGAAATAAGGTGAGCTATCAGTCCTAAGTCCTTCAAGTCTTATTATATAAATATATTGGTGTAGATATGGGTTTGAAAATAATGTAAGTTTAAAAGAGTTTGAAAACAGTTTTAGCATCTAAAAGAGTTTAATAAAAGGTTTTGAAGTGCTTGAAATCCATAAGTTTGATAGCAACTTGAAAGTAATAGTAAATCTTTTCTGTTTGTTCTAGTTATTAATCACATGTGATTAAAGCAATAACTAGAATGTTTCAACTTGTATTCCCCCCCCCCCCAATAAAAGCATTTAAAATCATTTCAAAGGTTGATTAAGGGGTATGAACTCACCTGAAATCAGTGATGCGAATGTAAGATCGGGAAAAAGGATGCTAAGTGTCAAGTGAAGTCTTGAGCACACGTACGGATCCTATTTAGCATATAATGACATATATATGTATACAATTAGTGTATATTCAACTAATTAAGAAGGATAACACCCTTACAGTCTAGCAAACACTTATATGGAAGTGTTACAATCACCAAGGATTGCATAAAAGGAGTGTATGGTCACTAAATGGAGCTTTCGGTCTAAGTGGTATGTTCCTAGGAGCTTTCGGTCCTAATGGTATTCTCAGTCCAAATGGTTCTCGGTATGAATGGTTCTCAGTCCGAATGGTTCTCGGTCCGAATGGTTCTCGGTCCGAAGGGTTCTCGGTCCAAAAACCGAAAACTCAAGATATTTGGTGCATGTAGTGTTTTTCAAGGTCTTTCAAACATGCATAGGGGTTCTAAGTTTCATCCAAAGCTTTAAGTGAGTTTTAAGGTCTTAAAGGCACTTTTCTTTAGGGTTTTCGGTTTAAGGAGATGCACTATACCGAAAACCCCTTTTGTTCTTGGAAAAATGGCGATTTCAAGGCCCTAAATCAAGTATCCTTACTAGATAACAAGTGTAGAAAGTAGATATTTACAATATGGAAGCAAAGAAGGGTGTTTTCGGCCGAAAACACTAGTGTGTGTTCTTGGTGTTCTTGGAGAACACATGAATATCTAAGAAAAAGTGAAGATTTCATGGATGAAATCATGTATAACTACTAGATGAAGTGTTGTATCAACAAATCAAGAGAAGAAACACTTACATTTTTGGAAGATTTGGAAGAAGCTCTTATGATACTTGAGAGAGAAAGTGGGTGTTCTTGAGTTTGGAAGTAAGAAATGAGGAAAGGAAGGTGTAAACTCATGCCTTATGCATGAGTTCTCGGTCAAAGGGGGGTTTTCGGCCCCACCCCTCATGTTTGGCCGCAACACCTTATCAAGGTGTTATTTGTTTTAATTGTTCCCCAAAAATCCAAAAAAAAAATACTTCCTTTCGTTTATTCTCTCGAAGAATAAATATTTAAAAATACCCAAACGGACTTTAAACCGAGCTAAAAATTAGCAGAAATGAATTTGACTTTTAATTGAAATGTTTGACTGTAGAGTTCGTACAAAAGAAAATTTCGGGTTGTCACACCATCCCCCCGTTAGAGGGAATTTCGTCCCGAAATTAGAGGTCAAGCAACTAAGTTATTACAAATAACTAAGTAAAAAGATGAGGATATTTAAGTTTCATTTGATCCTCGCGCTCCCAAGTGAACTCCGGTCCTTGTTTGGCGTTCCAGCGAACCTTCACGATTGGGATGCGACTTTGTTTCGTTCGCTTAACCTCTTGGTCCATGATCTCTACAGGTTCTTCCACGAAGTTGAGGCTCTCGTTGGTCTCGATCTCGTCGAGTGGGATTACAAGAGTCTCGTCGGATAGGGACTTTTTCAAGTTCGAGATGTGGAAGGTAGGATGTATGTTACTGAGTTCACAACGTAGATTGAGTTTGTAGGCTACGGGGCTGATTCTAGCGAGAATCTCAAAAGGCCCTATGTATCTTGGATTTAGCTTTCCACGCTTTCCGAAGCGTATCAAGCCCTTCCAGGGTGAGACTTTCAAAAGGACTTGGTCTCCCACCTGGAATTCCAAAGGTTTCCTCCGTTTGTCTGCATAGCTTTTTCTGTCGGTCTCTAGAGGCTTTCAATCGTTCACGAATCCGAACGATCTTCTCTGTCGTTTCCTTAATGATTTCCGGACCTGTGAGAGTGCTGTTAGGAACTCGTCCTTTAGCTAACTGTGTGTCACCCATCTCAGCCCAGCACAGAGGGGATCTGCACTTTCGGCCATAGAGGACTTCAAATGGAGCAGCCTTTATGCTCGTGTTATAACTGTTGTTTGTAGGAGAATTCAACAAAGGGTAAGTGAGTATCCCATGCCTTCCCAAAGTCGATCACACAGGCTCGCAACATATCTTCTAAAGTTTGGATAGTTCTCTCACTTTGTCCGTCGGTCTGAGGATGGTAGGCTGTACTCATGTCCAGCGTCGTTCCTAGGGAGCTTTGTAATGACTGCCAGAACCTCGAAGTGAATCTACTATCTCTATCGTAGATTATAGATATAGGAACACCATGCAGTCGTACGATCTCCCTAATGTATGTTCTTGTGAGCTTCTCCATTTTGTCGGTCTCTTTGATGGGTAGGAAGTGCGCGGACTTGGTCAATCTGTCGACGATGACCCAAATGGTATCAAGCCCACCCGTTGTCTTGGGTAGCTTGGTTATGAAGTCCATAGTGATCCGCTCCCACTTCCATTTAGGTATCTCTGGTTGCTGAAGTAAACCTGATGGTTTCTGGTATTCGACCTTAACCTTTGCGCAAGTAAGGCATTTACTCACGAAGGTAGCAATCTCTGCTTTCATGTTAGGCCACCAGTATAGCTTTTTAAGATCCAGATACATCTTATCTGAACCCGGGTGGACGGAATATCGAGTGTTGTGCGCTTCCTTCATGACCAAGTCTCTGAAGACACCGTGTCTCGGTGTCCAGATCCGGTCCATGAGATATAAGGCTCCGTCACCCTTGACTTCCAAGTTCTTATCCATTCCACGTAGGGATTCTCCCGCCACATTTTCAGGTTTTAAGGCTTCGAACTGAGCCTCCTTAATTTGTGGGGATAGATTCGAATGGATAGTCATAGTTAATGACTTGACTCTTTAACCAGAATATTCTTTCCGGCTTAGGGCGTCTGCTACTACGTTGGCTTTACCCGGATGATAACGAATTTCGCATTCGTAGTCGTTGAGTAGCTCGACCCACCGTCGTTGTCTCATATTAAGCTCCTTCTGGTTGAATATGTGTTGTAGGCTTTTGTGGTCTGTAAAGAGAGTGCTCTTCGTACCATACAGGTAGTGTCTCCAGATCTTCAGGGTGAACACAACTGCTCCTAATTCGAGATCGTGTGTGGTTTAGTTTACCTCGTGTGTCTTCAACTGTCTTGAGGCGTAGTCGATGACCTTACCTCGTTGCATCAGAACACAGCCGAGCCCCTGGTTGGATGCATCGCAGTATACCACGAAGTCGTCTATCCCTTTGGGGAGGGATAGCATCGGTGCGGTGCATAAGTATCGTTTCAGCGTTTGGAACGCCTTCTCTTGTTTCTCTTCCCAGTCAAAGGCCATGCCTTTCTGGGTCAATGTCGTAAGCGGTTTAGCAATTCGAGAGAAGTTCTGTATGAATTTGCGGTAGTAGCCAGCGAGGCCTAGAAATTGACGAATTTCTGTAGGCGTCTTTGGTGCTGACCAGTTCTCGATGGCTTTAATTTTGGAAGGGACCACGTGGATTCCTTCTTCGCTAACCATGTGTCCTAAGAATTTAACTCTTCGGATCCAAAATTCGCACTTAGAGAACTTCGCATAGAGCTTCTCTGATCGTAAGGTTCCTAGGACTTGTCGTAAATGATCGTTATGTTCCTCCTTACTTCGTGAGTAGATAAGTATGTTATCGATGAAGACGATGACGAACTGATCCAAGTAAGGACGGCATACCCTATTCATCAAGTCCATGAATACTGCAGGGGCATTGGTCAATCCGAATGGCATCACCATGAACTCGTAGTGTCCGTAACGAGTTCGGAAGGCAGTCTTCGGAACATCCTCCTCCAGCACTCGTAACTGGTGATACCCGGACCTCAGATCAATCTTGGAAAAGTAACTCGCCCCTTGCAGCTGGTCGAATAAATCGTCTATGCGAGGAAGAGGGTAACGATTTTTGATCGTAAGCTTGTTGAGTTCCCTGTAATCGATGCACATACGGAACGATCTGTCTTTCTTCTTCACGAATAAGACTGGTGCTCCCCAGGGTGAGAAGCTTGGTCTTATAAAGCCCTTGCTGAGCAGTTCGTTAAGTTGATCGGATAGTTCTTGCATCTCAGCAGGTGCTAGACGATAAGGCGATTTGGCTACGGGGGTAGCCCCTAGAACTAAGTCGATCCTGAATTCGACTTGTCGTTGGGGAGGTAAACCCGGTAGTTCTTCCGGAAAGACATCGGGGAAGTCGCGTACTACGGGGAGGTCTTTCAGGTCTTTTGTTTTCTGGCTCGTATCGACAACGTGCGCCAAGAATGTACGATATTCCTTGCGCAAGTACTTTTGGGCTTGAATACTCGAGATGATACGAAGGCTCGTACTGGGTTTGTCTCCGTAAATCAACAAGGTTTCGTTATTCGGTAGGTTTAGGCGGACTGCCTTCTCGAAGCACAGAATATCAGTACGATGGAGACTCAACCAGTCCATGCCCACAATGACATCGAAACTTTTGATTGATACAGGTATGAGGTCGATTGGAAATGAATGATTATCTAGCGTGAGGGTACAACCTATGTAAATATCATTAGAACTCTCTGTCTTTCCGTTAGCCATTTCTACGACCAAGGTTTCTTTTAGTGCTTGCGGTGCTTGATTAAGTAAGTGTTTAAATTTTTGGTTTACGAAGCTCCTCTCTGCCCCACTATCAAATAGGATACAAGCATAAGAGTTATCGAGAAGGAACGTACCCGTGACTACTGTGGGGTCTGCCACGGCTTCATTGTGGCCAATAGCAAGTAGTCTTCCTGCTCCTCTCGCATTCCCAGCTTTCGAACAGTTTCTTTTGAAATGCCCTATCTCGCCGTACCCGTAGCAGGCCTGGCTCACTCCTGTACCAGTGTGATGCTAGAACGTTCCCTCGATATGGGTCGTAGGGTGTGATGCTAGAACGTTCCCTCGATATGGGGGTACCAGACCCCAGATGTATCTCTCGATTTTCTTACTTTCGGTGGGGAGCATGTTAGGACATAGAGTCACCAGGTCGCAGAACCTGGCTGTATAAGCCACTATGTTAGAACCCTTCATTTTGAGGTTCCACAGTTCCTCCTCGAGCTTCTGAATTTCGCCCCTCGGGCAGTACTCTCTGGTCATTAGGTCCTTCAGTGTATCCCAACCCATGGCGTTAGCTGCTACCAGTGAGAGTGATTTGACATGGCCATTCCACCATGTCAGGGCCCTTTCGGTGAAGGTGCAAGCAGCGAACTTTATCTTGCTTCCTTCAGGGCATGAGCACATCTCGAATATTGCTTCTGTTCTCTCGATCCATTGGGACAGTGCAATGATCCCTCCGGTTCCGTTGAAGTATGTTGGTTTGCAGCTGATGAAATCTTTATAGGTACACTCCCGTGTACGTGGGTGGATTTCACCATGGCTAGAGTTTGTGCCCGTTCCAGCTCCACTTGCACCACCATAGTTTACTTGGGCCATGGTTGCGGTCACGGCTGCGGTCCCCGCTGCTTGAAACATCACCGCATCGAACTACGGAGGGGGTGGTGGTGGTGGAGTTTGATTCACAGGCGTGTTTCTGGTCGGGCGCTTTCGAGGCGGCATCTTTTACTGAAAGTTCATAAAGATGATGATAATAGTAAGAATCAATTGCAAGTATGATGAGAGTGTTTCATGGACTAAATCGCCATAGTCCAACCATTAGATAGAGGCATAACAATAGAGTAGGGAAACACAAGAGTAAGGACTTTCCAATAGATTAGATAACTGCCAATATTACTGGTATTAGTGATGTAAATTGAGTTCGGGAAAAGTGACCTAACAGTAGGTCTTACATCAAACCATAAGGGAAAATATTGGCAGCTTAGACGTCTAGTTAGAGTACTTTTAAAAGTTAGGAATGTTTTACAGATAAGCGCTCCATAGAGCACAGAAAAGAAAGGCTATTCCTTAATCAAAAGAGAAAGATGAGTCAAAATCTTCTACCGGCGGCGGGTATCCCTCGGGTGTCACACCCCAAAACCGATGGCGGAAACGTTCCGGGGCGGAGGACGTCATGTGTAGTATCACAATAGGTGTATCATAGTAAGCGAAGTAAACACAACCATTACATTATAATATGAGTATTTACATTGTTCAAAAACATGGTTTATACATATCAGTAAATATAGCAAAAGTAAAAGACGTGTCTTCAGAATGTTCCGTCTTCCCCAAAAGTCGGCAGGAGTACCTGTATATTGATGCCCTGAGAATACAAGCAGTTTTAAAATATCAACATAAAGCTGGTGAGTTCATAAGCGTTTAGATCAAGTGAAAGAAATGTTTCTTTAATCATTTGAAAAGTATTTCCCAAAAAAATCCTATATTTTCTTATGAAAGAAGTTCGATTATCCATTAGTTAAACAGCTTGTTTACGAAAGATTTAGTTATCCCAGGAAAATCCTATATTTTCCTTAAAAGTTGATAGTTGATTTTCGATTCTGATACGAGGTGTACAAGTATCTGCCATACTTGTATCGATAGATGTAGTTTCCTTGAAAAATCATGGTTACTCGCTGTGAGATGTATTAGCCTTATTACATTAATAAAACTAATAAAATAGGTAGTGAACTAGATCCTAAGGGCGTTAATGATGCCCTCTAGTAATCAAATCAGACAATACTTTGAGGTTAGTTCACTCGTTTCATTATTACAAAAGTAAATCTCTGTTATCTATGTTGCGAGTTTTATAACCATACATTAAACTAGATATGGCACGAAACGGGGCCAGTATCCTTTTATGACTTTGTCACCCGTAGACCTAACGGTCCCACTGTAGCTAGCAGCGAGGTGCGGGATAGTCAGTCCCTTATAGATCTATACACAATAGTCACGCTCTCCCTACAAGAGATTCTGGTTATAAGATCTAGTCCTACACTCACAAAATCCGGTGGAGTGTTACCAAGGACGTGTCTCCAATCCTTAAATAACGAACTTACAAGTAATAGTATCAAAAATCCTATTTATGTTTTGTATAAATCCTTTAGAAAATATCACATTCTATGATAAGATTTACAAGTTCCTTGCTTTAGTTTTGAAAACTGTTTCTACGAGTTGATTTCATAATCGATTGGTAAAACGGTTTTCTGAGTTAAAAGCATACTGAACATATAATTATTTTAAACAAAATAATATACTTGAGTAAAAGTTTTCCTTGTACTTTTGCTTGTATTCCCCCCCTGAAAACATGAAAAAAACTCGGAAAAAGCGTAGGGGTATGAACTCACTGTTTGACGTGGGATTCGAGTGTAAGTTGCTAGGAGTTGCTGAATGTCAGATAGAGCCTCGGACACAAACGAATCCTATTTAGCATGTAAAAGTACACATATACATTAGGTGAGGGCATAAAACCATTCGTTATGGAAGGAAACCACCTAAGGGACTAGGAAACACTTAAAACTAAGTGTTAGAATCACATGCGTTTGAAGAGGGGAGTTTGCGGCCGTAATCGGGAGTTTACGATCCATGGGTTTACGGTCCAGGTGTTTACGGTCCAGGTGTTTACGGTCCCAGGGTTTACGATCGTAAAAGGAGTTTACGGTCCAAGTGTTTACGGTCCAGGTGTTTACGGTCCAGGTGTTTACGGTCCCTGGGTTTACGGTCGTAAAAGGAGTTTACAGTCCAAGTGTTTACGGCCGTAAACACTTGACGAAAAATGCGATTTTTGATGTTTCAAGGTCCTTTCTATCCTTCTGGAAGTGTTCTAAGCCTCGTTTCTAAGCTTAGGAGGGTGTTGTGGCAACTTTGCACCCTATAAATAGAGTTTACGGTCAAGGGAGATTGCCTTGACCGTAAACACCCTTCTGGTCACGATTTCTAGGTGTTTAACAAGTGATTCTTGTATCCAACAAGCTAAGGGTAGAGTACATACGTAATGGAAGCTTGAAAGGGTGGTTAGAGTCCAAAAACACTAGTGTGTGTTCTTGGTGTTCTTGGTGAGAGAGAAAATCTAGAAAAAGATAAGATTTATGAGCTAGGAACATGGATTTGCCACTAGAAGTGAGATAGAAACACAATCAAGGTGAAGAATCACTTACATTCTTGAGAATCCTTGGGCAAATTTGAAATTTGTAGAGAGAGAAAGAGAGAGAGTAGAGAGAGAAATCTTCTGGAGTGTAAAGTGAGAAATGAAGGCCACTCATCCCTTATATAGGGGTGAGTTTACGGTCAAGGGATGGGGTGGAGGGTTTATGGTCATAAACAGTGTTTACGGCCGTAAACAGAGTTTACGGTCGTAAACCGAGTTTGCGGCCATAAACTCCTCTTGAAGGGTTGTTTGGCCCGAATGCTATGCTTTGATTTAGAAAACCTCGTTTTTCTAATACGAAACTCGATCGAACTGAGTTTAGAATATTCCGTTAGACCAAAAATAATACTAGCCTGAACGGAATTAAATAGAAACCCAAATTTTATAAACGGAAACTGGGTAAGGATAACGGAAAAAGTTTCGGGTTGTCACATCATCCCCACCGTTAGAGGGAATTTCGTCCCGAAATTCGAACATAGAATACAAATCATGGATTAGAAAAGAGATGCAGATACTTCTGTTTCATTTGATCTTCGCGCTCCCAAGTGAAATCAGGTCCCCGCTTGGCATTCCAGCGAACCTTCACTATCGGGATGCGACTTTGTTTCGTTCGTTTGATCTCTCTATCCATGATTTCGACTGGTTCTTCCACGAAGTTCAGGTTCTCATTGATCTCAATCTCGTCGAGAGGAATCGTAAGGGTTTCGTTGGATACGCATTTCTTAAGATTCGAAACGTGGAAGACAGGATGAATGTTGCTAAGTTCTTGCGGTAAACGAAGTTTGTAGGCTACGGGCCCGATCCTAACGAGGATCTCGAAGGGTCCTATGTATCTTGGATTCAGCTTTCCATGCTTTCCGAAGCGTATCATGCCTTTCCAAGGCGAGACCTTTAACATAACACGGTCTCCAACTTGGAATTCCAAGGGTTTTCGTTGTTTATCGGCGTAGCTCTTTTGTCTATCTTGAGAGGCTTTCAGTCGTTCTCGGATTTGTACAATATTTTCTGTGGTTTCGCGAATGATTTCTGGACTAGTGAGAGTGCTGTCAGGGACTCGTCCCTTGACTAGCTGCGTGTCGCCCACCTCAGCCCAGCACAGAGGGGATCTGCACTTGCGACCATAGAGGGCTTCGAAGGGCGCATCCTTGATGCTGGTGTGGTAACTGTTGTTGTAAGAAAACTCGACCAAGGGCAAATGGGTGTCCCACGACTCACCGAAGTCAATGACACATGCCCTCAACATGTCTTCCAAGGTCTGTATGGTTCTCTCACTCTGCCCATCTGTCTGAGGATGGTAAGCAGTGCTCATATCTAGCTTAGTTCCAAGAGCCTTCTGCAATGACTGCCAGAATCTCGAAGTGAATCTGCTATCTCGATCGGAGATAATGGACACAGGTACACCATGCAGTCGAACTATCTCTCGGATGTAGATTCGCGTGAGTCTCTCCATTTTGAAATTTTTTTTGATTGTCAGGAAGTGGGCGCATTTAGTTAACCGATCGACAATTACCCAAATGGCGTCGTGCCCACTCGGAGACCTGGGTAATTTGGTGATAAAGTCCATAGTAATTCTCTCCCACTTCCACTCAGGTATCTCCGGCTGGTGGAGTAGACCTGAGGGTTTCTGATATTCGCCCTTCACCTTGGCGCAAGTCAGGCACTTGCCCATGAAGGTAGCGATCTCTGCTTTCATGTTCGGCCATCAATATAGTTTCTTGAGATCGATGTACATCTTGTCCGAACCTGGGTGAACGGAATATCTAGTCTTGTGAGCTTCGTTCATTACAACCTCTTTGTAACCATCGAACTTTGGGGTCCAGATCCGGTCCATGAAATAATAGACTCCGTCTCCCTTGATCTCCAGGTTCTTTTCCATTCCTCTCAAAGCTTCACCCGGTATGTTCTCTGGTTTTAAAGCTCCCAATTGAGCCTCTTTGATTTGCGCGGATAAATGGGAATGGATAGTCATGGTTAGTCCTTTCACTCTACGACCTGAGTACTCCTTCCGGCTGAGGGCATCTGCCACCACATTGGCCTTGCAGGGATGGTAGCGGATTTCGCACTCGTAATCGCTGAGTAGCGCAACCCATCGCCGTTGTCTCATGTTCAGCTCCTTCTGGTCGAAGATATGCTGCCGACTTTTATGGTCAGTAAAAATAGTGCGCTTGGTTCCGTAGAGATAATGTATCCATATTTGCAGTGCGAAGACTACTGCTCCCAATTCCAGATCGTGTGTTGTATAGTTGACTTCGTGTGCTTTTAGTTGTCTTGAGGCATAAGCAATGACTTTTCCCCGTTGCATGAGCACACAGCCTAGGCCCTGATTGGATGCATCACAGTAGACAATGAAGTCCTTCGTCCCTTCGGGCAGGGACAATATAGGTGCGCTGCATAGGGCCTGCTTCAACGTTTGGAACGCAGTGTCTTGCTTCTAACTCCAATAAAAGGGTACGCCTTTCTGAGTCAGAGTGGTTAAGGGTTTGGCAATTCTGGATAAATCTGCGATAGTAGCCACGAGACCCAAGAATTGACGGATTTCTGTGGGCCTCTTTGGTGCTGACCAGTTCTCTATCGCTATGATTTTGGAGGGGTCCACGTGTATGCCTTCCTCGCTTACCACGTGACCTAGGAAGGTTACTTTGCGAATCCAAAATTCGCACTTGGAGAATTTCGCGTATAGCTTCTCCGTCCTTAGGGTTTCCAGCACCGATCTCAAGTGCTGTCGATGATCTTCCTCACTTCTGGAGTAGACAAGTATATCGTCGATGAACACGATTACGAACTTGTCCAGGAAAGAACGGCACACCCGATTCATCAGGTCCATGAATACCGCCGGTACGTTGGTTAGACCGAAGGGCATCACTACAAATTCGTAGTGACCATACCGAGTCCGAAATGTTGTCTTAGGAACATCACTCTCATGGACTCGTAGCTGATGGTACCCTGATCTTAGGTCTATTTTGGAAAAGTAGCTGGCTCCTTGAAGTTCATCGAAGAGGTCGTCGATTCGAGGAAGAGGGTAACGGTTTTTGACAGTGAGTTTGTTTAGCTCTTGATAATCGATGCACATCCGAAAGGATCCATACTTCTTTTTCACAACAAGATCGGGGCTCCCCAGGGTGAGGAACTCGGTCTGATGAACCCTTTGCTGAGCAGCTCATTGAACTGACTGGATAACTCCTGCATTTCTGCCGGCGCTAGTCGGTATGGGGATTTAGCTACAGGGGTAGCTCCGGAGACTAAGTCGATGTGAAACTCGACTTGGCGTTCGGGAGGGATTCCCGGGAGATCTTCGGGAAAAACATCAGGAAAGTTGCAAACTTCGGGGATGCTCTCGAGATCTTTAACTTCCTGCTTCTCGTTAATGACGTTGGCTAGGAATGTATAACACTCCTTTCGCAGGAGTTTCTGGGGTTGAATGCATGAAATGATACGGAGGTTCGAACTGAGTTTATCGCCGTAAATCATGAGAGTTTCATCAGAGGAGAGATTGAGGCGGATAGCTTTTTCGTAACAAAGGATATCAGCATGATTGGGGCTCAACCAATCCATGCCAATGATGACATCGAAGCTTTTTATGGAGACTGGCATAAGGTCGATGGGAAAAGAATGATCGTTTAGGGTAAGAGTACATCCTACATATATATCATTAGTGCTCTCTTTCTCACCGTTAGCCATCTCGACGGTAAATATTACAGTTAGTGGTTGAGGTTTATGCCTAAGAAGATGTTTGAATGCATGGCTAACAAAACTTCTCTCCGCATCAGAATCGAACAGAATGCATGCATAAGAGTTGTCGAGGAGGAACGTACCCGAAACAACGGTGGGGTCTGCAACTGCCTCTTCTTGACCCATCGTTACCACTCTCACTGTGCCACCTGCTGTTGTTGCCTTGGGACAGTTTCTCTTGAAATGTCCGACTTCCCCATAGCCATAACAGGCTTTACCGACACCTGCTCCAGAGGCCTGATCGGTTGGTTGGACTGGTGTTCTGCAGCTTTGACCCATGTGACCCTTCTTGCCACAGTTGTTGCAGATCATCTCACGACATGGACCAGGGATACGATGATGATAGTTGCACTTATTTCACCAAGGGAGGGTACCAGTATACCTACTGGCAGGTGCTTGATTGGTAGGAGCAGCGGCAGGAGTAGTAGCAGCGTGGACTGCCACTGTTTGCTGTTTCTTTGAGGGATCTTGCGAAGACTGGCCCTTCCGCTGCTTCCAGAACTTTCTTTTCTCACCACTCCCTTTAGCTGGCTCAGGAGCGGTTGCTACTTTATCAAGATCAACTCCGTGATCTATGAGAGTTTGCGCCAGACACTTAGCGTTGTCAAAGGTGTTTGGCCTTGCAGCCAAGACGTTCCCTTTGGTGGGTTGTGTCAGTCCCCAAATGTATCTCTCTATCTTCTTGTTTTCCGGGGTGACCATTCCCGGGCAAAGAAGTGCTAGGTCTTCAAACCTAGAGGTGTAGGTAGCAATGTCAGATTCCTTCATCCTTAGGTTCCATAGTTCGTGCTCTAGCTTTCGCATCTCACCCCGTGGGCAGTACTCGGCTATCATGAGTTCCTTTAAACTTTCCCAACCCATAGCATTTTCCACTGGCAGGGTTAGGGATTTGACCCGACCATTCCACCAGGTCAGTGCCCTGTTGGCGAAAGTGCAAGCGGCAAATTTTACTTTGTTGACTTCAGAACAGGAACATATTTTGAAAATGGACTCGATTTTCTTGATCCATTGAGTCAGGGCAATAACTCCTCCTTTGCCGTCGAAAGATGTGGGTTTTGCGCCCATGAAGTCCTTATAGGAACACTCCTTCTGGTGTCCCTGACCACCTTCATGATTTTGGGGATGCGAACCACCTCCCTGACCACCAGATCCGCCAGGATTCATCTGTGACATCATGGCAGCTACAACAGCAGTAATAGCTGCTTGGAACATAACGGGATCAAACTGAGGGGGCGGTGGTGGTGGTGGAGTGTCGTCATTTCTTCTGATGGGTCTTTTTCGGGGAGGCATCTCGTTCAAGAAACAATCAGGAAGAAGAGGATGGTAAGTCCTCAAGATATATGAAACAAAATATATCTCGTCCTGATAATAAAGTGTTCTACCAAGCGATAAGCAAAGAAAGGTTACTAATGCAAGTAAATTATCGCTAAGAAACGAATAGGTAACAACACTAGGAACGAATTTCTACAATGTATTCGGCTCTAGCTAAAATACTCCTACAGTATTTTAAGTTGAATGTTTTGTTCTGCTGATACTTTGTTGTATAGATACTGGGTAAGTTTTAGGCCTGTTGCAACACCAAAGTCACTCCCAACCACATGTTGGTCATGTCTCGAATAAATATAGTTGATCAGGCTATATTGACCCTAGACATGATTACATAACTGCCCAGGTTTAACCGTAGTGTTCAACATCCAAAATACTTTTGTTTTGTTCTACTCGTGATATTGTTTCTGGTACATAGGTATACTTGTATACTTTTGTAAAAATACTTATATTTTAAAAATATACTTTTAGTTCAGAGCACTTCAGCCCCTTAGTGTTTATAGTTGTATACCATGTAAGGTTCGGTATACTTAGTTCACTATAAACAATAGCTCTGATACCAATCTGTCACACCCCGAAACCGATGGCGAAAACGTTCCGGGGCGGAGCACGTCATGTGTAGTATCACAACAGTTGTATCATAGTAAGCGAAGTAAACACAACCATTACATTATAATATGAGTATTTACATTGTTCAAAAACATGGTTTATACATATCAGTAAATATAGCAAAAGTAAAAGACGTGTCTTCAGAATGTTCCGTCTTCCCCAAAAGTCGGCAGGAGTACCTGTCTATTGATGCCCTGAGAATACAAGCAGTTTTAAAATATCAGCATAAAGCTGGTGAGTTCATAAGCGTTTAGATCAGGTGAAAGAAATGTTTCTTCAATCCTTTGAAAAGTATTTCCCAAGAAAATCCTATATTTTCTCATCAAAGAAGTTCGATTATCCATTAGTTAAACAGCCTGTTTACGAAAGATTTAGTTATCCCAGGAAAATCCTATATTTTCCTTAAAATTTGATAGTTGATTTTCGATTCTGATACGAGGTGTACAAGTATCTATGATACTTGTATCGATAGATGTAGTTTCCTTGAAAAATCCTAGTTACTCGCTGTGAGATGTATTAGCCTTATTACATAAATAAAACTAATAAAATAG
Source organism: Lactuca virosa (assembly GCF_052849685.1). Classification (NCBI taxonomy): domain Eukaryota; kingdom Viridiplantae; phylum Streptophyta; class Magnoliopsida; order Asterales; family Asteraceae; genus Lactuca; species Lactuca virosa. The sequence goes on from NC_136429.1 coordinate 326,708,676, forward strand.
GTAGTGAACTAGATCCTAAGGGCGTTAATGATGCCCTCTAGTAATCAAATCAGACATTACTTTGAGGTTAGTTCACTCGTTTCATTATTACAAAAGTAAATCTCTGTTATCTATGTTGCGAGTTTTATAACCATACATTAAACTAGATATGGCACGAAACGGGGCCAGTATCCTTTTATGACTTTGTCACCCGTAGACCTAACGATCCCACTGTAGCTAGCAGCGAGGTGCGTGATAGTCAGTCCCGTATAGATCTATACACAATAGTCACGCTCTCCCTACAAGAGATTCTGGTTATAAGAGCTAGTCCTACACTCACGAAATCCGGCGGAGTGTTACCAAGGACGTGTCTCCAATCCTTAAATAATGAACTTACAAGTAATAGCATCAAAAATCATGTTTATGTTTTGTATAAATCCTTTAGAAAATATCACATTCTATGATAAGATTTACAAGTTCCTTGCTTTAGTTTTAAAAACTGTTTCTACGAGTTGATTTCTTAATCGATTGGTAAAACGGTTTTCTGAGTTAAAAGCATACTGAACATATAATTATTTTAAAAAAAAATAATATACTTGAGTACAAGTTTTTCTTGTACTTTTGCTTGTATTCCCTCCTGAAAACATAAAAAAAAACTCGGAAAAAGCGTAGGGCTATGAACTCACTGTTTGATGTGGGATTCGAGTGTAAGTTGCTAGGAGTTGTTGAGTGTCAAATAGAGCCTCGGACACAAACGGATCATATTTAGCATGTAAAAGTACAAATATACATTAGGTGAGGGCATAAAACCATTCTTTATGGAAGGAAACCACCTTAGGGACTAGGAAACACTTAAAACTAAGTGTTAGAATCACATGCGTTTGAAGAGGGGAGTTTGCAGCCGTAATCGGGAGTTTACGGTCCATGGGTTTACGGTCCAGGTGTTTATGGTCCAGGTGTTTACGGTCCCTGAGTTTACGGTCGTAAAATGAGTTTACGGTCCAAGTGTTTATGGTCCAGGTGTTTACGGTCCAGGTGTTTACGGTCCCTGGGTTTACGGTCGTAAAAGGAGTTTACGGTCCAAGTGTTTACGGCCGTAAACACTTGACGAAAAATGCAATTTTCGATGTTTCAAGGTCCTTTCTAGCCTTCTTGAAGTGTTCTAAGCCTCGTTTCTAAGCTTAGGAGGGTGTTGTGGCAACTTTGCACCCTATAAATAGAGTTTACGGTCAAGGGAGATTGCCTTGACCGTAAACACCCTTCTGGTCACGATTTCTAGGTGTTTAACAAGTGATTCTTGTATCCAACAAGCTAAGGGTAGAGTACTTACGTAATGGAAGCTTGAAAGGGTGGTTAGAGTCCAAAAACACTAGTGTGTGTTCTTGGTGTTCTTGGTGAGAGAGAAAATCTAGAAAAAGATAAGATTTATGAGCTAGGAACATGGATTTGCCACTAGAAGTGAGATAGAAACACAATCAAGGTGAAGAATCACTTACATTCTTGAGAATCCTTGGGCAAATTCGAAATTTGTAGAGAGAGAAAGAGAGAGAGTAGAGAGAGAAATCTTCTGGAGTGTAAAGTGAGAAATGAAGGCCACTCATCCCTTATATAGGGGTGAGTTTAGGGTCAAGGGATGGGGTGGAGGGTTTACGGTCGTAAACAGTGTTTACGGTCGTAAACCGAGTTTGCGGCCGTAAACTCCTCTTGAAGGGTTGTTTGGCCCGAATGCGATGCTTTGATTTAGAAAACCTCGTTTTTCTAATACGAAACTCGATCAAACTGAGTTTCGAATATTCCGTTAGACCAAAAATAATACTAGCGTGAACGGAATTAAATAGAAACCCAAATTTTATAAACGGAAACTGGGTAAGGATAACGGAAAAAGTTTCGGGTTGTCACATCGGGCGAACCCTCAGATCTGCCAGTTGACGTACAAGTTCCTAAAGATGTCGCTCCTGCGCCCTCTGACGCACTCGGAGTTCCAGGACTTCGGCTCGGGATGCAGCTAGCTATTGCTGCAGAGCCTCGTTGGTCCTCCTAGTTCTTTCCATAGCCTCTTCGAGTTGGCGAATGCGGACTGTGTTAAGGCCAGAGTTGGCGTCAACTTCCATTACTCGGTCGATGGCTGCATGACCTTGCTCAACGTTCCGAGCAATCCTACGGACCATGATGGGTAGGACACGGTCAGCTGAGCCTCCCTCACTTAGATTGTAAAAGCTTCGTTCTCCGTTGAAGGGTAAGGGCTGACCCTGTTCGTCACTCCAACGATTCAAGGTTGTTGCCCACAAGGGAGTGGGACCTTGAAATGCCGGACGGGGGTTGAGGTTTGGGACTTGACCTTCTTGGGGTAGGTTGTTGACCTATGGTTCGAAGTCGGAGCCATCCGAAAAGCCTTCTGCGAGGTGATCATCCAAAGGGATTGGGTGATCATCTTCTGGCTCATCATCAAGCCATCCACCAATGCCTTGGTTGGGATAATACGGATCGCCGGGGAGATGGAAGCCAGCCATGTTATCTACGCGAGAATGGGGAAAAGAATAGTTAATATACGTACTAGTGAGGATCCTTTTTAGTTTGCACATAAGTAATTATAGTAACACAAAATACTCCTATAGTATTCTGTTCTAATGTTCCCGTTGTAGTAGTGTTGGTAAGTTTTTAGACTTGTTGCAACACCACAATCATTCTTAGGCACATGCTAGTCACTCCTCTGAAAATATAGTTGATCAGGCTATATCCCCCTAGATTTGACTATATGTCTCTAAGCCTGATTGTGCTGTTCAACAATCGTAATACTTTTGTTATGTTCTAGTATGATACTGACACTGGTATGAATAGATGTATATATACTTAGTTAAATATTTTATTATTTAAAAGTATATATTCTTGGTCAGACTGTTTTAATCCCGTTGCGTTTATAGTTTGTATATCTTTTATGGGTTGATATACTTGATTCACTATAAACAGTGCTCTGATACCAATCTGTCACACCCCAAAACCGGAACGGCGGAAACGTTCTGGGGTGGAGGACGTCATGTACAGTATCATAACAATGCATAATAGTAAAGACAAGCAACAACATTCATTGCATTAATATAATAATATTAATACAAGCGTGTTTTGTATAGTATGTAAGACACCAAAAGTATGATCAAAATAAAAGATGAGTCTTGTATGTGCTCCATCTTCTCAAAAGCTTCATTGGTACCTGTCTACCGATGACCTGAGAATACAAGTTATTTTGAAAGAGTTTATCAGCATAAAACTGGTGAGTTCATAAGTATTTAGTGTCATTGCTTGTATGAAAATGTTTGTAACAACGTAGTATATATGTTCGTAGCTGTTTGTAAATGTTTTGTAAATGTTTGTAAATAGTTGAACTCTCTAGAAAATCCTATATTTTCTACTAAAATATAGCCTTCTACCAAGACCTGACTGTTTGTATGTTTGTTCTTTTGTAGAGTAAGAGTTTTCCCCAGTGAAACTATCATTATGAAGATATAGTTTACTTAAATATGTATGTGTCAAGATCACAAGGTAAATGTCATAGGAAAATAATGTTTTACCTCAGCAGTGACACTGCTGGTCATAAAGTGATGAAGTATAGACTCTAGGTAGTACTAAGTGTACAACACACCTCGACGAGTCTAAGGAAAGTGAAAATGCAGACTCCAGGTGGTATTAAATGAACAATACGCCTCGAAAAGTCTGTTTTGCCTTTAATTCTTAATTAGTTAATTAAAGGTTTGAATGTGAACTCGTATGTAACCATACTGATCGACGGCTGAATAACCGACGACCCTCTGGTGTCATATGTAGTGAGGTAACATTCTATCACCCCTTGGCCTTATCGGCTGGGACTGTAGCTAGCAGTCAGGATGTGGGAGTGTCTGTCCCGTATAGATCTATACACACAATGTCCACTCTCCCTCCAGGAGACTCTGGTTACAAAGTGATACCACAATAAAGTGTCGTATCGAGAAGTAGTATGTCACATTCTGTTTATCGTATTCAAATGTTTGTATAGTATATCATAGTGTAGTGATGTTTTCTCTGTACTAGTGTATAGTATATTCTCTTGTATAGTATATAGTGTCTTCTCTTGTATGGTATATAGTATGTATTGACTCATAACTGTACTGACCCTTGTATGTGTCGTTATAATAGTAGTAGTGAGTAGTAAACCCTTAACTATACCTATTATAGTTAAATAGTAATGTTGTTTGTATGCCTTCGTTATACAAAGGTACTGAACTGAAGTGAAAGCCTTTATGTCCAACACATATATATATGATATATAACTAAGATTTCAATGACATTCGGACAAATAATAGGATACCGTAAGTCCACAACCAAACAAGGAACAGGAAATAAGGTGAGCTATCAGTCCTAAGACCTTCAAGTCTTACTTATATAAATATATTGGTGTAGATATGGGTTTGAAAATAATGTAAGTTTAAAAGAGTTTGAAAACAGTTTTAGCATCTAAAAGAGTTTAATAAAAGGTTTTGAAGTGCTTGAAATCCATAAGTTTGATAGCAACTTGAAAGTAATAGTAAATCTTTTCTGTTTGTTCTAGTTATTAATCACATGTGATTAAAGCAATAACTAGAACGTTTCAACTTGTATTCCCCCCCCCCATAAAAGCATTTAAAATCATTTCAAAGGTTGATTAAGGGGTATGAACTCACCTGAAATGAGTGATGTGAATGTAAGATCGGGAAAAAGGATGCTAAGTGTCAAGTGAAGTCTTGAGCACACGTACGGATCCTATTTAGCATATAATGACATATATGTATACAATTAGTGTATATTCAACTAATTAAGAAGGATAACACCCTTATAGTCTAGGAAACACTTATATGGAAGTGTTACAATCACCAAGGATTGCATAAAAGGAGTGTATGGTCACTAAATGGAGCTTTCGATCCAAGTGGTATGTTCGTAGGAGCTTTCGGTCCTAATGGTATTCTCGGTCCAAATGGTTCTCGGTCCAAATGGTTCTCGGTCCGAATGGTTCTCGGTCCGAAGTGTTCTCGGTCCAAAAACCGAAAACTCAAGATCTTTGGTGCATGTAGTGTTTTTCAAGGTCTTTTAAACATGCATAGGGGTTCTAAGTTTCATCCAAAGCCTTAAGTGAGTTTTAAGGTCTTAAAGGCACTTTTCTTTAGGGTTTTCGGTTTAAGGAGATGCACTATACCGAAAACCCCTTTTGTTCTTGGAAAAATGGCGATTTCAAGGCCCTAAATCAAGTATCCTTACTAGATAACAAGTGTAGGAAGTAGATACTTACAATATGGAAGCAAAGAAGGGTGTTTTCGGCCCAAAACACTAGTGTGTGTTCTTGGTGTTCTTGGTGTTCTTGAAGAACACTTGAAGATCTAAGAAAAAGAGAAGATTTCGTGGATGAAATCATGTATAACTACTAGATGAAGTGTTGTATCAACAAATCAAGAGAAGAAGCACTTACATTTTTGGAAGATTTGGAAGAAGCTCTTATGATACTTGAGAGAGAAAGTGGGTGTTCTTGAGTTTGGAAGTAAGAAATGAGGAAAGGAAGGTGTAAATTCATGCCTTATGCATGAGTTCTCGGTCAAAGGGGGGTTTTCGGCCCCACCCCTCATGTTTGGCCGCAACACCGTATCAAGGTGTTATTTGTTTTAATTGTTCCCCAAAAATCCTAAAAAAAATACTTCCTTTCGTTTATTCTCTCGAAGAATAAATATTTAAAAAATACCCAAACGGACTTTAAACCGAGCTAAATATTAGCATAAATGAATATGAGTTTTAATTGAAGTGTTTGACTATAGAGTTCGTACAAAAGAAAATTTCGGGTTGTCACATATCATGTCACTGACTAGTCAGTACTATCATGCAACTCAATAAGCAAATAAAACAGGCACATAAGGCATCTTCTTAGATCCTTAGCCCTAATCTAACATGTAGTTCTCATACACATACAGTAGGCATGTAAGGCATCCTTCTAGATCCTTAGCCCTAATCTAGCTTGCAGTTCTCATAATGACCTCATATATCATAGCAAACATGTATGGGTATCTTGGGGAAAACTTACTTGAGCTCGGCCGATTGCACATATCACACACCTTGTTCTTTCTTGAAACTCTTAATTTTAATTTTTGAAAAATTATTTTTCTTGTAAAAATCTATCAAACCCTCGATTTGAGTCCAAACACCCCCGAAGGTGTGTCCGAATCCCTCAAACCAAGGCTCTGATACCAACTTGTAACATCCCAAAATTCTAGACCTAAAATTTCATTTTTAATTTAATAATTCATAAAACAGATTATTGAAACATCATGAAGTTATCTCATATCATAAAAACCCATAAGTCATATGTCTCAAAACATGCCATAATATAATAATGTCAGAGTACAAAATCCCAAGAACATCATAGTGCGTAAAATCATGGTGTGATGCGTTGCTATCGTGCCGGCTCCTTTCCCTTCGAAGAAGGACCTGAAATGTCACACCCCCAAACCAAGGATGGCGGAAACGTCTGGGGGTGGAGGACTTCATGTATAGTACCACAACAAGAGTATAATAGTGCTCAAAGTAAACACAACCAACATAAATATAATTGAAAAAGTTACACCATAGTATAAGTTTACATGTTTCTGAATCAATTACATTACGTTGACAAAATGAAATGTTTAACGCCTTAGCGTCGCATCCTCAAAAGCAGTTGTTTACCTGATTTACTGATTTCCTGAGAATACAAGTAGTTTTGAAAAAGTGTCAACAATTAAGTTGGTGAGTTGATAAGCTTTTGAATGAAATGTTGAAATCCTTTCTTTGTAAAAGTAATGTTTGTTCCAGAAAAATCCAATATTTTCCTTTTAAATTGTATTGTAGTCTTAAATGCCAAGACAAATAATGTACTAGTATTTTCCGTATAAATTGTAATCTATGCAAGTTTAAATCGACATAAACTCGTTTAATTGAAGGAAAATCCCGTAAATCTTATGTTTTGTTAATACCCCATGTGAGTTATTATAACCATGCTATGACCCAATCGGCCTTGTATACGACGTTCTTCAGGCGCCGCAAAGTTAAATGACATTTGTCACCCCAGACCTGCCGGTCTAGCTGTTGCATGCAGCTCAGGTGTGGGTTTGTTAGACCCAATATATATCTATATACAACTATCACGCTCTCCCTACAAGAGACTCTGGTTACAATTACAAGACTTTTGATTTCGTTACTTTAGAAGTCACGTGAAGCGAATGTCTCACAAATTTATTCATTTACAGATTTACGTAAAGTGAACTGAAAACCCCTTTTTTGTCGAGATGTACTCTCTCCCGGCGTGATGTAAATGAAACATAAACTATACCTATTATAATTTATCAAAGTGTTTGTAATGTATTGTAACATTTTATGTGTAAGTAGATTTTATAGCAAAAACATAACTATGTTTATTATGCCTCATCTTGTCATACTTGTAATAATAAAGGACTCTTACAATTTAATGTCCATTTTTCTGTTATATAATTTTATCACAACAGAAAACACATGCAAAATTTGAAGTCATCAAGGCTTAACACTTTGCTCAACATGTTACAAAGTGTTATGAACGTTGTAAACTGTAATTCGTTTTTACCATTTTTGCACTGATTTAGAAAAATCAAAGAAAATTCATACAAACTTGAAAACTAGATCCGTAAACTCTGAGAGTTTATAAAATGTGTCTAGTTTGTTCATAAATTTTATTATGATTTTTAGAAGTCTCTAACTGGTGTGAAAACGTTCATATTCACAGACTGGTCCGAATTCATAGCTACAGTGATAGGCAGTTTTGTAAAAATCACCATAAATTGTAGACAAATTGTGTGAATATGTTCAAGTAGTCATTTTAAAGGTATAGACCTGAACTATTTGCACCTTATACAGTTTTGAAAGGTATTAAGTCTAAGTTGGTCAAAAAAGTCCGTGAATAGGACTTAACTTTTCTGATGAAAGCTGTTGTGTGAATCTAGTTATGTTTTTGGTGTATTAACTTGTATCCCCCCCCCCACCCTAAAACTTGAAGAAAACATGAAAATGTAGGGGTATCAACTCACCTTGAGTGATTTCAGTAGATGGATGATGAAGAAAAGAAGTTTCCAAGTCAAGAACACTTGGGAGATGCTTGAAGATTTGAAGATCTAGCAACAATTATGATGATATTTGTGTAAGGAACCCATGATTTGAGTGAAAGGATGCAAGATAATCAAGTGTAGGATGAAGTTACTTACCAAACTTGGAGGGGAAAGCTCAAGAACAGCCTTCAAATTCGAGTTTAGAGAGAGAAAGTGAGAGAGAGAAATGGGTTTGCTTCTTAGTGAAAGTGTGAAGAATGTGGGAGAAGGAGTAAAGATTTCCAGCCTTTGATCTCCTCATATGCTGGAGGAAGAGGGTGAAAGGACAATTAATTAACTAAGTAGTGATGAATAGTGACTGGGTATGGTCTTGGAGTGGGTGTGGAGGGTTGCTTGTGTCATACATTAAGGTAAAGTCAACACTACACCTCAAAATCTTACCCACTAGATTTTATTCTTAGGCAATGATTTTCCTCCAAAAATGATTAAAATATGATTATATAGGGTCTCATATGCCAACATACGAGTTTGGGTGAAAATCCCGCGTCAAAATCATAAAACTCGGGCTTAAAACGAAGTTGGGGTCGAAAACTGGGAAGAAACTGCGAACATCCGAAGTCAGGAGGCGAGGTTCGGTCTATGGTGCTGAAAACCGAAGGCAGGTTTGGTCCAAGAAGGGTTCGGTTGCGAGGCTAGGACCGAAGGCGGTGGGAAGCGAAATAGACCGAGAGGCGCGCAAGGAGTCGAACCCGAAGGTGACTTCTGTTCTAATAGGGACTTCGGTTCTAATAGGGCTATTTTGGTTTTAGCTGGGTTCGCCTCTAAGAGGTTCGGCTCTAAGAGGGTTCGGCCCTAAATGGCTGTTTTTCAAATAAACTTCTCGTTTTGCACGGTTTTTGACTAAGTTAAGGGTCGGGATGCCCCGAATGGTTATAAAAAGTTGAGATAGAGATTTTTGAGAGAGATTTGGGAGAGATTTCATATTCTTGGAGAGATTTCACATACTTAGAGAGATTTGGGAGAGATTTCACATACTTGGAGAGATTTAGGAGAGATTTCACATACTTGGAGAGATTTGGGAGAGATTTCACATACTTGGAGAGATTTGGGAGAGATTTCACATACTTAGAGAGATTTGGGAGAGATTTCATTTGCGACTTTTGTGAGTGTTTAACTTCGAAATGCAAGGTTTGTAAGCCCCGTTTTGCCTTGTTATGTGTGTTATACGCCCCCGAAGGGTATGGAATAATGTTTTATCGAATAGTTTCATCACTTACCCCGATTAGGGTTTAGAATTTCTGAACATACGAACTTTCCAAGTGATAACTTCTTATTAAAATAGCGAGTTGTACAACTTTAAACATAATGCAAACCCTTATATACCAGGGTTTGCTACGTTGACCGGTTTGACTTTTTGACTTTATTTGACTTTGGATAACCAAAATTTGACGATTGTCACATGAAACAAAAACTAAAAACCGTAAGCACAAAGTTTAGTGAGCTCCCCAATCATACCGCATACCATACAATAAACATATTGTCTAACATGTCCGTGTACTGGCCTACCCCTTCGGTCTCTTTCAACCGATAACTTGCCTAGCATATCAGGGTGTTGGCTTACCCCCTCGGTCTCTTTCAACTGGTAACTTGCCTAGCATATCAGGGTGTTAGCCTACCCCTTCGGCCCTTTCGACTGGTACCTTGCCTAGCATATCAGGGTGCAGGCCTCTCGACCAGTACCGGGGACTATTTCACCCCTACTTCTACCATGTAATCTCCTAGTATATAAGCACATAAGTCACATACTGCCTAACATATCAGGGTGCTGACCTTCCCCTTCAGTCCTTTCGACCGGTACTGGGGCCTATCCTACCCCTCCTACTACTTTCACGTAATATCATAGCATACTAGCACATAAAGCATAACAGATAGTGGCATACCAGATAATTATCACAAAGACAATCATCTCTACTATAACACTTATAAGTGGTTCGGCATTGGTGCCTTCGACCCACTTCTACTGGAAGGTAACTCACTTCGTAAAGCTGAATGTCGAATATCACTAAAAGAAATCTATAATAGCTGCTCCGAGGACTCCCCGGCTATCATTATCATAACAACACTTTGTCAAAATCCATAACACTTCTTGGGGTAAAATGACCATTTTACCCCTTGGTCTAAATTGGACCATCCCAAAGCCTAATTCCATCTTATCCATACCAACCTACTATTGGCCCACTAAAGGCCCACTAATGGCCCAATTTTCTAAATAGGGCCCAACTCCTCAAATTGGCCTTATCACAAGCCCAATAAATCCTTAGCCCAAACTAAATAATTTTGAGTGGCCCAATATGGCCCAAAAGGCCCAATACTCTAAGTCTCAGTTCTACGCCCATAAACTCTGCTCCATAGTGGGCCATGGGCCCCAACTATCCAGGCCCAAACTTCTAAGGCCCAAAAGCCCCAGTTTGTCACTCTGCATACGTATGGATGGCGTACCTGGCACGTACACCTAGCGTACGCTGGCCTTGACCAAAAGTGAGAAATTGATCAAGTACGCGCAACGTACCAGGGTGTACGCCCGACGTACCGGCCAGCTTCCTTGGGGCTCCATTTGTGACTTAATCCATTAAGTCCTCACGTCCATAATGTAGATCCAGTTCCTTTAAGACATCCTAGTCCATAAAGTCACAACCTTTTTGTGCTTGCATGCATGGTTGGGGGTCAAAACATGATTTTTGTCCTTAACCAAACTTTGTGGCCTTCAAACACTTGCTTGGTTGTGGCTTAACCATCAAGGTCCGATTTTTATGACTCTAAGTGCTTCTAAGAGCTCAAATGGACAGCTCTTATGGTCTGAAACTATCAAGATTCAAGCAACCTTAACAATGGAGTCCAAAAGTGACATAAAACACCCCAAAATGAAATCTAAGCATGCAAGGATCAAGTTTGAAGCTTGATACCTCAAATGAGTCATAAATGGTGCTAATCTCCTGGATCTATAAGCTCCCTTTGAATCCTTGCTCCTTCTTCAAACTTCTTTCTCTTCCAAAACACCAAAACAACCCTAAAATTCTCTCAACTGGCTACCAAATCACAAGAACACACAAATATGGGTTAGGGTTTTCGTGGTGGCTGTCTAAGGGTGAGAAGGAGGTTGGACCAAAGGCATAAGGTCCTTTATATATAGATTAAAACCTAAAATTTAGGGTTTGAGAATCTACATACGTATACCCTTTGGTACGCTGGGCGTACGTGCATGGCTTCCGCGTTCAAATCTCTTGAGTACGCTAAGCGTACTTGGCATAGTACGCCCCGCGTATGAGACTTCTCAGCCCAATCATAAGGATCCAACGGTCCAAGCCCAAACTAATTCCATTCATTAAGCTAATAATAATATAATTAGTACCTTATTAGTCCCGAATGTTACATATCTAGAATGCTCCTGAGCCCTCAGTATGAGTCTAGCATGCTCCCGGGTTTGTTAGTTACAACACAGAGCAGTATAACCTCAACCGAACACAATAAGTCGACATATACATAACAGATAAACATATCACTACATCATAGCAACATACAATAAACCAGGATATTAATTTAAAGGCACAAAACAACCACACACAAGCTCCAAAATGCTCTCAAGGTGGATTAGGGTTTGCAAAGACATTTTGAGAGGATGGAGGGTGATGAAAGGAACCCAGGTTGAGAGTTAAATAAGAATAAATAGGGTCGAAACCCTAAATATTTGGGTTTGGGACTTCACCCCGTTCGCCTAGCTTATGTGGCTCCACCGCACTAATCCAAAAGTTGCAATATTAGCCCCTCCCATCCACACGTCTTACGTTATAAGGACCAAAATGTAATAAATCTCAATATAAGGGTCAGAAGTGAATGTACCTCAAAACAAGATGTTACAGAAACCATGTACATATTCATGAATATATTTTAGATATACGTAAATACATATTTAATGTTTTGTGTAAATGCTTAAAACTCACAATATTCACGTGGCAGTAATATGAAAAAGTAAACAAAATATAAATTTTAAACAAAACACAATATAGAATACCAAAAGTTGTATGGCTTAGGGCTTAGGTTTATGACATATTGCTTATTAGGGCTTATGTCTTAGAGTTAATATAAGTTATATAATTAATCATATATATCTCTACATCTCATGCATTGGATACCATGTGAGATGACTAGGAGAAGTCCGAACATTATGGATTATGAAATACGAATTGTCTCTTGGGGCATAGGACTTAGGTCTTATGCTTATGGATTATGGATATGGCTACAACTTTTTGTACATATATGTATGTATATGTGCATTTTTATATGAAAGTGTATTTATGTATGTAAGTAATTGTTGGGTTTTGAGCATTCTAACACTCCTAAGTGTACATGCAACCCTAAATACCTTGGATCTATGTTTTCTCTATTATACATGCAAATATGAATATTCCAAGGTATTACCCTATCTAGCATACAATCTTTTAATACTTGGGTAATATAACAAGTTAGAATACATACCTCTTGATGTGGCTTGACTCCATGAATCTCGAGAGCCTAGTGTCCCAAGTGTGACACCTCAAATGGTTCACACAACATCACCAACACATGGAATAACCATGAGAAGAAGACACTTCATGCTCAAATCGGCTAGCCCTCATATATGTGTCACTAGTGCCAATTTCTTGATCCAAGGGGTCCTTATATAGTGTGCACATTAGGGTTACACCATGTAACCCATGACTTTACCCATTCCTTATGCTCCATGGGTTTTAACCTCCATGGAGTATCCATGGGTCAACACATGGGTTAAACCCAACATAAGGAATCATGGATCATAAGCCCACATATATAAGAATGAATGATTTACACAATCAATCCCCATATATTTAATTAGTCTCTTTTTGATCACTAAATTAAGTCCAAATTTATTCTTGATCAATACTAATTAAATAACATGATTTCATATTAATATATTAGAACTTATAATATATTAATATGTCACAAATGTCCTCTCCTCACAAACGGTCTATCCAAATGTTCTGATGCCATGCAACCCAAATGGACCATGCCGAGTCGGGTCAAGTACATACCAAATATAGTTATGGACTTAGACACTAATCCAACAGTCTCCCACTTGGATAAGCCTAAAACTATTATTGCGTATGACTTCAAAAACCAACTGGCAATCGTAGCTCTCAAAAGCCGCTCTCGAACTTTGACCTTGTCGATGAACTCTGACCTTTGTCAATGACTTGTCCATTAGATAAGGGATCATATATTCCTCCGTTCTAGATATCATATGGACTGAGACATGGATTATAAATCATTCTCTCTATCCATTTGTTGTTTCCCGATTTCCGACTTATGACGACCGACTAATTGAACAAATCACATTAGTCCTGGATTGGCCAAGCACTTCGGGGTGTCATCACTAAATCATCTAGGGGCCCACAGATATCACTTTTATCCCAAAGGTAAAAGGAATCGATAAACTTCGACTAATATGGCTTGTTCTACTACTTGTTGAATCATACACAAAGGCACGTTTTATAACATCGAGTTACCAATGCGGTTTCGTGCAATCAATGTAGAACCAACTCATAGTAACAACTCATATCTCTAGGTTTGAAGAATATAAAATATTATCGTCTCATGATCACTCGTGATAAAATCCATGAAGTGATTCCAATGAGTGTGGGTTGAATCCAATACTCAGAACTTATGAGCACTCATGAGTGTTGTAGCACCACTTTGTCCAACATCTTAGACCTTTACAAGCCAACCCATGACAGTCTTGATTCATATCTCCTTCCAACATATGACCGACTGTGGATGGTTTGAATAACTTAGTCATTCAGAAAAAACGACCTAGTTATTCTAGAAGTCAAAACATGCAAAGTGAAACACAAGAATAATCGAATCCAATATAGTTATGAATATAAATAACACATCTTTTATTTATCACCATATTGATTACCCATCATTCATTGCATACTGTTTCAAACTATCAACTTTATACTTGACTTAAAACAATAGTTGTCCCATGTTCCAAGCATGTACACTATGTTTTTCTAAACACTAGCCATGCCATACACCAAGTATGCATACTAAGTTTGTCTATGATCTTTACTTTGTGAAATAGATCGATTGAACATAATTCCAATGATTCTCATTTCACACTCCCAATTCCTTACTTCAAGTGCAAGAATTCCAAATTCCTGCCATTTACCTAAATTTGTTAGATTCTAAACTTATATGTATTGGTCCTCTTGTAATGATTATGTACAAAGTCACAAAGACTTGTCAACAGACATTACAGAGTATTACAATGGAGACCAACTCCGTGGAACTGAATTCTCATATTTAAGTTCATTGCTTTGAAAAACCTTCATGCATTAATTTTCCTAATCTTACACATATTTGATGAATAACTTCCACCTATGGGAACAACTCCATATTCCCATTTTGACTATCACTTCTAAACAAGAGTTGCCTCTATTCAGAATATGTCAATATGGTCTTTCCAAAATTAACACCATACTTCCAATTGTCCTTTGAGCAACCGATCTTTGGTAAACCTTAGATTGTCCTCGACAATTGCTTAATCCTTTTACTCATATCCAATTCTAGACCTTTTCCCTTCTTAATGCCCCAGGAATTTGGAAAATTTTAGAAAGGATGAATATTATAGCACGTGCAATCGATCATATATCTGAAGCATATGGGACACGATTCATGATGTCTCACATAAAGACATGATACTAGACCATTCCTTTTGCTACAATATTTTTATTTGCCAAGTTCTCATAAATCAGATTATGAAAAAGGATGGCGTAATCGTAATCGAATTTTAGAACGCAAATAACAGACCCATATATAGAATTTCCTTATGTTGAGCCATTCAAACACAAAATTCATATATATCCTTGACTAAAGATGATTAAAACCTCAATCTAAGCTTTTAGAATAGAAATGAAGTATAATTTCCTCTCCCTTAATTATAGCAAAACAACTTTTCAACCCCTGCAACTCCACGAATTGAAACTTTTGTTTTCTATAATTAGCATTGCCAACTTGCAACCTTTATCATATTTATCATGCTCCTACTAACATGATCATTATTAGCAATACACTCATGCTCCCACTAGCTTTGACATGTACTCATAAATCAGCTGGACTTCTAGAAATCAATACTTTATTGACTTTCTTACCAAAGTTCAGACTACTGATACGAGATGCTTTGATAAAACTTTATCAATATCACACACCTTTCCTTAGATAGCTCACATGTGTGTCTAAACAATTTCAGAACTATGCAAAGGGATGTCGTAATCATAGTCTCAATTGTTTAGACCTTTTACCATTCCTCACAAGTCCATGTTAGTGTGCCGGTTAACCACACACGCTCCACTAACGACTTTGAGAATGCAAATATCACACTTGCCATCTACCTAAAATCTACTTAGTGAAAGCGTTTCCTTACCATCATTTTCATGAATCGGAGAGAAACCTTATGACACTTAGATTTTATGGTGTATGTGTTCCTATCCATGTGAATTTGTCAAAACCATAATCACAAGACACTGTTAATGACAAATCCAAACTCATATGGATTGAACTTGTGCAGTCTTAACTTCTTGCCACCTGGTAGCACAAGGGCCTGCCATTGATTCCAAGTTGTTATGCAACCAATTGAGAACTCTCAGAACTCATATGCAAAGCCAACTTTCACTAGAATGGGCACAGAAGTAGGAATATGTCAACACGATAGGATATTAAACCTCACGTCGTGTGCTAGTGTCAAACTACATGCTTTTATTCTTGATTTGATCTTGAAATTCTTCCAGGATCTTTAAGACTCCCACTGTCCTTTTGACATATAAGGCTATCTTGCCAAATATTCAAGAGATAGTGCAGATTCTTTCTCAAGACAAACACTTCACACAATTGGCCTAAGTTGGTCTTTATTTTATCCAAAACATCACAACTTACCAATTTCAAATGTACAAGAGTAGGACACTTTTACTCTTACATTTGACAAGTGTTTAAAACCTTTCTTTAAGATATATCACTCAAGTTATAGTCTTGGAGTATGACTCTAAGACTTGTTTTGGAACGAAGTATGACTCATCTTCTTGATTTAACCATTCCAAAATTCAAGATTCCTCTTCTTAGTCATAAGAATGCACTAAGATTTCCTTAGAGGACTAATTGTGATATGATTTCTAAATCATTAAGATGATCACAAAACCTGATACTAAAGTACTCTCCCATCTTTTCAGATTTGAGAAACTTTTATCCTTCTGCCTAATTTGATTCTTCTCATTCGTTCTGCCATACATCGAAACTTTTCCAATGCTTCAGAATTATACTTAAACTTGTAAGTATAACCATATTTACTAAACTTTAGTAAATCATGACGAATAGTCTTATCGATCTTTTGTGGTGGACTTGATCAGTGCACAAGAATGTGTACTTGATCCGTTAGTCCTTCACTTGACTCACATATACATGTGAATAAGGAATTAGTCTTAATTTTCCAAAGATGAAAATTCTCATTCATCATACTATACAACTTGCATGATTTCCAAGTTTCTATCCAACTGAAACCTTGGGTGATGAGAATCTTTCCTAATTTGGTAAATTTAGACACTACGACAAATGAAAGGAACAAATCCATTTTCCAATACTGCTATCAGTGGAATCATATAAGCAAGAATTTTCCACAAACGCCATTGTAAGGATACTTAGAATAAATGAAATCAAAAATTTCCTTTTATTTTAAAAACTTTGCGGAAAAACTTATCCTTACAATGCAAAAGGATATGGAAAACTTTGTTGTTATCTATTCCTAAGCAATATATCATAACTCCTAAGTAACAGCTCAAAAATTCTGATCACCGAACCATGCGATCGAAATCCATTTTCGCGATCAAAATCAGCATGTACTTCCTTTAAGTTTCTTCACTTTTCTTTGATTTTTAAAACATCAACATGTGACCCAGTCACATCATGTAACAAGAATCTCATAATAGAAACTTAACATAGTTAGATAGTGGTCTTGACCTGAAGTAGAGTCAAACTTCTTGACTTGATCAACCTTATGATCTTTCAGGTAAATAGGCAGCTTCGCAATCAATGCCCCTTCCTTTGGCAAAACATATGGACTCTTTGGGAATGGTGCACTAGACTCTCTCAGACTTGCCTTTCTCTTTACCATTTGGTCAACCGAGTTGACTATGGTTAATCCCTTTCATTGGGAAGAGAAAGCTGTTCTAGATATCCTATGTTACCATTTTTAATGTCCGTGGAGGTCTGGGAAGTTGATCTTCTTAATCAAATTTGCTCTGCCAGTGCTCCAATCATTTCTGATTCAGCAGCTCCAAACAAATAGATAAGATCATTAAGGGTCATGTCATAGTCTGTTTCATAGTAGTCCCAAAGGAACTCACTATGTGACTTAGAAAGTGATTGTACATCCAACTTTCTTAAGACTTTGACACCCAACTCTCCCGGCTTGTCAATATGTGACTTCATCTCCAAGATGCGATCACACATAGACCTTGCTTGCCAATAGGGCTTGAGTGACCTTAAACTTGTGGGTTAGGGAGAATAATTGGAGGAGGTGGAGGAAGTGAAGTTCCAAGAGATTTGGAAAGATCATAGATGTCTGAACTAGACATCTTTTGGGAGATATTTAAGATAGTTGATTTAAAGTCCTTAATATAACACCCAATATGAAATATTAAGGCTAGGACCCAACACAATACTTTTATAACTTGGAATAGGGATGCCGTAATCCAAGCTATAAAATATTTGAAGGTAGGCGAATGACGATTCACCAATTTCCACCATGAAAACGAAATAATTTAATTAGGTTTTACTTGGATTTGAAACTCCTAGATCTTTTGAGATTCATTAAACTGTTCAATGGCATGTTTCAATCTCGAGTGTGCCCTTCAGGTTTTGTGACTGGGATGCCGAGGATCAGAAAACAAGGTGTGAAGTAACCATGCAAATCACTTGGTACCCTTAATATTTACCCCTTAATCGATGTGCCGGTTAACCACACGCGCTCCACTGATACTATGATAAATATTAAGTTGCCCTTTGCCTACCTTGTTAAATCAAGCTAGTGTGCCGGTTAACCACACACACTCCACTAACCGACTTAAGTAAAGTGCAAAGTGTAATTTCATGGATTAGCAACTTATTCATATTTTCCTAAAGTAACTAAGATTGGGAATTATAAAAACATTTTAGTTACTTTATATTTATCATTAATACTTTTAATGAAGGGAGAATTCTAGTCCTTGTCCTACCCGTTCGGCTAACGACCCTCCACCAGTCAAGGAAGCGGTGAGTGAGAGTGGACACCCATTAAACTGTCATTTTATAGGCAGTAACCTTATACCCCCTTATAGACAGGCTTCGTGAATGAGGCCTACTAACGGTAAGACTGACTTGCACTTATACATCTATATATATTATTAATTTATAATACTATAAATTATAAGGGTTGAATTTTAACTTTTAAAATTCTAAGGGCTTAACTTGGAATTAAAGTATTCATAAGGGAAAACTTTTCAAATTCCAAAACTTGAAGGCAAGTTTTGAAAATATTCAAAACTATTCAATTCCATAACTTATGTGTTTAAAGTAGTTTTAATCCAAAAACTCTTCAAGTTCCATAACTTGAGGACAAGTTATGGAAGACTTTAAACTATTAAAAGAATGTGACTTTTCTTTATTCATAACCTATGGACATATTTATGAGTTTTATGAATCATAAATGTGACTTTTCATATAACTTGAGGACAAGTTACAAAAACACATTTTAAAACCAACTCTTAGATTAATTTGGATTGAAAACAACAATTTCACATAATTTTTCTATTAATCTAAGAAACTATAAGAACAAGATAATTCAAATCAAACTTTTTCATGTAATTAGCCTAATCCTTAAACTAGTACAAAACATGAATCTATTGACAATTATCTTTGAAATTCGATTAGAATGAACATTACCACATCAAAAACAGGTTTATAGGTTCAAAAACAGGTTTATAGGTTCAAAAATAGCTTAGGGTAATGATTCTAGTCTAATTCCAGCCTTAAAAGTCGAAAATATGCTGTTTGGGGGTCTTACTCGTCGAGTGTATGAACCTACTCGACGAGTAGGATGAGTTTCTTCATGGACTCGGCGAGTCCATCAGTGGACTCGGCGAGTCCAGTGCCCAGACAGCCCGAAAATCGATTTTTTCAGCATTTTTCAGCACTTTGCATCAAGTATAATTGAAAACAAGCCTAGGCTCTGATACCACTGTTGGGTTTTGAGCATTCTAACACTCTTAAGTGTACATGCAACCCTAAATACCTTGGATCTATGTTTTCTCTATTATACATGCAAATATGAATATTCCAAGGTATTACCCTATCTAGCATACAATCTTTTGATACTTGGGTAATATAACAAGTTAGAATACATACCTCTTGATGTGGCTTGACTCCATGAAGCTCGAGAGCCTAGTTCCCCAAGTGTGACACCTCAAATGGTTCACACAACATCACCAACACATGGAATAACCATGAGAAGAAGACACTTCATGCTCAAATCGGCTAGCCCTCATATATGTGTCACTAGTGCCAATTTCTTGAGCCAAAGGGGTCCTTATATAGTGTGCACATTAGGGTTACACCATGTAACCCATGACTTTACCCATTCCTTATGCTCCATGGGTTTTAACCTCCATGGAGTATCCATGGGTCACCACATGGGTTAAACCCAACATAAGGAATCATGGATCATAAGCCCACATATATAAGAATGAATGATTTACACAATCAATCCCCATATATTTAATTAGTCTCTTTTTGATCACTAAATTAAGTCCAAATTTATTCTTGATCAATACTAATTAAATAACATGATTTCATATTAATATATTAGAACTTATAATATGTTAATATGTCACAAATGTCCTCTCCTCACAAACGGTCTATCAAAATTTTCTGATGCCATGCAACCCAAATGGACCATGCCGAGTCGGGTCAAGTACATACCAAATATAGTTATGGACTTAGACACTAATCCAACAGTAATGTGTATATGTATGTATATAGGCATGCGTATGTGTATGCGTATACATATATGTGTAGGTATAGATGTGTATGTGTATGTGTATGTATATTTGTATGTATGCGTACATGTATGTGTATGTGTATGTTTGTCCTAAGGCTTAAGTCTTAAGACCTAAGACATAAACCTTAAGTACCAAGCACTAAGCACTAAAATCTAAGCCCCATTCCATAAGCCTTATGCCCTAGTCCCTGAGTCATAATCCATAAACCATAAGGAAGTAGCCATAAGCAATAAGTATTAAGCCTCTAACCTCTAAACCGTGATTTTTAAACCATAAGCTCTACTGCATAAGCCATAAGCCTTAAGCTCTAGGTCGTCAGCCCTAAGCCCTAAGCCTTAAGGCTCATGGTTTGTGACTTAGGGCTTAGGGCATAAGGCATGCGGATTAGGGCGCATGGTGTAAAACATAATGGATTAGGTCATAAACACATATGGGAGTTAATCAGGTCAACTCGATCGAGTTTTGGGTTAATCGGATTGGGTTAGTCAGATTTTAAAAATAAAAAATTCACCCGAAACCCGACGCTATTAACCTACGAGTTAGTCGGGTTTGGGTCAATCGGGTTAATAGATTCGGATTCGTCGGGTTACACTAAAAAAAGGGCCATAAGTAGTTTTTAACAACAATCATCAAGTTTTTGGTTAGGTGCATTTCATGGTATTCCATTTAATGGTGTGTTTAACATATAGATAATCATAATATGATAAGGTTCGGGTATTTTTGACACCTCTAAACACTAGAACCTTAACCCTAAATTATAAATCATAAATCATAAACTGTAAACCCTAAATTCAAAAACCCATAATTATTGACTAAAAAATGGATTTAACTGATTAAAAAAACAGAGGAATTTATTAAACTACAAATAAATTTCATTTAATTTGTTTTATAACTTATTTTAATATATTAGCTATTTTAATTTTATAATGTTATTTTAACATATTTATAAGTTTATATATTATTTAGTATTTAGTATTTCTTAAAATACTTCAATTCCCGAAATTCAATTTTTTCCCAAAAACTTGAATTTCCACCAACCATTTAGGTTTACATAACCAAAAAGAGAAAAATAAACATTTTTCACCTATGACAAGGCGTTTATTGAAACAAGAAGCACTGATATTCTCAATTGATTGAGTCCTGGTTAAAAGGCCCAAAGCCAATATAGTGTGCCAAAGAGGAACTGAGAAAGTGGGAGCGTGATTACTAGCGTCAGGTACGTTAAAAAATCCATATTTCCAAGGGTCATCAATGATTTCCATGGAGACTTCAAATGCATCGCTTCCACCTCTCTAGACCCCAACAACAGTTTCATCTATTCTTCTCTTTTTATGTGATTTGTGATTCTTCTTCTTTATTTTATGCTATCTTAATCCTATTATCCCATAAGAGTTGAAGACATTGTCGCCTAACCCTAGCACCAATTTCATTCTGCTTGTTCATTCTTATTTCTAAAATTGAATAGCATACCAGATGACATTCTCAAATTTATTCTGAATTTGTGTATGTTTCTTTCTAAAAGACTAATTTATGAATAAAAAATATCAAATCTAATTCTTGTCAATTTAGAAGGCACCAATGTCGGCCCACTGGATTATGATATGTTGAAAGACCAGGTGGTGGCCCCTAGAAAATGCATGAAAGACCTGGAGGTGGCTTCAGACAATTTTTATGCAAGACTGGGGTCTGGACCCTGGCAATTATATGTAGGATGCTAGTTGTCTTTGTGATACTTTCATGGAGGTGGATCTTGACACTTGTTTGTAAGACCCGGGTTTTAACCCCGACTTGCAATGAAATACCATGATACGAATCATGGCATAATGGAATCTTTTCAAACACGAGGTCCTAGCACATTATATTTAAGGGAATCTTGTCAAACACGACCCTTAGTCACTCGACGTTATTATTTAATACCACCTTAACCAGATTTGCCATTACTAAGCCTAACCAGATTTGTTTAAGGGAATCTCTTTTCACTAGGGTCTGGACCCTTAAACAAATTTGCCATCACTAAAGCTTTGTGCTTATGGTTTTATGTTTACGGTTTCATGTACTTCCGGTTCTAAAGGTAAGAGCTTGATGTGACTACACACATCCCCTAGAGTTTCTACTTTGAATACTTATGATTTTTACTCTGATGATTTAAATGATGTAATCATTTTGATTGGTCTTGGAACAACTCATTTGTAAGGTTTATTGTTTTAAAAATGACAATTTTAACTGAATTTTTTGGGACATTACATGTTTATTGAATGCATCCAATAAACCATGTTATATTTTTATTTAAAATCGCATTTTAACAATATTCTTTTATAAAATCCAAATTTTATATAATCGACGCGATCAAATTTTAAAGTTAATAACTACCTATGAATCTTGGTCACCAATTATAATTCATAATTATATTTAATTATTTTAAAGTTTGCATCATGATGTGGGTCCAATTCTCAGACAACTACCTATGAATCTTGGTCACAACCACTTGCATGTTTTCATTTAATGAGAGTCAATCAATCCAATTCATATTAGTCTTAATTCATAATTGCTCCCAAAATTATGACCTACTATGAAATTTTATCATAATAAGATTAATCATTGATTACACATATTAATATCGAACACAACAAATATTAATGTTATGCTCACATCCCAATATATCAAAACAATACAATAGTTGCTATAATTTTTGGACGTGACACGTTCGAATGTGACGTACGTCTATTGAAAGTAATACAATCTCGAGGATATAAGTATGTGCGTCGAATGTCTACGAAATGTCATTTAATATTTTGATTTTTTTAATTTTTTATTTATATAAAAATTAATAAAAATGAAGTTAGTTGTCACCTTTTTTTGTTTTAACCTTTTGATTTTTTGATTTATTTTTAATTTTTTTAACTAAATACCGGTTTGAGTTTTTTTTTTTTTTTTTTTTTTTTATTTATAATGTTTAACAATTATAAAATTTTAGAATCATAAGATATTAAGCATAAAAATATTTGTTTTAACATAATATCTTTGGATCCATTCATTTTGGATCATAAAAGTTTGGATCATATCATTTTGAATCATAATACTTTTGATCATTTTGTTTTTGAATAATATCACTTTCTATCGTAATCTATTAAACTAAAACAAGTTTTTGTTGGTAACAAATTTTAGCTCATTATATTTTTGAATCATTTAATTATTGATTATAAAAAATATTGGTTAGACTGTTGTACACTAGGAGCAGACGACAAATCTGTTTAAGAGAATCTTGTCAAACACGAGCCTAAATCACTCAATGATATTATTTAATGCCACCTTAAACGAAGATACAAGACAGATGAGAGATCCTTGAGAGTTGATCCCTTCGCCCATGCAGTAACTAGTCGACATAGTAGTCGACATAGTGATAATGAGAAATAGAAAGACAGATAGATAAACAAAGATATAATTCAATAATTAGTAATCGATATTCTTGAGTTATACTTTCAATTTGGGGATAGCATCATGCACATCTTTATTGACTTTAAGCAATCCAAATTGTAGATTTGAAAATCGTTGCAGCCTCTCGAGCGTGTTTGATTATCAACTAAATCCTATAAAGGGTCAAAGATTTCCTCGTCTTCTATGCAACAAGCGTGATTGTTGATTTTTCCTTTTACCCACTACAAGGAAAACGATCATTAGCGGCGACAAAAGTCGCCGGTAATATGTCAAGTTGTCGCTGGTAATAAGTCGCCGCTATTACTTCGTCGCTATTGATGAACTTGTCGCCGCTAATGATAGATGTCGCCGGTAATGAGGTATGTCGCCGCTAATGACTATGTCGCCGGTAATAAGTCTGTCGCCGGTAATAGTGTCGCCAGTAATTATAATTTTCATTTTTTTTTTAATTTTTTTTTTTGTAATTAACGATTTTGGTTGCCGGTAATAATGTACTCAGTAATTACATAACAACATTCGATTAAATATCAAAAATAATAGTGTCGACGCTAATTACAAAACAAACATCCGATTATAATTAATTAAATATCAAAAGTCATAATATCCAATTAAATATAAAAAGTAATAATGTCGCCCGGTATTAGTGTCGCCCGTAATTACAAAAAACAACCAAAGTTGTACAATCTACCAAGTAGCAAAGCGTGACAACGTATGCAAATAAAACTCATCCTGACCTACATACCATCATCTTCATTCCCATCGTTTCCTCGATTATTTTGGGATTGAAAAAACGAATACAGCTCATCACTACATGCCGGGTCGTTCAACATTACACGAAGATTTTCCAACTACATAATTAATAACAACATATATAAACTTATAAGTTAAATTATCAAACATAAACAAAAACTATCAAAATACATTGTTATTTTTAAAATAAGACAAAAAACCAAAGTACGTTGTTATTTTTGCACTTGGGACAAAAACCTAATTACCAAAGTTTTTTGCAAATAATCACCCCAAAACCAAAATTACCAAATCAACATGTATTTTACGATGCTAAAGTAGATTGTTATTTTTAAACAAAGACAAAAAACCAAAGTACGTTGTTATTTTTTTCACTTGGGACAAAAACCTAATTACCAAACTTTTTAGCAAATAATCACCACATAACCAAAATTACCAAATCAACATACATTTTACGATGCTAAAGTAGATTGCTATTTTTAAACTAAGACAAAAAACCAAAGTACGTTGTTATTTTTTGCACTTGGGACAGAAACCTAATTACCAAACTTTGTAGCAAATAATCACCACAAAACCAAAATTACCAAATCAACATGCATTTTACGATGCTAAAGTAGATTGCTATTTTTAAACTAAGACAAAAAACCAAAATACGTTGTTATTTTTTGCACTTTGGACAAAAACCTAATTACCAAACTTTTTAGCAAATAATCACCAAAAAACGAAAATTACCAAATCAACATGCATTTTACGATGCTAAAGTAGATTGCTATTTTTAAACTAAGACAAAAAACCAAAGTACGTTGTTATTTTTTGCAGTTGGGACAAAAACCTAATTACCAAACTTTTTAGCAAATAATCACCACAAAACCAAAATTACCAAATCAACATACATTTTACGATGCTAAAGTAGATTGCTATTTTTAAACTAAGACAAAAAACCAAAGTACCTGTGATGGTTGTGATGGTTGTGGTGATGGTTGTGAAGGTTGTGGAATCGGCGGGAGAGCAGAAGGTTTACGGCCAATGCCTCTAATATGGCCACATCGCTTTCCTAATACTTTCTCAAACACAACTCTTTCTTGAGCGGGTATTAGCTCACTTTCACCTTGAGTTTGTTCTAACAGCTCTTCAACTAACCGATTATGTAACTCCCAAAAGTGAGTAACAATTAAGTATAAATAAACATTTAATTATATGATAAAATTATAATTAAATACTTACATATTGTTGTTCCGCCTCAGGAGTAACAAATACACCATTCTTATCGGTATGAGCTTTGCGAAACGTTTCCACTCTCTTCAGGTTCTGTTAAACTTTAAAAATTAGATTATATTGTAAGTAAATAATTACATGTATCGTACGTTACCTTCTTATAGCAAGTACTGCTATACGATCTCGACCCCCCACGATACACATTTGTTTGCATTTCACGGATTTTTTTGTTCCTTTCTGAAGCAATTATGTGTTCGTCTGTTTGGAAATACTCAACTGCTTTCTTCCAGTTATCAACTTCCATACCCTTTGGAGGGTTGGCTAATGCTCTCGGGATATCTTCATACCCTCCGACTGACATAAAATATTCTTTTGCGTCAGCTTTACGTTCTCGATAACCTTTTAACAAAGCTTCTTGAAAACTCTCTGTCAACATATTAGCTTGTACATCCCGGTACATCTGATCCAAATCAAACTTTGTCTACAAAAAAAAAGTTAACCAAGTAAAAACAATTATAGTTAACCATATAAAATATATTTAAATAAATAATTACCGCTAAATGTTGTAATACAGTGTCCTATATTGCAGGGGAAACTTTTTTCCAAGTCCATTTATCAAAAGGTACCATGTGCCACATTGTTTTTCCAACTTCTCAGGAAAACATGTCTTTCGGCTCTCCTACGGGATCAAATGTGATATCCCTATCATATTCCATGCTAATCGGTTTGCCCTGGTTCCGTAAGATCGCTTTTTCAAGCTTTATATTTTTCGCTTTGCCTCGAACTTTCCTTCGTGCAGGTTGCTCAACTACAAATGTAATTAAAAATTATTAGAAACGGTATTTAATTTATAATAACTGAACAAAAATAGTAAATAAAAATTCATAATAAGACTTACCGTCCTGCTCGTGATGACCATCACCTCTACCACCTGGGAGAGGTGGGTCCTCAGCTCCATCACCCCCATGTCCACGACCCATAACAGCAGCCATGGTATACATAAACAAAAGCCATATTGTCATCATTTTTTGAAAAATTATAAGATATACAAATACAATTTTTATTACAAATACACATTACATAGAAATAAACATTTACATAGGAATAAACATTTTTATTTAAACAAGAAATTCAAATAAAGTTCATATTACAAACACGTATCACATAAGAACTATTCTAATCAGAATCTTCCTCATATCCTTCAGTGTCTTCTTCGGTATCATAATCAGAATCGGTCTCATCGTAATCAGTCTCGCAATCAGAAACATCATTGACTCTACCAGTTGGTGGAGGAACTTCAGTTGCACTTTCTACATCAACAATGACTCTAGGAATGTTTTGAAAGTACATGGTTAAATCGATAAAAAGTGGAGCATCGGATGAAGAGATATTTTGAAGTACATCTACATTGTCTACATTTTCGTGTGAGCCATTGTCAACTTTTTGGACACGGTCATCGTTCGATGGTAGATCCCAAATACTTCGATGGTTAACATGCTCGACAACACATCGATGGTTATGTTTGGCTCTATGATGTAGAACACTTGTTTGGCTTGTGAAGCATATATGAGTTGATCATCTTTGTATGCTTCACGTCGTTTGTCCATACTGGTGAAATTATCACTAGTAATAACTCCTGTTCGAGTATCAAACCACTTGCAACGAAATAGTACAGTTGAATAATCATGTGTATACCTCAACTCTATAATCTCTTCTAACTGGCCATAATATCTCTCGCCTTTCTCACCCACCGCTAAAACCCTAGAGTTTTGTGTTGTACGTTGTGCGTCACGACTAAGTACCATAAACCTAACACCATTGACTATGCATGCGGTGTAAGAATAAGCATTCATTTGCGGACCCATTGCAAGAGCCGACAACTCTTTGTGGAATTCTGGAGAGTTTTCTATTTTCATTTGATGAACCTAGCAATTATAAATTAATATGTATTATGTATTCGTTAGATCAATTAAACAAATTGTTTATTAATTTATATTACCTTTTCACGAAACCAATTACGAAATTCTCTCTTTTCATCACTTTGGGGATGTTCAGATTTGAATTTCCTATGTTGATGACCAAAGGATATAGATTAAAAAAAATTAAGGATGAAAGTTAGAGATAAGATTAGTTACTTGATATACTGTGTGACTTCTTCACAGCTATTCAATACAAACCATTCCATGTTACGCATTTCCGTTAAATAAAGAGTTTTGATTTGAGTTGTGCTGGTCAGTCGACATTTAGACTCAAAACATCCAAAATTTGTTTTTTCAATGGCAACATCTTCATTTCTTTCAGGACGATTCTTTACATCTCGAGGAACATCGAACAAAATGATAAAGTTTCTTCAGCAACATAACCCTCAGCTATAGAACCTTCCGGCCTCGCCTTGTTTCTGACATAGTTTTTTAGTTTTTTCATATACCTTTCGAAGGGATACATCCATCTCATACATACCGGGCCTCCGGCAATCGCTTCATCAGGTAAATGCAAAAGTAAATGAACCATAATGTCAAAAAACGCTGGAGGATAAATCAATTCTAACTTGCACAAGATTGCAATAATGTCTACTTTTGCTTTCCTTATATCCTTCACCTTCAACGTTCTGGAACAAAAATGCTTGAAAAACGTACAAAGGTCTGCAATAGGTGTATAAGTGTCTTTGTCTAACAACCCTCTTACTCCAATCGGTATCAAACGTTGCATAAGAATGTGGTGGTCATGCGATTTCAACCCAATAATGTTAGTATTGGTATCGTTCACTTTCTTACTGATGTTAGAACCAAACCCATCCGGCAGTTTAACATCTTTTATAAATTGAAAAAAGAGTTGTCGACTAGATTTCGTGAAAGAGTATCTTGCATGGGGTCTATGAAACTTGTCACCATTTTTTTGCAACCATTCATTTCTCCGAATGTTTAGAATTCTCAAGTCCTCTCGTGCATTTGATGTGTCTTTGCTTTTATCGTTCATTAGAAGAGTACCTAACAAACTCTCGTCCACATTTTTCTCGACATGCATGAAATCTATGTTGTGTTTCAACTGTAGAGAAGACCAATACTCGAGTTCGAAGAAAATGCTTTGTTTCGACTAGTTCAACTGGTAATCTTGCCTCTTTGGCTCCCCGCCACCATGCTCAGGATGTTTACCCGGTTTACGAGTTAGTAGACGACCTAGTTGCTCTTGTATGTCGTCATTACTAAAGTGTCTTGGAGCGGGTCTTGTCTCTTCCATCCCGTTAAAGTCCAACCTCTTTCTTAACGGATCATTAGCATCTAGGAAACGATGATGACCGATATATACGACTTTTTTTGTTGCACGGTACGAAGGAGTGTCTTCATTGCAAGTAGCACATGCTCTATACCCTTTCCCACTCCAACCTGATAGACTACTACGAGCTGGCCAGTCGTTTATTGTCCACAACAACATAGCTCTCATCATGAAGAATGTGTTTGTCGCCGCATCTTTAATACGTACGCCTGAGTGCCACAAATCTTTAAGCTCTTCCACCAACGGCCTAAGGAAAACATCCATATCCTTACCAGGAGCTTTCGGGCCGGGAATCAACAAAGTCAACATGAATGATGACTCTTTCATACAAAGCCAGGGTGGCAGATTGTATGTGGTGGGTATGACCGGCCATGTGCTATGTGGATTACACATGTTTCCAAATGGATTGAAATCGTCAGCTGAAAGACCTAGGCGTACGTTACGGGGTTCACTCGAGAAGTCGGGGTATTTTTTTTTATCAAAATATTGCCAATGTTCCCCATCAACAAGATGAAGCATCACACCATCTTCTGAACGTCCGGTACTATGCCAAATCATATTTTTGGCAGTATGTCTCGAACAATATAAACGTTGTAGTCTAGGGGTCACAGGAAAGTACCGTAACACCTTATAAGGTACTTTCTTACCCTTGGTGTTTTTATCGATCCATCGGCTCTCTTTACAAACAGGACAAACTTGTAATGAATCATGTTCTTTCCAAAAGAGACAACAATCGTTTTTGCACACATGTATCGACTCATACCCTAGACCAATACACTTCAGTTTCTTTTTGGCTAGATAATGTGAAAGGGGAACCTTGTTTCCTTTGGAAAATGCTAATTGCAACAACTCAAGGAGTTAATCAAATGAACTATCAGTCCATTTGTTGTTCACCTTGATATGCATTAACTTTGCTAGAAACTCAAGGGAAGAAAAGATGCAACCAGGATACAATTTAGTTTCCACTTCTTCCAACAACTGTGCAAAATCATCATCCACACCGCTACCCCTTGTATTCGAGGTTCCTTCATCAAGGTTGGTATCATTTTCTCTCGACTCCCACATCACATCGTCGATTAAATCGGCCATTTCGTTACTTGGCAAGACGACTGGAGGAATAAAAGATTCATCATGATAGATCCAAATTTTGTACGACTTACTGAAAGCATTTATAAATATATGGCGTTCAACTGCAGTAGGGTACTTGAAGTAATGGTTATCACATTTTTCACACGCACATTGGATTTTACCATTACTATCAAGGTGTGACTTGGACTTCTCAATAAAAGCTTTGAGTCCTGCTTGGAACTCGGGATGGTTTCGATATGGATTAGTAGTCCAGCTTTTATCAATAGACATGATGTTGCAGAAACATAATTTTGGGTTTAGAGTTTAGTATATAGAATTAGCATTGTTTTTTTTCCAATCCACATTCTTTTACAATTAAAAGAATAAAAAAATAAAAAATAAAAAATAAAAAATATTAAATTAAAAAATTTAGCAATTAGTATATCCATAAAAAAAACATTTCTTACTAT
Organism: Lactuca virosa; assembly: GCF_052849685.1. Classification (NCBI taxonomy): domain Eukaryota; kingdom Viridiplantae; phylum Streptophyta; class Magnoliopsida; order Asterales; family Asteraceae; genus Lactuca; species Lactuca virosa. The sequence continues at coordinate 326,739,120 of NC_136429.1, forward strand.
TGTATCTTTTTTATTTATAACATTTTTTTTCAATTATAACATTGTACTTTAAACAATTATATTATGTTGTTGTGTTGTTCATTTTTACCGTCAAGATTAAAAAATATTTTTTTTTTATTTATAACATTGTATAAATATGTTGCAAGATTATAAGTTAAGTTGAAGATTATAAGTTAACTATAGAACTTATTGGTTAACTTTGGGTTAGTTTGGGAACAAACTAAAAACTTTCTAGTATTGGTATATAAGGTTTTAAACAATTTTATAACATTTTTTGTGTTTTTTTCCAATTATAACAATGATTTATTTTTATATGTTTAGCAATTAGTTTTTATTGAATAAAATATTAAATAAAGAAAAATTAATAATTTGGTATATCCATAAAAAAAACATTCCTTATTATTGTATCTTTTTATATTTTTTTTATTTATAACATTTTTTTCAATTATAGCATTGTACTTTAAACAATTATATTATGTTGTTGTGTTGTTCATTTTTACCGTCGAGATTAAAAAATATATTTTTTTTATTTATAACATTGTATAAATATGTTGCAAGATTATAAGTTAAGTTGAAGATTATTAGTTAACTATAGAACTTAGTGGTTAACTTGGGGTTAGTTTGGGAACAAACTAAAAACTTTCTAGTATTCGTATATAAGTTTTTAAACAATTTTATAACATTTTTTTGTGTTTTTTCCAATTATAACAATTATTTATTTTTATTTTTTTTTTCAATTATAGCATCCTACTTATACCAAAACCACATACTTTTTCACATAATACACAAGAGCATGACATTCACATTCTTTCACATAGATATACCACATATACACCAAATACAAATACATTCACATACACACAAAATAACATTCTACTTAAACCAAATACACATACTTTCACATATATAAATAATAACATCCTATTTATACCAAATACAAAAATTTCACAATCATATACCACATTTACAACAAACATACATACATTCACATACACACAATAACATCCTACTTATAACAAATACATATAATTTCACATATATATAGATAATAACATCATATATATATTTCTACCAAATACTCATATACCACATATACATCAAACACACATATATTGGCATATATACACCAAATTCACATATATTCATACAAATACCAAATATACAATCTAATTTTCACATAATTTTCACATACAAATACCAAATTCACAAAAAAAATATGAAATAATAGAACCTGTAGTGGCGGAAATCAACGGATATGTAGCCGGAAAAATTGGCCTTCACCCGAAAATACTCTCACCGGTAAACCCAAAGACAACACCACCAAAAACACTGAAATTGAACGATTTATTGTAATTTAATCATCAAATTCAGCTCTTAATAATCACCAAATGTCCATAAAGGGTAAACTACAAGTGGAAGTAATACAACAATCAAATTCATTTTTTTTCTAATCCAAAGAAAACACCACTAAAAACAAGAAATTGAACAATTTATTGCCATTTAATCATCAAATGCAGCTACAAATCGAAATTAACATACAAATTAAAAAGGACACAACAAAATCAATTAACCTTTCTTCAAGAAATGAAGCTAGAAATCGATCCCAAAAGCCCTAACCACCCCTTGATCCTTAATCTCACACAATGTGGAGAGATATGTAGTTGGAACAACCTAATTGAAGGCAAACTCGGTAGAAGCTGAAAGAGGCGACTATGGGATGCAACAAACAGAAAGCAAAATGGGAGAAATGAAGAAACTGCGTGCGTTTTTTTTTATCTGCGAGGGCCTTTAGCGGCGACACTTTTAGCGGCGACAATTAGGGCTTTACCGGCGACAAAGATCAATAGCGGCGACAAACTGGAGGGAATGGTACCGCGTCATTTTTTAGGTAACTATTAGCGGCGACATTTTTACCTTTTAGCGGCGACACATATGTCGCCGGTATTAGGTTAGTGCGGATAAGGGACCCCAACCATTGGATTAGATATTTGATCGAACGGATTAGATATAACGGAGGGGGAAAACGCGGATTCGGGTGATAACCCTTTAGCGGCGACGCTATTACCGGCGACGCGGACTTTTAGCGACGACTCTAGCTTGTCGCCGCTAAAAGTCCACGTCGCCGGTAATAGTGTCGCCGCTAAAGGGTGATATTCTTGTAGTGACCGCCTTCAATTTAGGTTGCCGCCAAGCATCTCTGACCACTCCATTCTCAAAGATCTCCTCGTCTTCTAGTACGCCCATGCCCTGACCAGTCCTGATAATAGCCAACTTTTTAATATGTACTTTGTTTTTTATTGGTTATAATAATTAGTTTATTTTGTTGTTTATGTTACTGTTATTTATTTTATTTTGTAAGCGAAGTTCATTGAAAAGTAAGGTTCATTTTTTCTAATGGTTAATTACTTTATTTTTAACTATATATCTTTTAAAATTTGCAAGACCATGCTACTCGGGTCTCGGTACAAGTATCACCCGACCATTTTTTAGAAAATCGGCCCATAATCCGTCTATGTTGAATCCTAAATATTACACTCATATCTCAACAATGATACAACAATTTATTTGGTTTTCTCTAACTAAAGGTTGATCATAGTATTAGATGCTATATTTAAATTATCATTCTCATAGTAACAAGAAATTAATGTAATTCTCTTATAAATTCCTTGCATAATAGAAGGAATCCTAATTAACCAAAAAAAACTGTTTTACTTTAGTTAAAAAATTGAAGAATTCATATGTTACTATTTTGATACTTTTATTTACCTCTAACAATTAGATAATAAATATAAAACAATAGTTAGATCTTATAGGGTATGAAATTCACTAGCTATATCCTTGTGTAGGACTACATTACATTGATTCTTCAAAATCAAAAGAAACGGTATTCAAGATCCATTTATCTGCATCATCAAGAGGCCATATATTTGCATTGTAATTACCATATGGCTTGGGGATAGGGTGATCAGCAGTATCGTCGTGACATACGTCCACCATGTAATGATTCGAATTAGTTTGTACATTGAGTTGGGTTTTCGGATCTTCAGCATCATCATCTTGAGACACCCCTATACATTGTTTTATATAACTGTCCATACTCTCCGAGCTCCATTCAACTTCAACATGAGCGGATATCGTTGTCTCGCAACTATCACGAAAATGAGAATCATCAGCATCATCTTGAGGCACCTCCATGGATTGTTCTATAAAACTGTCCACACTCTCCAATCTAGGTAGCGAATAAGGGTTTTTTGTCATCTGGAATCGTCTCTGCAATCAACTTAGAGGGCATGTGGGATTTAAGTAGCAATCTAGGTAGCAAATAAGGGTTCTGGCAGTAAGCACGACTCGTGCATGGGGGGCACGCCCGTGCAAGGTCATCGTAACTTTGAAATCCAAAATAAATTAGAAAAACTCAAAATCTGCTTAACCACGGCCCGTGCTTGGGAAGATATAGGTCGTATTTGGTCTTTTTTTTAGCGTTTTGGCTCGAAATAAGCTCCAGATACGCTGCAGATGTGCTCCAAAGACTTTAAATCCCGCTCCACTTCAAGTAACCTTAAATTAAAAATAAAAACATGAGCAGTACGAGAATTCTTACGAAATACATGAGCTGAACATTATTTAAACTAAAAGCACATGAAAAAGAATAAAAAATGATGCAAAATGCTAATAAAAACTACCCTATAGTATGTATAAAATGACCTCTATCAAATTTCTCCAAGCTTAAACTTTACTTTCCCTCAAGTAATTAAAAGATTAAACATTACAAACAAATGGAAAGATGTAGATGACCTAAAAAAATTAGAATAAATAAAAACTTGAAATAAAAATGATTCACTCTTTTTTTTTCTCACATGATCAGATTTCACAACGACGAAGCTCCAATGAAATCACTACCTAGACAATAGTCTCAATACATTTATTGTAGATTCCGAATTCATATTTAATAAGTTAAACGAAGCTTGAGCAAATAATTTTACGGAGAATTAAATTTGTGAAAACAGTGAATTTTTTAAAAATAATTTCATGAAAAGTCCTTAATAAAAACTTAGCTTAACCGACCCCTCCTTTTTTTTGAACTCGTCTAGTAAATGCGGTAAGCTCCATTATGGACATAAAATCCAAGCTTACCCTTATGATTCCACTATCGATGGACTAATCTCATTATATCACACATCTTCTATGTCTTGATCAACTCTTCATATTTAACTTTTCTTGGTTCTTGATTTCGACTTGAACTTGACTTAAATTTCTACTTTGAATTTTAGATTTCTTCAAGTTGCTTGATGTACCATTTCTAACATATATATTCACTGGGCGCGGATTTCACTTTGAGGTCCAACATATCTTCAATACTTCAAAAATGATATTAAATTGTGGGCATAACAAGAGTTTCCTCCTCGCCTCAAAAGGCGGATAAATTATAGGGTTTTGTACTTCAAGGAAAAATAAGGGTTACTCAATCTAGGTTCTTTTTAAGGCATTTAAGGAATTATTTTCAAAACACTTTTCGTTTTTCTATCCCACACTTCCATTGTAAAAATTATCCGACTCGCATGTTGGTTCATACTGAAAACATTTAAAGCAGTTGAAAAGATAATTATTAAAATTGATTGTTATGAGACTGTTATTTTTGGTTATTATTATACTTCATCTTAACAGAGTCATCGAATATAAAAAGATATCCTCATCTCATGTATATTTTATTTTTTTGATTTTAAGAATTTTAAATTTTTTATGCAAGAAAATAAAAACTTAAATAACTAGAAATAAAATATTTTTATGATTTTTTTTAATTTTTTTTATTTTTATGAATACAGAAAAATAAAAAGGAAAATAATTTTTTTGGATTTTTCAAAATTTTCAAGTGTAAATGCAATGTAGAAAATAAAATGCAAAAATAAAATTGAAATTCTGAGAAATTTAACCTAAAAAACTGAAAATCTAACTTTTTTAACAAAAATTGCAAATTGTTATACTATCCCCCTCCCAAAGCTTAAAATGATGCATTGTCCCCAATGCTCAGAGAGGAATGAACAACACAATAAGGCATATAAAAGCAAAAGGATGGAGCTAAGAATGAATGTAGCTGATAAGTTTGCAAAAAAACTACGACCATCTCTTTATTGAAAGCGTAAAAACTAAAACTACTCATCGGGTTGCCTCCCTGAAAGCCGCCATTTTTTAAGGACGTTGGCTCGATCGTGCCCGAAGACTAGATCACCTGTACGTAAAGATATTGGCACAAAACAGTTCGTGGTAAACCCAAAGACAACACCACCAAAAACACTGAAATTGAACGATTTATTGTAACTTAATCATCAAATTCAGCTCTTAATAATCACCAAATGTCCATAAAGGGTAAACTACAAGTGGAAGTAATACAACAATCAAATTCATTTTTTTTTCAAATTCAAAGACAACACCACTAAAAACAAGAAATTGAACAATTTATTGCCATTTAATCATCAAATGCAGCTACAAATCGAAATTAACATACAAATTAAAAAGGACACAACAAAATCAACTAACCTTTCTTCAAGAAATGAAGCTAGAAATCGATCCCAAAAGCCCTAACGACCCCTTGATCCTTAATCTCACACAATGTGGGGAGATATGTAGTTGGAACAACCTAATTGAAGGCAAACTCGGTAGAAGCTGAAAGAGGCGACTGTGGGATGCAACAAACAGAAAGCAAAATGGGAGAAATGAAGAAATTGCGTGCGTTTTTTTTTATCTGCGAGGGCCTTTAGCGGCGACACTTTTAGCGGCGACAATTAGGGCTTTACCGGCGACAAACTGGAGGGAAGGGTACCGCGTCATTTTTTAGCTAACTATTAGAGGCGACATTTTTACCTTTTAGCGGCGACACATATGTCGCCGGTATTAGGTTAGTGCGGATAAGGGACCCCAACCATTGGATTAGATATTTGATCGAACGGATTAGATATAACGGAGGGGGAAAACGCGGATTCGGGTGATAACCCTTTAGCGGCGACGCTATTACCGGCGACGCGGACTTTTAGCGGCGACTCTAGCATTTGTCGCCGCTAAAAGTCCACTTCGGCGGTAATAGTGTCGCCGCTAAAGGGTGATATTCTTGTAGTGACCGCCTTCAATTTAGGTTGCCGCCAAGCATCTCTGACCACTCCATTCTCAAAGATCTCCTCGTCTTCTAGTACGCCCATGCCCTGACCAGTCCTGATAATAGCCAACTTTTTAATATGTACTTTGTTTTTTATTGGTTATAATAATTAGTTTATTTTGTTGTTTATGTTATCGTTATTTATTTTATTTTGTAAGCGAAGTTCATTGAAAATTAAGGTTTATTTTTTCTAATGGTTAATTACTTTATTTTTAACTATATATCTTTTAAAATTTGCAAGACCATGCTACTCGGGTCTCGGTATAAGTATCACCCGACCATTTTTTAGAAAATCGGCCCATAATCCGTCTATGTTGAATCCTAAATATTACACTCATATCTCAACAATTATACAACAATTTATTTGGTTTTCTCTAACTAAAGGTTGATCACAGTATTAGATGCTATATTTAAATTATCATTCTCATAGAAACAAGAAATTAATGTAATTCTCTTATAAATTCCTGCATAATAGAAGGAATCCTAATTAACCAAAAAAAACTGTTTTACTTTAGTTAAAAAATTGAAGAATTCATATGTTACTATTTTGATACTTTTATTTACCTCTAACAATTAGATAATAAATATAAAACAATAGTTAGATCTTATAGTGTATAAAATTCACTAGCTATATCCTTGTGTGGGACTACATTACATTGATTCTTCAAAATCAAAAGAAACGGTATTCAAGATCCATTTATCTGCATCATCAAGAGGCCATATATTTGCATTGTAATTACCATATGGCTTAGGGATAGGGTGATCAGCAGTATCGTCGTGACATACGTCCACCATGTAATGATTCGAATTAGTTTGTACATTGAGTTGGGTTTTCGGATCTTCAGCATCATCATCTTGAGACACCCCTATACATTGTTTTATATAACTGTCCATACTCTCCGAGCTCCATTCAACTTCAACATGAGCGGATATCGTTGTCTCGCAACTATCACGAAAATGAGAATCATCAGCATCATCTTGAGGCACCTCCATGGATTGTTCTATAAAACTGTCCACACTCTCCAATCTAGGTAGCAAATAAGGGTTTTTGTCATCTGGAATCGTCTCTGCAATCAACTTAGAGGGCATGTGGGATTTAAGTAGCAATCTAGGTAGCAAATAAGGGTTCTGGCAGTAAGCACGACCCGTGCATGGGGGGCACGCCCGTGCAAGGTCATCGTAACTTTGAAATCCAAAATAAATTAGAAAAACTCAAAATCTGCTTAACCACGGCCCGTGCTTGGGAAGATATAGGTCGTATTTGGTCTTTTTTTTAGCGTTTTGGCTCGAAATAAGCTCCAGATACGCTGCAGATGTGCTCCAAAGACTTTAAATCCCGCTCCACTTCAAGTAACCTTAAATTAAAAATAAAAACATGAGCAGTACGAGAATTCTTACGAAATACATGAGCTGAACATTATTTAAACTTAAAGCACATGAAAAAGAATAAAAAATGATGCAAAATGCTAATAAAAACTACCCTATAGTATGTATAAAATGACCTCTATCAAATTTCTCCAAGCTTAAACTTTACTTTCCCTCAAGTAATTAAAAGATTAAACATTACAAACAAATGGAAAGATGTAGATGACCTAAAAAAATTAGAATAAATAAAAACTTGAAATAAAAATGATTCACTCTTTTTTTTTCTCACATGATCAGATTTCACAACGACGAAGCTCCAATGAAATCACTACCTAGACAATAGTCTCAATACATTTATTGTAGATTCCGAATTCATATTTAATAAGTTAAACGAAGCTTGAGCAAATAATTTTACGGAGAATTAAATTTGTGAAAACAGTGAATTTTTTAAAAATAATTTCATGAAAAGTCCTTAATAAAAACTTAGCTTAACCGACCCCTCCTTTTTTTTGAACTCGTCTAGTAAATGCGGTAAGCTCCATTATGGACATAAAATCCAAGCTTACCCTTATGATTCCACTATCGATGGATTAATCTCATTATATCACACATCTTCTATGTCTTGATCAACTCTTCATATTTAACTTTTCTTGGTTCTTGATTTCGACTTGAACTTGACTTGGATTTCTACTTTGAATTTTAGATTTCTTCAAGTTGCTTGATGTACCATTTCTAACATATATATTCACTGGGCGCGGATTTCACTTTGAGGTCCAACATATCTTCAATACTTCAAAAATGATATTAAATTGTGGGCATAACAAGAGTTTCCTCCTAGCCTCAAAAGGCGCATAAATTATAGGGTTTTGTACTTCAAGGAAAAATAAGGGTTACTCAATCTAGGTTCTTTTTAAGGCATTTAAGGAATTATTTTCAAAACACTTTTCGTTTTTCTATCCCACACTTCCATTGTAAAAATTATCCGACTCGCATGTTGGTTCATACTGAAAACATTTAAAGCAGTTGAAAAGATTATTATTAAAGTTGATTGTTATGAGACTGTTATTTTTGGTTACTATCATACTTCATCTTAACAGAGCCATCGAATATAAAAAGATATCCTCATCTCATGTATATTTTATTCTTTTGATTTTCAGAATTTTAAATTTTTTATGCAAGAAAATAAAAACTTAAATAACTAGAAATAAAATATTTTTATGATTTTTTTTAATTTTTTTTATTTTTATGAATACAGAAAAATAAAAAGGAAAATAATTTTTTTTGGATTTTTCAAAATTTTCAAGTGTAAATGCAATGTAGAAAATAAAATGCAAAAATAAAATTGAAATTTTGAGAAATTTAACCTAAGAAACTGAAAATCTAACTTTTTTAACAAAAATTGCAAATTGTTACACTAACCCCCTCCCAAAGCTTAAAATGATGCATTGTCCCCAATGCTCAGAGAGGAATGAACAACACAATAAGGCATATAAAATCAAAAGGATGCAGCTAAGAATGAATGTAGCTGATAAGTTTGCAAAAAAACTACGACCATCTCTTTATTGAAAGCGTAAAAACTAAAACTACTCATCGGGTTGCCTCCCTGAAAGCCACCATTTTTTAAGGTCGTTGGCTCGATCGTGCCTGAAGACTAGATCACCTGTACGTAAAGATATTGGCACAAAACAGTTCGTGGTACCGTGTCCCTGACAATGACGCCAATTTGTTAAACCGATTGTCGCACCTAATTTAAGCAAATAAATTTATCACTGCTTGTAGCACTAAAAATATAACACAAAGATGTAGGGTCGAATCCTCGGGTCACAACCTAACAGTCAATGCCTATTTGCATCAGGCACATTCTAGTCAAAACAGAAATATAAAGGGGGGGGGGGGGTGAATTAACAAAAAAACTGCAATGATATTAAATTAAATGAAAATTAATAATAAAAACGATTTCAGCTCTGTTGCGGCTTTCGTAATCATGCAACTAGTTCAGATCTGCTTATTTGAGATGTGTTCTATCTAAGTTGGTACTGTGAAAAACTAACAAGCTCTAGTATAATCTCTGTTACCTAAATTAGTTAATCGAAACAAGCTCTTTGAATTAACCCTAACTTTTTACTGTTCAATTAAACAAGCTCTTAATTAAATCAGAAAAATTGCATTAAGTTCTGTGAAAAATTACCAGCAATATCTAATACTTCTCACAAGCTCGAAAGCATAAAGATATGATTTTTACTGTTTATACTAGATTTAAATCCCTAACACCGAACTAATCTAATACTTGTTACTTAATACAAGTTGAAAAGAACAATTACGGATTATGTTAATTGATTAATTGGAATGATAAAACCCTAGCTAGGTGATCATACCAACAAGAATTAAAAATCAAACATCCATTAAGTTCAAAACTGTAAAATATAGATAGA